>NC_135783.1:35042946-35670196 GCF_051106095.1 Pogona vitticeps
TATTATTATGCAACTATAGTTTAAAAGAAAATATTACTTACTAAGTTTTCAGTACGAGAGCTGAAATAAATCCTCTTCCTACCACGAATTCTCCTCTGTCATTTCTGAGGATGAATATGCTCCAAATACTCTTTGTTTGTATAAATGTTCACTCTGTAAATGATATCCAAAAAGTTGCCAGATGATGCCAGAACTGAATGATACTAAAGAGATATCCGTCAACATTTAATGCGCTGTGGCAGATGGTATGCAATAAGACCAGTATCCGACAACTTACTTGCCACTGAGTTTAGCAAATTTTATAATCGCCAATTAAGAAAGGGAACTTTAGAAACTCAATGCCTGTATGTGAAATTTGCAAATTTCTGTTCCAAGATCCAGATTGTAATTTCAAAACAGAAAAACACAAATTGAAGTTTTAGCTCGATTTGGTCTATAGATGTTAAGACCAAAAATGAAATGAATCATGGGAAGAGAATTTTGAGATATGAGCATTTCATTGTTGTTAGGCTATATGTCTGTTTGTCCTTTTTTGCTGGAAATCTTCAAGGAGAGACAGGACAAGCATGTGTTGAGAATGCTGGAGCTCAGGATCTTCTGCAGTGAGCAGGATACAATGGCCAAAATCCTGTTGCTTAGTGTATTAAGTCCCATGGAAACAGTGGTTATTTGGTGAGTCAACTCCTCCATACATGCCATTGATTTTCACTGTGACTTATTATGCCAAGCAATGGAATTTCAGCCATTCAATTAGATTGGGGCAGGCAACATTTCTTCCAACCATTTGTGAGTCATTTCTTACCCTACACCCTTCATGAGCCTCACCAGCCCCATTTAACAGAACTAGAAGTGACTATTTTTAAAGCATATGACAGCTTTTTTCCTCCTCACTGCAATATTTAAGAGGAGAATTGCATCCTGCTGAGGGCTTCTTGATGTCTGATTCTCCCACTTTTCCTCACCAAAAGAGAGTGATCTCTGGGCTGCAAAACAATGTGGGAGGAAAACATCATGTGTGTCCTCCCAGACCTGCAGTAACCGCCCCTGGATTAGATGCCTTACAGGTTGCCCTCCAATTCTGAGTTTCTAAGAAACAATTCTGCCAAGATTAAGTACCTTTAGGTTAAAAACAATTGAGATGGTGTTTTTGCAAAATTGGTCTAAGACATACACATATGCTGCAGGACACGCATCAATGGGCTCAAGTTACAGGAAGCCAGGTTTCGATTGAATATCAGGAAAAACTTCCTAACTGTTAGAACAGTGGAACCAATTACCTTGAAACATGGTGAGTGCTCCAACACTCGAAGCATTGAAGGGAAACTTCCAACATCAATATTCTATGATTCTATGAAGTATATTGGAATGTGTACAATACAGGTTCAAATACCAAATCAAATAAGGTGACTAGGACTACTCTATTTGGAACTTTGTCCTGCCAGGTGATACCAAAAATCAGTCGTAGTCAACACATATGGAACGTGTTCAGCTTTCTCTCCTGCTGTACATGAAGGGTCCAGGACTCACTGCAGTACAGGAGTGTGCTCAGGACACAGGCTCTATAGACCTGGATCTTGATGTATGCCATCAGCTTCTTATTGAGCCATACTCTCTTTGTGAGTCTTGAGAACATGGTAGCTGCTTTCCCAATGCGTTTATCCAGCTCGACATCTAGTGAGAGAGTGTCAGAGAATGTTGAGCCAAGGTACACAAATTCATGGACAACCTCCACTTTTTGTGTGGAGATGGTAATAGAGGGAGGTGAGTCCACACCCTGGCCCATGACTTGTGTTTTCTTCAGGCTGATAGTTAGTCCAAAGTCTTGGCAGGCCTTGCTAAAATGATTCATGAGTTGTTGGAGGTCTTCAGCAGAGTGGGCAACAATAGTTGTGTTTCTTTAAAGCAACATTTCCAGTGCCTGCTGCTTTCCAATTGGTATTGTGCTGTTATCTCTGCTGTTTTGCAAAATGGCCTCCTGGTGGCATCTCTGAAAGTTCTAAACAGGCAAGATCCAACATGCTGCCAAGCAAACCCAAGACTGACCTTTGACTCTTCCTCTGAAATATGACCATAAAAATAATGAGTCTGCAAACAGTGTTTGGCAATTATACCATTCCTGAAATGAAAGGACATTGTCATTAGCATGCAGCTTATGGACACCAGCTTGCTCAGCTTGGCATGCAGCCAAGTGGGGAAAAGGAGCTGGATTTAAAACTGACACAGGTTCAATGGGATAATTAGGCAGGTTTTGTCTGAGTTTGTTGATACAAATGTGCAAGAGATTAGCCTTTCCCCTCTCAGCTCTGGGTAACGATCAGACTAACAGGTGGCAAGCTAATGGCAGAACATGAAATTAATACTTTGCTTCCTGGTACCTTCCTTTGTTGTTTTTCCGTAGAGGATTTCTTCAACATCCTCCAGCTAACAGAGGGTCTTTTGCCATCCCCTCCTCATTTCCCTCCTACTACCTAAAGTATCTTATCTAGAAAAACAAATGCAACAGGTCATGTCGGCCTCCAGTAGGTCAACGATTAAAAGAGCATCAAAATCCACAACAGTTCACAACTGTGTATGCACAGTCAGTGGATATTACCCACCTGGAAAATCTTTCTCAATCTCTCCCTGTTTAAGCGTACCAATTGGTCAGGATCCAGTGGTATATTTCTGCTGGATACCACTGCTTCTTCTGGTATTGATGATTTATCCCTTCTTTCCTGCACCCCACCATATATCTCCAAAACCTGCTCTGGAGAACTGGAAAACTTTCCAGAGCTGGTTTTTGACACCATGCCTGTTACGGGCAAAGTGGAAATAAGAACACAGTTACCTAAAGTAGCCATTCTCAACGGGGCCATATAGGGTCCCTGGCATATTTGAAGGGGGCCACAGACAGGAAACAGTTCTTCACACCTCATTGTATAATGTTTGTTTATGTGACTTTGCAGTTTTGATTCAGCCTATATTTCTTTCATATTGCGTTTATGGCTGTGCCCCCCCAAAAAGGCTGACAATGGCAAATTTTAGTGGTAGGTGTGGTAGGTTTCAGTCATTTGCGAATGCTTATCCACTTCTTAGACAAGCCCACCCTTTGCTGCATTTGTTACAGTGGTGGCAGTTCAAGAGAGGAGTGGAATCATGGCACAGGGAGGGGATAATTATATAATTCACCCACTGCCCTCATTGAAAGTTGCCATGGGTAGAACCCATCTCTATCTTGTATTGACTAGGATATGAGAATCAGCCCTGAATCTGCAGAGGGAATGTTGGAAGAAGCAGGCCTGAGGTAGAGCCACTCATGGCACTCTCCACTCTATCAAGTCCAGAACAGGAAGAAGACCAAATAGTGCCTTTCCCTTAACCCACATATGCCCAAAGCCAACAAGGCTATTTTGGGAGAAAACCCAACAAATTTGAGTTTGAACACCTTCTCTCATGTCCACATCAACTGTACCTGCACTGGCAGTGAGACTGAGAAGGGCCTCCTGTGACAATATTAAGTGCCAAGAAGACTTATGTGGGAGATAAGGTCCTTCAGCTAGCCTGGACCCAATCCGTATAGGGATTTATGGGCCAGTACTTTGAATTGGGTCCAGAAATGGACTGGTAGCCAGTGCAGTTGTTGTAGCAAGAGGATTATATACTCCCTTTAACTGGGCCCTAGTCAGTAATTTGGCTGCTGCATTTTGGACCAGTTGGAATTTTCAAACCATCTTCAAAGGCTGCCCCATGTAGAGTGCATTACAGTAATTCAAGTGGGATGGACTAAGGTGTGCATCACTGTAGCCAGATCAGACAGCTCAAGGAATGGGTACAGCTGGTACACCAGTTTCATGTGCATATGAGCTAATGGACATCTAGGCTCAGGGATGAATCCAGGAGTATAGCCAAGCTGTGGATCCATGTTTTCAGGGGGAGTGTAACCCCATCTAGCATAGGTTGGATACCTATTCCTTTACCTGCTTTTTGATAACCAGGAGCACATCTGTCTTGTTTGGATTAAGTTTCCGTTTGTTTACCCTCATCCAAGCCATTACTGATATCAGGCACTGGTTTAGAAGGTTTTATTGGAAGGGGGCATTGGGAGCTCTCAAACTTGTTGACAATGTTCAAAATGCCTTTTAATGAGGTGTAAAAAGCATTGCTGTTTGCTTGACATCCCTGCCACCCAGTGTCAGCAATGTTGGACAAGTTTAACCCCTTTCCCAGTGGGGTCCCATAGTGTAGCTTTGTATATTTCTCTATTCAGAGAAAGGCTAGCCATTTATTTTCACTTGCAGGACACACAGAAGGAGCTTCCCTGAATAAAGTGAACACATTTTGTCATCCCCTGAGTAACAACAGCATCTATCAACTGATCCTGCCACTCCATAAGCATTGCTTTCGTGGGGACAATTTTACTACCTCATTGGGATATTTCTTTCCCCATTCACCTCCAGCTTTCAACAGTCAAACCTTCTGGACACAATCTAAGTTCTGTTTCTTGTTCATAAAGCAGATGCTTGCAGGATTCACTCCTTGTGAATTCTTGAATGAAATGACCAGATCCTCCACTACCCAGACTAGATTTTATTTTCTTCTTGTTTCTCTTCTATCAAACACCCTGTGTCAGTGGCTGTGTTTACTTTGAATGCCAAAGCTCTTTATGATGTTGTGTTGCATCTCAGGGCAACTGCTCTAATCCTATTTATTATGAAAATGTTTAGTAGTTTTAGCTATCTAATAGAATCCAGACTTTTAAAAAAGCTGTAACAAAGATGTTTGCAGTTCAAATGCACCAGCGGCTTTATTTTTAATAATATTTTGAATTCAACTACACGTTTAATTGTTATCACATTTACTCTTCATAGAGTGCAAGCTCAAGGGACACAGGATATATGTGGGGCTGGTTTTCTTTGGAATAAATTGCCGTTTTCATTGGAATCACTGAAGGCTTCTGGTATTTCATGACATTAATTTAAAAATACACAGAGACAAAGATAGAATAGGTGGAGGCACAGTTTAAACATGCTAATGGACAGGCAAAATCAACTGTTCCTTGAGCTGGACTGGGACTTATCAGATCCAGGTCCTAAGGAACTCACTCAGTGACCTTGGGCCTCCCTCTCTTTTCCTCTAACCTCTCTCACAAGTTGTGGAGATAAAATGAAGAAGAGAACAACATATATAATTTTTACCTCAGCTGAGGACAAGGCATAAACACAGCCAATAATAAATGAATAAATCAGAGCTCTCAGGAGAGGCAGCAGGCACCATAAACTGTCATTAACTTATAGAGGCCAACTAAAGTCTCCATCTCTGTTTCTTCCTCTGAGTCTCATTTGTACTTAAAAACTACAGTCTATTGTTTTCCCCTAGACACACAGTGAGACAACCTCACCTTTAAGAGCAGAGGGCGTATGCACCAATTCCCCATGTTCAGACTATTTCAGCCCCAAATTATTAAAGAACATTGCCATTGAGCCCCTTATTAAACATCCCGTCTGATGCTCCAATTTTTGAACAGTATTACTGTATTTTAAAGGAAAATACATATTTCCATATTACATAAATATTTATTTAAATGCTATTTTGACACAATTTCCCCTCCTCTCAAAGAGTGTATTAATGCAGACACAGAACAAAATAAAATTTTGGTTAGGAAGATGCAAATGTTTCATGGCCCAGAAAAAGATTCACCATATTATTTTCCATAGTATTTAAGCAGCCATTTTTTGAAGGGGTTTTTTTTTTGAAGGGGGTTTCTGAGAGTTGGTGTGTGTGTTTTTTTTAAGAGAACCGTCCTCCCCTCAAGGTCTGAACTGGAAGTGGGATTATAGCCTAAATGGCAGGTTCCATCTCAGTTTAAAGTGATTATTTTTACTTTGTTTCCTTTGCACCTTCTTTTCATTTCAGTTCTTTTCTTTCCTCTTAACATCTTCTGGGCTTGTTCATTTCTCTGTAAAACCAGTAAGGCAAGTTGCAGACCAGGGACATCAGGATCATGGCACATGTGATGAATTCTAAATAAATCAATGGAGGAATTCTGGACTTAATGCCTGAGAAACTGTTTTTGACATTTTGTGAACCCAGCATGATTTATTTACAGGTCTCAGAGAATGAGCTGCAGTGCCAGGAAATGGCTGGGCTCCCCTGAATCTCCAGGTGTAGGTGGACAACCCTCAGGGCCAGTGGGAGAAGGGAAAGAACAACTCTCATTTATTATTACAGGGTGGCCAAAGTGCTTGGGTACACACCTCCTACCCTCTCTGAATTGGCACCAGGGCTTACTGGCTTCCTGTGTCTGTCATAAATTACATAATTGTTTAGGATGTAGTACACAATGCCTATCTCACTCCATCACACATGCAGGCACAGACTTTAGGTTGCCCTTGCTGGAGAGGCTCCTGCCTTCTGTGACATCACAACGCCCCACACCTTGACCTTACAAAGACACATCCCAGGGCACTGGGCCCCATATATAAATTAACACCATCCATGAACTTTTCAAAGATGGAGTTGTGATTCAAAGATGCTCCCAGACCTTGGAACCCCCACCCACTGGAAGCTAGACTGGCCCCATCTTTGCTGTACTTTCATAAGCAGGCAAAGACCTTCCCCCTAAGACAAACTTTCCCTTATTGACTAGCTGCCTGGGTCATCTATAGGATTCCAGTTAAAATAAATAATGAGGGGATGGGGAAGATAATCCTATGAGAGCCGCTGACAAAAAAGACAACACTTCAGAACCATTCTGTAAAAATACTTTTATTGATTTTTAACCATTCTGGAAAAATATTTTATTGATTTTTGAAAACAGGCTAAATGGGTATCCCGGTGCTCAGCGGAGACAGCCTGGCTCAGCTCCAGCAGGACGCCTGGCTTCTGGTCCCTCGCATCACCATGGAGAAGAGGAGGCTTCTGGCCCTGCAAGAGAGAGAGAGAGAAAAACTACTAAGGGGCGAGCTCGTCCACTGGCTGTCAACCGGCTCCAACCCAGGCGTATCCACCGACCAATGTTCGGGCAACTTCATCCCGAAGTTCCGCCTGTCAACTTCCACTGGCTTCCACCAGGAATATCCACCCGTTCATCTCTTCCACTCCGGTTCTGAAGCCAGCCTCCGCCAGCTCCCGAATGCTTGGGTCACACACACTCCCCAGCGACATCCCCACGGAATATCAGCCGGCTCTTTCACACACACATTCACACACCATCCAGCCCCCCCGACACACACACACATTCACTCCCCCTCCGACACACGCCCGGGCTTCCATCCACTGATATCCACACAGCTTCCGCCAACTGGTTTCAGGAGGCCAACTTCCACCGGCTTCATCCGCCCACCTCTGCCAGCATCCGCCTTGCGACTTCAGCCAGCGTCCGCGGGCAGATTCCACCAGCTTCTGTCTGCCAACGTCCACCAACTTCCCTCCGGTCCATCACCCGACATCAGCCAGCTTCAAGCCATGGATCTTCGCCAGCATCGAGCTATGAACTCGCAAGCCCACTTAGCAAGTTTAGAACTTGCCTTGGGCAGAAGGGCTGGGTCCCCTCCAGCAGCAGCAGCAGCAGCAGCAGCAACAAAAGCAGCAACAGCAGCAACAGCAGCAGCAACAGCAGTAGCAGCCTCTGCTCTCTCTCTGCCGGACTGCCCTCTGGACACTCGCCTCCCTTCTGGTCTCCTGCCCTGCCCAGCAGCCCCTTTTATATGCCAGCAGAGAGGTGGGGCCCCTGTGAGGTCACAAAAGACCCAGGAGGATGGGGGGGCTGGGTTTCCAAGGCAGCAGCAGCAGGTGGCTTGGGATTGGCTGAGTCATGAAGATGATGTCAACAATCACTCTGATCATGTGATTCACCCACAAAAGCTTGCATTTTATATGATTTTATATATATTTTAATTAGTGGCCTATAAATGTATCCCCTGCCACCTAACCCTCTGATTGTTAAATCTCCCCATGTTGGCCTTCTAGGCTGGTGCTCCAGAAAGTTATCTTCCAGCATTTGCAACAAAAGGAAATTTTCTAAGCTCTGAGCTAGGAAAAAAATGAAAGTAATACATGAATGAGGATGGGCACAGTCACACAATGCAGCCTTTGACCCTTGGGGGGGGGGGTGTTGTCTCTTCTTTTTTTTGCTTCTTTTTGGACATTTTTTCTTGCCCTTGCCATGAAAAAGATATTATAAGGAGCCCATTTTAAAAAACCCTAAGTGTTTGAAACACATACCAGTATTTTAAAACCATCCCTGCACTACCAAAGATGCAGTGGTGTTTCAAAGATGTTCCCAGCCTTTGGAACTCCCTCCCACTGGAAGCCAGACTTTCCTTTTTAAGCATGGCTGTCAGGGACTGAACCTGCAACTTCCTGCATGCCAGACCTGCTTCCAGCATTTGAACTGAGCTGCTCCTGTCACATTCTCCAATGCTGGTACCATCATTGGCCTTAGGTGGTCTTAGGTTATGGATTCCAGGCACCTATTTTAGGCACTTGCATAGTAATTTTTTCATAAGGTTTGAGTAACTTGCCCTGGCAAATTGAAAAGTGCCAAGGAGTGTCTGGGTCACATGCCTGGTCATGTGCATGATTAGTGCAACCAGTATGTACCCCAACACTTCATCAATCAGCCGCAGGTAGCCATGGCAGGTTACTCAGATCTTATGCAAGTGTCAATAGGATTCCAGTTAAAATGTCTTTCAATAGAAAATGCTACCTTTCTGTCTTCCTTCCAGCATTGAGCATATTACTGCAAAAGTCCTGCAGACAGTTGGGTAGACATCTATTTCTCTCAGCCTGGACATACAGTAGGATCCCTGTATTCACCGGATCAGTATCCACGGTTTCACTTATCTATGGTCTGAAATTTTGAAAATGATTAAAAGAAAAAAAAAAACTAGAAATAGGTATTTTCACAATGTATTTACCCAAACTGGCCACTACAGGGAGCCAGAGATGATGCTGTGTACAATGGTGCCTCGCTTAACAACGATAATCCATTCCAGCAAAATTGCTGTTAAGCAAAAACGTCGTAAAGCAAAATTTTAAAAACCCATTGAAACACATTGAAAACCATTCAATGCATTCCAATGGGCTAAAAACTCACCATCCAGCAGAGATCCTCCATACGGCAGCCAATTTTGGTGCCTGTATAGCATCCGTCCCTAAGCACAGCAGGGAGCCATTTTAAGCACCCGGTGTAGGGTTGCCAGATACACGGGTACTAAAAGGAGGACATAGAAAGACAAAAAGGAGGACAAAGGAGGACATATTGAATGTTTCATTTGAATCATTCCAGATTAAACCCACAATCAATACAATTTTATTACAGTAGCTGCCAATAAATGTCTCTTAGTGAACTGACCAAGAAGCAGTCATGTTAAAAAATAAAAATAAATTCAATGGAGGCTTTTTTTCAAAATACCGGGGTGGGTGGGTAGGTGGGGGCGGGGAAAGCCAGGGGAAAGGGGGTCCTTCCACCTCTCCCCCTCCCATCCAAAATTATAACATAAAATATGCAAAAGCCTGACATTTTAAATGTTTTTATCTTTGCCTGCCTGACGGAGGACATTAAGCTAAAAAGGAGGACATGTCCTCCTTTTGCCTGACATCTGGCAACCCTAACCCGGTGGCCATTTTGAAACCCGGACTATCAGCTGTTTTGATCGTCATAATGCGATCATTAAACCCTATTTAAAACATCGTTTTGCAATTGCAATTGCGATCGCAAAAACATCATCGTTAAGCGGATTCATCATAATGTGGGGTAATCGTTAAGCGGGGAACAACTGTATTGCTATTGTTGAAGAATACATAGCATGGTCTCTAGCTCCCTTGGTTGGCCAGTTCTGGTGATACAGGTGAAAATAGATATTTCTGGATTTTGCTCTTTTACCGTGCTAGGTATTATTATAGTGTTCATTATTATCCACAGTTTTCAGCATCCATGGGGGGCTTGTAACCAATCCCCCACAGATATGGGGTTCTGACTGTGCTTTCTGATTCAGAAACTTTGTTTTCCAGTTTCAAAATCAGTCCCCGTGTGAATATTTGTACATATATAGTGCGTTATACATTCCTGTACAAATTGCTTCCTTACCAAAATGCTGAAATCAAGTCACAGCCAGCTGAACTCACACACCTGCTGACACTAGAAGGGGAATAAACTATAAAATTATGCAGAGGATGGATAAAGTGGATAGAGGGAAGCTCTTTTCGCTCTCATGCAATACCAGAACCAGGGGACATCCACTCCAATTCAGTGTTGGAAGAGTGAGAATAGACAAAAGAAAATAATTCTTTACCCAGCGTGTTGTTAGTCTGTGGAACTCTTTGCGACAGGATGTGGTGATGGCATCGGGTGTAGATATCTTTTAAAAAGGATTGGACAGATTCCTGGAGGAATTACAAGCCATGATGGGAATGTATAATCTCCAGGTTTAAAAGGAAGTTACTTCAAAATACCAGATGCAGAGGAGTGGTATCAGGAAAACGGTATCTAGTCAAAAAAAATGCCACTACCCCAACCCCTCAAAAGCCAGAAGTGGCTTTTTGTCACGTGTGTATGTTTGTGCACGTTTTGGGCATTTCTGGACCTGATGCAACCTGCGTCAGGTATTAGGGGTCAAGTATTTGTCTTTCAGGCCTACCAAGATTACCCATTCTTTTCTTGTGGGAAGACTTAGGGGCTCAGGAGATGAACAATAAAGGCAGGGATGATTTGATAGCCTGCCATATCAGCCCCAAAACTGTATGTGACAATAAATTGATCATTTGCAGATGTGTGAATTTTTTAACACTACACATCTTGGGCCTGATCCCATTTGCACTGAGAATAACAACCCTGTTGCAAATGATTCATTTGTCATCACATACAGTTTGGCTCACAGACTCATGAACAAAACTTCCCAAGTAATAGAAAAGTCCTATTAAAAGCCTGTTGGACTGGGATCTATATATGTAACTTATGCTGGAAATCCACAGCCAGCAGCTGTCATTGAAAGTACTGGATCGGGACCTTGGACATGACACATGGAAAGCAACAGATACCATGCAGGTGAGAATCCAGATGTGCATTTCACAGATGCACCTCCCTGCTGGCTTGGCTGATGAATGGCAATCCCTGTTGTGTCCTAACGAGGGATATGGATTTGCCTTTTGCTCTCTGGTGTGTTGCTGTGGACACATCAGCTATCTGGGGCCACTGTGGGTGGTTATACCTCACATGTCATTAAATGTGCACAACTGTGGCTTCCAGGCAGCCAACACCATTGTCTGCCCAGATTCTGCTGGACAGAAAAAGGGATTTATTAAGCTGCAGTCTTCTCATTTTCGCTCCAATATGTACAGACGCTTTTCTTAAAGAAATCTCAGAGAGGTCATTCTAGATTGGAATGTCCAAAACCTGAATACCATAAATATCTTCCATTGGGAATTCTAATAATGGTTTGAGATTTGATCCAGGAAATAAATAAGCACCAGGTGTTGTAAGCAACTAGTTTCAGAGTCCTCGCTTAGAGTATGTTTTGGAAACGTTTACGTTGCATCTGAAAATATATTGCTCAATAATGTATTCAGCTCCATATGCATCCCTTTCTGATGAAAATGATGAATTATGATGATATGTCACATAATGAAGTCATCCAGAAAGCTGCTGCTTCTACAGAGATTTTCAGCATCGGTACGCCCCCCCCCTCCCAGTGATTTAAATGAAAGGAAGGAGATAAAGAGGTGAAGCAGCTAAACAGCAAATCAACCAGTTTTGATCATGGCTAAGATGTTTTGCACATGAAATCAGAAGTTTCCTGTATCACTGGGAAGTGGAGGGGGGGGAAAGGTGTGCTATAAATAATTTAATTTCAGGAGATGCAATCTCTTCCTCATAAAGGAAGAACACTTTCATTCCAAGCAGAAGTAATAAAAGGACTAAACACATGTTCCATTTGCGTACAGGCCAACTGGATGCATTTAAACTGTTCTGCTGCGGTATGGATGTGTTCTGGTGTTGCGGAGCACTGGTGCAATCCTGCTTCCCCTCTTCTATGCATGTCAAGGGCCTGGCAATATTAAACTGGTACATCCAAAGGGGAAAACAGATTTATAAAACAGGAAGCAAAAAAAGCAATAGCCCAGTTATTGATGCGATTGGATCAGACGACAGCATTTGGAGCCTGCGACTGTGGGTGCAGTCATTTGCTGGCACACAAAAAATTAAGGACATGATCCAGTGAAAACAATGCTTGGTTTTCATATATAAATCAAATGAAGTTTTTGACACTGTACTCCTATACCTACTCGCGTGGCAGAAAGTCATACCAAAGTAATTGGGAACTACATCTGAGTGGGCATGTGTAGATGTGGGCTGCAAAGTGTCCAAAGTGACAGGATCACACTTAATAAAAGCCAATATCCAAAATTTCTTTTGCAAATGCAGTTAAATGCCCACGATAGTGTTTATGACTGGGCATCAACACATACGATGCAATGGGTAGAGCGACAGACGAGGACCTGGGAGACATGGGTTGAAATCCCTACTCATCCATAGAAACTCAAGTTGTGGGGAGGGAGCACCAGTAAAGCCCTTCCTTAAATAAATTGCATACGTTGAGAATCCTAAGTTGGGTTTGCCTTGATGGCACATAGCAAACATCAATACATGTACAATGAACATGTGGAGCCTGTTGGCAAACAGAAGTGAGTTGGAATTTGATTGGATTACCAGTGGGAGCATAGTCATGTACAGTGGTGCCTCGCATAGCGACGTTAATTCGTGCAGCAAAAATCGCTGCTAAGTGATTTTGTCGCTATGCGATTTTAAAAAGCCCATAGAAACGCATTAAAACCTGTTTAATGCGTTCCTATGGGCTTAAAACTCACCTTAAAGCGAAGATCCTCCATACGATGGCCATTTTCACTGCCTGGTAAGCAAGGAATCCGTTCCTAAACACAGCAGGTGGCCATTTTTTTTTTTTACCCGCCGATCAGCTGTTAAAAAATCATCGCTTTGCAATGATCGGTAAGCGAAACAGGGAAGCGATCATCGCAAAGTGAAAAAACCCCATTTAAAACATCGCAATGCGATCGCAAAATCTTCATCACTATGCGGTTTCGTCGCTAAACGTTGCACCCGTTAAGTGAGGCACCACTGTATTAAGATAAGCATAGAGATTGGCTGGAGCTGATTCCTTAAGGGGAAGATGAAACATGTAATAAGACCTTAAAATTAACTTTGAGAATGTACATGAGTGATGCTATGAATCTGTGTTTCTACATGAATGACCTGGAACCATTGACACAGGCTACAATTGCAAAAAGATAGACACATTTGGAATGCGGTTTTATTACAAGATGGTAAGAATTTATTGACTGGAAATTGTGACCAAAGAAGTACTGAAGTGTAAAAATAAAGACCGGATTATCATAAAACCCATAAAATGCAGAAAGCTAGCACACTTCAGTCCTATAATGAGAAAGTAAAAGTTCACATTGATGTAGCTGATCACTCACAGTTAAAGTAAAGGAGAAAAGAAGTGCAGGAAGGAGAACTTACTGGCTAAAATCCTGTTGCATAAATTAAGCCTACAGAACGATGATGACATCAATCACAAGGGGAGATTTTCAGTAATTAAAGACTTCTTTCCTATGCCTTGTCCAAGTCATGAGCATTCTTTTTCATTGGGTGGAAGCCATGCCAGCCATGGGTTGGAAGGAAGAGAAAATCTCTACCTTCTCTTAACATCATCCAGTGGTGGAGATTTTCAGTAATTACACTTCCTCCTTTTAGGCAACAGGATTTTGGCCAATGGCTAATGAAACTTGGTGCTTGTTTTGAATTCAACCTCACTGTCAGTGCTGTGACATTCAAAGCAGGTACTGCATGAAGATGTCCATCCTCCACTAGAAAAGGAGAAGTATGAATAGCAACAGCAGCAGAATCTTCACGTCTCTCACTGATTTGTAGTGTGAAAAATTTAAGTAACTGTAACTTTTATGGAGTTACGGATTCTGTGTTTATGGATCTACATGAAATTTGCTTACACAGATTTCAAGACCACACTCTCCTGGGGCAGTTTGCTTTCATTGTTTGAACTCACCTTGAGCAGACCAGGCACAGATATCTGCCATGAATTTTTGGGACTCTTATTTACATTTTTTCCCTGCACTATCCATAACATATTGGTGCATAAAACTTGTTTGTTCGATTTTTAGTGGTCCAATAAAGATTTTGCCTACTCTTACATTTATGTAATATTAAAGACCACAGGGGTTTCCCCTAATTTTTTCCTAGACTATGAAATTTGGTAACATTTTAGCCCCCTAAATGAGAATTACTGCTGTTAAACTTCCTAGCAACTAGATCTTGGAATTTCTGGGCTACACTCTTTTAAAACTTCTCTTTAAATGGCAATATTTTGTTTAGCTTTGTTTTTCAGTATAAATACATAAGGACCCCCATGGGGGGGGGGATTGGTTCCAAGCCCTCGCACAATGCTTAAAAATGTCAATAATAGCAAACCCTATATATAGCATGCTCTCTCCCTCCCTCTAGCGGCCAGTTCAGGTAACTTCATTATATATTTGTAGGATTTACCTTTTAATATTTTTAGACTGCAGATAAGTGAATCAGCAGATACTGATCCCATGGATAAGGAGGTCCTACTGTACGTCACATTTAGAAGCTGTGATCCTACTTAGTTTGTGATTACCAACAGTGTCCACACAGCTTGTTCCAAGGTGCTAACCATCTTGAACATTTACCTGAATAAGCTTTCATGTTTGCTAGAATGTACGCTGCTTTTCCTCACTGAGGCAGTGTCTGTGACTCATGTGTGAGGATTGTGCACAAAAAAGTACTCTGTAAGGACAGCACAAACATACTGAGCAACACAGACTAAATTCTGTGCTGGATGGGGTTACACTCCCCCTAAAAACTCAGGCCCACAGCTTGGGTGTACTCCTGGATTCATCCCTAAGCTTGGATGCCCAGGTCTCGGCAGTGGCCAGGAGTGCATTTCTATAGCTAACACTGGTGCTCCTCTCCTGACCTTCCCTATCACATCAATTTGTCATTTGCCTTACAAGGCGCTAGTTTGCGACACGGTAGGGACATCCATTTTGCTTTCTGATAGTGTCCAAATCATAGAATCAGTCTGAAGTGATCTGGACTGACCTGTATCCAGTTTGGACTCATTTGGACCCATTTCACCTGATTTGTACTTGAATTGGCGGCAGTGAATTCATTGTTTGCAATTCAGTTCCATCAGTTGCCCTGCTCAGTTAAGGACAGAAAAGCTTGATTGGCCTCTAGCCCATTTCATTCGATGTATTTTAAAATGCAGAAACAAAGACTTCAGAAACACTCAAAATGTTAAACAAAGGGGGTAAAATAATTCTCTCCCTCCCTCTCTCCCTGCCCTTGTCTGTGCTCCTTTTACAGTACCTTCTTCCGTCCTGTTTCTTCATCATTGTTGAGTAACTGAAGCTCATGCTTGAAACAGGCCTCCAGTTTAAAGCAGGGATTAGATATTCATTAAATGGTTCAGCACTCTCCCACCTTTTTTTTTTCCTCCGAAAGGAATTCAGACTCTTTCACTCCAGATTGTTCACTTAAAAGGTCTTTTGGTACATTTGTTATACAAAACTTTGAACCATTGTCTCTCTCTTGTGGACTAATATGGTGCAAGGGAAGGAGCACATTTAAAAAAAAAATATTTAAAAAAAAACACAAGTCTTGATCTTCCAGCCATTGGACCTGATGCCTATAAAATCGTTTTTGTTAAGTCTGGAGAGTCTCAAGAGTAAAGATACAGGTGCTAAAGACAGAGCAGCTGCAACTAATGATGGATTTAGAGAATGGAGAGGGTGCTTAAAAAGCAAGATGACCAAATGAGAGATGTTTTACAATCAAAACCCCAAGTTATGTTAAAGATTAGAATGCCTTTATAGATGTGTTTTGTTCTGCCCATGGGACTTTTAAAGCCCATAAGGCAACTAAGTCGGGACTAACAACCAAAGGATGACTATCACTTGCAATAGTTGCATTCATAAAAAAACCTGGAGGATAAATGGATGACCATGTACATAGGTACCTATGTGTTGGCTGCATTCAGGAAAAATGATTCAGATGAAAGCAGCAAATATACTGTGGTGCAAGGTCATTTATTTTCATTAATTTTCTTCTGTCATATATATTGTGCCTTTTAAGCAAACTGAAAGGAGCAAAATTAAATGAAAACCAATTCTGCATAGAAAAGGAAAGCCCAGCACAAATCAGAAGAGAAGGTTCTATGGAAGAAACAAATTAAACTGCAGTCTTACTTGGAATTAACTTCCAAGTAAAATCACATGTGGCTGCAATGTTAAAATGGGTGGCAGTGGTAAATAAGAACAATGTTTTGTCAAGCTGATTGCAATGCATGGTGGCCCATTGCATATTGGCCTAGGTATAGTCTACTTCTTCTGGGAGTGCTCTGATAATAATAACTGCATGCAGTCAAATTGATTCTGACTCGTGGCAAACCTTCCCAGAGTTTTCTGGGTAGACAACGAATAGAAGTGGTTTACCATTCCCTTCTTTTGAGGGCATCCTGGCACTATGCAGCTTGTCCATGACTACAGACTGCAGGCTCTTCTTCCAGGAGGCACAGCGGGGAATGGAACTCCCAAGTAGTATAACAGGACTACTCTCCCAAGCCAACTCTGGTAAGCCCCTCCTTAAATACCTCACATAACTTGGAAACTCTACTAGGGATGCTATAAGTTGGAACTGACCTGACAGCACATGACGCACAGAGGGTGCTATATGTAATAATTAATTAATTAAAGGGTTTCATATGTAGAAGAACACCAGTTATGACCTCCTTGTGGACCTCACTGTCAATAATAGGTTTGGGAAAAATTATATTGCAGGTAAAATCAAATATGGAGTTTGATTGGGAAAAATTGAACATGTAAAATACAGGAAGTTGGCATTAAAATGTATTATACTGCCCAAATATGGCATTAAGGAAGTACTCCCAGCTACAAGCTGTCCCGGCTAGAAGCTACCCTGGCTACTAGCTGGCTCAAATCCAAACTGAGTTGACTGTCTGAACAAGCTGACATTGCTTACCCACGTGGAAAGCAAAAACCCAGTGTCATGATTGTTTTGTTTAAGACACACCAAATTTAAAAAAACAGTCACTGGGAAGGGTCTCTGATTGTTGAAATTGGGCTGTTTGTACCCTTGCTTCCCTGGCACTTGGCTGAGCTGCACACATAGTAAGGAACTCACTACATGTAAGCCTTGTATTCTAAATTTGTCTGTTCTTTTTCTCATCTTACATATGCAGTAGGACCCCATATTTGTGGGATTGGTATCCATGGTTTCATTTATCTGAGGCCTAAAAATATTAAATATAGTAAAAGAAGAAAAAAAATCCAGAAATGCGTATTTCCATGGTGTAATTACCAGAACTGGCCACTAGATGGAACCAGAAACCATAGGGTTGGCTATTATCTGCGCTTTTCGGCATCTGTAAGGGGGTGAATTTGGAACCAATCTTGCATGAATACGCAGTTCCTACTCTATACTGTTTTATAAGCGATTAGAATACTAGGACTATGTGTGTGCAGATGATTGTCGGCTTTTTTTGTACGAGTTTTGAGTTGTTCGGTTGGAGCTTGGGTGTATCTTCCTTCTCTTTCCCCTTCATTTCTGGTTTCTCTTTTCTTGTTGGTGCAGTCATAACAATTGCTTCCTTTACTGACACTCCCCAAGATATAGCTGTTTGTCCTTCCTTGTCTGCAGAAATTGAGTTTGTCTTAGAGATGTGATAGTGCACAACCCCAGATGGTTACGGACCAGATCGGAGTGACTGTAGGAAGATGATCGGGTCCTGAGCTGTGCTCCCTTATGGAGGCATAAACTAAAATGAAACGGAAGGGAATGTCTAGCATTATTACTATATGGCACTGATACCAGTGTTTCTGTGTCAGACTATTTTGTTAATTCAAGATTCTTTTTTTTAATCCCAAGTACTTTTTAATGTACTTTATAAACACTATTAATCATGAAGCAGCACATGGTTGTGGCAAGAAGCATGTAGTATGCCATTGAAAAGTTTGCATTTTTGATGGTTTCAACTACAAAGTCAACATTGCTGAATTAACTTTATCAAAACAAATGGCTAATTGGCCATCTTTTAAAAAAATACACAAAGGAGTTTCTCTTGGAGACCCCAGATGGTAGATTGCATCTGATGTATGTGAAAGAAAGCATGGAGCTGCATGGAAAATATCAAGAAAAGGGGCATGTGTAAGATCAAGGAGAATATTTCCTTATGCTAGTTCATATATAGAGAAATGTCAACACACTGAAGCTGACCAATGAATCCTTGTTGAACGATAGGAAAGAATGCATTTCTTCTTCTTTTTTCCTTTTTTGACAGGGCAATCTTGAGAATCCTGCTGGTTCTATTTTCAAATTATCTACAGTGTGTCCTAAGAAGCCCTTTCACAGCATTCCCATCTACTTTCTACCTTTCTCTTGTGGTAGTTGACTGGATTCTCTTCAATGAATTGAAGTTTTATAATATGCCTGAATAAGGCATGTGAGCCCAACCAACCCTTTGCCCCTTGGGCGACACTCCAACCCAGTACTTGTGTTGGTCTTAGCCAGTGCATTTGTGTTACATGATCTGCGGGATCCCCATTTTTGCAAATGAGGAAATGTAAATGGCTATAACTAAGATGTTTTTTTTAAACATTTGAACTTCATGAATGCCAGTTTCAACATGAAGGATCTGATGGTGATGCCATTCTACCCTATGAATATCTATGGGCTCTTTGTTCCAACCTATGATCACTTTGCAAATGCAGAAATAGCCCTGATTCTGTTCGTCTTCGCATATCTGTTTGAAGATAGTGCAGAAATCTAGTCTGGAATCTGATCTCTGTTGAAGGCAAAGCAGTGCCAACGATCCCATGGCACAAAGCTGTCTTTCCTTTTCTTGGTTATGTAGTCTCTATTTACCAACACAGATTTTTCATCTCATTTCCCAAGAGTCATCTGTTCTCATATTTTCTTGCTGGACCAGAAGCTCTTAGGCATTTTTCCAAAAATTAATGTGACTCTTAATAGTTCTAAATTTTTATAAATAACACATTTATCACTACTCAGGAGAAACATATGTTGCAATATTTTATTAGTGCATTAGTGCACATGGTATTTAAATTTTCCCTTCATTAAAATTAAACCCACTAAAATAGCCTAAAATATCCAGGTCCCTTATGATCACTCGAAGTAAATTTTTTTCTAATAATTAGTAAAGCATTGCTCATTATTCAAAAATCCTATTTCCAGCATTTTTGTTAAAGTGTTGACAAGTAACAATGTTACTCTGTTAATTATAATTATTTTTAAAAAGCAATAAATAAAGGTGCTTTTACTTCCAAACTCTACTTGTAGGCAATCATAAATATCTACCCTTGGTTTCTTGTTTAATTGATGCCAAGATGCAAAAGAAAGAAAAATACTAATTATATAATTATGCACTCTGAAATCCCTGAAGGGATGCTCTAACTCAGCCAGCGGAGACTGGTGATTCCAGTTTTGAGGGTGCTGTGAATCCACATTAAAGTGGAGACTAAAACTCAGAGTCATCACCACCTGCCACCATTGTACTGAGCACCCCTCCTGCAGTATTCACAGTCCCAGGGCCTAGTGAGAAGACATGGGCTATTCCAGCAAGGTTGCTGAAATTTAACAGGTTTGAGACTGATCAGGGAAATATCCTGTGATACCCTGGCCTGTGTTCTAAAAGACCTTACTGTTTTCCTGAGCTTTTCAGACTTAGCTTTCATCCTGGTGGCTGTTTCATGCTGCTTTTATAAGGTTGTGGTTTTAGCTAATTTTACATTTTGTTCCAAAATTCATATCCTCCCTGGGAATAAGATGGAAAGGTAATGCTAAAATTCCTCGGAATAATAGCAACAATAATACATTTAAAAAGGAAAGTGGGACCTTCATGCAATAAAAATAACACTAATACTTATTACATTTTTTTTCAGTTGGCTCTTCAGGCTCATTCAGGAAAAGGTCAGGAAATTTCACCGAATTAGATCAGGGTGTGCAAACATTTTAGCCCAAAGGGTCACATCTGGGATGTGCAGCATGTGTGCATCCACATGCACAAGCAGGCATGCACACATTTATACACATGTGTAAAGCTGGAGGGTAGCAATGCTGATTCATAAGAATAATGCAAAATACAAAAGCCATGGGGGCGCGCGCAAACTTTATGAGGACCAACAACAGCGGTTGTGTGCAAGCATTTAAGTTCTCCAGAACTCTTTATTAGGTTATGATCGAGGGCCACAGGTTCTCTCCATCTGCATTTCAGACCATTGTCTCAGAAAGGCCCCAAGTTGGGGAGGGCTCATTACAAATACATTCGTCTGTGCATGTTCGCAATCTGTGGACCAGGGAAGAGACTAAGCTAAGACAGCAAATAGTTGAAAAGCCATAGAATCATTTATCCCTTTTCCACATATAGTTTCATTTTGCGAATATACAAAACGTACTGAACTTGCAGTCAACTCTAAAAGGAAAAGAAACAGACTTGTTTATATGTTTTGAATAAAGACTTTGTTTTTTTAAGTTATTCCATTCATGTTTTTTTCATGCACAAAAATGTCAAATTATGGCAAGGTGAAGAAAGACAAATAAAAGGAGAGAGGAAATCTCTGCAATAATTAAAATCAAAAGATTTCCAAGGAGAGAGCCCAAATTACTTCAGGTTGATGGATTTTTTTAAAAAAAATTCCACTTAATAAAGGCAACCTTGTTCTTTTTCTCCCTCAGCAAGTACATTTTTATTCCAGTTTTGAAAATTCTGTCTGGAAGCAGCTAAAATCGCTCTCTGGACCCTTTAGTGGGATCCTTCGATGGGGCCCAGGGACCAAAATTTAGCTCCCACAACCCTTGGAGTAAAACAGATCACCAAATAAACCAACCAAGCAAGCAAGCAGTAGCAGCTGGAATGCCCATTTCCATTTTTAAAGGAAAGGTGTTATTTGAGGGTGCGAAACGGTGCACTGTAAGGCCTGTTAAAAGGTGATTTATCATTCATGGAGTCCTCACAATTCCCCCCTCCCATCTGTTCAACAGGAAGTAAATGAAACTCTTTTATTCTTTCTATTACTGATGTCTCAGAGTGAATTATTGAGAACGTAAGTGCCAACTGATGAGAGAAAAGAGGGTGGACTAATCTGGGGAACTGGAACCTAATTCTGCTCTTTGAATTCCTTCACTTCTGCTGCCAGAGCTAGAGGAATTTGGCCAGAATTTCAAAATTCCACAACAATTCTCTAAAGGCTATATATACTCTCTTTTGCTCTTTCAACAACAAATTCAGATCTAAAACATGTAAGAACGTTAGGGTTGCCAGGTCAGTGGCAATTTCAGAGAATTCCGGGGTGAAGTCTGACACCAGGGGACATGTCTTTGTGATGTCACAGAAGGAGGGTAAGTAAGGGTTGTGAGAGAGGTAAGGAAACATCCCTGCAAACAACATGGTGCTGATCAGGGAGGCTTGGTGCTGGGTGGGAATGCATGGAAATGGTTAGCCACATTTTAAATATATCCCATACACCAAAGCCTAATATATTCCTTCTCCACTGAATCTCCCACTATATAATAATACTAATAATACTACTAATACTACTAATACTACTAATACTACTAATACTACTAATACTACTAATACTACTAATACTAATACTAATACTACTACTACTACTACTACTACTACTACTACTACTACTACTACTACTACTACTACTACTACTACTAATAATAATAATAATAATAATAATAATAATAATAATAATAATAATAATAATAATAATAATAATAATAATAATAATAGTGACTTATGGCAACCCCTTTTTGGGTTTTCTAGGTAGAGGACATTCAAAAATGGTTTACCATTCCCTTCGTCTGGAGGCATGCTGGGATTGTACAGCTTACCCAAGGCTACATAGGCTAGCTATTCTGAGATGCAGTGGTTGAACTGAACTCTCAGCCTCATATACCTAACTCATGAGGGCTCAATCACACACAAGAAAAGAACTGCAGTGATATTTATTCTTTTTCTCCCTCACTTATACTGATACATTTTTTCCCAGCAGTCACATAGTATATATCTTGTTGGGAGCATTTACATTGTTTAGAACTTGTGTTGAGTCATTTCCTCCTTATTGAACCATTATTGCAGGCTATGGTGCTCTTTAATTTTGTATTGAGCAGTATGAGCCTTCTCATCTCCTCCCCTTTTCGTTTCCCTCCTTTACTCACTTGTCCCCCTTTCCTTATTTCCCTGCATCTCTCTCCCACTCAGTTCTTGGCTTTCATTTTTCTTTTCCCTTTTGCACAGTGTTGCGAGGAGGAAGTGGGTTTTAAAAGACTAAAGTATTATGAAGAGCAGGGTGAAAATTCTTCAGCAGGAAATGTCCCTTGCTTGCCTCAAGCCCTCTTTCACCCATTGGAGGCGGGAAGGCTATTTCCTTCTGAGCAATGTTTGTGATGGTGGCAGCTGCTATAAGTTTTACTGATATCCTCCCCCCCCTTTTTTTTTTTAAACGTACAAGCTCAGTGACCATGAAGTGGCCACAGGGCCCAAAAACCTGAACCCTTCACAAAGGAAACAAATCAACAGCAACGTTCACACAGGCTGAAATGGTAAAGGAACAAAGTGATACATCATTGGTGCAATTTAAAACCACTCTCTTAGCATGGAGGAAATAAACAGAGTGCTGGGGCAAATAAATCTATATTAACCGTGTGTCATGTGAATGGGAAATTTTGAAATGATCCAAATAATGGCCAAAACAGTATAATGGGGGGTTCTTTTGGCAGGTGTGATAGAGCCCTCACTTAGCTATCCAGGCAGCTCAGGAACATATATGCTACCACAAAAACATGCTATGATTTAATCTTATGGAAATGGATACAATAAAGGTGTAAACACAGTACAACCAAGCACACTGGAACAAAGTCTTTATCAGAGGTGCACAATACAGTTTTTTAAAAGAAAGGTAAAGAAAAGCCAGAGGAATAATACAGACAGCTGTGGAACACATGGGAAAAGACCAATTAGAAAAATGTATCAAACCGCATCCCATGCCCCCCCCCCAAGGCTCGTAAAGATATCATACTACAGCACTCACCCTTCGGTATCTCTATTTTAGATCCTCTGGAGGCCAAATTTCCACTTATATTTTTATAAGCCTGTAATCTCCAACATCTGAAGCAGAGGTGCATTAATAAAATTGTTATACTAACAACAGATCAAACGTGCCATTCATTAGCAGAATCCCAGAATGTGGATATATCTTAGTTGGAATCAAAGTGAGAACTACCCAAACTGCAGTACTGTAAAGTTTCTGAAGGTCATTTAGAGCAGTGGTTCTTAACCTTGGGTTACTCTGGTTTTTTTGAACTGCAACTCCCAGAAACCCAGGCCAGCACAGCTGGTGGTGAAGGCTTCTGGGAGTTTCAGTCCAAAAACACCTGAGTAACCCAAGGTTAAGAACCACTGATTTAGAGCAGGCCATAATAAATGTAACCCTTTTATGAGATTTCATTCCACTCCACCTTCTGGAGTTATTTTTGAGATCCGTGAAGTGTTTTGAGGGATGTGATTTTCAAATCTACGGTAACAATTTGTTATGCAAGCATGTCCTGTGAAGGTACGAGGAAGCAGAAGCTACGCGTGCATAAGGCGGAATAGTCATTTAGAGGAACACAATCAAAGTAAATCTAGGATCCGTAAACAGCATATAATTAGCCAGTGTTATTCTATTTGCTTCCTCTAATATGCAATAGGGGGAAATGCAATAAAATGTCAAGGACTCAATTAAACAGATGGTTCTGTGGTGCTTATTTTTCTCCACGGTACTGTTTGCGTCAATCAAAGACAACAAGCCTTGATGGAAAGTGACTCACAGGTTCCTGTAAAGCAGTTTTCTTAAGAGAGACTATGAAAGGGGAACTCAAAGTGGGGCAAGAAAAGAAGGCACATATCATGAGCTTTTATTAGGAGAGTTATTATGTCTCATTAATTAATCCGAGCATTGCCCTAGTGACGTCTTGGGCTCATTTCACAGGAAAAAATTACCCTCGATTGCCAAGTTAAATAGACAATTACAGGAAGACCAAATTATGCCTACATTGCATTCCCTAAAGGGCAATGGGCCAAGTTCATGTCAAATACATAATAACTAGAATAATCCCCACTAAAAAAAGCTCCTGTGGACGTACGTCACAAGTCATTTGTAATCTGCACAGAGGATGTATTGATCTTCCTTGAGCTTCCTTTCTCATAAACTGATAATAGCAAAAAGATGGGAATTGTAAGCAAGCTGACTTCTGGCTATGTGCAAGCAGTACATCAGCTCTTTTGAAGCAAACTGTAATAAGGCACAATTGACAGAGAGAGAACAGGAAAGAAAAAGGAATTTTTTTGTTCTGTCCCAGTTGGTAGCAAAACATAGTTGCAAGAGGAAAACAAACTGATCATCTTTTAAAAACTTTCTTCATGTTGTTACATTTGCTTGGCTTGTTTTACGATGGATTCGTAAGCAAAACTCCATGCATGCTACCAGCTGATCACTGTCTGTTTTTCTGCTCTGAGATCCTTTCCATACTCTGCTTTAGAATCTCCTGACCGTTTTGTGTGATTCATCCAATTTGTGTATAGATCTGTTATGTCCATATTACCCATCGACCCATCAGTCATGTTTTGTTTTATTTTATTTGTATACCTCTCCATTAGAACAACACACTATTCTGCACAGTTTACAACATGATAAAATAGAACACAGCAAGAACAATGAAACTGTAACTAAAAGTCAGGGAATATAAAACAAATTACTATGGGAGGTGTATTATCCCGGCAGAAGACGGAACACAAGGCGTGGAATCAGGCAGGGCTGCAATAAAAAAGTCTCTCTGAAAATAAATGTTTTGAGAAGCCTTCTAAACATTGGGAGGGAAGAAGCCAGGCGCAACTGCACTGGGAGCTGGTTCCAAAGAGTTGGTGACACAACGAAGAAGGCCCTGCTTCTCATAGATGATTTCCTGACCTCCTTTGGAGTGGCCACCTGGAGGAGCGTTGCCATGGAGCATCTGGTGGAGCTGGCAGATGACCTTGGGAAAGTACTGTGCCGAC
The DNA here is from genome assembly GCF_051106095.1 of Pogona vitticeps. Classification (NCBI taxonomy): domain Eukaryota; kingdom Metazoa; phylum Chordata; class Lepidosauria; order Squamata; family Agamidae; genus Pogona; species Pogona vitticeps. The sequence continues at coordinate 35,068,128 of NC_135783.1, forward strand.
AAGGACCGTGGTCCCTAACTGTGGAGGGCTTTATAAGTAAGCATCAAAAGTATAAAGAGCAATTCGTTTTCAGATCTTATCAGAAATGGGATCTCTACACAGCATTTGTTTCTCAAATCATTAAAGATCTTTCTATAACCAAAGGCTAGCAAGAGATGAGTCTCTTATACCACACCCTCCTAGTAACCAGATAACACATCCGAATGAAAGTATTGATTCTTGAGAATATATTCTGACCTTGCATTGATTTTCCATGCACTCATGACATACAGGATGGCCTAATGCTCTACTGTAAAGATGGCTTCTTCTAAAGACATTTTGGAAACTTTTTTTCCTGTGACATCAGTTTTGTGCCAAATTCATCGATTCCCCTTGTATTCCCTATACATGTTTGAGTCTGAATTAAACTGCAGTGGTTTTAACCTCTAAGCCTTATATGCCAAGTCACTCAAATGTTCACCTTCTTCTGAGGGCAGCTTATGACCAAGGCAGGACCAACCTCGTTGCTGGGTCCCTACTGCCTTCATTCATATCAGCTTGAGGTGTTTTTTAGATTGGCAGCTGAGGTCTTCCTTCCCTCAGGTTAATGAGCAGACGGGAGTGGGACTTCTCTGCGTGGCCCCACATCTCTGGAATGTACTGTGAAATAAAGTTTAGCACTCCATCATCAAAACTTCCCAGCAAAGCATTCAAGACTTACTTATATTTCTTGGCTTTCTCCCAAGTCATGTTCTCTATATGATTTCTGATGGTTTTGACTGTGGTTGTTGTGGGTTTTTCAGGCTCTTTGGCCATGTTCTGAAGGTTGTTCTTCCTAACGTTTCGCCAGTCTCTGTGGCTGGCATCTTCAGAGGAGAGCACTCTGTGCTCTGGTGTAGTTTGCTTGGGAGTGGAGTATTTATGGCTGTGAGATAGACTTTTGTCCTTTTCAGGAGATGGGTGATTAGTGTGTCTTGTTCTGGGTGTATTGTTGTGATAAGGAGGTTTTGACTGTCTTTGGTTTCAATGTTATTGTTATTGTTGTTACTTGCAGTTCTATGCCACCTTTCTCCCTCCTACCAGCAGTGTGATTCAAGACATCTCACAAATCATTAAAAGAGACGAAAATTAAGAACAACATACAAAAAGCTATTAAAAATGATTAAACAAGAAATATTATAACCATCATATAAAAACAAATTAAGAAACATGAAACTGTTTAAAAACACATTAAACACAGAAAAGAGAGGAGAGATGGAGGGTTGTCTGGGCTTTGGCTGGCTTTTTGGCTGTCGCTATTAATAATGCTGAACCTGATGTTTATTCTGGTATTGTTTTTGTCTTGTGAATTATTTTAATTGAGTTTTTAACCCCCAGAAATGCAGTTTTTTTTTAAAAAAAATCTCATCTATCCCTAGTGTCTGCTAGTTTATCTTTTCCACTTTGTGTGAAAAGATTCAGATCAGGAAGCCTGGGAAGGATCACCATGCCTGACTCAATAATGTGTGAGAAGAAGAGACCCCCAAGGCCTTTGAAAACTAAACTAGTTATGGCTCCTAACTGTTGGCAAACAGCCTCTTTTATTCACCTTCCTTTCCCAATTCAAGAATAATCATTGTCCCTCTAGAGCTGACTTGCTGTTCTCACTCTGTCAAGATCGCACACTGGTCTGCTTGGGGAAAACAACGAATCTTTCTCATTTTTATTTTATTTTATTGCAGTATTGTGTTTGCCTCTTTCTTCTGCCAAGAGTTCTTGCTTCCTATATTAACACTGAGAACTACTTAACTGCATGGATCTGATTCAAGCGTAGTCCCCTAGAGGTGCAGTAAGCGGCAAATGAACTCCATTCTCATGTAAATTTTAGACTCTAAAACTGAACATTGATTTAGTTATTGCTGGCAATTTAGAATATAAAGCTGGCCACCCAGGTCACATTGGTTGGGTAGCTGTGATCCAGCTGGATCTTTATTTTTACTATATTTTACAGCCCTTCTGTTTACAAATTACATTTGGGGTTTGTTTTTGTTTTGTCTTTTGGGAGGTGGAGGAAGGATATTTGCCATAAAATTCTCATTCCTCTGGAATTCTTTGGTTGACATACTCTGTAAGAGATGTAAAGTGAAAACCAGACATTATAGATGGCCCATAATTAGACGTGTTTTAGAAAGATGAGGCAACCTTTCATATTTGTAAAAGCAGATATCCAAAGAATCCCATGCTTAAGTCCTGAAGACCTATGACACAACAAAGCAAGACTAATCTGTATATTCCCAGGGGTGAGCGGAGAATCAGCTGTGATGCTGAGATGCTTCCAGTAGTTAAGGATTTTCCTTTTCTAATCTCAGTCTCTCTGTAATGTCTGGTTTTGCCCCTTGCCAAAAGTCAGCACTTTTAGGTCACAGCAGATCAGAGAGTTAACCAGTAGAATGTGAATGTGGCCTAGTAACAGTGCAATCCGATTTACTCAAACATAAATCCTATTGAGCTTAGTGAAGTTTATGTTATAGTAAGTGGGCATGGAGAAGGGATGTGGTGGCACTGTGGGCTAAACCGCAGAAGCCTGTGCTGCAGGGTCAGAAGACCAGCAGTCGTAAGATCGAATCCACACGACGGAGTGAGATCCTGTTGCTTTGTCCCAGCTCCTCGCCAACCTAGCAGTTCAAAGCATGTAAATGCGAGTAGATAAATAGGTACCATCTCGGTGGGAAGGTAAAACAGCATTCCCTAGTCACGCTGGCCACGTGACAACGGAAAACTGTCTTCGGACAGGCGCTGGCTCTATGGCATGAAAAGCAGGATGAGCGCCGCCCCCTAAAGTCGGACACGACTGGACTGAAAATGTCAAGGGGAAACCTTTACCTTTACCTAAGTGGGCATGGAACCATGACATAAGGCACGTTGTTTGTCAATCTTGTTTTACCCTTTATTGACTTGCCTTTATGAAATACAGTAATGCAAGGTAAATGTATGTGCCATGCTTAATTATCTATGACTGGAATCGTGTTAGTGTTCATGGAAGGTCTGCATAATTTGTCTGGGTTAACTGACAAGGTACCAGGGCACTCCTTGGTTGTACAAGTGGGTGTTCAGGTAAGCAACTCAGACACCCCCAGTATCTTGTCAATTAGCTGCAACAAGGTAAACAAACCTAATGTGAACACCGGTGGGATTCTCCTCTATACAGTATTTCTAATACATGTGTGTGTGTGATGTCTATTTATCAACAGTGATGAAACATTAGAAACAACAATGGTAAAGTTGCTGATGAGACACTTGTCAGTAATTGGTCTCATAAATGAGATCAAAAACCACGAAACAGGAAAATTCAGGCTTCCCTCCACTCCCGATTGAAGTGAACTGCTTGAGTCAACACAGTTCCGGGACATGAACTCTTGGACAACCTGTATTTAAGTCTGTTTCGATTTTACTAAAAAAAACTGTATCTTTACTGTTCAGTGACTCAATTTTGGTAACGTAAGGCCAAATTCATTATCTATAGGGAAACTGTTCTGTTCAAAGGACTAGAAAGGCCAATTATTAAACAACATGAGTTTATTTAAGTGAACAAAGAAAACATTTCTCTACAATTTCATTTCTAAACATCAGCATAACGTTCAGCACCTTCTATAAAACTTAACTATTGAACAAAACAAAATCTAAACTATAAACTAAGGAAAATAAACTATATTCTTACGCAGTCCATATTGTTAAATCAGGTCCCTTCGTCTGGATCAAAGATGTTCAGCTCCATGTTTTCAGATACCCAAAACTCTCTTCTTCTTCTCTCCCTCTCTCTAGAGTCCCTTTTCCCAACCTCTTGTAAATTTCTCCAACCTGCCCCTTCTTGACATACTCGACCAATCACGAAGGAAGGAATTAACATAGGGTACGCCCTACTTTCTCACCAACCACAAAGAATTGTTTATAATTCAGGTTAGAAATATTTTGACTCTGCTGTGTTTTTCTCTCCAGCTGCAGCGATAAGGTTGGCGACATGAAGCTGAAAATAACTACTAGTAATTTTCCAGAACTTAGCCTGTGTCAGACTCAAAATGGATTTCTCTATGGTTAAAACATGACTACATAACCCATCTCTAATTAGAAAAATACATTTCATCACAACGCTTTCTCGCTTTAAAGGCTTAAAGCCATCTATTTTCTTGAATGTATCTTAATAATTCACATCTGTACATTTCAGCACATTTTTTCATCCTGATTAACCTTACTGTGGATGACAAGATTTTCAAGGCTTTTCTTGAAACTCTGCAATATTAGTGACCGAAGAATTCTCGTCATACTGAGCATTGGTTTTAACCTTTCACATCTTGTGTACAGACTAATATCTTTCCCAGTGTTGATATTACATAAAGCAGGAGAAACAGTAAGCAAAGTGATGTAAGTTATGAAATGCAGGTTGTGCACACAAGGTGATTGTTAGTCTCAGCTGCCATGTTCAGACAACAGTTCCCAGCTTATATCAAAGATGCTTCTGTAGTGTTATGTGAGATACTGATGCACATCCAAATATGGGTACACTTTCCCACTGATATTGGCATCTCAAAGATGTTTAAAATGTACAGCTGAGACTTCCAACAACAGTTGGTGGGCTGCCAGTGTTGCCAATGGTGAAGTAGCTGCCTCATTCTGCCTAATGGCAGAGCTGGCCCTAAACTATAGGTATTTTGCATATAACACATTTTGCTAAATAGAGAACACCACAATATAGGGATCAAAACCCAACACTTCCCATTCTTGTTTCCCCAGATGTTCTTGGACTAAAACTGCCAGAAGTCTTCACTACTAGCTTGTACTGTCCAAGATTTCTGGGAGTTATAGTCCAAGAACATCTGGGAACCCAAGCTTGGGAAGCACTGAACTAGATCGGAATATTGCTGCTACTACCACTGCTGCTGATTAGGAAATATCTAGCAGATAAGGAAACTATTTATATATATCATGACGTTTAATAAGACTAATTTTACTAATACACACACACACACACACACACACACACACACACACACGCACGCACGTACGTACGTACGTATGTATATATATATATATATATATATATATATATATATATATATATATATATATATATATATATATATATATATATATATATATATATATATATATATATATATATATATATATATATATATATATATATATATATATATATATATATATATATATATATATATATATATATATATATATATATATATATATATATATATATATATATATATATATATATATATATATATATATATATATACACAGTGGTGCCTCGCTTAGCGAGTGCTTCGCTATGCGATGAATTCGCATAGCGAGGGGGTCCGGGCCATCGCTGGAGCATTCGCTCAGCGATGGCCCCTATGGCGATTTTTCGCTTTGCGATGATCGCTAAGCGATTCGCTTAGCGATCTTCGCAAAACGAAGCGGGGGAGAACAGCTGATCGGCGGTTCCAAAATGGCCGCTGGAAGGTCCGCGCCGCATTTTCGCGCCCTGCCCTCGCTTACCGAGGGCGCGAAAATGGCGGCGCTATGGAAGAAACATCGCTTAATGGTGAGTTTTCAAGCCATAGGAACGCATTGAACAAAGTTCAATGCGTTTCTATGGCTTTTTTAGCCCCGTTTAGCGATGTTTTCGCATAGCGAAGGTTAATCCGGAACGGATTAACCTCGCTATGCGAGGCACCACTGTATATATATATATATATATATATCATATTAAACATTATTAAAGATCATGATACACGAGTTAAGCTTATATTAATTTGTTAATACAGATTAGGGCCTAATCTCTACACCACGTTTCTAACCATTGATAGATCAGATTCCACGTTTCGTAATATTCTGAATTTCCTTTCTCTTTAATTTTCAATGTAAGTCTGTCCATTTCCGCACAGTCCAAAATCTTCTTAATTATTTCTTCATCTGTAGGTTTTCCTTCATTTTTCCAATGTTGTGCCAGTACAATCCTAGCTGCTGTCAAAATATACAATGTTAAATATACATTTTGTTTATTAAAATTTTCTGGCCTTATATCTAATAGAAACTGTTCTGGTTTAAAGTCTTTTTTTTTTAAAATATTTTAACAAGCCATGTCTGTATTTTAATCCAAAGGTTTTAACTTTATCACAAGTCCACCATACATGATAATAAGTACCTGATTTTTTATCACGTTTCCAACATTTATTTATTTTATTTATTTATTGCATTTATATGCCGCCCATCTAGACATATTAGAAAACATTTTAGCTAATCTAGCAGGTGGTAGGTGTCATCTATAAAACATAAAACATCTATAAAACAAAGAAGCTACCTTGGGCTTTGGACATTGGTATTCAAGAAACAGCCTTTCATTTTTCTAATGCTATTTACATCCCACTGGTAAAGAGGCTGCCCAGAAAATAAGGTGTTTATAAGGAGGGCACCTGCCTAGCTTCACAAGTCAACAACCTAATCTGCTAATGCATGTTTCCTTTAAAGAATCCTTTCCATTCTTTATGGTCCCCTCGCCGAGAGGCTGCGCTATGGAGAAGGTGTTTACAGGCAAAGGTGGCGCAAAACCTTTACATACGTTGTCCATGTTAAACAGTTGTGAAAGTCATCAAGTAATCTCATGCTTCTCTTTAGCAGGAGAGATGTCAGGTGAGATGATGAAGATGCTGACTGGTATGCACCTCCCCAAAAGACCAGGAAGAACATCTGTCACCAATATTTCTCCTTCAGCTGCTTCAGCACCTGGTTGTTCTCTCTCTAGGTTCCTGTTGTATTCTCCTTTCATATGCACCATATGGCAGTTGCTTTGCAATTAGAGGCAGCTCATTGTTGTCAACTAATTTGGTCAGGGAAAGCAAAAATGCACTTGTGTACAATATCAAATGCCACGTATGAGCAGAGCAAGGCTGCGGGGGAATGGAGGACAGGTGAGTTAGCTCAGTGTCTTTTTTTTTTAAATTTAACCCACCCCCACCCCCCCGCGGTGAACAAATTACAGCTCTCACATAGTTAACTCCCTAAAATGTTTAGGGAGTTAACTATGTCAGCCTTGTAGTTCGTTCATTGCAGGGCCTCACCCAATGGGGGCCTATTACTACTCACAAATTGGGGGCCTATTACTACCCACCTAATGGGGGGGCTATTTTTAAGTAAAGTTGGTTCGGTCCCTGAACACAGTTTAGATTTTTCATGTGGCCCCCTATAGAAATTAATTGCCCACACCTGGGTTAGACAGTCTTCATAACAGAAAAATGTATGTGGTGTGTCTCTCTTGTGAAAGAGTACAACAATTCTGATTTCCAAATAAAAAGGACGGAAGTAAAGTAGAAGTGTAGCAATGTACTTGTACATATCAACAAGTGGTTCCTTAGAACAAAAAAGAGGCTGGAATAGCCACTTGGCTATTTATATGTCTCTCATGTTCAGTGGGTGAGATTACTTTTTACATGTGATAGTGCTTAACTTCCAACAATTTATTAGGCTGTCTCAGCTTTCCACATTTGTGTTCCTTCTTGGTGGAAAGCTGATAGAAATCAAATATCTCAGTATTGTCATTAGTCATGCCAAATCACCATATAGTTAGAGTAAGAGAAAAACTATATTGAGTGATTTTTGTTATTGGCAGCAACACAGATTCCTCAAATACAAGAGCAGTCTTCCAAATTAACTCCCCAAGTAAGCCAAAGAAATGGGATTTAAGCTTATTTTTTAGTTCAGCTCATGCTACTCAAACAGGATGGTTGCCACTGGGCCTTCTGAATTAAAGAAGAATCAGTTTCAGACAATCCATTCTATCAGAATATTCATTTTTGTTCTCTGGGTTTATAGAATGGGTATTCTATGCAGGAAAATAGGAAGATATGCTACTTTTAAAATCTGGTTCCTTAATTAAAAATACATGATGCAATGATAAAGTGTTTAAAACAGATCTTATTAATTTCAAAATATTCCTATTGTTATGTTATAGGGACTAGCAGAGAAATGGTGGTGAATACAGCAAATCAGCAGATGAACCCTTTAAAGCCCATAATTGTGTTTATAATTCTGTTTCTGAAATCCTAAAATTGAATATATCCATGACTAAAACTTGAGAAATAAACTCCCCAGGAAGAAATTGTTAGAAGGTGATGGAAGACAAGTATTTGACATGAACAAAGGTGTTGTAAAAAAATAATTCTGCTCTTCAGTCATAACCTATAAATATTGTAGGTGAAAGTGCTGGATTTTTAAAACCTTTATTGTTCCCCATTGTCTCAACTCAGCAATGACTGCATGTGAATCATCAGCATAGGCTTATTTGTTCATTCAAAACCAAGAGGAAAACAACAGCCTCATATCTCTATATCTTGCACACAATAAGCTGACACATAATCAAAATAGAGGATGCTAAAGGAGTTCAAAAGGGACTCTTTCCAAAGAAATGGCAGCATTCCCCCCAATGCCCTTGACTTTTTTCTTTTGTTCTCTTTAGTATGCATGATGTCCAAAATTGAGGCACTAAATATAGCAGAAGAATGGTAAGTGCAGAGCACAAGAGGAAAATGAACTCGAAGGAACTTGTTATGATGTAAAACCCTGCAGGAATGTGAACAGCTCATGACAAAAGAATTAATCACGAGGAAAGGGAAGGTGCATGCTAGTTAGAAGCAAGATAGAAATAAGCAAAAATTTGAGAGGAGAAATCTGCTAGTTAAAAGGCAAAGATGAGTATGCTAGAAACATACTAGTTAGATGCAAAGATAAAAGTTGAAATGAAAGTTGGTACCTAGACTGCAATGGCCACAGTGGTGGTCGAATGGAGGATACTGGGAGAAGCAATGCCAGAAAGACTGATTCTTGCGCTCATGTCTTGCAGGCTCCCCACAGACATTTTGTAAGTGGTCCTTTCTGTGAGCAAGGTCCCAGACTTGGTAGGCCTTATGGCTGATCCAACAAGGCTGTTATTATGTTCTTAATATTCTCTTAATAAAACCCTGGCATTAACCATTGCTTTCCTTTTTCTTGTTATGGGCACTATGTGTGATATTGCAGCAGCACAGAAAAATGTTAAAAGATTTCAGTGGAATGATGGAGAAACAAGCTGTGGCATCTTATGTTAAGTTGTTATGTGCTGTCAAGCTACACCCAATTTACAGCAACCCTAGGAATGAGAGCTCCCAAAAAGGACTTGTTCTCAAGCCTGTGGTTTCCTTTAAGGAGGCATTTAATCTCATATTGCATTCCCCCCAATGCCCTTGACTTGGTGGCACTGTGGGCTAAACCACAGAAGCCTGTGCTGCAGGGTCAGAAGACCAGCAGTCGTAAGATCGAATCCACGCGACGGAGTGAGCTCCCGGCGCTTGTCCCAGCTCCCGCCAACCTAGCGGTTCGAAAGCATGCAAATGCAAGTAGATCAATAGGGACCACCTCAGTGGGAAGGTAACAGTGTTCCGTGACTAAGTCGCACTGGCCATGTGACCACGGAAGATTGTCTTCGGACAAAACGCTGGCTCTATGGCTTGGAAACGGGGATGAGCACCGCCCCCTAGAGTCGAACACGACAAAAATTGTCAAGGGGAACCTTTACCTTTACCTAATCTCATATTGCAGTCTTCCTCTTTTCCTGCTGCCTTCAACCTTTCCCAGCATTATTGTCTTTTCCAGAAAATTCTGCCTTCTCATGATATGCCCAATGAAGGACAGCTTCATTTTCAACATTTTTATCCGCATAGTCCAGGCCTGATTTAATCTACAGTCCACTTGTTTGTATTTCTGGCTGTCCAGGATATCTGCAAAGCTCTCTTCAAGCACTACATTTCACATGAATTAGTTTTTTTTCTGTCAGCTTTCTTACCTATCCAGCTTTTGCACTCATACATGGTAATCAGAAATGCAACAGTGTGGATGATCTTGGTCTTGGTCTCCAGTGACACATCCTTAGATTTTATTATCTTTTCAAATTCCTTCTTTGCTGCTCTTATGAGTCTCAGCCTTCTTCTGCTTTCTTGGTTGCAATCTTCATTTGGATTGATGGTTGAACCAAGGTATACAATATCTCTACCTATTTCAGTTTTTTCATTCTCAATATCAAAGTTGCATAGTTCTGTATGGGTAGCTTAATTCTTCCTAATGTTCAACTGCAGTCCTGTTTTGACACTTGCTTCTTTCACTTTCCTGAAAGTTGTTTCAAGTCGTTGCTGCTTTCTGCCAGTAAGATGGTGTCATCTGCATATCTTAAATTATTCACGTTTCTTCCACCAGTTTTCACTGCTCCTTCATCTGAATCTACTTTGGCTTTCCATGCAATACATTCTGTGTACAGACTGAATAGATAATCTTTGCCTATAAGAAACCATTCTCTCTCCCCATATTCTGTCTTAATGGTAGCTTCTTGTCCACAATACAAGTTACACGGCAAGACAATCAAGTGCTGAAGCAAGCCCATTTTTTTTCCAGAACAATCCATAGTTTCTCATGATCCACAACATCAAACACTTTGTTGTGGTCTTTAAAGCACAGGCTGATCTTCTGTGTTGTTTGGTGCATTCCAGTAGATATTTGCTATATGATTTTTTCGGAATCCAGCTTGAACATCAAGCACTTCTCACTCCATATAAGGTAAACACCTTTGTTGCAACACCTTGCACATCACTTTGCTTGCATGGGAAATTGAGCCAATTGTCTTGGGGATTGGAATGTATATTGGAAGTTTCCAGTCTGTGGGCCACTTTTTCACCACATTTGTTGGCCTGTTCTTGTTAGGATTTTGACAGATTCAGTCCCTGTGGCTTGAAACAGTTCTATTGGTATTTGCAGTTAATTTTTTCCCAGTGCTTTCAGAGCAGCTTTCACTTCACTTTCTAGAGCTGCAGGTTCTTTGTCATAGGAATCTTCTGCAAAGGATACAGCAGTATCATCAGTGACCTGCAACGAATATGCTTCCAAGACTTGGATGATTTTTCTTGTGCAAGTATAAATTGGCAAAAGGATTCTGGCCAAAATGTGTCCATAATATATTAAAATTGGAGTAGTCTTGTTGAAGGGGAACCCAAACAAAGGTACTTACTCTATTAGTGATTGAAGATCATTATGATACTGGCCAGTATAAATTTTATTGCTACAGAAGATCACAAATAGATAACCTGTGGAAAGTAGGGTTGGTAGGAGTTGGCACATCACAGTCCCAGGGGAACATAAGAAGTGAGGAGGAATGAATTCTTAGCAACCATTAGAAACCCCTTTTCCCTGGTTCAGACTTTTTCTACAGCCCATCAGTGGTACACTTACCATTGGTTGCTTTAGGCTATACAAAAGGTGATGCTCAAGGGATGCTAAGGCTTTGTCTTCTGTATTTTCACTATGCAACACCCTGCCTGTTAAAGTTATTTCATAGCAAGTGACACCTCTGGGCATAGATTCTTGCAGCAACTTACAAAAACCAGTTCCTTATATCTGATTCTGTCATGGTTCTGCCTGAGATTTATAATGTTAATAATATCTTAGATTTCCCATAAAGGTAACAAAAGAAGTACTCATTTTTATAGCACTGGATAAGTCACTCGCATGGCTTTTGATTTAGGCATGTAATAAAACTCCTTATGAAATTTATTTGGGGTGGGAAGCAGTGTTTGCACGTGCTCAGTAGCTGCTTTCCAAGTTTAATGCCTTGCTCCCTTTTTTTCCCCATTTTGTTTCTCCTCAGACTCTTCAGACTTTCTCTGCCAATCAGATTTCCATCTATTTAAGCTTCAAGAGCTTTTACAGAGAGAAAGAAGGTGGGGGGGAAGCAGCCACCTGTCTGTAAGGAGTTTGAAATAATAATCCTGTGCCTACACCATCTCACACCATTGACTGGTTTTAGGTTTTAAAAATAGATTAAAATGGATTGTGTCAGGTCCATTTCACACCTCCGAGCAAATGTGCCTCTATACATCCCTGGAACTGGGAGTTATAAATACTGGAAGTGCTAAGGCAGACTTGACATTGCAGTACAACATCCATAAATCTTCTCTTTGCAGGCCTGCCATACCTTTGATGGTCTAGTGTATCTTTAGGATTCTACTTTTAATAAGAAATTCCTCTGGTCTTATAGAAGTCCCTTCTTTGCTTCCCTGAAAATATCACAGATGTTCTCAACTACTTGAAATTTTGCTTCAGGGCAAGGCAGTGTCAAAGCTAGCCTGAAGTCTTTACGGGCTCCAGATTCTGAACGGCTCATAGCAACACAGAATGCTGTCTTAAATAGAGGCAAACCTTTGGCCCAGTTAGACAGTGATGTCAACTGTGATTGGCAGCAGCTTTCCTGGGTTGCGGGCAGGATTTGTTCCTAACATCATCTAGAGATCTTCCTGTGTTCTTTGGTGATCTCTCATTGCGATATCAACCAGGACTGATCTTGCTTCACATGAAAATTCAAACAAGTCTGGATGTGTATGTTGGAGCTGTTTTGTAACCTCGTATGCTGCCTTGAGAAGGAGTGGCTGGGGTGACTGTCACATCAGAAGTTCATACAGAATTGTCACGACAGACCATATCCTTCCTGCCATTCAAGAATAGTTATATCAGTATGTGAACAAAACGTGAATCCTCCTCCTCCTCCTCCTCCTCCACCATGGTCCTTAAAACTGAGAGAGGGCTGATTAGATACATCTAGCAGTTGTGGGGGAGAGGCCATTACATGGCACCAAAAAGGAGGGCGAGCATCACCCAAAAGAAAGAATAGCTCTTCAAATGGAGGATCATTCTCTCTAAAGGAAGACAGGTGACCACCCTTGTTCTTTGCTTCAAATAGTCAAATATCTTGGGACATCCAGGTCTTTATTGATGAGCAACAACAGGAGGGAGCTTTTACCTTCAAAATATATTTGTGGGCTTCCCAGATGCATGTGGTTCACAAGCCATTGCCTGGACTTGCATGGCCTTTGCTGTGCTTTTATATTTGGAGTTTTTATGTTGTAGGTGTAGCGAACGACCCTGCCCTCATCTGTCCGTCACCGCAGAACATTGAAGAGGGAACCAATGAATGGACAAAAGGCGGAGCCAAGGGGGGAAGGAACTGGATATAAAGATTGGTGGAGAGAGTCTGAGGAGACATTCCTATATAACACAGGCACACTCAGAAACATACTACCCTGTCATCATAGCTACTTGTAAAGAAAGCAAGAATGTTTTAGTAGAAAAAGTATGGTGGTGGGCAATTATGGGCATAAAACTAGGAAGCAAAAAGTTGACTTGAACTTGTCCATCCACCAAATATTTGCAGAATCCAAGTAATGTATGTGCATTCATGAGGTTTTGAGAAGGGGCAATAATAGCTGCTTGCAGTGTTAAAGACTCTACCATGTGATCAAGGAATTTGTTTGAAAGGTACTTGTGGGAAGAGAGACCCCTAGTGGTCACAATTCAGACCTTTTTTGCTGTTGGTCTGCAGCCCCCTAATTTTCAGAACATGGTGAATTTGTCAAGGAAGGTGTAGAACATTGCTAGTGAAGGCTCTCTCACTCTCATCAGTTATTGTCTGTGGTATAATATTCTACAGAACCTCATACTAGCATATTAGAGTAAAAGAATAAGAGCTTTCTTGTGGTAATACCATGTTTGTGGAACTCTTGTCTCAAGGAGACCCATTTGGTGCCCACATGAATGTTTCTTGGACATCAACTAAAGATTTTGTTTAAAAATTCTCTCACTTTTTATCATGCTGGCCGAAGGACCTTGTGGCTTATGGTCCAAAAACAGTAACTTCTTTAAGCTCAGAGTTCTGTTGACAAAATCTCTAAAGCTGTAGCCTAACAAAATAGGCCTCCACAATTTAGATGTTTGAAAGAATACAAATGTTTATTAACAGATGAGGAACAGACCAGACGCCCTGCATAAATAAAGGAGTGTATCTAATTATTTCTATCTGTCAGAAGAACACAAGCTACAGGATGAACAGATTTCTCCTTTATTGGTCAAAAGTCCACATTTTCCTAAATATACTTTAAGGGGTTGAGATGAGACACTCCAAATTAGATTGAAGGGACACATTGAGGTGGAAGAGGAGGAGAGGGATAGAGACACCTGTTGTACAAGTAGAAGTTTGTGATGGCTGCTGGAGACCAAAACAAAGGTCTGCGCATAGAGAATGCTTGGAAAGAAGGTCAGGCCAGCTATGAGCAGATCTGAGTCAAAGGATCCCTCAAAAGCAATTTAATCCAGTGCTCTGTTTAGCCCACAATTTCAAGTCTTGAGGCAAAACTGACAATTCACTGAATCATCCACAATTCTTTTTTTGGTGGCATTCCCAGGGTGACCAGCCTTAACCTGGATAATCACCCTTTAAACTGCCTGTTACTTTCACTGGGCTTGCCTTAAGCCCAAATCATAAGAGCCCAAGTGGTTTTTAAACTGAAACATAAAAATAAGATCTTTATTGAAATATCACAGTGGTTAAACTGCACAGTCTTAAATTTGAGATTAGATGAATCATAAATGTCAACTTTCCCACACCATGATACAAATTAATGTATCTTATACAGCCGACTCTAAAACCCAGATTCCTTTCCTTAGATATAATTTAACTCTCTCTCCCTTTGTCCTATTCTTTATATATCTCCTGCTGGCACCTCTGGATTGGCTCTCCTTCTGACTTATTTATTTATTTAGTTGTAGGGAGTAGGCTGAAGAGTGGAAATACTCAATGTATTTCCATAGAAAATGGAGGCCTTCTGGAGCTTCAGCTGTAGCAGTAGGCTTATACCTCATGGAGTTTCTCCAGTGAAATCAAGCCTTTCTTATTAAAGCGTAACTGTCAAGCAGTGGTAGCAGCCTGGCTCTAAATACTATTTTCAGCAGAACAGGCCAGAAATCTAGGAGGAGGGAGTGAGTTACCATGTGTCACACACCACCATCTTTGAAACAGCTTTCGAAATTGAATCCACCCAGGGGAGCAGAGTGGTTATATTTAAAACACAGCCTCTTTCAAAGCACACTGTATCCCTTCCTACATACCAGAAATTATAATGAGCTAATGAGTAGCAGCCTTCTCCACTTCTGAGTAGTTAAACTGATGTGGCTGGGTTTGAATCATTTTGGCCCCACTGAGCAAGCTTTGCTCTAGGGGTTGGGCTGGCTCGGATAATGGGATGTCAGTAGGTCCCACCGAGGAAAGGAAACATTAAGGGAGCGTGTGGCAAGAACTCCTGAGAGTTGGCCAGAGGTGTTATAAAAGAGGCCAGGTAAACGAGCTGCTCAGAAGTAACACATTACAAATCACAGTGTTACTTGTAATGAGTTTTTAATGGATTGATAGGGACATAATCAAGTATTTTTTTGTTTGTTTGTTCATTAGCATTAGTGCTAGGTTTGGGTGTGGCAAGCAATGTTTAATTGTCATTTCAGAAATATTATTTTTAAATTGTCATTTGGGAAGATTTTTGACCGTTTGGGTCCATTTCTTCAATTCTGAAGGAGTTCAAAAACTGAAATAAAATAAATAAGGTAAAGGTAAAGGTTCCCCTTGACAATTTTTGTCCAGTCGTGTTCGACTCTAGGGGGCGCTGCTCACCCCCGTTTCCAAGCCATAGAGCCAGCGTTTTGTCCGTAGACAGTTTCCGTGGTCACATGGCCAGTGCGACTTAGACACAGAACGCTGTTACCTTCCCACTGAGGTGGTCCCTATTAATCTACTCACATTTGCATGCTTTCAAACCGCTAGGTTGGCGGGAGCTGGGACAAGCGACGGGCGCTCACTCCGTCGCGTGGATTTGATCTTACAACTGCTTGGTCTTCTGACCCTGCAGCACAGGCTTCTGCGGTTTAGCCCACAGCGCCACCACGTCCCTCTTAAAAAAAATAAAAAATAAGAAACCCCAAATAGCCAGTATTGGCTTCCCTCTTCTCTGAGTGGAACACCTTGCCACATAATCATGCAGGATGGTGCCAAACATGCAAGTGTTGGTGTTGCACAAGTGAAGGGTGGGCTTTCTTTGTGATTAATGCCACCTGTGCAAGGGGTACTCTTGCATAAGCAGCATGATCCTGTGCCAGTGCACTTTCCATTTTGTGGTATCTATGACAGATATTGGCAACTGCATTGCATTAGTAAAGCTACAGTAAAACATTGGCCAGAATCCAATTGAAGACCTATGCTTATGTTAAGTTGGTAGTCACATGACTGGTGTGTGACACCAAATGCCTATACTGACTACATAACTAGCAGCAATTTGCTACTGGGATTTAGGACAACAGACTTATGTCAGTGGGTGTAACTAATAGGATTCTGGCCACTCCAGAACTTTTGTGACTAAAGTTAATGCTCATATACAAGACAAACTTTTAAAGTAATAATTAAAGCTTGTTCGACACCTTCAGTGAGACTGCTTAGAATAAGGAAATATGGAGGAACACAATATTTCAGGAGAAACTAATGGGGACAGAAGAGAGTATGTGGGGCAAGAAATAACAAGATAGGCCATGTAGCAAAAAGGGCAGGAAAACCCAAGGAGAAGCAGCAGAAGAGAAGGGCATCCACAGGCTATACATCTGATTGATGTGCCTAATGGAGATGATCCCATGGAATAAGGGCAGAGAAGAGATGGAGTCAGAAGTCAATGTCTGACAGGTGTAACAAGATATTTTAAAGCAGGGTTGGTCAAAATGCAGTTTTGCAAATGCTGGTGGATTGCAACTTCCAGCATTTCTCATTATTGGCTATGCTGTTAGGTGCTGATAGAAGATACAGCCCAACAAACAGCAGAAGGAGCTGCACCTTCTTCATCTTTGCTTTAAAAAAGGTTGCCCCTCGCAAGAGGAGGGCCACTAGGGCTGTGCTTCGGGAGCGAACAAGATGCTCTGGCTAGCACTGGACATTCTCAGAGCCAATAAGATCCACATATGGTTTGGGGCAGTTGAGGATAGGACATTTAAGGCAACTTGATGGCCCTTAACTACAACACTACCCAACTATTCAGTCCCAGCAAGTATTGAAGGCAACCTAGCAGCCTATCATTATAAACAGTACACATTCCCATTGGGAAAGTTTATATCACAATGATGTTTTGCTATTTTATTATTTTTATTTGCTAAGCAAATTACATTTTTTAAAAAAAAATTAAAAAAAAAAACAAAATGAGTTTGTGAAGCAGAACAAATGATGTCGGGAAAGTTTTTTTAAAATCATGTTTATTAAACATCTGATAAGTCACATAACCTGCATCTATGCAGGACTCTCTTAAGGCATCAAGGCAGAATACGTATGATTTATCTCTAGTTCATCATTTAGAATAACACAGATGCTTCAAGAAGATGTTTAGCCTCTTCCTCCTAATGCTGGGTGAAAATACAAAGTTGCACTATAGTCTTTTTCAAAGTTGTTTTTTAAAATACTAAAAATAACATTAAACATCAGCCTCAAGTTTTCACTTACATTCAATTAATTACACAATTAATTAATAATACTCATGTACCATCAAGTCAATTATAATGTGATTACCTATTCTCAGAGTTTTCTAGGTACAGAGTACACAGAAGTGGTTTCTTCTGGGGGCATTCTGGGAATTACACAATTTGCCCAAGGCTACACGGGTTGGCTCTTGTTCTGGGGCATACAGCAGGGTATTGAACTCCCAACCTATGGCTCCATAGCCGGATACCTGACTCACTGAGCCATCTAGTCAGCTTCTCAATCAATTACCATAACTGAAATTATCAACAAAATAAAGTTTCATGCTTGTTGTTGTTGTTGTTGCTGTTTAGTCAAGTCGTGTCCAACTCTTCGTGACCCCATGGACCAGAGCACGCCAGGCCCTCCTGTCTTTCACTGCCTCACAGAGTTGGGTCAATTTCATGTTGGTAGCTTCGATGACACTGTCCAACCATCTCGTCCTCTGTCGTCCCCTTCTCCTCTTGCCTTCACACTTTCCTAACATCAGGGTCTTTTCCAGGGAGTCTTTGCTTCTCATGAGATGGCCAAAGTATTGGAGCCTCCGCTTCAGGATCTGTCCTTCCATTGAGCACTCAGGGTTTATTTCTTTCAAAATAAATAGGTTTGTTCTCTTTGCAGTCCAGGGGACTCTCAAGAGTCTCCTCCAGCACCAAAGTTTCATGCTACTAGGACTCAACTTTGCACAAACAATCTGCTCAACCATGAAATACATTTTGAGCAGCATTTGGAAAAGTTACTTTTCTGGGATTATAACTTCCAGCACACCCAGGCAAAGGGAGTGGGGAATTTTTGGCAGCTGTACTTCAAATGTTAAGTAAACTTTGATGTTGTGTTCTGTGAAAGCTTTGGATGAAAAGTAGAGCATATGCTTTTTGCTCACTAAGGTAAAGGTAAAGGTTCCCCTTGACAATTTTTGTCCAGTCGTGTTCGACTCTAGAGGGCAGTGCTCATCTCCGTTTCCAAGCCATAGAGCCAGCGTTTTGTCCGAAGACAAACTTCCGTGGTCACATGGCCAGTGCGACTTAGACACGGAACGCTGTTACCTTCCCACCGAGGTGGTCCCTATTTATCTACTTGCATTTGCATGCTTTCGAACCGCTAGGTTGGCGGGAGCTGGGACAAGCGACGGGCGCTCACTCCATCGCGTGGATTCGATCTTACGACTGCTTGGTCTTCTGACCCTGCAGCACAGGCTTCTGCGGTTTAGCCCGCAGCGCCACCACGTCCCTACATTTTTGCTCACTACATGTATCTTAATAAATAGTTTTCTTTACATGACTGTGTATACTGTGGATAGAAATGATTTCCTACCGGCAAAACTCTGGCCTCAGAATCAAAAGTTGGTTCAGAAAAAGAAATCAGAAAGAAAATAACTTCTTGAATTAACATCTTTGTATTTCAAGGACAACTCCACGCTTACCTCTTGGAAGGCTATTGGTTCTTCACTCAAACTATTCCCAGGATGTTTATGAAACTAACACACTCCAAGTTGATTACATTATAAATGTTTTTGTCACTTCTGAAGTTCATTTTCTGTGCCTGTATCCCTCTTCACTGGGTGTCCACCCCCTCAAGGCATACAGTTTAAATAAACCAATGGCTAAACATTTCCTCCTTTCTGAGGGAGAAGATGGTAACAGACAGAGGCTCACCCTTTGCCTGATAGTTTTTAAAAGTGGAGCAATAGTTTTGTCTTGATGTGCTTTTGTTCAGCACGCCTGTCGCAGGCGGTCTGAAGGACTGCAAGGTTGCTCAAGGGTGCTTGGCTTGCGCTTGAGACTTCCCCTGCCCTCTACTGGCTCCAGCAAGATAAAACGGAATCTTCCATTTTAGATTGCTGTTGGAAAAAGGGAAGCACACCCACACCCACCACCAAGGCACATGCCTTGTGCCATCTTGAATGGTGGTTGTGATCCTGCAGCCCAGGGATGCAATGCAGCAAGGCATGAAAGCGGTTCCGGGGTACCTTGGAGGAAAAAATGGGCTGTGATTTTTGAACAATGAAATGTAACAAAAGGAAGTTGGCATGCAGAATCCCCCTATTGTTGGCCCTTGGGCGCTGATTCTCTTTACCCGAACTTTTTTGCTTGATTGACATTACTCAGTCGATGGGTGGGCTTATGGCTTATAGCAGGCATGGCATAGAACTTGAAGCATGTTCAAGTCATCTTAGAGCATGTAATTTCTCATGTTTGTGTCATAATTCATGTATACTGTATGAGTTTCTCCATAACATGTTCAAGTAGCCACCTAAGCAGCCTCTGCTTTACATGCTTCTAGCTTCTCTCTTTTGGACCTTTGTAGAGACCCACTGGCTTAGGCCAGAACATGGGGGATTGCTATGAAGTCCCCCCTCCTGTTACCAGAAATACTGCAGCATCCCCATGTCAAAAATACTGCAGTTTTAACCTCATTTATTTCAGGGGGATTAAGTGTGCTTACTTCTATACGGAATTTAAGCACAAGTAATGCTTCTTTACTTGCAGATTCTGAGTCCATTTTTGGCCCCACGTTGTGCTCGTTCTGAGTTCTACAGTTTCATCTAGGAGTGTCTCCTTTCATCTAAAGCAAAGGTCCTGTAACCATACAGTATAAGGTTGCTTTTTGTGTATGGAAAAACCAACAGTGCCATGTGGGGAACATGGGGTAGCTGTCAATTACAATACAGCAAAAGTGTTGGCTCTCAAGGAAACCAGGGAGAAAAAGCAGGAGGCCATATTTAGCCTTGGCAAAGAGAGTGCCATTCCCAGTGGGAGTTTTAGCCGCCTACTTTAGAACTGATTTTGGCTTACAGAACTGGCAGGGTGGGCAAGTAATTAAATTATATCGCAGCTCAGTTTGTTTCTACTATGCTCAGTGATTTGTCATTTCTTCATCCTAAAAGAAAAAAATATATATTTTATTAATAATTTGGTGCATTTTTAAAAACGAGGTCTCTTGTACTGATGCTCCTCCAAGACATTTGAAGCTTTTGTTTTCATTTAAGAGTGTGAGTAGCTTGAATTATTTGCTGCTTCCTTCTTGTTAAATTGTACCTATATACACACACATATACACATACAACCACTGTGGTCTCCTATTCAATGAATTCCATTGTAAACTTCCCAGTGCAGCATAAACCTCCCTAAAACACATAAAATTACTGGCATCCAAGACCCTTTTTTAGTGAATGAGAGCTCTGTCTTTCTTAGTCTTGCTTAAAACACAAGAATTTGGCTTGGAATACAAACTCCCAACTTAATTTTAAAAGGCCAGGACTATGGAAAGTTGACACAGGCTGTGTCATATTAATTAAAGTAAGATTTTGCCCATTTACAGCCAACAGGGGCACTGTAATGTTGACATACAGATGCTAAATAATTATGAGTCCATAAATAATATAGCATACTAAAATGTTTACTGCATGATCATGGACAGCATGCAGAAGCAGCTGGGAAATATAGCCACACCTCTAGGTCAGTTCTACAATAGTAGGAGATAGTCTGGGAGGATTGCCTACCACCTATCCAAATAGCAGAAAGTAGAATGTCTCAAACAGTCCAATTTTGACACTTTGGTGTTTTGTTTTGCTATAACATGGGGATCAACCCAGAGGGCTAGTCCCCTAGGATGCTAGGCAAAGGAAAGTCAGACAGAGATGTGTGGAAAAGTAGATTATTGATGGACATGGGTTGAGCAAATACCACAATCTTACTTCCAGACAGGAATTGACTCTGGAATTGTTATGAGGCTTCAGAGAAATTCCTGGCCATGAACTTTCCAGTGGTAGAGTTCAATGGGAGTGAATTGCCATAGCAAGCAAATTGTACACTTGGAAGTTGCCATCAGATCTGTCACATAGGGTGCATAATTTGGAGCAAAAGAAGAACCTTGTTGAACCAGACCAATGAACTAGCCCACTGTTTTGTTCCTCACAACTCGCAGCCATGGTCTTCTGGAACACAGGACTTGAAGGCTGCTGCCATTTGTCTTTGCAGTTGTCCTCCTCACTAATGCCTTTTAATGAGGAGGTTCAACTTTGCTTCATATATCTTACAAAAGCCTTTGATTTGGTTAGCAGGGATGGCCTTTTTAACACACTTCCCAAGACTGGATTTCCACCTTGACTCTTTGACATTATCAGGTCCTTTCATGAGGAAATGAAGGGCACTGTAGTTTTTGATGGCTCAACATGAGATCCCTTTCACATCCGAAGCGGAGTGAAACAGGGCTGTGTCCTCACACTGACCCTGTTTGGGGATCTTTTTTGCTATCATGCTGAAGCACACCTTTGGAACTGCAACAGAACGTGTCTACCTCTGTACTAGATCAGATAGAAAATTCTTTAATCTCTCTAGATTGAGAGCAAAGACCAAAGTTCAGCTGAAATGCATGTGGTACGTCCTCTTCGCCGATGATGCAGCTGTTGTTGCCCACTCTGCTGAAGGCTTCCAACAACTCATGAATCATTTTAGCAAGGCCTGCCAAGACTTTGGATTAACAATCAGCCTGAAGAAAACACAAGTCATGGGCCAAGGTGTGGACCCACCTCCCTCTATTACCATCTCCACACAAGAATTAGAGGTTGTTCATGACTTTGTGTACTTTGGCTCAATGATCTCTGACACACTTTCTCTAGATGTCGAGCTGGATAAACACTTTGGGAAAGCAGCTACCATGTTCTCTAGACTCACAAAGAGAGTATGGCTTAATAAGAAGCTGACAGCATATACCAAGATCCAGGTTTATAAAACCTGTGTCCTGACTACACTCCTGTAACTGCAGTGAGTCCTGGACCCTTTGTGTACGGCAGGAGAGGAAGCTGAACACATTCCATATGTGTTGTCTCTGACACATTTTTTGGTATCACCTTGGCAGGACAAAGTTCCAAATAGAGTAGTCCTAGAACGAGCTGGAATTTTCAGCATGCATACATTACTGAAACAGCAACTTCTACGTTGGCTTGGGCATATTGTGAGAAAGGTTGATTGTTGGATTCCAAAAGTTCTCCTGTGTGGAGAATTAGTGCAGGGAAATCGCCCCAGAGGGAGACTACAGCTGAGATAAGGATATCTGCAAGCGGGATCTGAAGGCCTTAGAAATGGACCTCAACACATGGGAAGCCTTGACATCTGAGCATTCAGCCTGGAGGCAGGTGGTGCATCATGGCCTCTCTCATTTCGAAGATATCCTTGTCCAGCAGGCCAAGGCAAAGAGGCAGTCCGGAAACTAGCAAAATCATGGAGCTGGACAGGAGACAGACTGTATTTGTCTTCAGTGCGGAAGGGATTGTCACTCTCAAATTGGCCTCCTCAACCACACTAGACACTGTTCCAAGTCCTCCATTCAGAGCACGTTACCATAGTCACTCGAGACTGAAGGATGCCTAATATGTCAACTTTGCTATCATGGGTTAATAGATCTAACCAGCCCCCCCCATAACTTATTTAATCCAGAGGAGGTATACTTTCTTCTAGCTTTGTTTGCTTTTCAATGGGCAACAAAAGCAATGTTGTTCTAATGAACATTGGGGGCATGCTTACCGGGGTCTTCCATGTATAAGACTATACTTTTGTCTAAAATCTTTAGACTAAAAATTGAGCGTTGTCTTATACACAGAAGTAAGCTGAGGAGAGAGAAGAAACAAGTGGAGGGGAAAGCAGGGATCAAATTGATCTTGCAGTGCTTTGATCCCTTTCCCCCTACACTTGCTAAGCCACGCTTAGATTTCTTAATTTTGGGTTAGAAAAGTGGGGGATGTCTTATACACAGAAAAATATGGGAGTTGGCTCAAGTTTATTTAATACTTTAGCACGGATAGTTTAATACTGTAATGTTAGTACTGTATTGCTTTAGGACTATCTTCTTTCAGAGCCTGTCCACACTGGCATATAGTTATAACGTATGGTTCCCTGATAGCACTGCTTGTCATGGGAAAAAGACCTTGTCCATTTGTGTTTCTGTTGAAATGATCCATCCTTTCACTTGAAGAGCTGGCCTGTATCCTTTTGGCACTCAGTCTTTGGGGGATGATTCACAGAGATGGAAAATTGCTCTTTGTTCTGCCTTTGCAGATGTTAAAATAGATTGCACTGAAGATAAGGACCTTTTAAGTACCAATTGGATCACAACAAATTTCACAGTGTGGACAGGCAGTAACCTATCAGCAGACTTTGGATATATTCCTTTGGGGGTGATATATCACCTCTGTAGTTCTATGATGATGACAATGATGGTGGCTGGTAGCCATACTGGCTGGGGAGTCCTAGGAGTTCTGTAAGAATTAACTTTTCCAAGGTTTGTTTATCGGCAACCACTTCTTTGACCTCTGATAAACAAACAGAAAACTTGTATGGCATACTTGCATCTTCACTAATGAAAGCATGGATTTTTAATGTCTCATCTTAAGAAGGGCAGCTACATGGGAAGCCCAAACTGGACTGGGACCACAACATGCACAGAGCAAGCTATTTTAAGTTCTTTTGAGTTGCATCATTGTTAAACTGACAATTCTCCTCTTCTGTAGCAGGGAAGTACTTCTCTACTCCAACAGCAGATTCTCTCCCTGGGCAACTAGAAGCATCTGGAGCCGAGATCAATTCTGATCAAGATCATGGCACACAGGAAATGAATAAGCCTCCCTCTCACAGACCGGGGTCCTGATCCAGGTCAATTCCCTCTACAGCTGCTATTTAGTTAAATAACCACTCACCTGTATGTTAAACCGGGCCAGATATTTAGCTTAAGTTCTGTGCAGGCATTCCAAATCTTACTTAAAGGTGCAAGTCCCTGATGTTGCTTGTGTTACATAGACTCTTTCACTTTTGGTGTTCATGCATGCGGTGCAAACCTTTGCAGATTGGAGGCCTTTGTGGGCATAGTGGCCTGTGCCCCACTTGTGAGATGAACTAACTGAAATGTTGATTCTCCCCTCTGTCATTTGACCCTTTGTAATAGCTGGATTGAGCTGTGGGCCTCAACATTTTACAGGATATGAATCGAAAGATGTTTGCATGTACTGTATATTTCACTCTAATTTTCCCTTCCTGACTCAGAAAGAAAGGACAGATAAATAACATGGCCTTCTACACCTCAGTCACAAAAATTTCTTCCCTGGCCTCTTGTGCAAAATAAATAAATAATAGCAATAATTCTTCTCAGCTCAAGAAGTAGCTGACTTACATTGGCTGTTGTGTGTGGGCCACCTCCTTTACTTAGCCTCCAGAACCTTTTAATGACTTGCCCCTTCAAGGGTCAATGTGCGGCTAATGAATCTTCACCACTGAGCTATCCCTTCTCCTAATGAGTGGTAATAAAAAGCATTGAGTTGACAAATGCAACCCAAGACTCTGCCTCGTTTCACTTGCATCTGCTTAATAAGGGCCCAGTTTGAGATCGAGTTACGGCTTGCTCAGCCAAAGTGCTCAATTTGCAGGCACTGGGGCTGTGAGGTGGGAGTTTCAAGAACTGTAATATGGAAATGCCTTCTTCATACTCTTTGCGGTATTGTGTGGTTACTTAATTCATTGAACTGAATAAGGCTGACCACTCTGCCAACTGTTTCAGGAAAAATACTGGGACACTAAGCAACCAGCCCCACACAAGGAGTCTTCCAACCATATCACTTTTCCTGGGAGGGAGCCATTAACAGTTGCCCAGGGAGTTCAAAGACAGCCCTAGATAACGTTACCAATGGAGATTGCTTTGATATAGGTACACTCCGTCCCAGTGAGAGGGCTGATGAATATGATAGCTGAGTCCTAAATCCCAGAGTTTGCTCATACACAGAAGGAGGAGTGATGGAAGGAAACATCCTATCACCATCTATCAGGAAGGCACAGCATACAATTTTTGGAGGTGGGTTCAGTATCTATTAAATGGGCGATTCTGATTTTAATTGGAACTGTCTGTTATAGCTGGTTCTTAACTATACATGTCAGGCATTTTGTAACCTTTTAAAAAAGTTGTCCAAAAATCTCTAACTATTAGGAATACCAAGGATTGCTGGGACTCCATTTTTAGACAATGATTTGCATTTTCTAGATTAATACAAGGATTGAAATGTGGTTTTATCCTTCTCTTAAATTTGTGGAATAATTCTCAGCTCAAACAATGTACTAAAAACATATAAAATGTATATTTTAGTTTTAAATGTGTAAAAATATTTTCTTTGAGATAGGACATATACAGAAATATATAAAATACATATTTTGTGACATTGAGTCTATAGTAATGCTCGGTTTCTGCTTTTTTGAAATACAGATGCAGAAATAGGGTAAATATATGAATAAACACTTGCAAAACTGACATAAGGAAATAGGCGGATACCTTTGTCCCCACTGAAACCCCCAATAATTTTGTGTCATTATGGTTAGGCCCATATGCAATAGCTCTGTGGACCTCGAAAACCTATGGTTAGATTAGAAAAAGATTAGACATGTAGGAAAAGACATTCTTCTTAATGCAAAGGGGGGCATTTTATAGGACAGCATCTTTGCATGCTTTGTGTTGCAAGTAGTGATGTTTACCCAAGCCTACCACTTTGTTTTTTCACTCGTGTACTCTTTGGGATAAGGGGATAAAATAATCCATTTTGACTTTGCTATTGCAGTCAATGTAGTGTTTCAGTTAAGGGCTCAGCTGAGACCAATGTGTTACTGAAGGATCCTAGCTATGGACTCCAGCTGAGAGCAATGCAAAGGCATGGGCTCCCCATATTAAGCAGGCTCCCATGATGAATTGGGGCAGGAAATAACTGTTGTCTTTACCTGCAACTTGCTTTGGTATTTCCTGGAGATATCTTGACCCTTGGACTAGACCTGGACTTCTCTTCATGCTTCCTTGACTTATTATTACTGCTTGTTCTGACTTGGACTGGCTTATCGGCCGCTGCCTTTTGTTTACTGAGATAAATCACAACAGTCTATGCCAGAGATAAAGCTGCCAACCTGCAATGAACTAGGTCCCGGTTAGAGCAATCTCTGAACCTCTTTTGCTTGGATAAGTCACCTGTCCAGCCTGGAACATTGTTTGAATCCATGTGGAACTCTCCAAAGTCCTGACAAATTGCTGATTTCCATTAATCTGGACCAGCACACATACTTGTGCATGCACGTACGCATGCACACACACATACACACACACACACACAAACACACACACAATTTTTAAAACAAAACAAACAAAAAAGCAAGGTCCATCTATTCTCAGATACAGTATCACTCGGTGTCTCACTGGCAATAGAATCAATAACTACACTTTATGTCAAGCTGCCAGCTGATTAAGAAATGAACAATAGATTAATTGATGTTATTCTAATGAATGAAGCAATTAAAAAGGGATAAACATATCTACACTTCTGTGCTCATTTTGCTTACTTATTTATGACTACTTCCTTTTAAATAAGTTTTTTTAAATTAAAACTAACTCTCACAATTAGAACAGATCATCTTTTCTATTTTTACTGTGCTTGTTATTATAATGACCAGAAGTGAAACAGATTTAACAATAAGAAAATGTTTATTTACCACACAACTATGTGCCTACCTTCTTCCCTCTCATTGCAACATCTGGATCATGTTATAGCAATGGTCTAAAGAAAAATCCAGCACAACCTAAGCAATTGTTTACAAGAAGATAAAAGAATGATCATGTTCTTCAGAGTATATCAGCAGGCTAGATATCTGGGACAAGGGTAACTATCAGCCAGTATGCAGCTTTATCAACAAATACACTCTGTCCAAGTATGTGAGTAGAAGAGAAAAAGGGTTGGCTGAGAAAGACGGTGCATGTGAGAGGAGAAATATCAGTCAGTAAGGACAGATTTTAAAACGGAATCAAATTGCTTACAACTCTTACATGGAAACAATTTTTCTTACACCATTTACAAAAATTACAAGGAGAACTTCAAACGTGTGTAGCAGTAGCAAATTAAAGGAAAAACATCTTCAGATCAGTACGCTACCTCCGCCGCTCATGTGTTAGAATAATAAACAGTAACCAATTCTGCTGAAAGACATATCAAGAAAAACATGTCAGGATCAAGCCAGCTGGTTGATAGACATTATAGATGACAGAAATACGCTACGTGGTTCCAAAATGCGGACACTGAATTGCAAGCAAAGAGAGAGATCAAAATATCACAGTAAAACAATGTAAAAATGAAACAAGTTGACACAGCTGTAGTTGGTGGTCAGAGGAGCTGTTATTTTTCAGCATTTTCCCATCCATTTAAGCAAATCATTTTTAGCCCTATTATTAAGGATAATTTAATAAAGAATTAGAAAATTGTGTCCTTCCTCCAAAGGGGGGTTGCTCACAGTTCAACTGATCTTCAGAACAAAGTACAGGACTGAGAAAGAGTCACGGCTTCCTGAACTGCGGTGGGAAAAGTTGGGCCACGTTTGCCTCAGGCGTGAATGCTGTGGATATCAGGCCAGCAGTGTGTGAGATGACACCCCCAACTTGGAGGGCCCCCCGAATAAGGTCATATGCCCCCTCAACATGATTGCTCTGATCTTATTCACACATAACCACCTTCCCAAAACGCCCATCACATGGTAATTAGACATTTTTAAAAATCTAATTACAAATCAGGAAATGGAGGGGAGGTGCGTCATTTTTGAAAGCTTACTTTTTCTGTCCCCAGAAACATGTCGCAAATGCTTCCCTACAGAGCAATCTGGATTTTCAGAAATGCCGTAATGAAGACTGGGGCGTGCAGCAAGGAAATCTCCTATCTCCTACCAGCAACTGATCAGTACAGGTTTCCTTAACTGGGGAGACAGGTGAAGTCTGAGGGAAAGGCAGTGGTACACAGAGGAAGAAGAAAAGCAACTAGTAAGTAAGTAAGTAAGTAAGTAAGTAAGTAAGTAAGTAAGTAAGTAAGTAAGTAAGTAAGTAAGTAAGTAAGTAAGTAAGTAAGTAAGTAAGTAAGTAAGTATGCTTACAACAGATATTCAATAACAATGGCATGATTCTATGATCACTCCTTGTGCCAAGCTTAATCTCAAGGTGGCACCAACAGATTTATTTCTAAGCAGTTTATTTACATATAATGAACCATCACCACCTGAGCTTTTCTGCATTCTGATTATTCTGATATTTCTTTTAGGTCAACCCTTTAGCTGTAGCTGTACAACTCAATCACAGTTTGACATTTTTCAGGCTTGTGGGAGGAGGTATCTGGTGCTTCCTTGGTCAAGCAGAAGCTCCATTCATTCCTGAGGAGGTAATCTTTGCTTGCACAATAGCAAGTCAGAGATTGCTCTGGACTCCTCTGGTGGAGTGTTAAGTTCTTTGTTGGAGTTTAATAGGATTCTGGCCTTTATATATATATCCTCTTTGGTATAAATCATAATCTTTGGTCTGAAGTTATTTCTTCCCCATTAAAAGAGGATATATTTTAAAAGCTAAGTGTAAAACAGTGACCTTGAGCTAACCACCACTTAAATGGCAGCCATCCCAGCTGAAAGAAACCACACACTTTCTTTTCAATAAAGAGTGCAATTAAGAGAGAAATAATGAATCCAGTTTGAAGAAGTGTGGGTGTGCTATAAGGCAATAGGTGCACAGCCATCTGTGCAGGTGCATTGAGTTGCACATTGCTTTGCAAATGGGCTGAGCTTGTGTCAATCCAAGAGTTACTAACTTTTGTGATGCATTATTTTCTCCTCTGCCAAGCAACAGATTTGGGAGGTTTTGTACACATGATGTATCTAGCTTGTAAATGGATTCCTGCTTCTCTTGCAGAATGTATTTTCCAGATGAGAGTGAGAAAGTATACAATTTAACTCTGAATTATATGGCCATGTCCTAGTTCTTCAACTGAGTTTAGAATGGATGTGATCAGATGGACATTTAGCCTGCTGTTTGGTCCACTGTGAGTATGGACATTCCTTTTTCTTGTGATCATATGATGTAATTGTTGAAGAGAACCAGCCCATCCCCAGAGCATCCCTACCTGCACATTTCTTGGTCTCTATCAGGGGTTTCTACTTTTGTGTGTGTGTTTGTGTGTGTGTGTCAAGGCTTCTTCTACTGGGAATTTCTGATATTGTAAAGTGGTGATATCAGCCAGTACTTGGGCAGATTCTTGACTGGACCTTGAAGATAAATCACAAAAGAGGGGGAAAATGTCCCCCTACCTTTCTTTTCCTGCTTCGCAGAAGAAGTTTTCTATTTTTTTTAAAAAAATGTAAGTGATGCAGTACATCTGTGTTGCCCTAACAGAGTCTATTTTAAAAAACTTCCTCTGCCTCCTCCATGGAAGAGCACAGGAGTTTTTAATTTGCAAATATCCTGAAGTGGCTCTCTTCTTAAGTCACTTCATGATATGGGAAATTGGCAGCCAAAGAAGCCAGACTAAACAGGATTGGTTAAGATCCGGTATGCCATTTAGATGTGAGGTATGCCATTTAGATGTGAGGATGGCACAAAATGGCATACTCAACCTCTACCCAACCGAAAGTAACCTGTTTAGCCCATACTAGCTTGTTCCAAAAGAGCCTGTGTAGATAAACCCTGCATGATCTTATCCTCTGCCTATGGAAATGAATACTGCTCCAAATAATTCACATAGGTTTGTGGGTCAGAACCTAATAAAGGCAATAAATAGGGATTTGAGAGGGAGCTTCCCACATGTTTGTTGTTATCCTGGCCAAAGTGAAGTAAAAGGAAAGTGAAGAACTTTGTGATATATCTTGCTTTTGTAAAGTAATTGTTATGGGCACCTTACAGAGATCCATCAACATACTCATTTGCTTTCTCAGCAACATTCCAGCCCATTTACAAGAGAGTGTGAAGCCTTCAATTGCCCTCAGATGATCACTACTTAAAAAGCTGCATTATGGCTCCACCTCCTGGCCTTGAAAAACACATGGGAAATTTTAAAGTCGCCCCAAATTCAACAAATCAGGGTGAAAATGTCTGGGCAAAATAGCTGTGCCTAACAGAAGCATCCATGGCCTTGGGAGTCAGAAAACGTGTAACCAGAGTTGAACTAAAAATATTGAAAATGCTTCTCCTTCTCCTGCCTTGTGGGAAAATTTCTGAGATTTTTTTTCTTGCTATTAGCGAAGAAAAGAATTTTTAAAAGAATTTACATAATGGTTTTCACTGATTTCTTGGATTTAAACTAGATCTTGCTTTGGATTCTGGATTTCTGCTCTTAAATCAAAATAAGAGGAATATATTAGGCTCGGGAGGCTACAGGAGATACCTAATACAGGTGATGGTATCATGAATAGAGAGAGAAAATACAGTGACAAGAAATGAAACCAGCTATGGGCTAACATTTTCTATACACTACTACCATGTGGTGGGCATCCCATTGGGGACAGATAAATATTTGTGCATAGTTTATATGATATGTAGCCAATTATGTACAACATCATGAATGTGGGAAAACGGCATGGGAAGGAAAGAGGATCCAGCTGTATCTTCTCCATTTTCTTCATATACATTTTCTTCTCTCTCTTTTTAATTTTTTTTATGGAAGGCCCTTCCTGAGAAGCCCAGTTCATTAATGATGTATTTGTTGGCTTGCTTGCTTTAGAATGACTTAACAGGCACCCTAAGGTTAATCAGTTTTCTCTGAGAAACTTAGATGCAAGTCTCTAGCACTAAGTCACACTTAGTTCAAACTGAAATTCACTTCTGTTCAAATTTGATTTACCTCAGAGTATGGTTTCATTCCAACTGCAGGTACTAAATTAGTACAGCACAGCAAGAAGGGTCGTAGCTATATTTTATCCACTGACCACAGCTGTCTCCTGGACACATTTTAATCTATCAATGACTTTGAACAAAATAACTTACATATTTATTTATTTATTTAAAATATTCTACCCATCTTTAAAAGGACCCAAGGTAGTTTACATCACTAAAATATATTTTAAAACATTAAGTATACAAATATTTTTTTTTAAAAAATTAAACAAATGTATCATAAAATGCACAACAACCCATTTAAAAAAAAAAACCATCTGAGACAGCCAGTCACCCAGGGAAAGGCTATCTGAAGAGAAAGGTCTTCATCTGCTTGTGGAAGGAAAGCAAATATTTTCTGGCCTCCTGAGGGAGGGACTCCCAGAGTCACAAGTCTGGGAGCAGCAACGGAGAAGGTCCTCTCCTACGTCCCTACCAAACGCGTCTGTGAAGGTGGTGGGACCAAGAGCAAGGCCTCCATGGATGATCTTAGCACTTGGGCTGGCTGATAAAGGGAGACACAGTCCTTGGGATTGCTTGGACCCAAGCCATTTAGGGCTTTATAGGTTAAAACCAGCACTTTGAATTGTGCCTGGAAATGGATCGGCAGCCAGTTGTGCTGCTGTAACGGGAGTTATATGTTTCCTGTAACCAGCCCCAGTTCGTAATCTGGTTGCCTTGTTTTGGGCATGCTGAAGTTTCTGAGTACTTTCTAGTATCGGGACTAACAATAATGAATGCTTTATTGGTATTCTCAGCATTTCATGATCATACAATATTCAAACTGTGCATGGGTATGTGTATGTATTGTTGCTATGTGTCAAGTCAAAACCATGTTTTAGGGACTCTAATGGGGTTTTCAAAGTAAGTGAGGCATTTAAGTAGAGGTTTTACCCATTCTACAGTAACACATGAGCAAGGAATTGAAACAAGATCTCCTGAGTCATAGTCCCTCACTTTGATCACTACACCACACCAGGTACATGTAAACTGTATGTCTATGCATATGCATGTATACATATATACAAACTTGGAGAACATTTCAAGAATCTGAGGGAGTTCACAGAAGCTTATGCCCAAATGAAATGGTTAACCTTGAAGGAACCACAAGATTAATTCCCTGTTGTTTGTGTTACAACAAAACTACAGCTTTGGCACTTATTATAGGTTGCACTGTTACAGTCTGCCCAGCAGGTGGTAATATTTGTCAAAGCTTTTATACAGTATATATATGGCTTTCTTGAGCAAGTAATACTGTACATTGCTTCTGATTTGTACTGAAAACTCTCACTGAAAACTAACGTTGGGAAATATTTGCTCTTCTTTGGGCAAATCATTGGAGATAAATCAGTCCATCAAAGGATTTTCTGGTTCTAGTTTTGCAGATAGAGGCAAAATCTGTTTTCCTTCAAATGCCCTTGTAACATAATGCAAGGGAAAAAGGCTTCCACAAAGGGGAGCTTTTAAAGAGGAAATTTCTGAAAATCTCACACATTTGGATTTATTTGGGGAGGGATGTCTGAAAATTGACATGCACACTAATTTATGCAGGGGAGGGGCGGAATAATCATTACTGTCATTGGTGCAATTCAAAGAAAGTATACTGAATTTCATTTGAAACGGCTGCAATTTCAAAATGCAGTTACACTTCTGCTTGAGTGACATTATCATCTCTGCCAGAGTTACTACCTATGCAGAGTTACTCTACATAGCAATGTTTCTGTCTCTGCTAGGATGCGAAAATAGCCCCAGAGGGAGACCACAGCTGCGATACAAGGATATCTGCAAGTGGGATCTGAAGGCCTTAGGAATGGACCTCAACAGATGGGAAACCTTGACTGCTGAGCATTCAGCCTGGAAGCAGGCGGTGCAGCATGGCCTCTCCCAATTTGAAGAGACTCTTGTCCAGCAGGCTGAGGCAGTCCCCAAACCAGCAAAATCAGGGAGCTGGACAGGGGACAGACTGCATTTGTCTTCAGCGTTGAAGGGATTGTCACTCTCGAATTGGCCTTCTCAGCCACACAAGACACTGTTCAACGTCCTCCTTTCAGAGCACGTTACCATAGTCTCTCGAGACTGAACGATGCCTAGTCTAATCTGAGGATGCGGAATATGTGACCCGCCAGATGTCTTAGACTGCAACCCCCTTGGCTTTTCAAGAGTGACTGTGTTGGGGAAAGCCGATAGGAAGTGCAATTCAACAACATCTAGAGTTCCACACTAGTTATCGTTTATTCAAACAGGAGAACTTGCATCCTGGAAATGCCTTCCTGCATTTTTCAGAAAACTGGAATAGGGCAGGGATCCTTCTGAACCGGGAGACTGTGATGCCTTCTCTCTGTTTTTTCTGTTCTCTGGTTGTTGTGTGTGGCTTTCCCAGAATTCTCTAAATGATGGCAACTGAGGGAAGCAGGACAACTTAAAGACTGCAGGGGCTGAAAGAGAACAATGAATGTTCGTATCTCCTTTGATCAGAGAATTTAGAAGTGTATCATATGCATTTCAAAATTCACTCTTGGCAACTCAATCCTATTTTAGTAAGCCTTGGAAACCCGTGTTTCTTCAAGGCTGAGCCCACTGAGATGTGTGTTTTGCCCCAAAATCATATTGTGCATCTGTTTGGCTTTTCTAAGGGGTAGGGGAATTGAAACCAGAATTGGTCAACTCTTCCTTTATTGGGAGAGGCAATGCAAGCAACTGTGGTTCTCTCAGGTGAGAGCTGGCCCCTTAAACCTCCAGAGCAATTCATTCTTGTGCTAGAGCATGCAGTGGTTTCCAAATGAGGGTTGCTCAGATCCATATCTGTTTCAAGGTACATAGGGGAGGAGCCATGTTATCAGGGTTTTCTGCCACAACAGCAAAATATATCTACTGTACAATGATCCCTCCAAAATGTAGCACTGGAGAAGTAGTGAACCCAAGAAGAATGACATTGAGTGCTGAGCCAAAATTTCTCAGAATTTTTTTCCAACCCCAACTTGTCATGAGTCCCACCTTTGAAAAACGTTAGCAATTTCTTCTTCCTTTGGAGAAATTCAGTAAAATTGCCTTCTCATTTTCTCTGTCAAAAACAGTATGGGTATCAGGAAAAATCCAAAGGAACAAAAATAAAATAAACTGGAGAAATTCAAGAGAACATTTGCACCCAGCTTCACTTTACCATTTTTCAACAGAATCCAGCCGGAAGTATATATAGCATATAAGGCACTTGATTGTTTTCACTGGTTGCTGTAGCTTCAGGCATCTAAACAAAATGAGACTCTCTTCTTAAACGGGGCAGTGCCTCAGGTATACATGCTCAAAGCAAATGTCAGTGAAAAACATGCCAAATGGAATTCATACATCAGGCACTGCCTCTCTGATCTGAGCTCCAGCTACACGCTCTGTACAACAGAGTGTTTTGAATTAAGGCTGTCATTGTGTTCATAGTAGCTGACGAAAGGGTCTCGCTTTCCTGCTTCTCAATGCTCAGTGGCTTTTAAATTTCAGCAGGAACATCGACAGTTGTACGCTTTTTCAGGTGAAAGGCAAAACTGCAAAAATGTCACAAAACCCAGTACATTTATGTAGTTGCGGATTTGAAGAAATACAAAACATTTTGAAAAACCTAAATATTTCAGAGATCCACCCCAAGAACAGCCCAGAGAGGAAGGAGTGGTCACTGAATGCTGAGTGTCTGTTGGGTGGCAAGAAACCAGAAGGTGAGGGAAATGGGATTAAAAATCTCTAAAAAGAGGGCATGGCTGGCTGGCTGGATAGCTATATTCCTGAACAACCAGACCTTATGCTGCAATATTTTGTGGCAGATGCCAGTGGTTCACATACAAACAGAATAATTTACTCTAAGTGTGTGTGTTCACCACCAGACCTCAAAACATCAGGTTTAACCAGAATTCCTCTAATAAAATATGAATTTTAATGTAAGGATTTTTGTGTTCACAGTTGGCTAGAGAACTCTGTGACAGAGAACTCTGCTCCTTCCCCACTCCCTCCCTTCTCTCTCTGAAGGCAGAACTATATGTTACACATAAGGTGCGGTAATAACATGTTATTATTCTAAATGCAATCAAGTAATTATATGGGACCACTCAATTATGAGTTTTTTCAGTGTTGACACAACACGTCCCTGATGTCCTTTAGGTTTAGGGGACAAAGTGTGTGTTTTTTCTATGCCCTCAGTCCCTTTTAGGCCCAGCACCTCCTCAAATTAAAAGTACTTTTAAAGAAATATGTTGATTTCAAGAGACATAGAAGACATAGATAGTTCCTCAAGGTCAACAGCAGAACATGTGTGGAGTTTTGGAAGTTACTCAGCCCTGGAAGTCATCTCTTTCCTTGGCCTGTCTCACTTGTGGATTCCTGGGTCTCATGCCTGCAAACTGCCTCCTTGTGATCTTTCTTGCCTAGACAACAGTTTTGCCCATTTGACATAGAAAAACTGGGCTGTTTATGCAACTGACTTCAGTTTGTCTGAGAAAGGGGAGCTGAATTATTTACTAGATGAGTCAGCCATTTGATGACTAAATTTGTGCTTGGTTCTGCACCTTAGGGAGGGGAACAGAACAAGAAATCTAATAGATGCACTTCCTTGTGCTCTGCTCTGGGATTGCATTAGAGTGTGGCCGACATAGTTCACTAGTAGAAAAATGTTGGGAAGCAGGAACATGCACAGGCTGATCAGAGCCATATAAGCCACAGCTGAAACTGAAGTCATGGGGTGGGAAATCTGGCTCAGGGTGCAATAGCATAACACAGAAAATACATTTTGATTCACAGTTTAAGTCAATTCTGCAGGTAAATTGCTGTCGCCATTCAGACAACAGTTTGCAGGACTCAGGAGGACAGAGGCAGCAGAAGGTGCTAACAAGGTGCTGACCAGTAACGTCCATTTTTCTGTTTTTGTGTATTTATTTCTCCTAAGTCGCCTAGCAACAGCATGTTCCATCACTGTGTTAAAACCTTTTCTCTTAACAAAGAAGCCTAGGGTGAGTTGATGGGAATTAACACCCCTCCTCAGCACCCCTTTGCATTGGATCAGGCAGTCTCACTGACAGGAAGTGGACGAAAGGAAGGTCAACCCAATAAGAACAAATTTAAAACCAGGCCTGCTGGCTGTAATTTAAAAAAAAAGTGGGGGGAGGGAATTCTCTGCTCAAAAAAGTGATTTCATAACAGGCTTCCCCACATTGAGCTTTATATTGTGTAATCACCAGGGTTCAACTTGAATTCATCTGTGCCCAGTCTGATGTAAACTGTGTGGAAATGGCCCAAGTAGTCATCCTGTCAGTTGGCGAATATGTTGGTGTGTTCAGAGGGAGGCATCTTGTGCGTCTTGTTTATAAATTTGTGCTCGAGCCAGTGGCCCAGCTGGTAGTACAAGAAGTCAGTTTTTCCTAACTCTCGTTTTCAGAAGAAAATACATACATGTGTGTACACACACACACAACACACACACACACACACACACACACACACACACACACACACACACACACACACACACACACACACACACACACACACACACACACACACACCAGCTAATAGCTCTGCCCCCCCCAAAAGCAGTCTAACAGCAATGAGGAAGAAAGAACTGGACTGAGCTTCCTCAGAAAATAATACAATAATAATGCAACTCCCAACCTCTGTTTCTGCAGCCATATGCCTTTTGACTATTTTCTTTACTGGAGGATTCCAGAGATGGAAAAACATTCCTTTTTTTAAACTGCCCCTCTCAGAATTCATGCTGGCCATACTAGCTATGGGATCTTGAAAAAAATGTCCACCTTGCCAAAATAAAAAATAAAAAAATCCCATCTCTGAAGTACTGAGGCCCTTGCTTACAGTGTCACTCATCACTTCCCAATTCTGCCACCTATAAACAAAGTGTAGAATCCTATTTAAGTATTGTTTAACATATATATAGTTTTAATACTGTTAAAGTCAGGTGTGTTTAACACTTGACTGATCTCCAGCATTCTCACTTAGACCATTACTGCTTTCACCTACAAATTTGCAGCAAAATATGCATTTTTCACAGCTGAATTTCTGGAAACTGTCATTTTCTTTTCTGAAGCCCTGAAATATCTCTTCTCTTTCCCCCAAAGAATATTAAATGAAGTCCTCTCTGCTAATTTTGCCACTCATGGATAGGGAGGGGAATTTGGGAGAGATCATTTCCACATGGCCCTAGGGAGGAAAATAAACCAAATTTCACACGATAGCTGTCATCAGAAGAAACTGGGGCAAAGGACTCATTACACAAATATTAATTGCCATGAAGGGAGGAGGCAGTTTGGGAGGAAAACAGCTGATGTGGGAAGAATGAAACATCCCCTCTTGAACTCCCTATGTCAGTAAATGCGTGCACCCCAATCACAGATAAAGGAGGTGGCCCATTTTTAACAAGAGTAAGCTTGTGGAGAGTTGGATCTGGGATGCTGTACAGATATGGAAGAACCTCCCTATGCTCTGCCCCTCCGTTTCCCCCTTAACATGAATACCAGAACTTGCTCAGATGGGAGATAATCAGATCATTTGTTCTTATTTAAAGTGAATTCCTCTCCTCTTTTTTTCCCCTTCAGGATTGGGGCAAATCTGTGACTATCTTGTAGTTTGGCCTTATGCAGTGTCTGAAGAAGGACATTGCTAGACCATCTTACAACCCTCAGCAGAATATATAACAACAATTGACCTGCAGTAAGACTGTCAAGATCAAGGCAGTTTTCTTGATCTGTGCAGCCAAGATGCTGACTGTTCTGCTGCTATCCATCTGCCACAGATGCATCTTCTTGGCTCAGGAACAGACTGGAGCTCTCCACCATATCTCAACTTCTGAAAGCATTCCCAGCACCCTCTTGTACCTGAGAACCAAGGGTTGGAACGTCTTCGTTTTCCAGTTGTTGAACTTAGGTGTCCTTCCTAGCTCATCATAAACAACAATTGAGGACAATCTGTCTCTCCCTCCCATAAACCAGCTAATGCTTCCCAGAGATTCTCTGCTTCTCCTCTCCCACAAATCATTTTTATCTGTTAGGTCCTCCTCTATTATTCTCTCTTTTTCAACATTTTTGTGCTGATAGAACAGAAACTGCCCAGTCAAATGCCTCTGTTTCGCCTTCAAGTTCTTCCCCAGTTCACCTGGAGTCAGGTTCCGTCATTGAAGTAAAGGCAGTAGCTGTTGTGGGCTTTTTCATAGACGGTTCAATGGAAGAGGAAAGAATCCAGCCTTTTTGTTTTCACTCTGCCATTCCAAGGCTTTTCTGTTTGCCACAGCAATCTGGTTTTCAAGGCTGTACATCTATTCCCTATGTGTCAAGTAGTCCTTGAGGCAGCTCCTGAGCACAGCATTGTAGCTCGGATATAATTCAGGCAGGAAGCAAAATGTCTCACAAGCTTTTACACAGTTCATCAGCTTAGTGAGCTTTTTTTCATGCCTGGCTTCCCATCCACTCCTCAACCAGAGTTGGCCAAACCTTAAGGGGATGGAAGGGATGTTGTCCAAAAAAAAATCACACAAAGAACACAATGGCTATGGGAAATGCTGAGGTCTTGACTGTCTCCCCTCTTCAGGTTAGAATAATTATTGTTCCTCCTCCTCTTTCTCCTCTTGTCAACTTTGCCTTGATATTTCCAATTCTTTATTTGCAGGAATGGTAGTTTCATGGAGAACCAGAAATGTCCAAAGGTTATTACAGTCCTGAGCAGGAATTAGTTGGGATGTCCCTCAAAAGACATGGGGGTGAGGGAGGGAGGTCAAGCACTTATCTGTGTTTCTTTATTTGGACACAGACTAGAGGGGGGAATTAACACATATCTCTACTCTGCACAAAATAAAAGATGCATATAGTCACTATATACAATCCATTTTTTCTACAACAACCTCTCTGGGAACAGTGATCAAATGACCTAGGAGATTGAACTATTTGGAAACTGGCTTTTGGGTCCTGCCATTTCTGATGTCAGATTTGTGTCCGTTTATTCTCTTGCACAGAGAGTGTCCTGATTGCCCAAGGGAGAATGGGAAGAGACCTGGGTGGGAAAGAGTGGCACCAATCACATTAGCAGATGAATACCTTATGCTGTGGGTAACATTGTAGGGTACCTCATGGTGGTGGCACAGATGTGTGACGACACAGTTGGCAGCTGGGTTTGTAGCAGGATTGTCTTCCTGTCTCCGTATCCAGGTTATGTGGCCTGTTGTGTGTAAATTACTGTGCAAGGTTGAGGCAATGGACTGTAAACATCACCATCATCAACAACTTAGAACTGTAGAGCTGGAAAGGACCCTATGGGTCCTTGAGTCCAGTCCTTGTCAAGGAGGCATGTTGGGGAATCAAATTCCCAACCTCTGGCTCCACAGCCAAATATCTCATCCATAAAAGGTCTCACTGACATAAATCTGTATGTCTTAAAAGTTGCCATAATACCTATGTTGTTGCTGCTATTTTGTTTTGTTTTTGTGATACCTGTTGGAACACACTAACAGAGCTACTTCTTTGAAAACTCTTTGTCATAAATTCAGATCTATTGGCTAGTGGTCTGACTTCTGACCTTTCCAAGTGCTGTGAATCCAACAATATCTTGTTATGGCAATCTCTATAAGCCTTCACCTGTTGTTCTTCCTCTTATTGGCCCTTTGTACACCACTGCACATGCTCAGTTAGTGTCTTTTCCAGAAACACAATACAGATGATACTCTATTCCCCACCCCACCTCTTAATGAGATTTATTGATTCATCCAAAACAGATCATTCCTCTCACCATTTCTTCTGTGTTCTCAGACTGAAGAAATAGATTTTGCGCTTTTGAACACTTTATATTCCCTTCTTTAGCATTCAGGTGTTGTGGCATACATGAAAATCCATCTCCCTGCCATACATCTCCAAACAAACAGAAATATTTCTTTTCACTTTTCATCAGATACCTGTCACAGGCTTGTCTGAATTGTTAGGCCTGAATCGGGAGGTCATCCACAGAAGCTGAGCAGTGGGGCAGATACAGGAAAGTGATTCTTGTCAAAGGATCAAGGTATCTCAGGGTACAACAAAAATGGCATCAAAATGTAAATCAGGTACAGCATATAAAATTATTTAGAATTTAACAGTTTATAACATTTATGGAAGTTTGAACAATGTAAATGTACAAACATTACAAGGAATTCTAAAACTTATGGAAGCCACAATCCTTAAACCCTAAGGCTCTAGTGAATGACTGTGTTTTAATTTGGTGCCAAAAATAATTCAACATCAGCACCAATCAAACCTCAGCGGGAGAGAATTCCACAACCAAGTTGTTATACAGCAGAAAAAAACCTTGCGTGCAAATTATAGCAGAAAAGGAGTCATGGTAGAGCAATATACGATCCCACCCTGATTCAGTTCAGACTCGCCAATGACAGGTACCCTAGAACAGGTGAATAGATGTTTCTGATTCTTTGCAGACGTGAAGATGAGATAAAGGAAGATTTACGTCAACAGTTTGACCTCCTCTTTTTTTCAGAAGACAAATGTCGGCTTTCATAGGAATGTTAACCCCTTCATATAGCCTTGTATAACAGTCCTAAAGAGAGAATTATTATTATTTTTTCTTTGCACTTTATGAAAAGGGGAAGTATGTGGCTGTCTCTTTAGGACAAAGCAATCCAGTGCAGGGTATGTGGCATCTTTCTCTACTAAGGTTGGCTGGAGGATTTAAAAGAAGCAAATAGATAAATAATTTTTTTCAAAAAATGTATCCCGTTGTGAAATCTGCAAGAAGAGTAAGGCGGGAGCACAACAGAAATATAAATACAATTAATAGTACTCAGCAGTGGTGTGAAGATGCAGCCTTGTATTAATGTCATCATTCAGTTTTCATGTGCGGTGAACTGATGAACTGAGAGTAGTATCACAAAGCCATTTGCTCCAGACATGCCACCAATGTTTATCAAAGTCTTATCTTCTTCCTAAGATGGGTAATAAAGCAGAATAAAATAATTCTCATTGAAATATTCTTTTATAACACTACAATCTCTCCCCCCCCCAGCTCTGGATAATGTTCACATATGAATGAATGACCTTTCTGAATGACCAAACTCTGGTTTCTGATAAAACAGATCTTATAAAATGCTGATGACTGATTAATAGCATAACAAACTTATCATCAGGGGCACATTTTATTAGACTAGGTCCTATTTAGATTTGGGGTCTTGGATGTACAGTATGTGTATGATGTTATCAAGTTGCATCTGACTTACTGTGGCCATAATAGGGCTTTCAACTTAAGTAAGATATTTAAGAAGCAGTTTTTCAAGTTCTGTGTTTTAGGGACGTGGTGGCGCTGTGGGCTAAACCGCAGAAGCCTGTGCTGCAGGGTTAGAAGACCAGCAGTCATAAGATTGAATCCACACGACGGAGTGAGCTCCCGTCGCTTGTCCCAGCTCCCGCCAACATAGCGGTTCGAAAGCATGCAAATGCAAGTAGATAAATAGGGACCACCTTGGTGGGAAGGTAACAGCGTTCCGTGTCTAAGTCGCACTGGCCATGTGACCACGGAAGATTGTCTTCGGACAAATGCTGGCTCTATGGCTTGGAAATGGGGATGAGCACTGCCCCCTAGAGTCGAACACGACTGGACAAAAATTGTCAAGGGGAACCTTTACCTTTACCTTTTTCAAGTTCTACCCAGCCAGTGGTTGTTGTGCGTTTTTTGGGCTCATAGGCCGTGTTCTGGCATCTTCAGAGGACAGCCAATTAGTTTCTAATGTGTGGCTAAGCAGGGATTTGAACCTACGATCTCCTGTTCCACGTCCTAGTAGGTCACTCTACGGCACTACAGCACACTGGGCTTTGGACAGCTCCTTCAAATGTCAGGTTAAACACAGAGCAGATTCACCATCCCATCGTCATCAAAGTTCACTAGCATCATCACCACCACCACCATCACCATTTTAAAACAGAGGACGATACAGCCTACCCCTGGTTATACAACCCTGGCCATTCTTTTCTCGCAGCATGCTGATGATGAATGTCCTATATTCAAAAATGTCTTGGAGCCCTAGTCCAAGAAACGCTATCTGTACAGAATGCACCTTTTCATCATCTGGCCGGAAGCCCCAGTAATTTCTGTCCTGATTCACAATGACAACTCAAAACAAGTGACCCAGTTACAGAAGTTTTCTGAGGTATGCTGCCAACAAGCAGATTGCCTTGGAAAGCATATGAGGATGTGGGGCAATGACATTTTGCTACACCAAGCAGAGCAGCAAAGAGCCACCTGGAAATAGGATCACAGAATCCTACACTTCCCTTCCACAATGAAGTTGATTCACCATCCCTGGTAACCGTCAAACATCAATATTTACTCATGATTACTAGAATAGCGAGTTAATGCATAATTAATTATATGATCCAATTGGTACATCTTACTAATACATAAGGCTGCACTTTGTTCTGAAACAACAGTTAGTCATGAGCTTCTTTGAGACCACAGTTACTGTGTTAGAAATAGTAACAAAATCAATTTTTTATCTTATGTTAGGTGCTTTGCCTTCTCCAGCTCTATCTACTTTGGGTTTATGGAGGCTGTTTGTTTAGCGGCTTTCCTCGCCACTTGTGATTTGAATTATTCAGCTACAATAGAAAGCAACTTGATTGAATTCAGGACCATTTCATGCATGTTCACAAATTTCTTGCAATTTCAGGATCAGCACATTAGACATTAAAAATATGTATTTACATCTACAGGCCCCTCTGGGTTCAGAAAAGTAAAAAAAAAAAAAAAAAAAAACAAAGCAAAGCAGAACAACGGAGCAAGACAAAAACAAAAACAGCAGGAGGTGAACCTTCAGTGAAAATTTGTGGTGGTACCTCAGAACTCTGGCCCACAAGTAGAAGATGTAATTCAGGTTGCTGGCAGCTACATGATGACACAACACAGTTAGGAAATTGATTAATGGTAACTGCTGTGCAGTTGTGGTTGTGTGACCTCTTCTCTAGAACCTTCTCCTCTACCTACCCTCTTGGTAGCATTAAGAGTCTCTTCAGGTGATGGGCAGGGAGATTCATGGTTTCTTCTTTTGAACTATAACTTTTAAACACCATCACCCAGTTGTAATTTAAAAGAAGGAATTTTCCCAAGCTTCGGTGATGGAGCAGCTAAGAACATTGTTGGCAGGGCAGCTCAGTTATTAGGCAAAGTGTGGCAGGTGACTTGAGTTATTGCTTGGTTAGTTTTTAGTTAGATTTACCTTAACTGGCATAGCATAGTCTCAATAGATTCAGTCAGAGACTCCGATGTTGAGGAAGAATTAAAAATGTATTTTCTTTTACTCACAAAAATCTTCAGATATGTCGGAATACAAACAAAGTATGTTCACTTGTTATATAGTTTGAGATCTTAACTGGTTACTTTTATTATTTGCTTCACTAACTGATTGATTACATAAATAGTGACTGGTTACATATATAGCTGCCCAGAGTAGTGGCGGGTTCACTAAATGGGTGGGGTATGTATGTATGTATGTATGTATGTATGTATGTATGGATGGATGGATGGATGGATGGATGGATAAATAAATAAATAAATAAATAAATAAATAAATAAATAAATAAATAAATAAATAAGGTTGTTGTAGGTTTTTCTGGCTGTTTGGCCATGTTAGAACTCCTGTCCTCTGAAGATGCCGGCCACAGAGACTGGCGAAACCTTAGGAAGAAAAACCTCCAGAACACGGCCAAACAGCCCGAAAAACCTACAACAACCCTCGGATCACGGCCGTGAAAGCTTTTGAAAATACAAAATAAATAAATACTTCACTCAGACTCACTGCCTACCTGTTTCCAGGCCCAATTGAAACGGATAATTAGAACTGATCAAACTCCTTTACAGCTTGCCCCCAAGCTTTTTAAAGGATGGTCTCTTCCCATATAATCTTCTTCCTCTGCTTTTGTGATGTTCAGGGGAGGACCTTTTGGTCCTGTCACCCTCAAAGGCGTGTTTGATAAAGACAGTAGAGAGAACCTTTCTTGGTGGCTGGTCCCAGGCTCTGGAACTCCCTCCTAAGAGACTCCGGCTTGATTCATTCACACTTGTCCTTCTGCCAGGAAGCAAGATTCCCTTTTATATCAGGCCTTTGGAAGTTGAATGCCTTGGTGAGAAATTAGTTTTCATTCTCTTAATCCGTGGCTGTTTAATATTTAATTAATTAATTAATTAATTAGATTTATACCCCGCCTATCTGGACTACCACCCTCTCTATATATTGGTATATATTTAATCCTGACTTCAAATGGCTGCTGGACTGTGGAAACTCACTTAGGAATGGTGGTGCTGGCAGTGATAATGCACTGCTCACGTATTCCACATACATCAAAAGCCCTTTTAGGGCCAGTATGAGTTGGAAGTAATTTGGTGACACTTAACATAAAGAACATATGTTTACATGTATTTTAATATAGTAATTTATAATTTTAGTTGTTTATTTTAATCTTTTG
This sequence comes from Pogona vitticeps, assembly GCF_051106095.1. NCBI lineage: Eukaryota > Metazoa > Chordata > Lepidosauria > Squamata > Agamidae > Pogona > Pogona vitticeps. Next base: position 35,112,693 of record NC_135783.1, read on the forward strand.
CAAGTTCCCTGGGTTCTTTTTAGGGAAAAAGGTGAGTTAGGAATTTATGTCAGACAGAATGAAATCAACTTACAGATATTCTTCACAAAACAATGACCTTATTTGTCTTGCTAATTGGTGATGAATGTCTTTCTTTTTGATGACCTGTAAGTCAAAAGTGGGTTCTGCAAAGCCTTAGCTGACGCACTGATAATTAGCTTTTAATGCATCTCTTAATAGTCATTTGCTGGACTCTTTCTGGTAAGCTGGAACAAGATGGAAGATTACCGGGTGGAGGGAGAGTGTGTGAATGAGAGACAGAGAGCTGTGCAAAATAATTTGGTTGGGTAGCAGAAAACAGTGCGAGCACTGAAGTGAAGGTGGGACTCATGGGTGAAGCAGAAGACCCTTAGATGTGGATGAACAAATAGGCAGTAGTTAAAATTCTGCTCATCCTATACTGGGTGTTACGCCCTAGCAGTCTGGATTGTCCAATTAGGTTGCACAGTTGACCTCATGACTCCCATTTTGCCTGTTGCACAGAATGTATGTGGAAGTGCTTTGTGGGTAGCCATGCTTTCCCCCCAAATGTTGCTGCAGCTTCACGTTGTGCATGTAGGGCTGTGCAACATGATTGTAGATGGGGGGGGGGAGAGATGGAGAGAGATAGAGATAGAGATAGAGATCTCATTCATATATATGAACCTAGACAGAGAATAAGATATAAATAAAATAAATCATTGCAGGTTAACTGTGCAAACACACTATGACAAATGTGTTCTAAGGCAGTGGTCTCCAACTATTTTTGGACCGCGGACCAGTTAGGGGGTGTGGGCTCCGTGCGTGGGGGGGGGTGTCACACTCATTAGTGGGTGTGTTGCAGCCACCCACAAGTGTGACGTGCCCACCGTGTGGGGGGGAGATCAGTCGATCAGTCTCTATGGCCCAGTTCCAGGAAGCGCACGGACTGGCACCGGGCTGTGGACCAGAGTTTGAGGACCCCTGTTCTAAGGAATCCCTCTGAGACATTCAAGGGAAATACCTGCCATTAATTTCAATAATTACCCTATCAGAAACTTCTTAGATCGTTCATGAATCAAGCAGAAAATGGAACCTTTCAAAATATATGGGAATATGCTCAGTTTCAACAGCATTATAATTTTAGATCTGATCATTCCAGTGACTATAATTCATTTTAATTTCATTTTCCTATCTACTTGTCATGAGTAAGGCAAGTAATGGAAATATTTTGTCTCGCAAAAATACCTTTTTTCTTCTTTTTTTAAATCAGTGAAAACACCAAAATGGATTTATTTTAATTTTTTTAAAAAGGATTAAGCATCTGCTGGTAATAAAAAGCTTGCTGTGCTTAATGATATGGAAGTGAATACAACTCACACTTTAAGCATTTACTAAAGTAAAGACAGAAACATGGGAAAGAAGTTCTAATGCCCCTGGCCAGATGGCTGACACTTTCACATTATTTAGAGATGGATTAAAAGGCAAATTCCTTGCACACAGAAGTACTTTACCATGAACTATGTGCTGAAGCAGAATCCAAATCTTGTCAATGCATTATGGTTTGATTTATCACATATATCTACTTTGTGGACATGATGGTCATCAGAACTAGCTTACATAAATCAAGATCATGACAACCGCAGTATGCTGACCCTGGGTCACACTTCTTAAATATCCTTCTCTCTCAAGGGCTAGCAGATAAAAGCTCTCCAATTGAATCCTGTTTTTTTTTTAAAGACCCAGCGGAAGAGAGATCAGTGGCAGATTTGTGCCACGTTGATTAATTTGCACAAAAAAATGTTATTTTCACATTCGTTTATCCAAAGCACCACAAATACCTCACCCTCTCATAAAGTATGGAGAATTATTCTTTTTAGACATAAGCAAGGATTTACATGCCAATATTTATCAGCTGAAGCTGGCCAGATAGCTCAGTGGTTTAGGAATGGAGTCAGAGGTTGGGAGTTTGATTTGTTGCTGGGGCGCCAGTGAATAGAGCCAGCTTATGTAGCCTTGAATAAGATGCACAGTACAAGATTCCCCAAGAAGAAGGAAATGGTAAGCTGCTTCTGCGTAGTCTCTACCTACAAAATCCTGAAAAGTGTTGCCACAAATCAGAATTGATTTGATGGCACATTATTATTATTATTATTATTCAAAAACGCCAGGCAAAGTCAAAATTATAAAAAAACATTGACTGGTATTATATAACAGGCACAACTTTTAACCAAAAACCTAAGTATCTATTAAATGTCAGCACAGTATGCTGCTGTTTTTTGTAGCTTTTATGGTGTTGTTTCTGAGAGTTGTAGTTTGTAAGAACTGAGCATGGTTGTTCATGTTAGGACCTCTTGGAGGTCCTTCATTCTTAAGGTCATCATAGGTTGGAAGCAATTTGGCAGCATTAGCAGAGAAGTGTAACCTCTGCACTAGGCTTGTCATCTGGGGGGGGGCTGCAGGCTATTCAGCCCTCTGTTTCTGGGGCAACCTCCTTCAGCAGCATTCCACATGTTCCCTACAATTAGAAAATGCTCCCTCTGTCTCCCACATTTAAGTGGGATATGGAAGATGGCCCTCTGAGTGGTTGTGCCTGCATTACGGAACACCTTGACCTGTGATTCCTCCCTCTTGATAATCAAAGACTTTCTTGTGCTTTCTGTCTAATGTGGCATATTGTGGCTTTCATTTTTCGTGTTTTAACTTCAGAGCCTGTCTCCTGAGTTGATGGGGTTTGCCTGACTTAGTTTTTATGGAACTACAACTGTAAAAAGTTGTAAGCCATCTGGGATAGCGCTTTTGTACCAGAAAGGTGGGATATTACTATGATAACAAATACCATAATAGAGTATTTGTCAATAAATATTTAATTGGCAAACTGCCCTAGCCTCTCTTCCCCAAAAGCTCTCAGGAGCTGCATGGTCTTTCTGTTGCAAGATCTATCCACCAATATCAATTCCTGCTCTGCCCAATTTAACTTGATTTGTGAAATTGCTACACAGAGCAACTGTTTTCTGGATTATAAAGAGTCCCAGGAATTCCTCCACAATGGATTAACTAGTCTAACTGCTGAAAGCGCAGATGTAAACTTGTCTTAGCTCATCTCTAACCATTTTAAGGGCAAAGTTTGGAATGTTGTCTTCCCAGACCCATGTTTGCCCACTAGATGCAACCAAGGAATACTCCCAAAGCATAATATATTCTTGTGGAAAATTTGTTTCTGGTGCATTTTCTACTGCAGGCCTTCGACAGTCATAAATGTGTTGAACACAGTAAATCTCAATGCACAGTTGAACCCTGTGAATATGCCTAGTTGTTGGATGCCTACACACCTTCTCTCAGCCCCACCACCTTCTCAGGTGTGTTTTGTGGGTACACAGGAGGGGGCCTTCTCTGTTGCTGCCCCTAGACTTTGGAACTCCCTGCCACAAAAGGATGGGTGGCCCCATCTTTATCGTATTTCCACAAGCAGGCAAAGACTTTTCTCTTCAGGCAAGCTTCCCCTGAGTGACTGACTGCCCGGGTGGGCTTTTAGATGGATGGTTTTACCTTACTGCTTTGAATATTATTTGTTTTGTTGCTGTTTATATTTTTAAATGAATTGTTGTACCTTTGAATCTGTTTTGGTGTTGCTTATGTTTTTTAGTATGGAATTTGTTTGACCCTTTTTCGAATTTCCGTATTCACTGTTGCTAGCTTTAATACTGTGGTTTTAACAAGGTAAGCCGTCTTGGGTCCTTTTCGAGGAGAAAGGTGACATTAAGATATTTTAAATATATGAAGTGTTTTTTATAAATAAATATCTTAAGAACTCATTCTGTTTAGCCTTCAAGAGTATGGCTACACTGGTGTTCGTCTACTTGGGAAGGTCTGTCAGGGTAGCAACTTCCCATTCCGTGAAATTTCAGGGTCTAAGTCTGGCAGCAGATTCTGGGATGGCATGGGGAGTACCAGCCTGAAGTTGGTGGATGGTATCAGCCTTTTCTAATCCCAAACCAACAAATCCCATCATGGAAAAATGCTGGCCCATGGGATTAAGATCCATGTATTAGCCTGGTAGGCTTCTGTTACAGTGGCCACATTTCCTTTGTTAATACTTCCTTTGTGGAAATGTTCACTATCAGAGGAGCTGCACAGCCTAATCCTGATTAAAAGACAAAACACCCCAAAGAAGGGCCTTAGTATTGCCTGTCCACAGTGTGCACCTGGACAGCAGTCACCAGAGGCACGCCGGTCAAGTTCTTCCTCACACATGCTGTAATTCTCTTTAAATTGCAATTTAAAATAACATTTCTAATTTTGCATTGGCACAGGGAAATCAGGACATGCAGTCGCCCTCTATGAGCTGGCCCTGGTTTTAGGATAATCAGAGACCCCTTTCTCTTGGTTCTACCACCCTCACAGGTGTGTTTGGTGAGGATGCAAGGGAGGGCCTTTTCATTTATTGTTCCCAAGCTGTTGGACGCCTTCCCTTGGGAGGCTGTCCTTCCACAACAGGCAAATATTTTTTTTCTTCAGGCAGTATTTTACCCCAGTAACTGGCTGCCTATGATGGAGCTTTTACAAACAGGGCTTTTAAAATATGTTTTTAGAATTCCTTTGAATTATGTTTTAGTACTATTTTTTAATATGACTGGTGTAAATGCTTTTAAAAATATTGTAGTACCTTGTTGTATTTTTAAAGTGTTTGAACACCTTATATACCTCCTGAGAAACCTATATGTGGGACAAGAAGCAACAGTTAGAACTGGATATGGAACAACTGATTGGTTCAAAATTGGGAAAGGAGTACGACAAGGCTGTATATTGTCCCCTGGCTTATTTAATTTATATGCAGAATACATCATGCAAAAGGCCAGACTGGAAGAATCCCAAGCTGGAATTAAGATTGCTGGAAGAAATATCAACAATCTCCGATATGCAGATGATACCACTCTGATGGCAGAAAGTGAGGAGGAATTAAAGAACCTTGTAATGAGGGTGAAAGAGGAGAGTGCAAAAAATGGTCTGAAGCTCAACATCAAAAAAACTAAGATCATGGCCACTGGTCCCATCACCTCCTGGGAAATAGAAGGGGAAGATATGCAGGCAATGACAGATTTCACTTTCTTGGGCTCCATATCACTGCAGATGGAGACAGCAGCCACGAAATTAAAAGACGCCTGCTTCTTGGGAGGAAAGTGATGACAAACCTCAACAGCATCTTAAAAAGCAGAGACATCACCTTGCCAACAAAAGTCCAAATAGTCCATGGGGTCACGAAGAGTCGGACATGACTAAATGACTAAAGAACAACAACAGTGGGGCTGAAGACTGGAAACGAATAAAAATGCCTTGATGAATTTTTTTCATATTGGATCGTATTATATAAATAAACATCTTTCAATGGTCTGCCTCTTACTTGTCTTTGTCCGTAGATGGATTCTTCCTAACAAACAGCAAACCTACATAATGAACCACAACAGAAGCTGAATTTTGTATGGATGGATAGTGAAACAATAGATGCCATACCATGGACGGATGTCTCTGATGAAGGATGTTCTCAGCCATAGGAACAGAATATCTTAAACACCAAGAAATGGCCCAACCTATTATATGGGGCTGTATCTCTGAATACAGTTACATTTGCTCAGGCATATTATTGTTTGCTTAATTTGTATTATGAGCCAGAGGAGCCATGACATAACCTTCGTTGATTTAAACCCAAACAGACAGCAAATAACTACAGCATTGCCAGTGGCCTAAAAGAGGCCATGCAGGGTCCCCACCCCCACCCTTTGTTTTTATCTTTTGTACAGAATTGAACCTCTGCATTTCCAGGAATAGCTTTTTGTTTTCACTTTAAACCCAGGACATACAAAGAATCCAGCTCTTACACATGCAGATAATGACCTGCCAAAGAAAAAAACAGTCACTTGCCTCATTGTGGCTGGAAACTGCATTTACGGAAAATGAAAAATAATTTAATTAAATCTGAACTGTGAGCTCCATACGTGTAATTGGATCTGAGCCACATGTCTCTGGATGGTTATTCAGGATGCTTCCTAGGGAGCATTTAGAGGAATAATTATTTTATTGCCAGTTCCACTGCAAGTGTTTCGTTCCAAGTTTACATTTAAAACAGTTTAACACACGAATCCAGTGACTCCAGGTTTCTGCAAGCGTACCAGAGTTGGCAATATTACTTGTGGGACATGTGCTTTCTATTTTGGCATTGACTATGACGCCTAGGGGATTCTGGGAATTATAGTCCACAAACTATTTTTTTCATATTCTGAAACAACCCCTGAGCACAAGAATCAGATTTAAGGCCTCCAAGTTAAGTACAAGTCCTGTAGCCTTGCCTCCCCAAAGTGCAATATTGTAAAACTTTAAAAAAAAAAAAAGCTTCTAAAGGCCACTGTATGCCCTACTGGTAGCTTACTTAGCTTGTGTGTAAATATGATATCGCCGCTGGTCCCTCTCTCTCATACGATTGAAATTCTGTTGCTCAGCACAGGGAGTTTCAACTAGAGCAGGCCCATTGAAGCAGCAGGGATTTGGTGAGTCAACTCTTTACATTCCATTAATTCAAGTGGGCCTTCTCTAGTTGCAATTTATCACGCTACAGTTAGCTGCAATTAGAATAAACGCATTTGAATCAATGGAATTTATGACGTCTCTGACTTACCAAGTCCCCACTGATTAACTGGGCCTACTTGAGTGCAAGTGAATCCACTTGCCATCACCTTGCTGTTATTAATTAGATGAAGGAAAGATACAAGTGAATGGAAGGTGGATCAGGGGAAAGCAAGGAAATCTCCCCACTGCATGAACTAAAAGAGCTTGGAAGGTTTATCTTTCAGATTACAAACCCCACAATCCCTGGCAGGGAGCTTCTAGGGTTTGTTGGCCAAAGAGTATCTTCCCCATGTTGTACCACAACAAGGTTTGATGAAACAACTATGCCAGAGAAGCAAACAGCAACATCATGCTTACATCAACACCTCCTCATTCTCTTGCTACAGACTGTCAACAGCTACCACCTCTGCTGAACGGGCCGCTGCAGCTAAATTATCTTCCCTATCGCTCCTGCCTCATGTACAGGCATTATTGTTGTATGGGTCACTTTGGATGGGAAACTGAGCTTAAGGAGAGTGGGTGTGAAGAAAAAAAATAACTGCCAGAAACGAAGGGGTTGGAATCAACCTCTGTTGCATTCCTTCTAGCTTAAATCTCCATAAGTCTTCATTCCTGGCTTGGCTAACTGATGCAGTTTTGTATTATTGTTATCTGGACAGGTTTTTAAAAATGTTATAGGTCAGAAGAATATGATACAGATTTACGAACAGCAGGTGATGGTTGCATAAGTCTTGCTGCCAGTCACCCAAATAGAAATGGTGGCCCCAGCAGTTCTGAGAAGAGATAAGAGGCCAGAGGGGGCTGGAACAGACTGAGAATTTATACCTCTGTCATGCGAAGCCTTTTGCCTCACATGCTTTACTGCTGTTCATTACCAAATAGGTGAAAAGATTGTGCCCTGGAAAAGAAAACTGTGCCATAAAAATGTTCTCTTAAAAGGTTCTTTTGGAGGAAATGAAACCCATGGAAAAGAAAACTGTACCATGAAAAAAAATTTTTTTTTTCAGGACAAAAAAAAATTAATTCAAAGATATACATTGGTTTAATCCTGACTTGTACACATGAGAGTTCTCTGACAGTTCACCCACAACATGGATGGGCAATTTTGGTGGAGCGAAGGCTGTTTTTCAAAGCTCTGAGCAGCTCAAGGGCCTCAGGTCTAAGATGCCCGGATTAAAGAGCATGGCCAAAAAGCTGAATTTCCCCACTTCCACCCCCATATTTTAATGATTTAGGTAAGTACAGTACCTTAAAGGTTTCTACAACCAGTTTCTGTTAAGTGAAAAATTATTCTAACTTGAAAAGTGGTGGAGGGTGGTGGTGGTTAAACTGGCTAGGTAGCTCAGTAAGTTGGAACACTTGAGAGTTCAAGTCTGCACTGTGCCTTGTAAGAGAAGAGCCAGCCTGCCTGGTCTTAGGCAAAATGAAGAGCCCCAGAATGCCCCCAGAAGAAGGAAATATTAAATATATTTTAACTAATTAATCAGTGTTATAATAAAATATTTTATTGTGACAATAAAATATGATAGATTTTCTGTGCTATGGTCTCCCTTGAATCAAGGAAAGAACCATCTTGTCCTTTCTTTCTGTAACCAGACGTTGTGATCATAGAACACATCCAAAACATTTTAGATTTCTTCATATTTCCTTTATCCTTTTTTTTAAAAAATTGTTTTTGTAGGCAGTTTGTTCCTTCCCTATCAAACAGGTCACACAGAATGATCCATGAAGATATGGTTGTTTTCATTCCATCACTTAGTCTCTCAATAGTTCTTTACAAAAGTGTTTCAGTTTAAGGGTTCTTTCATGTCTTGAGGGATAAAAGTAGCTATCAACTGAAAAAGAAAATAATCTATCATTTCTGTCATTTTTAAAGTTGTATAATATTGTGCTGAAGGATTTCACATGACTTTAAGTGAAAAATTACAGGTATTTGTATTTTTGTGTTATTTTGAAAAGATCATCATGTACAAATTTTAGAATAACTTCAAGCAAATAATAACTATGGGGAAATCATGCCAATTATCCTCCAACAGTTAAAGAAAGAAAGAAGACATGGCTCACAATATAGAAGAACATAGGTCTTTATTTTTTAAATGACATTTTCCACAAAGGTATATTTACAGAAATGTACCTTTGAAATAAAATTTATTTGCATTGCTGCTATTAAAAACTCATAATTGTGTTAATACTTTAACAGAGCATCCCAAGCAGAGTAGAGACACCCCAAGGTGAAGTCATCAGATCCAAATCCACCAGGTGGCAGGATGGAACGGAATGGAGTGGCTAGAGTTGGAGAAAAATACTGGTTCCAAAGATGGTGTGTTCTGTTCTCTCCCATTTCTGAGAGTGTAATGGCACATTTACACTACCCAGGGATTTTTTCCCCAGTTTGGATTTTTATCCAAAGCAGAATAGGCCTGTGGCTTGATAAATTCTCCATGACAAGGAGAATTAATGGGTTCTGTCCAATGGTGCCTTCACCATAATGGAAAGTACTTATATAAAATCAGGGTGCTGATTTTCACTAATTTCTCCCATCCAGTTCAGTCCCCCACCCCACCTGTCCACTAGAACTGCTCCAGAGAGGTAGATGAATGGCTACAGCAGTATGGTTGATGGTGTGGAGGATTGAAGCATTTGGGGAGGTTAAATTAGAGCAGGATCAGGTGCCCTGATTTACGTGAATGAAAATGCTTTTCTCTACAGCAGTGGTTCCCAACCCTGGGTAATCCAGGTGTTCTTGGACTGCAACACCCAGAAACCCTGGTCAGCATGGCTGGTGGTGGAGGTTTCATGGAATTACAGACTAAGAACACCAAGTTTACCCAAGGTTGGAAACCATTACTCTAGAGATTATGTGGATTTGATGCTGTCAAAGCAACCCTCAGAAAGGGAACAGACATATTCATTTTTACAACTAGAGATGGAGGTATTCGTGTACGAATACAAATACCGCCGGACACCTGTATATAACAAGGTCTGGACTGTCCACTCATGTGTCTGCTGACACCGCTGGCTCCCCTCTCCCTTCCAAGCGCTCTGGAGCTTGCGGTTGGCTATCCACTCATCATCCTGGCAGGAGTAGATAGCCAACTGTGAACTCCAGAGTGATTGGAAAGGAGAGCGGAGCCAGTGGCGGATGTGTGAGTATGCACCTGTGAGGGATATTCGTATATGAATTTTTATTCACTTCTATAAATGTGATCTTTTGATTGAGGTTGCAAGTGATTGCAGAACAAAGCAGTACTTGTGCTTGGTATCATCCTGAGAGTTCAGAAAAGTTAAATTTTTTGGACAGCAACTCCAGAATCCCTCAGACAGCATGACCACTGACTGGGAGATTATGCCAGTGGTAACTTGAAGAAGTAACTTTTCCAAGCTTTGGAGCCATGATGGGCACCTGAGTGAGGTGGCAGGCCTATAATTGTTTACAGACAACCTCCCAATCTCAAGCAACTAGTGCCACACAACAACCCCTACAAAACTGATACAGAGATGGGGATTAAACCCTGCTAGACACCTAAATGCCAGCTCTGTCCTCATATCTATTCTGGCAACATGATTACAGGCCCCAACAAGGTCACATATGACATCAGGGGCACATTTACTTCTTCCTCTGCTAATATCATCTATGCCATCCTTAGCCAACAATGCCCCACTGCACTCTACATAGGAGGAACAGGACAATCTCTGTTCAAAAGAATGAATGGACATAAATGAGACATCAGGGATGACAATACACAGAAGCCTCTTTCAGAACATTTTCATCTACTCAAACATTCCTTACAGGATTTGAAAGTTGTGGCCCTTGGAAAGAAACACTAAGAGCAATACTTCAAATGTTAAACAGCTGAGTTAAATATATACAGATGCCAGGGACCCATTTGAAAGGGTTCAATATTCACCCTGAGTGGCCTTGGCCAGATGGGTGATATAAAAAGGAAATCAATCAATCAGTCAATCAGTCAATCAATCAATCAATTAATCAAGGGTTCTTAAGTCATTATGAAGTATGAAATGCTACGATGATCATGCCAACTCTGCTGTTGTTACCTATAGCTTGGTTTTTCTTTACCAACAAACCACTGTCACTTTCCTTCAAAGGAAAAGAAACCCACTTGAAAGGACTCAGGGATCTTAAGTCATTACTAAAGGTGAAATGCCACATTGACTCTCACAATTTGCAACTTGTGTCTACTGTTCTAAACTATTGTCATTTTGTCTTTCTGTATCCCCACCTGATTATGGGACCATGTCTGAAGAAGGGGACTTGATCCACAAGAGCTCAGGTTAGAATTAGCAATTATTCTTTAAGGTGCCACAACATTTTTGTCTTTTATTTATGTTTTGGGTTTTTTTCCCCTTATCTGATATGCGTGCATAGACTAACACAGTTACCACTTCACAAATTACTACCTTTATTCTCCAATGGTGTGCCATAGTTCTTTTTCTAAGGCTACCAACCCATGTGTGTTTACTTGAGAGCATGGATGGAAAGATTATTATACTTCCAGTCCATGCTATAAAATAAAAATAATGTATGAATGGATTTCAATTATACAGAGTGTACAATACACATCTTGTATACCTCTATGCCTTGTTTTGTACAAGGCACACTAATGAGTGTTTAACAATTAAGAATTGCACATTGCAGTTTATGCAATTAGTCATGGAACTGCAAATTTAGTCTGTTCAAAAATGTAGACCAGATCGAATTCTCTGATTACTATGTTCAAGGCCATTCAACCCACTGGCATTTACTTTCAAGAAATCCAGTTCAGAAAAAAAAAAGATAAAAATGTACTTGGGCCATGGTTCAAGCCTCAAGATCAATTAGTAGGAAGAAAATATGATATAAGGCTTTTTCAGTACCATGTATCTCTGGAATTTGATCCGCAGCAATATACCATATATTCTGCTATCCTGGCTTTTTAATGGATCTTGTAACTAGTGGTCTCATCCAGCTGGCTCTTCTTATCCTCTCAGAGGTGCTTCTTCTTCGGTAGCTGGCCCCTGACACATGGGTTATCTAGAAACACGGGCGTTTTACTAACAATAGCAAGGCAGCTGCTATTTTACTCTGCTGGTGGTCATCTGTGACCTACTTACAAGAAGCCCAGACATGAGACACTTGAAGCACTTTCTCCATGTATTCTATTTTAAGGAGTGCTCACATCATATGTGCACTCATGTCTGTCATCAACACATCAATGGCAAACTTCTTATTTATGCTACTGTACCGTGACACAATGTCAAGCCTACATTTCAGTTATAGTCGGATGGGCCATTGAAGGTCATCACGTCTCTAACATTTTGACAAGCACTCTCTCGATCGCTTTGCAAACTGATCTGACTGAACTTCAGAACTTCATCAAGTCCAAATATGCTATCTAAAACAGGAGCTGACAATAACAACCATGCCAAAAGCAACTGGCTTGTTCACAACAGGGAAGAATATTAAAGCCAAGACTCTTTATGGTTAGAGTGTCCTTGAGAACAGCAAGAACAATCTGCAGAACAAAATAATAATAATAATAATAATAATAATAATAATAATAATAATAATAATAATAATAATAATAATAATAATAATAATAACAACAACAACAACAACAACAACAACAACAACAACAACAACAACAATAATAATAATGATAATGATAATGATAATGATAATAATGATAATAATCATCATCATCGTCATCGTCATCATCAAAATCAAAATCAAAATCAAAATCAAAATCTAACAAAGGAAGTAGGCATACAATGTTGGCAGTGATCCCACAGGAGCTAGTGTAGCGTAGCAGCTGTGATCTTAGACACCACCAGCTGAAACTCTGATTTGTCTATTCATTCACTCATTAAGTGGCCTTTAACAAGCCACCATTCACTCAGCTTGAATTTCACCTCTTCAATATAAAAATAATATAATTTATTTATATTATTTTTATATTTACACCCTTTCCTCTAAGAAGCTCAAGGTGTACATGGATTTCCTCTCCAGTTATATCCTCTCAAAAATAAAATAACATAAAATAAATCTGCAGGGTAGCCTATGCTGACAGATATAGACTGGTTTAAGATCACCCCATGAACCAAATGGCTAAGGCGGGGTGTGTGTGTGTTGTATCCTCCTCCCTCTTCCCTTGTAGAAATCCAACAATTTGGCCACAATACCATGCTGGCTCTCTAGAAACAACTGGTGGGCAAATACAATTTTGCGTAGTTTTCCTTTAACACGGTTTCTAGGGAACATGCTCTGTATTCTGCCAATAAACTTAGAGGAAGTTTCTCATGGTTCTTTAAGGCCACATTTCTCTTCCTGTTGCTTTCCTTTCCTAGTCACATTTCCTTTCTCCTCTGTTTTCTGCTTTCTGAAGATAGACATGTGGAGAGGTAGCCTTGTGGCAAAGTGGCCAAACTGTAGTATTACAGTCAAAATTCTGCTCAGGGTTCAATGCTGGGAGCCGGCTCAAGGTCGACTCGGCCTTACGTCCTTCCAAGATTGGCAAAATGAGTACCCAGCTCACTGAGGGTGGGGGTGGGGGCAATGTGTTGCCTGAATAATTACATTGCAAACCACCGAGAGGGTGCTTTAAGCACTGTGGGACGGTATATAAGCAGCACACTTTGCTTTTGTTTGTTTGTTTAGCCCCACACAATACACATAGAAGAACAAAGTCATAGCCTATGTGCAAAAGTTATTTTGAATCTTTTAACCAAGAAGCATCCGGACAAATCATTTTTCCTTTCTCAAGGGAAGACAGACTGAGCAGATCTCGCCATGCTGCTTTTCTGCACTAAAAAGATGAAAACCGAAGTCTAAATCCCTCTAACAATCATAATATTGGATTAGAATGAGAATTGTGTTTGAAAGAAATGCACCGAAACTATTGGGAATTAAGTTAGTGATGATCACTAGCATCTACAGGGACTGTCAGAACATCTACTATAACCATGACTAAGATGTGATCGAACACACACTCTCTCTTGCATATATATTCCACTTTTTTTCTCTTCATGTTCTCAAGGTGGTATGTGTGAGGATAGCATTGGGTTTCCCACCCAAATTTGCCTAGGGGTGAAGTTAGATGGTCAAACTATCTTGCCTGAATCAGACTAGATCATGCTAAAGAGGGTCACTTTGTCGGTTTCATTGAGACCATACTGTATACAGGAAGCATATGAAGCATTTTAAAGCTGCACCCCTGTAGCCACTTTTCTGAGGGTAAACTGCCTTCAACCCAATAGGACTTTCCTCTGAGTAGACATACTTGTGATTGCAAAAAAATGCAGCAAAAATATGATTGCACAATAGAAATGCTGATTTTTTACAAATACAGTGGTGCCTCGCTTAACGATTTTAATTGTTTCCAAAAAAATCATCGCTATGGGAAAACATCGCTAAGTGAAACACGGTTTCCCATAGAAATGCATTTAAATCGGATAATCCGTTCCAATGGGAACGGATTGCCGTCCTTACACGAAAATCGCCATAGGAAACATTGCTAAGCGAAACACAGTTCCCCAACTGAAATGCATTGAAACCTATTCAATGCATCTCAATGGGGGGGAAAATTACAACAAATTTAAAAAGAGTCAGAACAAAGTCAAATTAGTTTAACAAATGATTTCAAGCATTCTAAACATTTTTAAACATCTTTAAACATATAAAAAACAGCCAACATGAGGCTGTCAAAACCATCGTTAAGCGAAACAGGGGGACCCAAACTGTCATTGCTATGCGAAGCATGGTCACAAACATCGCTATGCGAAAATCGCCCATAGGGAACATCGTTAAATGGAGCACAAGATCGGTCTGAAAAAGCCATCGCTAAGCACATTTGTCATTAAACGAAGTGCTCGTTAAACGAGGCACCACTGTACACCCCAGGTTACATACTGAGATATTTCTTTCTACTCTCCTGTAAGAAAATTGAACTTTTCTGGTGGGCCTGGATTTTTTCTTATGGCTGATTTCCCTGCCTCTGCCCTCTTATAAGAGTCCTTGATTCCTCTGATTTGTCTCTAAGGATACCAGGTCATCAGGATCCCAATCCCTGAGATTCAGGGTCAAGGCATGAGAGGATGGGCAAGACTTTGTGATATCAAGTGTTGGGAGCAGAACCAGAAAGGGCTTCCATGACAGCTGATTATATAAATGATCATTACATTGTCCAGTAAATGATCCAACTAACCAAGTAATATGGCAAACAAAGGCAGAGGGGTGTGTGTGTAAGCCACCTCACACACCAAAAAGAAACATTTGCCTCCTCCAGTGCCACTCACCCTGAGATATGTTTTGCTGCCTAGAATAGCAGTTCCCTGAAGCTTCAATCATTGCCCTGAAACTGGGCAACCTCAATGCCACTCCTTCTAGTCATCAGCTAGAAATAGGATCTGTTCCAGAAATAACAACCCCTAGGACCGAGGGAAGTCTTTCTAACTGCTGGTCTTTCACCTGGTATTTCAATCTACTGTTGACAAAGGCCTAAGAGTGTGTGGAGAGAACAGATGCTGGTGTACATGTGTTTGTCTGTGTGTACAAAGCAACAGCAAGGTGTCAGAAGTGAGAGGTTTATGCAACATATAGTTGCCCTGCTTACCCAAAGCTAGCCCACTGTCCAGTGGAAGATGATACCTTACCAACACAATATTTAAAATCAAATTCAACTGCCAGTCCAGTAGGCTGGAATTGGAGTAGAAGATGCCATTTTGCCATTCACTTTACGAGATGATTGTCTTGGAAAGATGATTGTCTTTCCCCCTCGCTCCTCCCTTTCATGGTATGACCATTGTTCCTTGGATTTTGGGATACTATTTTCAATTTAAGTACTCTGCTTGAACATCAGATCGTGGCAACTGAAACCTTAAGCTCCTATCTGATGCATGCAAAACCCAACTACCAGTTTTTCATAGTTCTGGATCTAGGTGGATTAAGAGATGTCACTGAGACTAGACAATACTTATGTTGTTGAATAAATATAAGAAACCGCACTTCCGACTAGACATTAAGGAGAATACAGATCACAGGATACTTTCACAAAGAATTGAGCAGACCACAGTAGCTTGTTTTGCGCTGAGACATCTGTTGGAAGAGACTAGAACACTGGGTCTCCTAGACAACATTGTCCTTAAGAGCTGAGAAGGAAGACATTGTAGATGCTGGAGACAGTAGTTGGACCATAAGTTGGTAGAAGGGAGATCATTGTTTTCATTACACAATTTTGTCTTTGGAAATAATAATAATTATTATTATTATGTGCTGTCAAGTCAATTCTTACTTATGACGACCCTTTCCAGGATTTTCTAGGTAGAAAATACAGAGATGTGATTTACCATTCCTGTCTTCTAGGGCACCATGGGATAGTGCAGGTTGCCCAAGGCCACACAAGCTGGCTGCTCACAGGAGGCACAGTGGGGAATTGAACTCCCAACCTCTAGCTCCAAACACAGATACCTAAAGCACTAAGCTGTCACTAAGCTGCCCAGCCATCTATGAGGGAAATTACCCCGTTAAAAAAAGCCAGATACCTAACCTCAGTTGGAAAGCATCTCTTTATTGATTCAAAAAAGTACAAGGTTTGTCTTGCTATGTAAGGATATATTTAAGTAAGAAAGGAGGAGAAACACATTTGTTCTGCCTTACTTGAACCCACCTGAGCAGTCACTGAGTTGGTGATCCTTTGTATAACCCTCCTTGTTCCACTTTACATCAGAAAGGAAAAAAAATCAAACCGCAACTGCAAGGCAAAACTTTCTGACAAACTTCGGTTGCAGCATCCAAAAATGCATCACTGTCTTTGCTCGCTCACCCACCTCATCATGTACCACTCGCTGACACATCTAAGCGCTCATCTATACCTGCTGGTATTCCTCTGTTGTGTGCTGATGCAAATACAATTCCTGCTGCTCTCATATTTATATCTATCTGCCAACAGTCAGGAAGAAATTTGGGACACTCACATTTCTGCCGGCGATGCTGGAAACACCATGTCTAAGTTTGCTACATCCGAAGGAGTGTCATCAGGTGGGTGTTAGGAAACCAGTTTCCAGATTAGACAACTGCTTTGTGCGTTCTTATTAAAATGGCCACACTTTGTAAGGCAGAGCATGTCTCAGGTTCTTCAATAGAATTGCTTTCAAAGACGCAAGTGCCACCAATTGCGAAAGAATGAGCAACTATCTGCATGCATAAGACAACTGAAAAACTTTTGGAACAATCTTATCATAGTAAAACCAGGCTGGATAGCTCAGTGAGTTAGGTATCTGGTTACAGAGCTGAAGGTTGGCAGTTCGATTCCCCACTGTGGCTCCTTGACAGGGGCTGGACTTCATGATCCATTGAATCCTTCCAGCTCTGCAATTCTAAGATTAGATTCTAAGATCAGAAGAAAGAAATGCTGGAAAATTCATGATTTCAAGCAGTTTAACAGGGTCTTTACATTTCCACTAAGAGCCATACTATTGCATTTGATGATGGGAATAAATGGGTGCACCCCAATCATATGGAAAGGAGGTGGCCCATTTTTAACAAGAATAAGCTTGTGGAGAGTTGGATCTGGGATGCTGTATGGATATGGAAGAACCTCCCTGTGCTCTGCCCCTCCCTTTCCCCTTAACATAAATACCAGAACTTAAATAAATAAACTTGCTCAGATGGGAGATAATCAGATCATTTTTTTCCTGTTTAAAGTGAATTCCTCTCCTCTTTTTTCCTCCAGGATTGGGGCAAATCTGTGACTATCTTGTAGTTTGGCCTTATGCAGTGTCTGATGTTGCTAGACCATCTTACAACCCTCAGCAGGATAAATAACAAGAATTGACCTCCTGTAAGAGTGTCAGGATTTCTCGATCTGTATAGCCAAGATGCTGAATGTGCTACTGTTATCCATCTGCCGCAGACCTTATCTTCTTGGATCAGAGACAGACTGGAGCTCTCCACCATATCTCAACCCCTGAAAGCTTTCACAGTCCCTTCCTATACCCAAGAACCTGTGACTCAGGCATTTTTCTGCCATAGATATGGACATATTTTGTGCAATAGAAAAAAATGCACCAGAAAATAGCTTTTTCTGCAATTAGCAAGGTTAATTCTTCTTTCACTACTGGGAGGGAGGGAGGGAGGGAGGGAGGGAAGGAAGGAAGGAAGGAAGGAAGGAAGGAAGGAAGGAAGGAAGGAAGGAAGGAAGGAAGGAAGGAAGGAAGGAAGGAAGGAAGGAAGGAAAGGACAAACTTATTATCTTGTTTGGCCCTAAGAGTAGAAGGCAGGATTAGAGCTGACTGGTCATCTGAGTTATATTCCCTGAGATTTTAAGGCGAAAATTTGAGGTACACAGTTGCAATGTCATGGGGGTATGGCCTTGTGACTTAATAGAAAGGAGTCTCTTCAGCCATAATTGTAAAATAGTGGATGTGTGATAAACAGTGTGGAGATACAATTATTCATTTAAATGCCAGTGAAGCAATGCCACTGAGAGCCTGCCTCCAGAATTTGCTGAGAGGGATCTACAGGCTGAAAAGGACAACACATATTGGGAACTACTAAGTGCTGGTAGAGGTGGGCGCAAATGGCTGAACCAGCGGTCCATGCCAGTTCATCCTTCAGCCCCAACAGGTGTTTGGGGAGTCCCAGCTCCACCTTCTTTGGTTGGCACCCACTCAAAGGCAGCTCCTAGAGGAGGTGGGGCAGGGAAGCCAGGACACTGGCTCTGAGTGGGTGCCTGCCGCAGGTGGTGGGACTGGGAACTGTCGAACACCCGTTTGGCCAAAGGACAAACCTGCAAGAATTGCTGGTTTGGCAGTTCATGCCCATCTCTAAGTGCTTTTTTTTAAAAAAAGAAAAAGAGCAGTTTTCTAAACCAAAGGTGAAAGCAGGTAAATTGGGATATATGGGCACATCTCTGGATGATCTACCATATGACAGGATCAGGGAAAAGAAGAATTCATTTGCAATATTTATTTATTTATTTATTTATCTATTTATTTATTTGTTTGTTTGTTTGTTCGATTTATATCCCGCCCATCTGGTATATTCTACCACTGTGGGCGGCTATATATATATAGTGCTGGAGGAGAGCTTTGTGGATACCATGGACTGCCAGAAAGGCCAACAAGTGGTTCCTAGATCAATTCAGGCCTGAGCAATCTCTAGAGAAAAAAATGTGATGAAAGTGAGTCTGTCATACTTCGGGCACATCACGGGAAGGCCAGACTAGCTGGAAAAGACAGTTATGCTAGAAAGAGTTGAGGAAAGAAGGAAAAGAGGGAAACCAACTATGAGATGGACTGTTTCTATAAAGGGAGCCATGGCCTTTAGTTTTCAAGAGTTGAGCAGGACTGTTAATCATGGCACACTCTGGAGGTTTCTCATTCATGGGATTACTATGATTCAAAGGTAACTTGACAACACGTAACAACAACAATGCTGAATACACACATGCATGCATCAACCAATCTTTCCAAGTGTATTGAACATGGGAACTCTGCAAGTGTGTCCAGCCAGAGTTGTTTTCACAACTCTGGGCTGAACACATCGAGATCTCTGAGGCAGCGAGGCCTGCAATGATGTTGCAGTGGGTGGGGATTTTACAGATTTATCACGTCCCCTTCTCAATTGAGGGCTACATATGGGCAAGCAAACACCTGCATACGGATTACATTTCTGTTCTCTCTCTTTATGTTCTCCTGGCATCTGCTTCTGACTTCATAGTGAAATTAACAGCTGGTGGATTGTATGACAGCTGTAATTAAAATAATGTCCCTTAAAATAAGGCTGTTTCATAAGGTTTTAGGAAAGAATGTGGTCTACTTTGGCTATCACAATTATTTCGATTGCTGGAGGGTATCTTGTGTCAGTGTTGTTGTGGGCAGGTAGATGTATGGGCAATATTTACCAGCTAAAATATAATGGGATGGGGATTAAACTATACTGTTTCCTCTGTTCCAGACTTCATATCCATTGCTAGTGTGCAAATATAGCACAAGTGGATTTCCTTGCATTTATGATCACCGGACATTTAGTTTGTCATTTCATATCCCTTTCTTGATTCAGTGTCTCATTCATGTCTCCCCAAATAATCGGGAGTTTGGTGTAGGTGGTTAACAGAATAAATGAACAATTGTTCTTTGTCTCTGGGAGAAGCATGTATCTTCACTGAAAATATCACCTTTGATTTGTTGGGTCCTTGAGTTTCTCCAGTACGTAGCACCATTCTTTTCACAAGCCACTGGCGGAAAAACTGTAATAAATAAATAACCAGTTGAATAATGAGGTAAGCAATCAGCTGTTGTGACTGGGCATTGGTGAGAATTTCACTTCGGTTCATTTTTTGTAAGACCTTACCAAACTTCGTGGATTGATTCCTGTTAAGGAAAGGAAAACCTGAGATGAAAAACATTCGGATATGGGAGAAATAAGCACAGTAGAACTTTTTACAAGGATGGGTCCTTTTACTTTAAATGAGTCGGCGTAGAATGAAACATCCAGATTTGATGAGCACAGCAATCAGGGGTATTTCAAATAAATGGTGGTGTGAATGATGAGGGTCGTCAGCAGCAAATCAGAACTTCTAGGCAACTGAGTGGGAAATTTTGAATCTGTAGAAGGGCCTGGAACAAGTAAAGGGTGCTCTTTTGTATCAGTCATTCTTGTGGCTGTGGTTGTTGTGTGCTGCTGCTGAGCTCTTGATGCCCTTCATCTTCTAATGCTGCTTTTATTATTATTATTATTATTATTATTATTATTATTATTATTATTATTATTATTATTATTATTATTATTATTATTATTATTATTATTATTATTAATCATAATCATAATCATAATCATAATCATAATCATAATCATTATAATTATAATAATTATAATAATTATAATAATAATAATTATAATAATAATAATATTGCCTAATTTGAATTAGTGCAAAAAAAGAGAGACAGAATGGGGAATCAAAATAACTCAAAAGAAGCTTTCCCTTTCATGTTAAACAAAACGACCAGCATGCTAAAAACACAAAAACAAAAGAGGCACCTGGAATGAATATGAAATTAATAGAAATATTTTACCATACACATTCTGAAGAAAGAATCCCAGCTTCACAGATACATTTAAAAGATCTGAGCTGCCACTGTAGTATATTGCTCACTAAAAATGGTGAACCAATCTGTGGTTGCTATTAAAAAAATATAATCATAATTTTTCCATGACTAGAAAGGAAACTGAAAAGAAAACTGCCAATATTATACCACTTTTATAAAACCCCATAAAGCAATTCCAGTTACCACAGATGGAAAGGGTAGAGAAAAGAGGAGCCAAAATGGTCAAAGGACTGAAGTAACTCCTCTGTGAGGAAAGGTTACAAAATTGCGGGCTTTTTAGCTTAGATAAAAGGCAGGTAATTGAACAGAACACAGAGGTGTATAAATATGCATGGTTTAGAAAATGTTGATAAAGGGGGCTTTTTCTTCCTTCTTCTGAATACTAAAACGCAGGGTCATTCACTGTTGCTGAACAGTGGGGCACTCTGGACTGACAAGAGGAAATATTCTTTAACAATGAGTCATTAAATAGTGGGATTCATTGCCAGAAGATGCTATGATGGCTGACCACAGTTTCAAAGGAGGATTGGATGAATTCTTGGAGAATAGGGCTATATGTATATTTCCCTCAGTATCCGGCAGGATGGCTCCTATTGTGTTGCCGTTCCTAAGAGCAGGCAACAGAGGGCACTGCTGCACTTATGTCCTGCTGCCTGGATCCCCATAAGCGGTTGCTTTGGGAGCAACCTGTTGGATTAGGGAGGCCTTTGGTTAAAGCGGACAAGACTCTCCTTGTGTTCTTATGCCCTATTCTGAGGTAAGCCATCTCAAGGGGCTAAGAGGCCAAATTTTTGTTCCCCAGCTCCCTCCCTCATGCATGCACACACTGGGCTGCATGCAGGCAATTCTGGGCTTGAGTATTCTATAAATACGTTTGGTGAGTGTGTGCGTGGGTGTGTGTGTGTGTGTCAGACAATCACACACACCCCAAGGCACCCCAAGGATTCCTGCACTGAGCAGAGGGTTGGACTCCATGGCCTTATAAGCCCCTCCCTTCCAACTCAATTATTCTTTGATTTTATGAAAGTGAATACTGTGGCTCCAGGAGGTTTCTGGGAGTGGGAATCGGCCACTTGAGGGGTGGGTAGGCAAGGCTTTATTATATCTGTCTTGTTCCATGTACAGAAACTGCCAAGTCTGGCAAATTTGTCTTATTTACTGCTGTGACCTCCGGCATTTGGCTGTTGCTGCTTGCCCCCACCCCATGACAGCCGCGCAAGGGAGGTCTAGTCATGCTGCTTGGGGGAGGGGCAGTTCTGCTCTCCGTTCTTCCTCATCTGTGTATAGGAGCATCATAATTCAAGAGGAGAAGATGGTTTGAAGGCCAGATTTCCAGTCATTTTATGTACATTTCTAATATAAATATATTTTAATGGGGACTACGCAGATAATTTTGTAGGGCCAGCACAGCTGGTGGTGAAGGCTTCTGGGAATCGCAGTCCAAGAACACCCGGATGGCCCTAATGGCCAAGGTTGGGAACCACTGCCATAGACTATGTGAGAAGAAAGAAGGATGAACAAAGAGGAAGGGTGGAGAGGCAAATTGAAGTCAAGACCCAAAGGATAGGGTCTTAAGAATCATCTGTAGTTTATCTCATCCTCATGTAGTAAACAAGGAACTGCAAAAACCGTTTCTTCTTGCCATGAGACTGCAAGGATTTTCTTCCTCTTGTGGCTAAGATCAAATCTATGCTTTTTCAATTCCATGTTTTGCTGCAACGGCACAAAAATGGAAACTATGATTCGTTTCGTTTTGTTTAGTTGTGTTCGACTCTTTGTGACCCCATGGACCAGAACACTGCCTCCCGGAGTTGTGTCAAATTCATGTTGGTTGCTTCAATGATACTGTCCAACCATCTCATCCTCTGTCGTCCCCTTCTCCTCTTGCCTTCACATTACTGCTGTCTTATTGTTATATGGATTTTTAGAAATAATGGATAGTTTGTTTGCATCTTGCTCAGTTACCAGCATGTCCTTTTTGTGCTTAATGTGTGGGCAAGTGCTCAGGGAAAAGGCTTTTCTTTGCTGCTGCTTTTGTCCCAAAAAGTGGAAAACACAACGAGAAGACAAGCTTCTCACTAAAGGTGAGAATTCATATAAGAGTTGGTAAATTTTCAAGTGGTTTTCTTATGATGTTGGGACAGCCTTGTTGGCCAAGGAATGAGATGTTAGCAGGAATTCTACCAAAGAATAACCAATAGTACAGGAATACACCAGATCTCTGGAAGACCTGTTCCTCAAGTAAGTCTCCAAAAGAACAGGAAGTCCTCTTTTACAGTGGCGCCTCGCTTTACAACTGCCCCGCATTACGATGAAACCGCTTAACGACGATCTTTTTGCAATCGCATTTGCGATCGCAAAATGATGGTCTGAATGGGGGAATTTCGCTTTGCGATGATCGGTTCTCTGCTTCGAGAACCGATTCTTCGTGAAATGACGTTTTTCAAACAGCTGATCGTTGGTTTCAAAATGGCCGCCGGGTGATTAAAATAGCTCCCTGCTGTGTTTGGGGATGGATTCCTCGCTATACAGGCAATGAAAATGGCCGCTGTATGGAGGATCTTCGCTGGACTGTGAGTTTTTACCCCATTGGAACGCATTGAATGGGTTTCAATGCGTTTCAATGGGGGTTTTTTCGCTTTACAATGTTTTCACTTAATGGTGATTTTACTGGAATGGATTATCGTCATTAAGCGAGGCACCACTGTATTTCTTTGGGTGCAAAAGGATCCATGGGCTACCTGAGTGGATGTGGGCCACTGCCCTTATGAACAGTTATTTATAAACCCTTGTAGAGTGCTTGTAGCGCTATGGGGCGGTATATAAGTCCAATAAATAAATAAATATAAATAAATAAATAAATTATAAACCATTATTTATTTTTGTTCTATTTTTGTATTGTGCATGTTATAATTATGATTTATGTAACTCTTTGTATTATTTTATTGTTTATATTCATTGGAAGCCACCTAGAGTGACCTTTTAGGCCAGATGGGCGGGGTATAAACTCAAATAAATAAATAAATAAATAAACATAATCATTGTTCTAGTAGACCAGAGATGGACAATCAATCTCGACAAATTTGAAGACTT
The DNA here is from genome assembly GCF_051106095.1 of Pogona vitticeps. Taxonomy (NCBI): domain Eukaryota; kingdom Metazoa; phylum Chordata; class Lepidosauria; order Squamata; family Agamidae; genus Pogona; species Pogona vitticeps. Next base: position 35,136,507 of record NC_135783.1, read on the forward strand.
TTGGGGGGGGGGGGATTAGCAGCAGGAGACCAAGGGTTGTAATTCTAAAGGAGCAGGGAGAAAGGGAAATGCATGGCTCAAGGAGCTAATTTGCACATTATTTTTATAATATTATTATTTGTTCATGGAGGCTTTATATGCCTTAAAATTACAGTCTCTTTTTTGTTAACAAAGAATTAGTTTAACCAGGGAACAAAAGAGGAGAGATAGAGAAAGAGGAAGAGGGTTTTTAAGACTTTAAAAAAATTAAATTAGACTTATTTATTTATTTAAAATATTTTTACCCCGCCTTTCTCCTTAAAAGGACCCAAGGTGACTTACAACCATTAAAAGACAATATTTAAAAGTTAAAAATGGTGACTATACAAATATTTTAAAAGAATGAAACAAGTATTTAAAACTGTCAATCAAATCAATACTAAAAATACATTTAAAAACAACAGAGCACAACAATCAATTCTAAAGTAAACAAACAGATGGACAGACCAAAAAAAAAAAGACATGCACCAGGTGTTCTAGAGGTCCTCAGAACATGGGGAAATTGCCCCCAAGACAGCAGAAGAGGACGTTTTGAGCAACAAACAAAAAACCTTGGATTTTTTTCAAAACAAATTAAAATATTTTCAGTGGTATGGAAGGTCGGTGCCCCAAAATACCCCAGGGCCACGTGGGCTGCCTCTTGCCCACCCCTGCAATACAGAATTGCTAACAAAATGTGCCAAGGGAAAAGATTGCGCTTTAAGAATTTGTTTTTCATCTGAAGAGCTAATACCTACAAGATTAGGTATGTTATGCAATGCATTTGTAACGGTGTCTGCATTTTGTTATCAACATTGAATGCTGACATTGCACCTGCTGTTTCTAAAAAGTGGTAGAGGAAATCCTATAATATACTGCGCTATTACATTACAGATCCTGAGGTATGTCGCGGAGAGCTCTGTAAAGCCCCCAATGACAGATTGGCGTGTTAAAAATAGACTGAAAAGCCATGTACTCTGACCAACTCATAGGTTGCAAATGAATACATTTATGAAGTGTGTGTCTGTGATCGGTTTGACAAATAGTGGATGCTTGGCTGACCTTGCTTGCTCAGTTACAGTTTGCTTTCAGGGAGTCAACAGGCAAAGCAAACAAGCTCCACAATGAACCCGAAGCAGCAACATTTTTGCTACTTGCATGCATGCATACGTGCACCTGAACGGATGGCTCAATGTGTACAGCAGTGGACTGTGGGGCCAAATAAAGCTGATCCCACAACTCTCAGATCATTCATGCGCATCAGTATAGCCGCTCCCCTGGCCTTCATGTCTCGTATATTTCAGATATTTGCAGGTTTTACCTTCATTTGTTTTATTTGATCATTATCACTATGGTGTGTGTTTGTGTAAGAAACATTGTGGTACAATTATTACATTAATTTTCTGCTTAGTAATGGATAGCATAAATCTTCCAGTTCTCTGCATGAGTGGGGCTCGACTTCTATCCAGTTTAAGAGGTGGATAGTTTGTTCTTCCCATGATCTTCTCTGCTGTTTCCTCAAGATGAAAAGATATTTTGAAAAACCTTTCCTTGATTTTAATCTGGGAGGGGTGGGATGACAGCTGAAGAGCTGGTGCACATTTGATGTAGTTGTTGTCAGTGTTCCACAATTAGCTACTGTCTCCCTCTGTATGTCATAAACAGAGAGAATAATGAAGAAATAGGAAGTTTTCCATTTCTTTTTTTCCTATTTTTTAAATTGAAAAGTAAACCTGCAATACAAACAACAAAATGAATTAAAATTAGACTGAATAACTACAAGAAAAGAAAAATATCCCCATTAATACCCAGCAAAGTGTGCTGCTTATAAACCACCCCCTAGATCTTAAAGCTTTCTGTGGGAGGTTTACAGTTTAATTATGCAGGCCGCACATTACTCTCTCAGGGATTTGGGCACTCAATTTACCAAGCTTGGAAGGATGGAAAGCTGAGTCAACCTTGAGCCACCTACCTGAGTCTGTCGGGATCAAACTCAGGCTGTGAGCATTCTTCATTGCAGTACTGAGCTGTAGTTTAACCACTGTGTAATAATAATAATAATAATAATAATAATAATAATAATAATAATAATAATAATAATAATAATAATAATAATAATAATAATAATAATAATAATAATAATTTATTGTCATTGTAAGTATATACACAGTATACCATACAACGAAATTCACAGACACCCAGAGACCAGACACATGCACACACATAACATTCCCCAAACACTCCCCACCCACTAAAAAATCCCCCACTAAAAATACAAACATCTACACCGCAGGCCAAGTAACACAGTTACTTGTCATGAGCTACAAAGTAATACCTCTCAATACACAAATGTTCTTATTATTAGCATTTAGTGCTCCCCACCACCAGGATCTTTTGTGAGACTTGTTTTATTGTTTTCCTATGCTTCTTCACAGTTTCTGGTGGATAACCTTTTATATTGTATCCTGCATGTCCTGCCAATCCATTAGGAACTTTCATGTGTCACCATCAGGGAAGTGGCAAGATTTAACATCAGATATCAGAAAGGAACACAGTGAATAACAAACACAAGTGTTCTGCACATTGTGTTTCTATTCCCATTACACAATATCCTCGCCTAATACACACTATGTCCCTGAATCCTGATGAAGCCTTAGGACAAGAAAAACAGGGCTGCTTTTTCACTGAAGTAGGGAGCAGGTTTCTGAGAACCTTCCATAGCCACCGAACTGGCTTAGCCATTTCAGCCGGCTGTCTTTCTTAGATTATAATCCTTATTGTCACAAACTACACCGGCTCTATCATTAGGTAAAGCGAGACGGGTCTGCCTGGCAACATAGCTGAATGTTCTGAAAGAATAGCATATGACTAGTATCTTCACTACCAGGGAAGGGAAGCTTGGTTGGGGATGAACGTCCATGAAAGACTAGTTAAGCCAGTGGTTCCCAAATTATGGTGCCAAGGGCCACCGGCAAACCCACCCAGGGCTGCCACGGAATCCTCTCACCCTTCACTCTGTCATTCTTCCTCCCCTCACTCAAAGTATCATACAGCACTTACTTCCAGGTTCTCTGGTGTCTGTGCAGGATGCAGAGAGGGAGCCCTGGCTCAATCTTGCCAAAGGACTGGATTTCCTATTCACAAGGGAGCCTTCTCCCCCCCCCCCCAACGTGGCTTCTCCATTTTATCTGAAGCTTCTTCTCTCTGATAAGTCAAACCAGAAGTGCTTTTCCATTAAGCCACCTGTATATAGTATAATTTCTGGCTCCCTCTTGTGGCCAGTCTTGGTAATACCCCTTGGACTCCTGTATTTCTGCTTAAAAGAATCAGGCAGTGGATAAGCGAAACCATGGGTCCAGTCCTATGGATACGGTGGTCCTACTGTATTGGGAAGCCACAGCCAGTGGCCAGTAAGTCAAGGGAGCCATGAGCCAAACAACTTTGGGAACCTCTGTGTTAAGCAATATCAAATCAAATGGCTTCCCCTCCTTTCACTCTTGACATTTCCACTGGTGACGGAAGTCAATGGGTACAACGATGACCCTTTTGCTAATTATATGGGCCATTATAGAAGGGGTCAATTGGGGACAAGAAAACAACAGGCTACATTACAGGTGGCCTTGACCTTAAAACCCAATCACAACGTGTGAAAGGAGTTTATGCCCTTTACTGATTTGGCAGGCGAACCCAGGAATGGAGCACCTTAATCCAATTACTGGGCCTGGCTGCTCAAAACCTCACAAAAACAATGGTTAGAAGAGTTTATACGCCCATGATTGATATGAAAACTTAAACTTTGTGTGCTTCATGGGCCTAAAAATACACCAGAAAGGATTCCAAGCACCTGACATCATAATGAGCCCCTACCCAGTATTTCTAGTGCTGAACAACTGTACACTTGCTAATATCTTCATTTGCCAGAGGAACAAGCCTGCCTGTTTTACCTGCACACAAGATTATTGTTTTGCTCACAATAATGAGATAAGGGGAGAAGAACCCTACAGATATTTATAACCCCTACCCTGCTTTTCAGCTTTGCCTATTGCAAGCAATTCTGTATTTCAGCATTCCATTTAATCCCAGTAACATCTTCAAGCACTCGCTATTCCAACCAACCCATGTTATTTGCAATTTTTGCAAGATAAAACGTAAGATTATTGACACAGGGTGCCTTGGCCCTCAAATGCCTGCACGTACCTGTTGCCACAAAATCTACAGTGGTTGCCTAATGTCCCTTGCAAGTACTTTCAGAAGGGAAAAAGAAGTTCAGTCCTGCCTAAGGTTGCCAGGTTAGCAGCATCCAATTCACTGATATTTGATGAACAAACTTGAGACTGGAGACAGGTATCTTTGATGTCACAAAAATGGGTGAGGCAAGGCTTGGGAGAGAAGCAAGCAGAACACGCACATAAACACTGTTTTACAGAGCCTTTGAGCCCTGGTGCCAGCTGGGAGTGGGTAGAGAGGGGTGCCCACCTTGCATACAAAACTCAAATTTTTCTCCTGCAGCAGCACTTGCCCTGAGAGATCTGAAGAAGGTAGTTCCAGAGACTCCACCCTCCTGAGCCCTAGCCCTTTAGAGGCCTCTGTACTCTAGCGCTCTCCTGTATTGCACAGAGTTGCTCCAGCAATTCTGCTAGATTTCAGTGGCAAATTCAGAGGCAGATCATCTGGTGGTGGTATATCTCTGATGGCTTTGCCGTGGAGAGGTTTGGGGTGGCCTCTGGCCTTGGGAAGTTGCCTGTTCCTGTTACTGTACACTCCTTAGGACACAGAGAGATTCCTTTTGGTTATGCTATCTGACCTGGCAGCCAGAAAGGACTGTCTGCAAATCACGACAACCCTCCATCTTGTCTCCCTCAGCTCTGTCAACAGAGCCTCGCCTCCTGTGCATTTACCCCATGGAATGTGCTCTTCTCACTAATCTCCCCCCTCAAATTGTCCATTTGGCTTTAAAGAGGGGTCTGTACTTGTTCAGAGCTTACAACAGAAGAGTCGCAGAACAATGTCCTTTGGATTGATGCAGCCATACATATGTATCCCATAGAATTCCCACTGAATGAGTCAATGTCAGTTTTCTTTGCCTCCACCCCCACTTCCTTGAGAGCCTTGGACAGTATGGAAGGGAGGGAAAGAAACACTGGACTCAAGAATCCACAGTGATCTCATTTAGTGGTTTTAAGGCTTGAAGTTTTCTTTAGCCATTAATGATACACCCTCCTCTTTTCCTTTTCAAAATGTTCTATTCTTCTTTCATGCCTGCCCTGCTTCTTCTCTCCCTAGTTTGGAAGAACGCCTGAACAACACAGGAGTGGAGAGTTTTTGGCCTTCCATCTGGAGGCTCCCCAGTCCTCATCTAGAAGCTTCTTTTGTATCAGAAGGAGGATGAGGTAAGTAGATGACCACCTCCAGCGAGGACAACGGCTCTGTGGTTGGAGTTCAGTTCTCGACAGGGGCTGGTGGACTCCATGATCCACAGGGTCTCTTCCAGCTCTACAGTTCTAAGATTATTATATTACATCAAGACCTGACCACAAAAAAAATGAGACTTGATTGCAGACAGAGTCTCGCCGTACAGTGAAAATTCTTCTCTCCCTTAGAGGAAGGTGAGATCAGAGCCCCTCTCTTCTGGCACTGAATTTACTTTATTGCCATTCCTGCCAGTAAAACCTTCATGCCTGTGTGGAAACATCCCTATGTGGAATTAATCAGAGGAAGACAAAATTCCTTTCATGTTACTGCTCTCATCCAAAGTCACATACGTTAAGAGTATAAAATTTTCATCACCTTGCATTTGTGTTACCACTTAAAATGATGGGTGAGGTTTTAATGTTGTTAGAATGATGCAGGGCCCTGTGAATGTTATTAATGTGCCTCTGAGGGCAAGAGTGAGATAAATGGACTAGGAATTATTGATGATTGCCCATTTTTAGAAAGCCAGTCATCATCCCCCTGATATGTGCAGATCAACACATGCAGTAAGTGGAAGAAACATTGATGGAATCAGCACGCAGGCATTCTCCCGGCTGGCACAAAGATCACCTCCTCTGCCCGCTTCTTAAAGGGCCTCTGTGTGACTGACTACAGGGTGGCCAAGATAAATTGTATTTGAAAAATGAACTGAATCTTCCTTAGAAGAGATAGGAAGCAGATGTCATCAATCAAAACGATATTAAAAAGTCACCTGTTCTTTCAGCAATTGTTTTGTCAAGGCCGAGACAAGAAGGTCCCATCTAACAGTCATTGTTCGGCCTTTAGTGATCCTTCCAGCCAGCAGCAGGGCCACAGGAAAAGCAACGAAGGAGGTGTGAAGCCTCCTCTTACACTTTGGAAGTAACTAGTTATAAATACTGTAATTAGCTCCGTGTAATTAGTTATTTCCCAAATAACAGAGGTATTACAAAGTTACATTACAGCTGTTACTTAACTAGGCATTTGGTCTAGTTTTGTGGTGTAACTTTAACTTACAAGTTATGTAGTCTTTTAGTTACATGGCTTCCATTAAATGGTGGGGGAGGGATACCAGATTGCTCCAGCGCAGGCTCATTCTCTGCCCTGTGCTGTGTTGTGGATTTTAAGCAAGAACAAGGTAAATGAGACAAGAGTGTGTAGTACTTAGGAAGCATTTTGACTTTTCAGAAGTAACTGAAAGTACCAATTTTAGTTACTTTGAGAAACAGAAAAGAATTACTTTTAAAAACTGTACATATGGTGGTGCCTTTGGAAGTGTAACTTTAACTAATTACTTTGTTAAGGCCTTTTCCAAGCTTTGCTCTTTCTGACAAAATGTTTGAAAAGCCTTGCCTATTTATTCCAGTGTAATCCTTCTGAATTGGATTTTTGCACAAAAAATGGCTAGAACAGAGTTGCATTCACAGCAGAGAGGTGAGTGCAGAAAGGGGCAGTCTAACAGTTAAGAGAACAGGAGCAATTTTCCTATAAATAAAGATTACTAGATTTGGACTTTTTGTTTATTTTATAGCACATTTGGGGATGCAGGGGGTTCAACAACTAACAAACTACAAAGCAAAAAAGGTTTCCTCAGGCGGAGGTGTGGAGGTGGCTGAGGAGTTGAACAACTTTTTTGCTCGATTCGAGATCGATCAAACTGAAACTGTTCGTTTGCCATCATTTACTCAGCAGAGTCCCCCCTTCATTGTGAATGAGCAGGATGTGAGACAGACTATGAAAGTGGTTAACTCCAGAAAAGCAGCTGGACCCGACTTAATTCCTGGTCGGGTGGTAAAAGACTGTGCTGATCAGCTAGCCGGGATATGGACTGTAATTTTTAATAGATCCCTGACACTATGCGCAGTTCCCGTCTGTCTCAAGGCTTCCGTCATCGTTCCACTGCCTAAAAAGTTGCCTACAAACAGTCCGAATGACTACAGGCCGGTGGCACTAACTTCAATCTTAATGAAGTGCTTTGAGCAGTTAGTTCGGAAATATATTATCTCCTGCCTTCCTCATCCCTTTGATGGGCTTCAGTTTGCTTATAAAGAAAATAGATCAACCGAGGATGCGATCAATACTGTGCTTTATATGGCTTTATCCCACTTGGAAACACAAGGGAATTATGTAAGAATGTTGTTCGCGGACTTTAGCTCTGCTTTTAACACCATTATACCCCACAGATTAATAAACAAACTTAAAGATCTTGATTTTCCAGATTCTATCTGTCTGTGGATTTTGGATTTTTTAACAAATCGTCCACAAAGGGTTAAACTGAATGACTACATCTCTACTGACAAGATACTCAGCACTGGCACTCCACAAGGCTGTGTCCTTAGTCCACTACTGTTCTCCATTTATTCATCGGATTGCACCAATAACCATCCCAGTAATAGGATTATCAAATTTGCAGACGATACTACACTAGTAGGACTTATCTCTGGGGATGATGAGTCTGCGTATCGGGACGAGGTATTACAGCTATCCCGCTGGTGCAAAAAAAACAATCTTTTATTTAACATCCAAAAAACCAAGGAATTCATAGTGGACTATAGGAAAAAAAGAGCAGACATTCAGCCACTGTATATAGATGGAGTTTGTGTGGAACAGGTGGTTGAATGTAAGTTTCTTGGGACTATCATAACAAATGACCTGACTTGGAGTGCAAACACCGCTGCGTTAATCAGGAAGGCACAACAACGGTTGTATTTTCTAAGGATTCTTAGAAAGCAACAATTGACTGAGAGTTTGTTAATCACCTTCTATCGGAGTTCGATTGAGAGCATATTATCCTACTGTCTCTGTGTATGGTTCACGAGCTGCACAGTGGCAGAGAAAAAGGCAATTCAAAGGGTGATTAAGATGGCCCAAAACATCATTGGCTGTTCACTCCCCTCTTTGGAAGAATTGTATAAGAACAGATGTAAGAGGAAGATATCTAACATACTGAAAGACTCCTCTCATCCGGGATATCAGCTCTTTAAACTATTACCATCAGGAAGGAGATTCAGGGTATTGAAAGCAAGGACAAGCAGATTCAAGAACAGTTTTTACCCAAGTGCAGTATTGAGTTTAAATGTGGGGCCATAGGTTTTTGGTGGATTTCAATTGCTGAGAGAAAACGGGGTATCTATATTTGGATGGTGAAAGTTGTGTATATTTTAACTTTTTTTTGTAGTGTTGTCCAGTTTTACCTTGGGGAAGAGCACCTCATTTCGTTGCACCCACTTGTGAGCGCAATGACAAATAAATTTCTTATGTCTTATGTCTTATGTCTTATATTATAAAAGACACATTATAAAATTAAATATGGCATGAAGAAAAGGAGGGGCTTTCTCCCTCTTTCATAATACCAGAACCCAGACTCATCCAACAAGGGCAAGATAAAAACAATGGGATTGACTGCCAACCTAAGCTTTAGAGGGTGATTTTGCAAATTCCCAGTATAGTTTAGTGGGTAGAGTGATGGACTAGGACTCTGGAAAACAAGGTTTGAACCCCCACTTGGCCATGGAAAGTCACTGGGGAAGCAGAACTGGTAAAACCCCTTCTTAAAAACATCTCATTTACCTTGAAAGATTTATTAGGGTTTGCTATAAATTGGTTCAGACTTGCCAGCACAGAATACACACAAGCAAATTCAAGGACGACAAATCTACTGATAATTACATACTATACCCTCTGAATACTAGACGCTGGGGAACAACTGTTGCGCTTATCTCCTGCATGAATGTGGGTGATCCCCAGGGCCCTTTGATTGCTTAATGTGGGGGTGGAAGGGGGATGATGCCTTCGGTCTGACCGTGCATGGCTTGTCTTTCTTATGGCAGTCCTGTTTTGAAAGAATAAATCATAGGCCTAGGAAATGAGTTTGCCGCCTTCTAATCCCTTTTGACATTGATGTTCCTAGAGTTGAAGATGTGACAACTTTTGACCATGTGTCCTCTTTTAAGGAGGACAGTCCTCTGCTGGAGAGGCTTGTTTTTGAAGGCATCCTCCATTTGGAGGACTGTTCAAGTCAGATTGAAAAACAAAGATCGATAAGAATGGAAATCCGGGACCGCGGCATGGTTCATGGACTCAGTAGGCACAGATCTGCCCTGCTCACGGTTCTCCCCCTTCAGGTGAGATGTCTGATAATTCTGTGTTAAATACAGGAAACCATTTCTAATTTTGCATCTGTATGTATAAGTTAGCTACAATTCTATGCAAGTCAGTACCCTTCCCCCCCCTTTCCCCCTAGTTTCTGATTATGTGTGTCCTCTTAAGTAGTCCATACCAAGCCGGCACAGATAATGGTGTGGGATGCAGTCAAACATCTTAAAGGCCACACACTCCCCACCCCTGTGTTAAATTAACTGATTTTCTATGGTGGCACACATTTGATTTTGCCTACAGCTTTTTTCTTTTCTTTTTTTCTTCCCCTTTCAGTATCCTTTCATCTTCAGCTCTGGGGTCTTTTTTAACCAGGCCGCTTATCGCCATTTGTGGCCAATTCTTATCTCTGTTGTGAACTGAAATCCTTTTTTTAAAAAACCACACACACACTGACACACCATCCCGCTTGCCATTATAAGTGAGAGAGACCTCAGGTAGGTTGCGAAGTCCCCTCAAAGAGAAACGTATTTATTCTGAAAAAGGCATGATTGCTTTTAAAGTGCATTGTAAAAGTGAAAAAGGCATGAACTGCCTTTATTAGGTCCCCTAATGTGCTCTTGTGTTCTGACATCAGTCTGGTAGAGGCAGAGACAGCTTTTCAGTGGTGCTGATGGGGAAAAAAAGGACCGTCTGTGAAGCTGCTCTTATAGTACTTCCATGGGTGGGGGGGGGGAATTGAAATGCTTGTGTAAGTGGCTTGATTAATTACTTACACTGGTGCAGTCTTGTGGAATGCAAAAGAACAACATTGCCTGACAGGACTGTGGGTGTCCCCCATGTTCTCATTGTCAGAAAGAATGCCTATGCGTTTAACACAAGGGGTATGAAACTTGTATGGGTCTGCCTCATTTTTCTGCCCCTAAGAGCCACTGAGGGCCATAAGAAAAAAATGTCTACCACAAAACTGGAAATGGCTGTTGAGTCTTTGGGTAAAAAAATTTATACTTTTCAGTGTTATGACATGAGGGAATTCAGAAGGTGATTCACAGCTCCTGGAGTATGTCAATTCTTTTTTATCTCCTGGGGATTTTTTTTTTCCAGGAGGTGGGCAACTGGGTGGCAGGGTACAGAAACAGACCAGGGATGCCTTGAAGACTTCTCCAGAAGCAGAAGTTAAAACCATGAGTATCTGATCCCAGCAAGGTTTTACAATGATGTAGGGACCAGCTGAAAATGTTTCAGACTGCTGCTCAAGCCATACTTATGGAGTGGAGTTTAGATTAGGACATGCGGTGAGCTTAAACTATGTTAAGTTTAAGAAGTCCTGTAACAGTGCTAAATTAATTAAGAATTTGGCATTCAGAAAGGATTCTGTGTTCATTTCCCCCTTCAGAATTCAAGGGGAAATAACAAACACTTTCACACACCCCTTTGTGCCTCACACTTCAGAATTATGTGCTTTCCCCCCCTCTGAGGCTGAACAAGCAAGATTCATCAGAAGCTTTGTGGGAAGGAGACATGCGGACTTCATTTGGTGAATCTCTATTCCTTTTTCTATTGTTGGATGCATAGGAGTATTAACAAGGAAAGAAAATACTGGAAATCCAGTCAGTTGCTACTGAAAGTTGATTTAGATGCCATTTTTCTGCTTTTCAGCATAGGATGTTATTTGGCAGAAGGAAATCAGAAAGGATGATATGGAATTTAGATAGAAACATATATAATAATTGGAGCAGCTCATCCAGTCTCGCCTCCAATGTGCTTAGCTCCCGCCACTACTCTGCCATCCACCTGGGATGTCAACAGATGAGTGACAAAGCAGATGAACGGTCTGGGACTCAGGTCCTGTAAGGAACAATAATTTCTTTATTACATTTATGCCTTTCCGCTACTAAATAATAGTGTCCAAGCCTATTTACAATCATAAAATATAATAAAAACAATAACAGAAACAATTGCGAACATAAAACCACTAAAACTGAATAAAAACAGCCAAGATAATAAGTCATTAGAATGAATGACTCTGTAAAAAGTCAAAACCATCCCAGTCAACTAAGCACGGACATATTTCAGTGTAAAAACATGTGCCTTTATACCCATCAGACAAGCAGAAAGTGGACACAGCTCTGAGGGCAATGCACTCTGTAGTCTGAGCCCTGAAGGAGAAAGCCCCCTCCTGTGGGCCTCTGAGGATCTTAACATCTGGACAGGTTCATAATGATGCAGGCAATCCCACAGATATCCAGGCCACAAGGTTAAAAAACAGTACCTGGAACTGGGCTCCGTAAACAATTGGCAACTGATATAAGTATTTCTGTATTGGGGTCATATGTTCTCATGGACAGCCCAGAGGGATACCATGGTCAATCGTATCGCAAGTCACTGAGAGATCCAGTAGATTCAGTAGGGACACACTCCTATCTTGTTTATGGCATAGGTCACCCATAAAGGAGAACAAAACAGTTTCTGCCTCATAACCAGGCCTGAAGCCAGATTGAAATGGATCTAGATCATTCATCTCATTCAGGAACCCCTAGAGCTGAGAAGCCACGACCTGCTCTAGCATCTTGCCCAAGAATAGAATATTAGGGATTGACAGTAATTACCCAATACTGTGGGATCAAGGAGGGGTTTTTCAACAGTGGTCTTAACTACTGCCTTCTTTAAGCATGCTAAGATCCTACCCTGTTACTCCTTGTACCCACTTGGCCAGTCCCTGTCTGACAGCTTTTATAATCCAGGAAGGACAAGGATCCAACAGACATGTGGTAACCTTCACCTCTCCAAGGTGAATTTATTCAAGTAGCTATCACATGGAGTATAGAGCAAGCTTATTTTATTCATTCATTCATTCATTCATTCATTCATTCATTCATTCATTCATTCATTCATTCATTCATTCATTCATTCATTCATTGATTTGATTTGATTTGATTTGATTTATATCCCGCCTATCTGGACCACCAGACCACTCTAGGCGGCTTCCAATACAAGATAAAACAATAAAACACAAAATATGTACATAATCATTCAGTAACAATTATAATAAAATAAAATAAAATAAAATAGAAGAGAATTAGAAAGAAAAGTCAGAAATTAGCTGGAGGGAAGGCCTGGATGTAAAACAAAGTTTTTAACTGGGTTTTAAAGATACCCAGCTTAGGGGCTGCGTGAATCTCCGAAGGGAGGTTATTCCAGAGGTGAGGAGCCACCGCCGAGAAGGCCCAGTTTCATGTCTTCTCCTTCCGGGCCTCTTTCGGCGTCAGGATCCTCAGCCTCACCTCCTGACTCGCACGGGTGATCCGGGTAGACCTTGGTGGAAGCAGGCGTTCCGCCAAATATCGAGGTCCTAAACTGTTTAGGGCCTTGTAAGTAAGCATTAAGACTTTGAAGTCGACGCGGAAACGAATGGGCAGCCAATGCACTGCGGCCAGAGTTGGAGAAATGTGTTGGTATTTTCTCACTCCGGTGAGGAGTCCAGCCGCAGCATTCTGCACCACCTGAAGTTTCCGCATCAGCTTCAAAGGCAGCCCCACGTAGAGTGCGTACAGTGGTCTAATCTTGGGATTACGAGCGCATGCACCAAGGTAGTGAGTGCCCCCGTGTCGAGGTAGGGTCGCAGCCGGGCAATCAGCCAGAGATGGAAAAAGGCGGTATGGACTACCGACGCCACTTGTGTTTCCATGGTGAGCATCGGGTCCAAGTATATGCCCAAGCTGCGGACCCCACTCTTCAGAGCCAGGGCACCCCCCCCCAAACGTGAGAGAGTCACCCAAGCCACCAACCACGGGGCCACCCACCCTCAGAACATCCGTCTTCTCTGGGTTCAGCTTGCTTTCTACTGCTTCAAAGAGCAATGTCCAAACCAGAGGGTTCAAATTACAAGAAAGAAATGTTTAACTAAACTTTAAGCAAACCTCCCGATGGTAAGAGCTGGTACCCAGTGTGGTGTAGTGAGTGCAGAGATGGGCTAGGACTCAGAAGACCAGATTCAAGTCCTTGCTCAGCCACAGAAACTCACTGGAGTCAAACGCAATTTGATAGCACACAATACACACAAACACTATTGACAGTGCGATGGACTATCCTCAGAGACACTGAATTCTCCATTGTAGGAAGCTTTCAAGCAAAGGTTGGTCATCTGTCAATAAGTTCTAGTTGCACCTCCCTACAATAGCAGAAGGTTGAAATAGATGATTCTGGGAATTCTTTATATCACAAAATTCTATGATTCTGTGGACATACCCATGTAAGAGTACGGGGGCAAATGGGGCCCCATTCCCCTTCATATAGATGTGCTAAATGTGCATGGAGCATCTTTCACAAATGTATGGACAACCTGGACGATGTCACTGGGGACTATGGTATTTCATCCCTCCCATGTCTGGCCTGTCATCAAAGCCAGCTTTAAAAAAAAAAAATTAAAAGCCTATTGAAAGTATACACTTGATTGAAGAAGAATGGTACACTCCTATGTGGAATGGTTGCCTTCTCCCACTGAGCTTGCAGCCTTGGGAAGGAGACATTTGGAGCAGTGAGGGAGGAAAGGGACACTCACCTAACCAGCCAGATCAGCCAAATCAAACCCCTGGTGATCACTAGGGTGGCAGATGTGGCAGCCAGACCCGTCTTCATATCCAGCTATAGAAAGTACCGTTGTGGAACTGACTGCTTGAACGAGACTTGATTTTAGGATCTGTTTCTTTAAAGCATATGCTGAAATATATTATATTAAAATACGCAACAAAATGTGCAGAAGATTTTATAGTGAGTTTCAAAAAATGTGACCCAGTTGCTGGAAAGTTGCTGTTAATAGTCGTGTTCATGGTAACAACACTAGTAATAGTACTACTACCACTGTTGTTGCTGGTAGAGGTTGCATAATCCCAAAATAAAAATGGTCCTTGCCTAGTGACCTAGGGTCAAACTACACAAGATATTCATTTCCACATTCAGGAACAATCTTCTTGTAACTTGAAGGGATAACGGACCTTTGTTCTGATTTGAGCATTCCTAACTTCCTCGTTTTGTAAATTAGCTTGCTTTGTTTGTGACCATGAGGTAAACATGGGCTTTATTTGCTCATTTCATGTACTGAGAGGTGAAATAGTGCTCACAGCATGGTTCTATTCAAAGACTGCGTATAATCAAATTATGACCTCAATGTCTCGTATAGCTTGACCCCAAAAACAGGACCACCTGGATTTGGAACATGAGCTTGCCGTTCTCTTGATGTGTACTTGTTTGCTCTTGCTCCTGAGCCTATGAAAACTTCCTCTTCATATTCTAGCAGTCCTGACAAACCTGCTAACACTCTGGCTTTCTGACCAAAAACGAAAAAGAAGGAAGAGAGAAACACACAAACACAGAGAGGTGTGTTTAACTGTTTATCAGACACTCATGTTTTCATGGCTATCCCTTTGAATGTATGGAAGATGTGCAGCCCTAGGCTACAGTCACCTGAACATTTCAGATGGATTTGTGTGATTTATTTATTAGCAACAATGGATTCCTCTCATAATTCAAGTCGATACTCAATTATTTATTTCTCCTCTAAATAGGCAAAAGCTCTTAAATATTTGATGGCACCAGCTTCAACACCTCTGTACAATTTAATTGGACTACCTTTGTCTCTGGCAGGGTCCATGATGGGTATCCTGTGAACTGCCAGCATCAATATCTAGATCAGCTTGTGTCTGGGCACAGGTCAAAGTTCTGCCCATTATAATCAACAAGAGTTTAATCAATAATCTTTTTTTTCTTTAAAGAGCTACACTTGCAGCTCCTGCCTATGAGGGAATGAGATGAAGGCCTGGATTGCATGCAGAAGATCCAGACATGGGTTGGGTCCTAGGCATTTCCACTTCAAAGGATCAGGCCACATGGTAATGGAAAAATATTACTACTGCCTGAAGCAAAGAATAGACAGCATCTTCCTCTCCATGTACAGAAGCTGACTAGACCAGCAGCTGAACTTTACTTCATCCCTGGCAAAGAGACATGGTTCTACACCTGAAATAAGCAGTCTAATTTAGGGGTGCAGGTCAGGCCACATGGAAGTCACAACTTTGTCCTCTAAGAAGCAAGAGGGACAGCCAGGGGGCGGGGAAATAACAACTAGGGGCATTCCCAGGCTGTCACTGCTGCTCAACATCTGGTGCCTGAGGCAGTTGTCCCACTGTGCATTATACTAGGCCTGATTCTGGAAAGATCTTCACTTAAGACATGGAGAGCTCCTGCCACTTAAAGCACAAAGGCTGAAATCCTGTTGCTAATTGTAGTAAGTCACAACTAGAGCAGGCCCACCTGAATCAATTGAACTTATAGAGGAGTTGACTCACCAATGCCCCAGTGATTCAATAGACCTACTCAAGTTGTGACATATTATGCTAAGCAATAGGATTTCAGCCAAAATATCTGGACAGATGGACAAGTGAGTTTATATAATCCATGCTTCTGGATTTTTGTTGCCTAGGTAGATGCAAAAGGATTTCAGTTTTATTCCACTTTTGTTTTTTATATGGGATAAGGGTCACCCATCATGCCCTGGAATATCCAATCCACTTCTGTTATGCCTTCTTTTTATCCACTTGTGATGTAAATATCATCGACCATAAACAATTGTTTTCATTGTAATTGGCAGGTAGATACAGTGCTTACTCACACTGTTCCATAGAAATAGACAATGTTCCACTGACGAGACATTAAACAAAGTGAGGGCAATCCTATTTTCCCACTGTGCTCTTTCATGCACTGGTAAAATGTTCAGGTTGTACTGACCTGCATCTCAGCAGGAAACAGCGCTTTGCAGAAGCTTGGATAAAGGATAATCAAACAGCTGCACCCTAGGCAAGAAGCCAGAAGAGGCTTTATAGAAGTAGATTACAGATAGGGCCACCTCAAGTCATTTGAGTGCCTGAGGATGATGCCCAGTTCTATACCACACAACAATGACAACTGAACTGGTAGCAGAACCTACTGTGATTTGATTTGCTAAAACTTATTGAATTCAAGCAGAGAAGACCAAGAAAAGGTCATGGACAAACAGAAGAAAGAAAAAATGTCACAGGGATCATGGAAGGAAGGGATGCTTCTTTTGTGGTGATCTGTGGAGTGTGTGCAATGTTTGTCTTCATGCCTGAGAACAACATGGTGCACACATGTTGCAAGTGCAAACTGGTTGCACTGTTGGAAGAGAAAGTGGAAGAACTGGCGCAGCGAGTAGCCACACTCAAAGCTATTAGAGAAGATTAAAATTACATAGAACTCTTGAGCAGCAACAGCCGAGAGAGGCACCGGATGAACTGCATCCAAGAGTTTTGAAGGAACTGGCTGAAGAACTCTGAGAGTCACTGTTACCTTCTTGGAATCATGAAGGATGAGTGAAATGCCAAATGACCGGAGGAGGGCTAACATTGTCCTTATCTTCAAAAAGGAGGAATCTGAGAACTATCGACCAGTCAACCTAAAATTAATCCCAGGGAAAATTCTAGAGCAGATTATAAAATGTTCACTCTGTAAGCACTTTGAAAAATATCCAGTGATAACCAGAAACCAGCATAGATTTGTCAAGAACAAATCCTGCCAGACTAACCTTATCTCTATTTTTAAAATGTGGTCATCTCCCTCATAGGTGGCTGGGCAGCTTAGTGGTTTAGTTATCAGGCTGCAGAGCCAGAAGTTGGGAGTTTGATTCCCCACTACACCTCCAGTGAGTATAGACAGTCTATCAGTGGTTCTTAACCTTTGTTATTCAGATGCTTTTGAACTGCAACTCCCAGAAACCCCAGTCAGCACAGCTAGTGGTGAAGGCTTCTGGGAATTGCAGTCCAAAACTCCCGAGTAACCCAAGGTTAAGAACCAGTGGTCTATGTGGTCTTGGGCAATCTGCACAGTTTCAGGGTGCCCCCAAAAGAAAGGAATGGTAAACTACTTCTGAGAATTCTGTACCTGGAAAAACCCTAAAAAGGATTGCCATAAATTAGAATTGACTTGACAGCATTTTATTATGTTAATATCCTTGGTAGACAGTGGGAATGCTGTAGATGTAATATGCAGAACTAGGCCTCGAGAAAAGATGCCTGAGGGGAGATATGATAGTACTCTTCAAATACTTGAAAAAGTGTTGTACAGAAGAGGGGCAGGATCTGTTCACAGTCATTCCAGAGTGCAGGTCACATAATAATGGGCTCAAGTTACAAAAAGTCAGATTTCAGTTGAATATCAGGAAAAACTTTCTGTTACAGCAGTACCAGTGGAACCAATTGCCTCAAAAGGTGGTGAGTGTTCCTGTGGTGGAGGGATGCAAGAGAAAATTAGACAACCAACTGTCAGATATACAGTACTTTGATTTGGATTCCTTTATTGAGCAGGGAGTTGGATTCAATGGCCTTATAGGTCCCTCCCAATTCCATTATTTTATGTTTCTATAAAAAGAAAACAAGAACGCAAGGGGGAGGTAGAGTTCTTGTGATAAAACGTATGATAGGTCACATACGTGTTACTTAATTAAATTGCAAAGGTTTATGACGGGTACCAACCAATGTATTTCCCATCACATACAGAAATACTTCTCTTAATAAATTGTCACCTTTGCATCTCAAACATTCTTCAGAATGTGGGTCATAAAACAAAATATCTATCTGTAGTTTAACAACTGTGCAGGGCCATAAATGTGTAGACTACAAAAGCAGAATTCTGGGATCATACTCATTGTATAATATTTGCTGGTCTTTGACTGTCATAAAGTTAATGAATGAATTGCATAATATGAACAATTTATTTAATTGAAAACCACTACATGTAGGGTTGTAGCAATCAGTTTAGACACACTGTACAGGAAACTCATAAACTAGATTTACATTCAGTTTGATTTAAACTGATTCTTCCTTGCAGAGGAGGATGTCACAGTCTCCTGAAAAATGGCGTAAGTGAGCATAGCCAACCTTTCAGTAGAGCATTCATTTTAAAATGAACCAGGCTTCTAAACTACTGTAGAGCTACCAACTTGCCTGCATGATTGCTTGCAAGAAAAGCATGGATGTGTCCCAACCATCAGTGCCTCCCATAGGAATAGAAGCAGCAAAGCCAGCCTGTACAGGCATCATCTGCAATATTTTTAAAAGTTGCCAATGGATCCATCCTTTGCCTGCCAAGGAAAAAAAAGATTAAAAAAACTGGTGGTTGTGTCTTGCTTTGAATAAGGAAGGTGAAATTGGACAGTTTTTCTGTCTCGCATATTCAAATTTCCAAAACACAGGCTCTTCCATTTTAAAATATGAAGAAATATTTTTGGAAAAGTCTTCATAACAAACAGCAAAATGCTGTCCTCTCTGCACAGGCCATGAAATTAAATTGTGTGCCATTTGCACTGAAACGTTTCAAGAGGAAGGTGTATCTGAGACTCCTTGTCCATGCCCTGGTGGTTACACACTTCTGGTGGGTCTCCTCCTTCTTCATTTCATCCTCTAACCCTGATACAGAATATTGTGGTACTTATCTTATTTTAAACTTATTTCATTACACCCAGATATCTCATCATTGTAGGGCATTGCATTGGCTGTCTATCAATTCAAGGATATAGAGTATTTTAAAATCCTTGTCCTGCTGTTTAAAGGCCTCTGTTGTTCCTTGTCCTAATTAATTTAGCAGAGCTGGCATCATGGAATACTCCTCATAAGAGGACTTGGTTTGCAGATCCTAGACGTTTATTGGTCCCTTGGCCTAAGGTGGCAACTTCTAGGCTTTGGGCATTTTCCTACTCGGTTCCAAAGCTGTGGAAATCTCACCCTCAGCACTTGCGTATGGAACCAGAGTTAGGCAAGGTTTGAAAATCCATGTATTACTCTTACACCTCCCTAAAATGTAACTACAAAGCATAAACAGTTGATTCACACACAGAATTACTTACCTTTCCTGACCCACATCAGCCTCCTGGCATGCCCCAGGACCCTCCCCTGCAGCCACTTAGAGCTGCCATTACAGAAGAGGGATCTGGAAGGGCTCCCACCATCAGACTGGGATTCTCTGCACTGCCAACAGTAGGGCAGACAGGACAGACAGCCTGAGGCCCACCTTTCTCAGACCACTTCCTGGAGATGAATAACACCACAGTATTTATTGAACATTTGTTTTCTTATTTATTGGGGGGGGGGAAATGTATAACCAAAACTTTGCTGCCTAGATCTGTACAATTCAAAGGAGAATGTACATGTGATATTAAGGCATTTGTTAAATGTTGTGTTGCATGTTTGTATATTATTGATTTATTGTAATGCACTCTGGGTAACACACAATATGGTTGTTGTCGTTATTCAAGTCTTTATAGGGATCAAAGACAAGGAGTACCTCGGGGGGGGGGGGGAACGAGAGGCAACAAACCAAATTCAGCACAAATATGGCTGAAAAAACACTGATTCAAAGCCAGGCTTAAGAACTAGTCGCTCAAAGTGCTTGGTCTTGATCAAGGATGGACAATCTCCAGAGCCTCAAAGGTCACACATGCCCATCCTGGACCTTGGAGGATTGTGGCTGCTCTCACATCCAAAATATTTTTCTTTTTAAATTACTTTTTTTTTTTTAAAAAAATGGAAAGCCTCTCTGCCAGCAGAAACCACATTTCTCCTTTAAAAACTACAAAAACTGAAAGGGAGGGACCGTGGGTACACACAGTTGCCAGAGAAGGCAACAGTTGACTCCTGTGCCTCCCTAGAGAGAGTACAAGGGGAATTATAAGCCAGTTTTTGGCAGGGGAAGATATTGGGGGGGGCAAGCAGGAGAGGGGTACACATAAGAGAGGTGCACATAAGATACATGGGCAGCCCTTTGTCCACTCATTTCCAGCTGAGCAAATCTGTTTGGTTTTTCTTTATTTCTTATTGTTTAATACCTGAAGTTTTTCCATGCTGCCTATGAAGGAACTTGCACATTATTGATAAATTTGTATCAAAAAATTAAGGGAAACATTTTTCCCTCCACGCCTAGTTCTCGCGCACATAACTCTGAATTTCCCTGCTCCTCAAGGCCACTGAGTGCGTGGCATTGTCTTCCTTTGCATTAAACAGCTTTAGACCCATAACTGCCCATAAGAGTACAGTATAGCCCTCTTCCACCAAACAACACATCTTGGGGCAGGGGAGCGGGGATAATAGGAATAAAATGAAATGTGAAAAAGCAGCGGATTGTTAAAAGGTTACATGTTCTGCATTTGAAGTGGAGTGTGGAAGAGGGAAAGATTTTTCCCTTTTCCCCTTTTAAACCTGAACATACGATTGGCTATGAATTGCTGAAAGAATAAATAAATGCAGTAGCTCAATAATCTGGTTTAAATGTTCCCTTGAATAAGGCATATTTGAAAGGCACTGATAGAATCTCATGAAATGACATAAACCTCAAAGGGTTGTGCGCAGTTGCAGCCAAAGAAGGCCAGCTCAGTCAAGTAGAAGTCCCTTTGGGCCTGCGGTAGAAACCTCCCTTTTTCCAAATGCATTGAACATAGAGACGGAAAGCTGAATGCAGGATTGCTGAGATCAGGGCTATTCTGGTGCAAGCAAGTTATGTACTGCTGCTGATCGGGGAGGATTCATGAACCAGCCTGCTCACCCATTGCAGTTAAAAACAACACTGGGACTATTCTGGGGCTCTTGCTATGGTGAGAACTTGAACTAGGACTTATCAGAGGTCTGAGTCACTTGGGAGGCCTCCGTGCAAAACGAGGGCTGTTATAAATAGAGGATAATCACACCGAGAGCAGCAACAGAAACATCCACATTCCCACTGTGCTGCTTTTAGATGGCAAAGGGCTGTTTTTATCAACTGTCACGTGGTTGTTTTCATTTTTTAAAAAATACACTAACAGAATTAGGGAGCTAGTGGGATTTTCAGTGACTTTGTGCACCCTTTGACTGGTCTAACTGTGACTACAGTGGGGTCTTGACTTGAGAACTTAATCCGTATTGAAAGGCGGTTCTCAAGTCAAAAAGTCTGTAGGTCAAGTCTCCATTGACCTACAGTGCATTGAAAACCGATTAATCCCGTAACAGGCCGTTTTTGTTCCATTTTGGTTTTTTTCTGGTCTGTAAGTCAATTCTCAGGCTGCAAGTCAAACCTAAATTTTGCGGCCAGAGAAGTCTGTAACTCAAAAAGTCTGTAAGTCAAGCCGTCTGTAAGTCAAGGGTCCACTGTACAAGTAGCGAGAGCTAAGGCGGGATTTGTGGCAGCTAGGGCTTGGAAACGAAGGCGGGGAGAAAGTGTTATATTGACGGTTATAAGATGTAACTCCCAAAGGCCTCAATGCTACCAGGCCTATTGGGCAGAACAGAAGGGGATCCTTTTTGTTTGGGGTGGAAATCAGGAGGCGCAGTTAGAACTTATGCCATCTCCTCCAAGACCAGGACAATCCTAGTTCCATTCAGTTAAGTTTTACATTTCTTTGAAATCTGAATTTAAAGTCAGATGTTGCTCTGATTTTAAAGGAGATTTTAATGATTATTAGTGAAGATATGTGTGGAGCTGTTTTTCAGATTCAAGAGGCTGAACTGCACACATTGCACAGTTGTAGTTTTGGAAGACCAGGAGGTGGGGCAGGGATTCCTGCAGCCCGGCCTTTGAGTGGCCAGCTGCTGGAGGAGGCAGAGAAGGGAAAGCTGGGCTGCTGCCCATACTGGAAGATTGTGTGATGGCGAAGAATGGAGCCATGTGCACCAGCAATTCAGTGGGTGATCTGGGGTGGTGGTGGAAGGAATGCACAGCAGCTGTGCTGCCATGCAGATGACTTATGATGAAGGGGCATAAAGCATTTCATTAATCAAACCTTCCGCCCTGGGCTCAGTGTTCCAACCCACCAAAGCTGTCCAGATTGCTGTTCTAGAAATCTGTCAGAGAAATAAAGGTACTGGTAATCTGTTTTGGTCAAATTTCACCCACCTTCCACATGGAGGGAAAACTAATTTTTTCATCAGATGGTGCTTCAGATCTTTAGCTGGCTATCTCTACAAACTCACTGGGTTTAGAAGAATTTTGTTAATGAAGCATCTGCCTTTCATGCAAGCCAGAAGCCAATAACTCCTGATCTTTCACAGTTATTAGCAAAATATTCCAGGAGAAAAAGTCACGTTGAAAAGGGCTGCTGTTCTGAGAAAACAATAATACTAATAATAATCAATTCTTGTAGAAAAATATTTTAATAAAAGGCATTAACTTTCAAGAAAATATCTGTATAGTAACAACATTTTTAGGCAAAAGTGCACAGAAGTATACATGTCCGGGGTCAATATACATCATTTATTTTGACACAGTTTATTTCACTTTGCTCAGTCTAAATAGACATTGATCTGGAAAGAAAATAAAGCCCTCCCACCAGCTATGGAGCTTGCTGAAAGAACTTCCACAAGGATGGGACTGTTCTGCAATGTATTCCAAATTTATACTAAGGAAGGTGCAATTCACTAGAGTGCTCTCCTGGCAAAAGCACCATTTAGATGGATGATGTTCTACAATTTCTAATGCAATTTTACCATGGATTGTGCCCCAGCTCAGAATGGCAAGTACTACAAAATGGTATCCTTCCAAAGGTGCCTCTTGGAGAAAAGGATAGTACAATCAAACAAAATTATCAATGATGAATGTTGAATTTACATACATTTGACATTGGTGTGACCAAGACCACGTATTTGTAAAAGGCAGGATTAATAGGCTAATTAAGGCAAACACTGATGCCATTGAAAACTGAAAAGAGCTGGACTTTGAACAGCTATTCCAAAAAGGAACACAGTTATAATTTTGAATATAGGCATTGAATTAGTCAGCAATATGCTACTAGCAAAGAATCAGGGAAGCCAGATCTGCACAGTTTCCTACAGAAGGAGTTGTCACCCAGTCATAAAGACACAAAAAGAGACAGCTCTGCTTCAGTTCTGATCTGCTGCCTTTCCCGGTAAGGATTCTTGCAAATATAAATGAATCAAGATTAAAAACAAAAACCGTCCAAATGTTGTGAAATTGCAGCTGCTTAAAAGGTGCTCAGATGGGCTCTTTTCTGCTGCTGGTTACACCACATGCTACAGTTCTCCCTTCAGCAAATGTGTTCTGTCAGGGGGCAGTCAGCTTTGTAGATGTCAGAAATGCCAATGGTGGAAATAAGCCCTGGCACAAAAGCCTAATGCAGGTATGTCCTGTAATGGGGTGGGCAATTTCCAGAGATCCAGAGACCACAGATAGCATTCTTAAACTACAGTTTCCTGTTATATCTGAAATAGAACACTACAATGTAGGAAAATCCAGAAATACTGAATTAAAACGTGGAAGAGAAAAGGAGAAGGGAGTGCATGAGTTTAGTGCCTGTATTTGGTTCAGTTCACCATTACTTAACTGGACCAAAGCTACTGGCTGAAATACAATAGTAAGCTGTGATTAGGCAAGGTCTGTTAAATCAATAGAACAAGTTGACTCACCAAGTCCCTAATGATTCAGTGGGCCTATTCTAGCTGTGGCTATTGGATTTCAGCCAATAGTGGCACCTTACTTTGAGCTACTCAAAATGTATCGCAGTGGAACTGGAACCACACTTAACCTATGGGTGTCATAATCTGAAACAGCAAATAGAAAAACATAGCTACCCTGTTTCCCCGAAAATAAGACAGGGTCTTATATTAATTTTTGCTCCAAAAATGCATTAGGTCTTATTTTCAGGGGGTGTCTTATTTTTTTCATGTATGGCAATCTACATTTATTCAGATACAGTCCTGTCATCTTATTCTGGTTGCTGCACAATGATGGAGGTGGGGTTTATTTTTGGGGTAGGGCTTATATTATGAGCATCTTCAAAAAAACTTATTAGGGCTTATTTTCAGGTTAGGTCTTATTTTCAGGGAAACAAGGTAGTCAGGAGCATTTACTAGAGACATTTTTTTTTAAAAAAAGGATGCACACACACAAATTTTCTAAAACAGTTTTCATTTTATAATCAACTTTGTTTTACATGAACAGAAACACACCAGCATTTTGTGCAAAAAATATTTAAATAAATTTTGCTTGTTCTTTATACATTCTGATATACATATGTAACAAGGTTTATGGCACTATAACCAGAATAAAAAAGGGAAAAAATAATTGCTTTTGTTGGATTCTTTCTTCTTAATTAAGCCAGCCACTTTTGCATTGTTTTTTAAAAATATTTTTTATTATTATTAATGGGCAGCCAGTTGTAACTGGCCTGAACACTCAAAATAAAGAACTCTCTCCATTCCCAAAAACTGTTATTGCACAAGAAGCCAGTAAAGGCATATGGCATAAAATAGTCAAGTCCCTTGGTGTTAAAATGTTCTGTCCCACCCACTGCCCACCCCTACCAATAGAAAAATAGTACCAGAAGATGAAATATGGCAAATAAAAAGTTTTCTTTAGTCAGGAGTGTGAGAGAGTGATCTGCAGATAGTTTAAGCTGCTCTGACCTTCATTGCACCAGCAAGCATTTTGCTTACGTTTTCTTTAGCAAAGCCTTTGCAAACTCAAGGCCTGTGGATTTAGTTGTCTTTTTGCTTTTGTTTTGGCTGGTTGTGTTTTATTTTTTTAAAACATAGCTGTCCTCGGTCTATGAACCTGCACAGACTACTTAGTCATAATCTCTACAAGTAGCTGAATCACCAAAAAAAAAAATAAAAAATGTATATATTCTTTTTGGTCATTCAGCTACTTGTAGCTGAATCACCAAAAAGTGATATATATACATATATAGTCCAGTTTCTTTCTCTCACACACGTAGATTAAAAAAAATCAGTGTCTTCTTTAAACATCTCTCCTTCATCCATTTTTTGAAGTGAATTGGACTTGCAATGGCATTCACCTCAATATTTGTGAAGTCCTTGCATTTGTAGAGCCTTTTCTTCAAAAACCTTTTTTTGTCCAGAGTCTGTATTGAAAATAAACCCTCCCCGAATAAAACTAAAAAGAAAAGAAAAGAAAAAACACCCAAGCCTCCTGAAGTCCAGGTCAAGTGAAGAAGATGATCATCTGACGCTGATGCTTCTTTACTGTCACACAACAGTCTCGACCCCAATGAGCTTTGGCGTAAGGATGCGGGGTGTGACTCCATTGTTCAGATCTTCTTCAAACTCCAATAATTGCCCCATAAAATTAAGATTAGGAGAAATGATTGGCCGCTTGCCTTTGACAAACTTATAGGCATCAGTCATGGTCATCCGCGTGTGCTTCATAAGGTAAGCAATGACAATGGTGGCAGAACGTGACACACCAGCCTGGCAGTGGATAAGGAGACCTTTCCCACACTGGTGAGCTTCCTCTGAAAAGAAAAGAAACACAGGTAGACTTTCAGTTCAAGGCCCACCACACAATGCAGCATTCCAAGCAGCCCACTGCTCTACTGTAGAGGGATAACAAATTGAAAAAAAAGACTCACATGTAACACTAGGATATGATTTAACACAAGGATAGGCAAGAATGGCCTCCCAGATCATGTGAGATGGTATTTCCCCAACTCATTGCCATTGGCTATGCTGGTTAGGATAAGAGAGGCAACCCAAAAATTTATGGAGGTCTAGCATTTGGGGTTGTCAGTTGAACAGTTTTCTGTTCCTTGAGATGCCAGGGCCAAGATCTCTGAGTTGAGCTCTCGTAACGTAACAGGGAATAGGCCCTTGTATCGCCATTGCCGAATTTTGTGTGTTTGTGTGTGCGCATCCTAAGGAATGAACTATGATTCCATTTCACATTCCCCTAATCTTGGCTGGTCAATATGTTGAAGCCAGTATATATATATTTTCCTTTCAAAACCTCTGCTTTCCATGCTTGGCCAGCAAAACTCACTGTAGGGGTGGGATGGCCACTTACATGTCAACAAAAGCGACATGCATCACTAAAAAGAAGAGAAGCTCCTCAAATGGACGGCTCTCCTCCTTAAGGAGGACATATGGCTACCCTACTATAAACTCCACATGCACAATTTGCACTTCTGATAAGCATTTCTAAAACTTAGTCTAGCTTGCAGTTCAGAAAATACTCAAGATGATACTCATAGCCCTCTTCCTCTCTACCCTCCAAATTTTCCTTGCTGTGACAAATTTGCATGCAAACCCTTTGCAAAAATGATGCTGACAAAAGAAATGCCACTCATGCACTCATGCATTTTATATGTTCCAAACACTGTAGCTGAATGGTTAATGTACAAAAGCAGCAACCTATTCCACAGACATTTTTATAGCAGGTTATTTTGCATGCTACCTGGACAACTTCCAAGTGTTAGTAGAAGATGTGAGGACTGTCCATACTAACCACACTAGTGATTCCACTGGAGAATATGCATGCACTCTGACTAGGAAGAGTATGGAATTATCTGTTTCTGCTAACAATATCATTTGCAGGCTATGCATTTTTGATCAGGTAATATGCCACTCTCATGACTATGACATTCTCTTTTGTGCTTCAGCAATATGATACAGAATCATTGTGCAAAGAGGGAATAATATTAATGCAGACCCAAGAAAGTATGAATATTGTGTATATAAAATTAGTGGCATCTGCCACAAAATATTGCAGTGTGGATCCTTTATGGCACGGGTGTGCATATACAATGTATGAGTCCACACACATAAATGCATATGCATGAGTACTGTATGAAAGCAGATGGCAAGAAAAGAAGAAAAAAATATGATAGATGAGCCTTAAGGATGTTAAAATTAAGATTAGCTGAATGATATGAGATGACAGAGATGTGATTTGTCCTAAATGCCAAAGGCACAAGTGACATTGCTATTAATAGCTCTTCTGCTGTGGGGAAAAAAGAAGAAATTGACACACTAAGATCAGATTGGACTACAACTCCCTTCATTCCTCATGACTGGTTAAGGCTGATGGGAGTTGCAGTCCAGCACCATCCAGAAGACCACAAATTGCCCAGCATTCTGATCATACGTGTGTACAACAGCATGGAAGCCAGAAAGAATCCATGATTGTAATTCTGACCACATTTTTCAAAGATGTGATGATGGTTTTAATTCACATCATCTACCCATCCCATATTGGGGGGGGGAGGGGGGAGAAAAACTATTCAAAATCTGTTTAAAGCATCCATGATAATTTTTCATCTAATTTAAGTTGGCCCATGGGCAAAGTGAAGCACCATTTTAGAAAAACAATATTTGTCTTACTAAAAAGTCAAGGCTATGAAATATTTGTTTATCAAATAGACAAAGCTTTAGGCTACAGTTGGCAAAATGAAACAAGAGGGATGGCTGTTGACTTGGCGGGGAGGGGGGGAAATACTTCTCTGTACTGTACTTCCTAGTATATTATATAGTCTCTGAAGTCTATGAAGCACTGACCGAAAGTAGTTTGAGATCTTGCACCCCATTCCATTGTCCTTGCATTCAAACCAATCCTGCAGCCACCTTAGGGGCACAATCTCATCTATCAAGATTATGCAAGATCAGCCCCAGGCAATCTAACTTGTATTTGTCAATGTGTAACAGAAAGCAGACAATTAGTGTGTTGTGCTGAATAGACTGTTGGGCTAGGCCTCTGGAGACATGGATTAAAAAATCCCCACTTGGCCATGGAAGTTCCCCTGAGGGTGGCAATGGTTAACCATCCCTTGAACATCTCACATACATCAAACAGCCTGTCAGGGATACTATAATTTGGGAGTAACTAGATGACACACAACCAACATACAAGCATATCTAACTATAAGTGACCAGTGGTAGCACCAGAGGCAAATAATGATCTATTCAAAGGCCTAGATCCAAAAAAGTAAGTAGCACTAGCCTGGCCCCTTACACAAAGAGACCCAGTTCCACAACAATCAGCTCAGAATCAAATGTATACAAAATTATGGAAGCAGCGATTACAGCAATTTGCTAGGAAAGAAAGGATAGCAGACTGAGATAGTTACCGATGAATTCAAAAGCCTCTTCGAAATACTGCCTGAGATTCTGCTTGTTGCTGTCGGTAGCTGGGAGCCGCTTGTAGTTGAACAAACCCTTCTCATAATGATAGAGGGGGAGGTGGGTGGTGACGTTGATGATGTAGCCAATGTTCAGCCGCTGCATCTTCTCCAAGTCCTGAGCATCATGCTCGTTGCCGAGGAACAAGAAGGGCAAGATGGGGGTGAGCTCGGCATTCTCAATGTCTGGAGTGGTCGGGACGGATTGAGGTAGCGTACAGGTCACCGCGGCAGCAACACTCCCACCTCCTCCACCACTGTCGGGGCACTCTTGAAGCTGGAGGGAGTTATCACAGAGGTTCTCATGGTTCTGTTTGAAACCGCTGAGTCCACCTGAAATGGAGAGTGACTTCTAAACATGGGCTTTCAGGTTGAAACAAGAGTGACACAGAGCTTGCGTACAGACTTTAAGTATGCCTATACTACACTTTTTAATACCATATAAAACAGGCTTGTCCAATCCACGGCCCGAGTGGAGGGTCAGCTCGTAATGCGGCCCAGTGCAATTTTTTATTTTTAAAGAAATTCCAAAGTTTCAAGTTACACTGCCGGCGCTTGTGGCCGGAATGTGGCCGGGGCATGTCACAACAGTAGAGGGGGAGAGAGGGAAGGAAGGAAGGAGTGGGAGGGGAGGGGACAGGGGGGCTGCGTGACTGCATTGTGCCATCCCTGTCAATAGGTGGACCCCCTCCCGGCCCCATGAAGCCGCCGGAGTTGAAGCTGGCAGCCTCTGGTGTCTGAGATCGCAGCTGCCAGTAAGCGTGCTTGGAGCGGGGCTGTGGAGGATGGCTAGGGCTGCCCCCCCATGCGGCCCAAACTAAATGTATGTGTGGCCCAAACCAAATTTTCATCTTCTGATGTGGCCCAGGGAAGGTGAAAGTTTGGACACCCCTGATATAAAAAGTCATGGTTCTGTCCCATGGAATCCTGGGATTTGTAGTTTCATGGGAGGCCTGGAGTTGTCCAGGAGGGTAACTTCACTAATTGCTTGGTAGTATTGTCTGGTAAGAGAGCCTTAGCGGTGAAGTTCACTAGAGATCTCTAACAGATAATTCTAAGTACCTCAGCCAACTACAAATCCTAAAATTCTGTAGGGTTTTCTCATTTTATTTTCATCCCACCTCTCTCCCAGTACTAGATGCAAGGTGAATTACAACATGAATTAGAAACAAAAACAGTTAAAAAGCACAATAAATCATAAATTTTTAATAAAGAATTAAATAAGTCAGCATATCAAAAAAAATAAGTACTTCATTGAAATCATTTAAATGGCAGTGAAAGTGATATCAAACTTCTGGAAAGTATGCAATGTAGATACACTCAGGTCTGGGGTTTGCCACACTCCAGACAAGCATATAACTGCACTGTTACCAAGGCTGCAGTTTTCATTTCATGCCAAGGAAGTAACACAGCCTGAAAACAGTAAGGCTGCTCAGGCATGCTGGCATTCACGAACCTCACAGTCTGAGAATATGTTTAATCAGCACTCAATCTCCCAGTTCCACCAGTGGCAGCAAACAAACTGACAAGCTGCAACTGTGCTGCAGGGGGGTAGGTAGCTGCCGCAATGCAGGTACCAACACCAAATGTATAAATCTCAGACACACACCAAACAAACAGCAGTACTATGAGAATCAAAGTCATCCCAAGAGATTTTATCGCCTGAGATGGAGCAGAAAATGACACCTTCTACCCATCCAAACCAAGAGAACATAATACCCAAAGCCAGCCAAGTTATTCCGGCTCCTGAGGCAAACAATGCCACAAGCACTTCTCCCCATTGCTGCTGGTTAAAAATAAAATTATAACAAGTTAAATAACTACAGATTTGCTGCCCTTTCGTGATGTTCCAAAACTGCAACCTGAAGTGGCTGCCTCACTGTGCCTAAAGGTAGAGCTGGCCCTGTTATTCATTTATGTGAACATTTCTACAATGAACCTTTAACAAATTTACTACTTGTCATTTCCCCCTAAAAGCTAAACTCATAGTGGCAATTCTTCCTTTATTTGAGTCACAACTTATAATTAATAAGCCCTATCATAAGTTAATAAGCACTGCCATACAATTAATAAATATATCAGATAATTTTCACCCAGTAACAGGCAACATGGAGAGTTCTGTGTTCAGGGCAACGAACATCAACCCTTAACATGTTAGGGGCACAGAGTACACTGCCATAGGTGCAAAGTTTCCTATTTTTCTCCTCACTCACTAATTACTGTGTCAGTGCAAAAACACAATTTTCTTTCTCTCATCTTATTAAGGGACTTACTAAGCATCTATTATGTGGCAATAAAGCACTTTAGTTACCAACACATAAGAAATTGTTCAGTGATTTTAAAGTGTTTTTGCTTTCTATCATGAACTGTGCCTATATTTTAAAATGTTTCACACTTCACAGACGTGATAATTTCTTTTTTAGATGACAGTATAGGTAGGCAGGAGAACACCTAGCTAGTATCTTCTCATCTTGCATTTTTTTAATAAAAAATCAAATTGAAGACAATCCAATTGCTACAACAGAATTTTAATATTTTTCTTCTGAAAAGCAATGAAGTTCTGCATTTGACAAATCTGATTCGTAATGATTATTTAAAGAGAGGCTAGTTACAGAGGGAAGGGTGTCAATGAAAAGCTGCAAGACTTAATTTTCTTTCCCTAACATGTTACAGGATTTTCCAGTCTGTTTCCTAATGAATTGTTGCACACAAAATCTGAAGAGAAAAACAGAAGCTGAAAAACTTTCTACACCTCAGTCCGGGATGACATCAGTGGAGCCTCCCCACCTGCCCAGTTTCCATGGTATTTACACAAAGCCACACAATGACATCAGCTCGGCATGACATCAGCTCTTTGAGCGCAAACAATGCAAGAAGAGCGACTTTGTCTGAGGGCTTTTGGTACAACTGCGTTCTTGGGAGCCAATGATGTAATGCTAACAGGTGGTTGGGCCAGCTTTTGCCGAACAGGGAGGAGGAAAAAGAAAACTTATGTCCCTTCTCTATACATGGGAGATTATAGGTTAAGCTTTTACCAATGGCGTGTAAAATTATGCACTGCTTTGTGCAAACGATACAGAGGAATTTGCAGGGACTAATGCTATGCATTGTAGGAAGCAAGAGAAAAACTTTTTGTTGAAAAGTTGTTTGAAATAAGGCAAGGCACAGAGTGTCAACATCTTACACACAACTCTTCTTATTCTCATCATTTTGTCTATAAGCCTCTCTAATGCCAGAGTGACAAAAAATTTCAGAGATGCCAAACCAAACTCTTCAGGACATAATCTTTTATTGCTCATAAACAGAAATCTCTTGCCTCATTTAAAACCAAGAAAGGCTAATTCTTGTATTTTAAAGAGGTTGAAAGTTGAGTCATGACAACTGGACTTACTTCTTATTAGGTTGAAACATTTCACTAGTCATCCAAGTAGCAAAACATTTCAACCTAATAAGAAAGAAGTCCAGTTCCCATGACTCAACTTCCAGGTAACCTCACCTGGATGACTGAGAATCTTCACAAATATTTAAAGAGGGAGAATCGGTATGGGAGTGAAGGAGAAATGAAAAGTTTGATCATTGTAATTTCACATTTGTTTGTTGATAGGTTCAAAGACTCAATGTGGAATCTGGTGTATGATTACTAAATAGATGTGTATGACACTTTTCACTTATATTTTAAAGCAAAGCAAACCGTGCTGCTTATATACTGCCCCATAGTGCTTCAAGCACTCTCTGGATGGTTTACAATTTAATTATGCAGGCTACACATTGCCTCCCCAGCGAGCTGGGTACTCATTTTACTGACCTCAGAAGGATGGAAGGCTGAGTCAACCTTGAGCCGGCTACCTGGGATTAAACCCCAGGTCGTGAGCACAGTTTTAGCTGCAGTACAGCGGTTTAACCACTGCACCACGAGGCTCTTTATATGTAGTTTAAATGTATTTTAGAAAATTCGCCAAATGTATTTTGCTATGGAATTCATTCAGGTCCTTAGAGGCCTTTTTCCCCAGTTGAGGGAGCAATCAGCTGGCTATTTTCACCCAAGGTGGTGAAAGTCTTGTAACAACATTGCACAAGAGCGGGTAACTTCAATAGATTATAACTCTGGCTTTAACTATCAAAAAATGTTTCCCTTCAAGTTTCAATGCTCCTTTCCAAATAATAAGGTGTGTCCTTTTTTTAAACAGGTTATCCTTCAAGAGTTAAGGTTGTCACTTTTTTCTACCATAGAAGAACCCAATGTCTCTTTAATATTTGCATGGTGGCACAGTTCAGTGAGTACAGCTCTGTAGTGCAGAGGAAAACCACACGAGATGAGTTTTCCTGTTATGCGCACAGATTCTACAAAACAGAGAGTGTCTCCCAAAAAAAGAACAGTTGTCCTAAGTTGAACATCAGCTCTACTTAGTACCACAATGAGGAATTAGAAACTACTAAGACAAGGGGAGATAAAAGCAAAGCCTTCAAAAGCTTTGTAGACACCTGCCCTGTTACACTCCTTGAAAGGCTCTTAACACTCCTCTAAGACTTCGTTTCATGTCCAGAGTCCTTCTGAAAAAAAAAAAATCTGACAATTTTCGGTGTGATTTTAAAAAAAAACCCACCCAGTTTTCTTAAAAGAAAGAATATACAAAAATAATTTTTAAAAGTAAAAATCTACATTCTACAAGACTTTTTTATCCGTCTGTCACCTGACAAACCTATATTTACATACAGTATAATTGTTTTGGGGTGGAGAAGAAGGTAGTGAATAGGAAGTGGTGTGGCTGAGTCAGTTTTATTTATTGCAGAAGTATTTCTGTGTTGGATTATGCATGCAACAGTCAGGATTACAAATTATTACCAATTTCAGATAGTGAAGCTGCGAGTGTTCTCAGAGCAGGTAACAGAAAAAAGTCCACGATGCAGGCATCATTTTTCTAGTCTCTCCTTTTGCTCATTGCTTCTACAAGTCCCCAGTGTGTTTACATTTCCTCTTACCATCTCCAATAATCCTCTGCAAAAACATTATTCTGCCTATTTTCAACGGTTCTTATTCGCTGGGATAGAACACACAAAATGTCTGGTGAAGTTTTTGTACGTTGGATTGCAGGATTTTGCTATCACCTTCGTTATGAGGTGGCCATCGGGGTAAAGTGAAAGACGACTGCCTTTCGTTATGCAATCCTCTTTTCTGCAGTCTGCAGCTTTTCTGGATTCTTGAGTTTTCATTAAAGCTTAGGGAAGATACCGCGGGGTAATTCCTCCCACTGAGTTTTTCAGGCCAGGCGGTTTGAGAAGCTGGAGGGGCTGCAGATCAGTGGAAATAGATATAATTGATAGAAATAAATGCCGCCCTCACAGCCACTTCCTAACAATGAGAGTGCGAAAACACTGCCCAAAGGAATTCCGAAGTACCTTAAGAAAGAAAGGAAGCCTTTGGGAAACTGGAGGTTGTAGTTCAGTACATTATTAATTGTTCATGTTTAAGCTTGTACATCCAAACTAGATGAGTAAACAAAGACAATCTTAGACATTTTTTGTTTAATAGAGAAACAGCGCAATCATTAAAATTCAATATGCTGGGATTTCACATTTTTGCTCTCCAACTACTACCATCCATGTTGCCACTATGATTTTGCAAAACAAAAATTCTAAATTGCCTTGAATATGTTTAGAATGTAGGCCCTTTTCCAATTATATATTCTTGTTATATAAATAGAATTTTTCTGTAGAAGTTTCTTAACGCACACATATGTACTGTACTTGCCAGTAAGAACCAGCACTTCAAGTTGCATGACTCAAGGGGGTTTCAGTAAATTTTGTTATTAATATATCTGGGTTCTGAAACCACTGCTCATTCCTATTAAAAGGTGGACACATTACATATAAGCCTTTGCTATATCTGACTGCCTATTATTATCATTTACAAAAACCTATTTATGCTATAGAGAATGTGAACATCAAAAATAATAGTCCATCAGCTATGAAATGTGGTTGCTAATTGTAGCTCCTGAATTTCTAAAATCTGTCATTTGCACTAATAATCTCAGAAGCAGCTGGTAAATCTTGTCATATAATGCAACCTATTTTAATCAAGCAGATGAGTACATGAAGGAACCAGCAAGGACAGGGACATAGGAAGGGTGTAACTAGAGTAGTAGGGAGGTGTAAATATTATAAATTCAGCATCAAAATAGATTCAGTGAAGGTTTAATGTGTAACTTATACTAGTAGCTTCATGAAGTCAGACCTATTTCCTTCAGCAATGAAGTTGTTGAACATGACAGTCCCTCCCACCATGCTACACTTAGTTTATTTTAGAAAAAATATGAGACAGTGACAGTGCGGTATAGGCTATATCATGTGTTCCCAGCTAGGGGGCTGGGACGCCAAATGGGGTCGCAAAGCTTTTTTTTGGGGGGGGTCACCATGGCTGAGGGTCAGAAGACCAGCAGTCGTAAGATCGAATCCATGCGATGGAGTGAGCTCCCGTCGCTTTGTCCCAGCTCCTCGCCAACCTAGCAGTTTGAAAGCATGTAAATGCGAGTAGATAAATAGGTACCATCTCAGTGGGAAGGTAAAATGGCGTTCCCTAGTCATGCTGGCCACGTGACAATGGAAACTGTCTTCGGACAACTGCTGCCTCTATGGCTTGAAAAGCGGGATGAGCGCCGCCCCCTAGAGTCAGACACGACTGGACTAAAAATGTCAAGGGGAACCTTTACCTTTACCACCATGGCTATTTTGGGTTGCAATTATTCTAATATTTATAAATATAGTTGTAGTGAACAGCCCTGCCCTCACCTGTCCATCACAGCTGAACAGTGGAGTTGGAGCCAATGAGAGGATGGAAGGTGGAACCAAGGAGGGAGGGGGCTGGATATAAAGGCTGGTGTATGGAGCCTGAGAGAGATTCTGGTAGTGAGAGACAGTGTGAAACTTAAAAGAGAACTAAGTGTGAGCTAGAGATCTGTAAGAACGCTGAATGGAACAGAGAGTTGAGAGAGCTTTAAAGTTAAAGTAGAACTGATTCTAATACAAGTGATTAGCAACCTGTGATTTACCTACTGTATATTAATCAGATGTTAACTTCTCTGATCTAATAAATGAGTTAAGTTTTAAAAGTACACATGTCTCCTTGAGTGAATGGTATTGAGACAGCAATACCTGGTGGCAGCGAGGAAAGAAGAAGGGCGAGAACCTCGTGAAGACCTGAGGGGATAGGGGCTTCAGAGGAAATCGCCACAATAGTATACTCAATGCTGTTTTGTTTCAAACCTCTTGGTCCACAGGCGGATAATTTTAATCTGAACCAAAATTGCAGCCAACCTTGTTTCTGTACCTCTTTGAGCGGATTTTCTTTTTATGCATGCGCATCACTCCCACCCGCTCAAAAACAGCCGCTCTTGCTCGTTTCTCTCTGCTCTTCCACATCCACCTTTGGAGGACTGACTTCAGCCCTTCAGGCTGGAGCATTAGCTCGACTCAAAGAAGCCTGAAGGAGGCAAGCGCATGGTGCATACCGGGAACACTTGATGCCCAAGATGGCAGCAGGATTGAAAAATTGTTGCTTCCTGTGGCAGCGGCGCCTTTCCCTCCTCTTGAGTCTCCCACTCTTCTGGGTGTGGTGATGGTGGCAGAGTGAAGGGAGAGGGGGCTTTGGTGGGAAGAAGCCTCCAGGCTCTGTTTGAGTCATGGGGGAGGAGGAAGGAAAAGAGGGGCA
Source organism: Pogona vitticeps (assembly GCF_051106095.1). NCBI lineage: Eukaryota > Metazoa > Chordata > Lepidosauria > Squamata > Agamidae > Pogona > Pogona vitticeps. The sequence continues at coordinate 35,172,734 of NC_135783.1, forward strand.
AACAGGTGAGGCGGGAGATGGGGGGCGGAAAGAGAAGGGTTTGAGAAGGTGTTCATTTGGGCTTGAGGCAGAGGGGCCGTTCATTGAGGGGGCTTTTATGGCAGGAGTAGACACGAAGGGAGCTTTGTTACCACAACCAAAAATGTAAATCAAGATGTAAACATTTTTTTTCTTTTTCAGATTTTCCCCTGGTACAATTATATTCTGAAAAACCTATCGTAATGAGTTTTCTTTACCCTATTAAAATGTCCTTTTATGAAAATGTGGTGGGGGAGTCACAGGTTGCTCGGCTATTACAAAAGTGGGTTGTGACTTGAAAAAGGTTGGGAAACTGTGGGCTATAGGATGAGGCTCAAGCTAAAGACTCTTTGAAGAACTCTCTTAAGGAGTGAAGGCCACCTTAGCATGAGTTTGCTTCATTCCATGTTACAAATTACCCTGCTTTTCTTTTATGCCTGGTCATCGAGTGGTAAACATTAACTTTGTTTCTGAATCCAGTGGCATAGGCCTGTAACTTTGAAAGAACTGCATGCCTCAAAGGAAAATGTAAGTAGGAAATAACTCACCTAATATCTAATCTGACCTTTAGATTTAGGACTTGCAAGAACTAGAATGTTCTTATTTTTTTAAAAAAAACTCAAGCCAAATTAAATATTTACCTGTTCCTAATACAGCCATGGAGTTCATCAAGTGACTGATCCAAAGAAACCAGCTGTTAGCCTAGAGTACCCTATATGGTTGTCAGGAGAATATGTAGAGAGGGTAGTTGTAAACACCATGGCAAGCTCACAATGGGAGTTTTGTTTTTAATAGCACTGCCTAAGAAAGTAATTATATACATTGTTAGTAACCAATATAAACCACCATGTAGACACGAAGAGATACCAAACACATGTACACAAAAACTGAGGTTGCCATTCAGAGTCCCAAGCTTTCCCCCAGGACCTTGGGTCCCCTGTTGCCTGTCCTCCTCTATTCACACCTAGAATCTTGAATTCTCCTCCACTGAAATTATCTGGATCTGTTCAGGAGATGAGAAGGGGCATAACCAGACTTGCCGATCTCTGTTGGTGTATGGTTGTTTTTCAAGAACTTGGATTTCCTATGTCATAGTCTAACGGTAATACCATTATACCACATTGGCCTACTCATTCCTCCCTGGCATAACTATCACTCCCAAGGCGCTGCAGGGAAAAGGAAGGCTGCTTGAGACAGTTTAAGTCTGTTGCATACTATATGCCTGCAGCTTTCAGCTCCAAACCTCATTGGCAGAGCAACTATGCGGGGAAGGAGAATCTTGCACAGAAGAGGTCCTACCAGGCCTATGTCACCAAGTCCAGACAGGCAACGAATGGTCGCCAGAGCACCTTGAACAGGCCAATAATATCTAATTTCAGAAGCTAAGTAGGGTCACACATGCTGAGTAGCTGGGTTTTATACTGCTATAGAGCACACACTTTGCATGCTAAAAGTGGTATCTGGCTGAGGTTATGAGTTCAATTCGACACTGTGCCTCCCGTGAGTAGTGCCAGTCTCTGGGGCCTTGGGCACCCACACAAAAAGGGAATGGTAAACTATTTCTGAGTGTTCTCTACCTAGAAAAGTCTGGAAAGGGTCACCCTAAGTCAGAATTGACTTAACAGCACATAATTATTTATTATTATTCCCTTTCCGCTGAGTCTAGTGGAAAAGAAATAAATGCTGCTAGCTCCTGAACATGGTTGTTCCACCAAGTAGAGGTTGTAAGAAGAAAATGGCAAGGCTTTTTTGATTGTGTTCATCCACGGTCCGTCCTGGAATGGTCTTGGAAGGCCTCCTTCTGCGACTAACCACAGCCAAGATCTTTCCTAGTCCTTTCCCTCCCTATATGAAGTTTATTTTTAGAGATTCAATCCACTGTAAAGTTTAAAGCTTTTAAGACTAGAACTTCAGTGGCTGGGCAACGTAGATGATTGACAGAAGATGGCACAGATTGCATTAGTGCAGAGTCTGGAGGATTAAAAGGCTCTAGAATGGCAAAGGATTCAAAACATCACTGTTATATTTCCAAACTGCTATCAAATAGAATCAGATTGTGAAGTTAGCTTTATGTACACACACACACACACACACACACACACACACACAAACACACACACAGAGTTAAAGGCCACCATTTGCAACCCTCCAAGTACAGTCTGTTTGTTTAAAACCTGTGACCTCATTTATTTATACTACTGCAGAGAGCCCTGCCAGAGCAACAGCTGATGACAGCCTTATGTATTTTTCCACTAAGACAACAATTAAATGGCTTCTGTGTTTTAATGAGCAGAGGACATTATGTCAAAACTGATTCAAGGCATGAAGTGGCTGAAGGATAAGGCAATGTCATTTAAAATGCATACAATATCTCCACACGTAGCTGATCCAAGATTCTGTCACTTGAGCATAGGACTTTTTCATGCTACAGGACCCCATGATGGTATGAAAAGTTGTTTAGGTCTCTGTAGAAATATCACCCTTCATTCCTTCCTTCCTTCCTTGGAACTCTCATAACTAGAATTTAAAGTACCACCACTGGCCAAAAATATTGGAACAACTTACAGTGGATTACAGGGACGTGGTGGCGCTGTGGGCTAAACCGCAGAAGCCTGTGCTGCAGGGTCAGATGACCAAGCAGTCGTAAGATCGAATCCACGTGACAGAGTGAGCTCCCGTCGCTTGTCCCAGCTCCCGCCAACCTAGCGGTTCGAAAGCATGCAAATGCAAGTAGATAAATAGGGACCACTTCGGTGGGAAGGTAACAGTGTTCCGTGTCTAAGTCGCACTGGCCATATGACCACGGAAGACTGTCTTCGGACAAAACGCTGGCTCTATGGCTTGGAAACAGGGATGAGCACCGCGCCCTAGAGTCGAACACGACTGGACAAAAATTGTCAACGGGAACCTTTATAGTGGATTAAATCCACTCAGAGATTTGCTGCTGTTGCTGCTGCTGAATTCTATGGGACTTACTCCCCTATGTGTATAGGACTGCACCTCTATCTGTTAATTAGGAGTGCAATTTTAGTCACAGATACAGATAGCTTTTTCAGACAAGGCTTTCATCTTGTATATCCAGCCTGCCTCCAACATTAAACTTTACCCAGAGTACAGACAGTAAAGCCTTTCATTGGCAATCCTCCTGATTTTCCACTTCTTTTCCTACCAGAAAACAGTCCATCCAAGTGGGAATTGTGAAATAGCCACACTATGAGCAGAATCTTGTTGAGAAACAAGGAGCATTTCTCTCTTCCCCTTTCTTGTACACACACACTCACATGCAAAGTGCAATTTCTGCTTTGCAGTTATGCAAGCCAGTTGTTGCCCCACTGAAAGCAACAGGGCTTCCACATGCACAAGGACCGTAGTAAATACTTCACTGAGCAAATGCTAAGCGGAAACAATGGCACATGTAGTGGACCATTGCACAGATGATAAGTACAAAGATGATTCCGTCCAAGGCTTTTTTTAATTATAGTCGTGCTAGGAGTCATACATTTGCAAACACCATTGATATACCAAATTGTACTTTTACAAGTGTGCAGAAGCGCTAGAGGAAGCAACATTTACCACAAGGAGTCGTATGGGCAAAAGTATATTGTTACAGACAATCCATCTTTAGAATGGGATTTTCTTAACTAATAGAAGTGTTCTTCACAAGAATAACTTTTCTCGCTTGCCATGGTTTGCAGACTAGCTTGCTTTGTTTTGTGACTGGTTTTCAACAGATATTTTGGACTCTTTCTCCCATAAGGCCTAGCCAGTATGGAACTGCTGGATAAATTCAGTGGTTTAGGTGTCTGGCTGTGGAGCCAGAGGTTGGGACTTTGATTCCCCGCTGTGCCACCCTGACAGGGATTGGACTTTATGAACTATAGGATCTCTTCCAGCTCTGCAGTTTTAAGATCATCATTACCATAATCTACTAGGGCTCACATGGGTTGAAACATGAAACATGTGGAGGGCACTAATTTGGGAGAAGGGCTAGCCGGAACTAGCCTTTGACTTCACTTTCCTATGGCTCTTTCAATAGCTTGGAAAAATTACTTTCTAAAAATATACTTTCTAAAATCTGGGATTTTGGGAATTGGAGACCCAAAAGTAACTTTTTCAACAACAGGTCTGGAGGTCTACAGCTGGGGTGATAAAAGCATTCATAACTGGTTTTCCACAAGCCAAAGATCTGTGCCGCTTTTTTATTTCCAAGAGAAAAAAAAGGAGGGGGAGTTGTAACCTACGTTGGCTAATCCTCATTTTGAAAAACATAGCAGCAGAAGTTCAAAAGACAACTGAATAGTGTGATCAAGGGAGCGGACACAGAAGCAATATTGTCCCCCAACATTATATCCTCTATTGGACTACTTCTTATTAATTCTGAGCTGCAATATGTATACAGTATAATACCGAAAAAAGTACATTGATATAGCTGTACCCTCGTACTGTACTGTATTATATATTGTAAGTACAGACACAATTTGGTTGGTTTGTGTTAATGGCCTGAACCTATATACATTGACTTGGAAGTACTACCACTGGAATCAGTGAGAAGGTTTGCAGCCTTTAAGGTAATCCCCACCACCACTGAATTATCCAAGAAGGGAAGTACATTCCAGACTATGTATGACATAGTGATGTCACACACTGAAATTTATTTATTTATTTATTTATTTATTTGATTTATATCCCGCTCATCTGGTAAATCTATACCACTCTGAGCGGCTAACAGGAACATATATACAATTATAATAAAATAAATTAAAAATCAATTAACAGAAAATGACAAAAATCATAAATAATTGCAAATAATAAATAGATAAAGAAGAGAAAAATAAATTAAGTTAGATTAGGTGCTGGCAGGAGGGAAGGCCTTGACATAGAGCCATGTTTTTAGTTGAGTTTTGAATGTACCCAGCGTAGGGGCCGCGCGAATCTCAGGAGGGAGATTGTTCCAAAGGCGAGGAGCCACCGCCGAGAAGGCCCGGTTTCGTGTTTTCTCCCTCCGGGCCTCCCTCGGCGTCAGGCTCCTCAGCCTCACCTCCTGGGTCACGCGGGTGGTCCGGGTAGAACTTGGTGGGTGAAGGCGTTCCGCCAAGTATCGAGGTCCCAAACCATTTAGGGCCTTATAAGTGAGCATTAAAACTTTGAAGTCAATACGGAAACGAATGGGCAGCCAATGCAGTCTAGCCAGGATAGGAGAAATGTGATGGAATTTTCTCCCTCCGGTAAGGAGTCTGGCTGCTGCATTCTGCACCATCTGAAGTTTCCGTATCAGCCTCAAAGGTAGCCCCACGTAGAGCGCGTTGCAGTGATCTAATCTTGAGATTACGAGCGCGTGTACTAAGGTGGTGAGCGCCCCCGAGTCAAGATAGGGCCGCAGCCGGGCAATCCACCAAAGGTGGAAAAAGGCGGAGCGGACAACCGACGCCACCTGTGTTTCCATGGTGAGCGTCGGGTCCAAATGTATGCCCAAGCTGCGGACCCCACTCACCGGAGCCAAGGTGGCCCCCCCAAACGAGAGAGAGCCAACCAAGCCACCAACCACGGGGGGGCCCACCCTCAGGACTTCCGTCTTGTCCGGGTTCAGCCGCAGGCCATTTTCCTGCATCCATTCCAGTACAGTCCCCAGGCAGCGCTGAAGGGACAGGACGGCATCACCTGCAGTTGGTAAAAAGGAGATGTAGAGCTGGGTGTCATCAGCATACTGATGACACAGCGCTCCACACCCCCTGATGACCCCCGCTAGCGGCCTCATATAGATGTTAAATAGCATTGGGGAGATAATCGACCCCCGTGGAACCCCACAGTTGGAGTTCCACGGGGCCGAGACACTCTCCCCAAGCTGAACTCTCTGGGGGTGGTCCTCCAAGAAGGAACGGAGCCAGGCTAACGCCAGGCCACCGATTCCCAATTCGGAGAGCCTCCCCAGGAGGATACCGTGGTCGACGGTATCAAAGGCCGCCGAAATATCGAGGAGGACCAGCAGAGACGTTTTGCCCCTGTCGGCCTCCCTCAGCAGGTCATCATACAGGGCGACCAATGCCGTCTCTGTCCCGTGGCGCGGCCTGAAGCCCGACTGGAATGGATCCAGGGCATCTGTTTCATCCAGGAGTGCCTGAAGCTGGTCTGCCACCACCCTCTCCACCACTTTGCTCATGAAAGAAATATTGGCGACGGGCCTGTAATTGCCAATTTCGTCCGCCGCCAAACTAGATTTCTTTCGTATGGGCCTAATGAGTGTCTCCTTGAGGGCAGATGGGAATCTACCCTCAAGGAAAGACCCATTTATTATTGCTGTGGCCCAGTCAGTTGTTTTCGGCCTGGCTGCTTTGATTAGCCAGGCCGGGCAAGGGTCCAAGGAGGAGGTGGTGGCCCGACAGCGGTCAAGCACCCTGGCCACAGAATCAGGCGTTACTGGCTGGAAAGAGTCCAGAATAACCGGGCAAGACGGAGCGCTGGACATCTCAGCTCGATTCACTGCATTTAAAAAAGGAGAGAGCTCCCGGCGGATGGCCTCCACTTTAGATTTAAAAAATGCCGCAAATTGGTCAGGTGAAAAACTAGGGGGAGGCCCATCACCCGGACCAACTCCGGATAGGTCGCGCACTATACGGAAAAGCTCCGCCTGCTGGTTGGACGCTTCGCTTATCCGGTTAGCGAAGAATGATCTACATGCAGCCTTCACCTTATTCAGGTAAAGGTTAGTTGCGACCTTGACAGCTATCCAGTTGTTATCCGTCGGGTTCTTCCTCCATCTACGCTCTAGCCTTCTCCTAATTCGCTTCATCGCCCGGAGCTCCAGGTTGAACCAGGGCGCCGGACGAGTTCTGCGCCGGAGAGGGCGTTTGGGCGCAATCGTGTCGACTGCCCGGGTGGCAGCGGTGGACCAGCTGTCCACCAGGACGTCAACAGGAGCGCTAGCCAGGTCAGCCGTAATCCCTCTCATGGCCTCCTGGAAACCGATCGGATCCAGTAGTCTTCGAGGGCGGACCATGAAAGAAGATATTGAGATGCATTCAGGCCCACAAGTAACAAGCATGTATTGATGTTGACTGAGCCATAATCATAACTGAGATGGGGAGATGGGGGTCTGGTCACTGGTCATAATGGCAGGCCTGGGCTACCTCACGTAGCCTTCTAACCCTCACACAACCCATTTGTATTCTTTCACAGTATGGAAGGAGCCTTATCCATACTGGTACTTCTACTACCACCATCACAACTATCCAGTCACTTCTCCTGACTCCCACAAGTGCATTCCACATAAGTCCCACATCTGAAATAGCGCACACAGAGAGAAAACAGCAAGAGGACATTTTGCCCAATTTGTAATATATTGCTGGTTGCAGGATGATGGGACTTGTTTTCCAGGCCTCTCTTGAGGTCAGGATTTTTATTTTTATTTTTTGCTTTTACAGCTCCCCAGAATCTTCCAGCCAGCATAACAAATACCCTTGTGAGGTAGGGATCCTGGGATTTGTAGTCCAAGAAAGTAACGTTTTCCAATTCTGCTATTAGGACAATGCCTTAGTTTCAATATTCTTCCCCACTCCGATACTTAAGAGAATGAATGAATGCCTCTGTCTTTTGTTCTCCAGAATCTTTCCGTATGTGAATACTGAAGACATAAAGTAAAGGCTGAGTTATGCATGAACAGAATCATTACACAGGAGAAATAAAATGACAGTGGTGTTTTGTTTCGTTTTTTGCTTGTTTGCTGTTTACTACACACAGTTTATGAATAGTACTTTTCACTATATAAGCATACTGGACAACAGAGGAAATCCTAGCAAATGATGCCATCATCATATGAGCTAGGTCCCAAGATTATCTTCATGACATTTAATATGGGAAGGAAGTGGCCATTAGTCTTCCAAAGTATTGTCGTTGCACAAGCCAAGCATTGAGAATAAGTTGCTATCCCAATTAAGAGAATGAGTACAAATAAAGGGGAGACAGTGCTGCTGATTTTAGCACTTCTGTTTATCCTTGTCCAATAATTTATTTATTCATGTATTAAATCTATACTCCGCCCAATTAGACAACATCTAATAACCACACTCATTTCACTAGGATTTATACCAAAAATGGGCAAGGCACATATGAGTTTCATATCTCACGAGAGTGCATCTCTCATCAGTAGGGATAAGGACTCACAACTCGCTGTCAAGTCTGACTCAAGTTGCAGTGGTGAATCAACTCATTTTTTAAAAAAAGACTCAGACTTCACTTAGAACTCAAACACATTTTTCCGTGTTGCGTTTTCAAGTCATTATTCTTTCAATGGACATACACTGGTAATTACATGAACACAGGAGAGTGATTATATGGCTACGTAACAAGTGTGTTAGGGTTGAACTCTTAAGTGCATTGTTAGGGTTTCTTTTGTAACTGAAGACAGGGAGTGTTGGATGGAAAATAGCTCTATGAACAACTAGTAGCTCAGGGTCATCCTAGAAGATTTGGCTGCTTGAAGCAGCAAATGGCACCCTTTAGCCACCCAAATCAAGGTGCATATTGCCCCAAGGCAAGCAAGTTAGTTTGGCAAATAGGAAGCAAAACCCACAGATACTTATTTCCAAGGACAGAGAAAGCCCTCCTCAGCCATCACACACCATCCCTCTCCCTCCTCCTTCCAGGTGATCAATAAACAATACCTGTGGGGGAGGCAGTGGGGAGGACATGGATGGAGGAATGAACTCCCACAGTTGCTCTCCATGCTCCAGGGCCCCTCCTACTCCTTTTCTCCACATAGCTCTTGAGCAAGGGCCCCACTGCCACAGCTCAGGAGGCCTCTATGGCAGCTGCAGAGGGACATACGCAACCACGTTGGTGGTTGCTGTTGCCAGTGCCACCAGCAGCGGAACTAGTAGCAATTCCTTGAAGAGACACAGAGCGTGTTTGTGGTATCCAATCAATAACCTGCTATGGTTGTTTTACACACACAGTTAGTGACCTGGTGATTGACATATCACAGAACTCAGTATCATGCTTTTCGTTTAACAAACACCTCTGAATTGAGGAGTGAATGTGCAAAGACAAGATATTGCCATGTTGGTAAACGTGCCACCATGTGGACTGGAAATCTTTGCTTCTAAATGAGATACATCTTCCAGAGCAGACTTTCCAAATCTTGGGTCTTCAAGATGTTCTTGGATTACAATTTTGCCCAATCCCAGCCAGCCTGTCTAATTGTCAGAAGAATGTACATTTTCCTGACCATGTTATATTAGCCAGGTTAGTATAACTAGAAAACTAAACTAAGCCTCGTTGTACATATTCTGAGTACCTAATTACAAGTGTTAAATAAGGCTAGTATTATACTGCCTAAATTTGTTGCAATCTTAAACTCTACTAGCCTTCTCTGTGCACATCGAAAAGGAACTGAAGTACCAAATCTGCTATAATCCACTCCAGAATTGGGAAGGGCACAACTGGCTTCAGTCCTTCCCAAATCTTTTCAAAGCCAAACTGGTAACCAAGTATGGACAATCTGAATGTGTCTGCCATGACTATTAGATAGCAACTAGTAAATTTAGTTGAGAAATGTAATATGTTCTTTTAACACACAACACATACACAGTGGTGAGTCCATTTTCAACCAGCATGCAGAACAGGACAAAAGGCCTTCACTTTTCACTTGGAAGCAGCAGCCTTTCAAAAAAAGCTGATTCTCTTCCATTTCCATATACAGTGGGGTCTCTACTTAAGAACGTCCCTACTTAAGAACAATTCCACTTAAGAACAGCTCCATTTGCTAAATTTTGCTTCTACTTGAGAACAAAAATCCAAGATAAGAACAGGAAAAAAAAACTTTCCTGCTCTTTTTTTAACCTTAGGTCATCTTAGGTTAAAAAAAGTTCTCCCCCTAGTGGTAGAGTACGTATTAACCAGCTTTGCATTAGTTCCTATGGGAACTAATGCTTCAATGTACGAACGCACCTCTACATAACAAAAAAACAGCCAGAACAGATTAATTGGTTTTCAGTCCATTGCTTCAAAATTAGCTTCGTCAGAAGTGCTTTTAACACTGTTCCCTGACCTAAGGGGAAAAAAAGAAAAAATATCCCCCTCTAGTGGTAGAAGGCGGAATAGCAGCTTCCCATTAGTTTCTATGGACGGAAAAGAGCAGATACAGATTAAATGGTTTTCAATGCATTCCTATGGGAAATGCAGATTCTACATAAGAACTTTTCCACTTGAGAACCACCTTCCAATACGGATTAAGTTCTTAAGTAGAGACCCCACTGTAAGCATGCTGAACCCTCATATTAAACCGTGAGAGAGATATTATGAACGTTCGTAAGCTGGATGTGGTAAAACAGGAGATGGCAAGAATAAACATTGACATCCTGGGCATCAGTGAACTAAAATGGATGGGAATGGGCAAACTGAATTCAGATGATTATGATATCTACTATTGTGGGCAAGAAGCCCGTATAAGGAATGGAGTAGCCCTCATAGTCAACATAAGAGTGGGAAAAGCTGTACTGGGATACACTCTCAAAAATGATAGAATGATTTCAATACGAATCCAAGGCAGACCTTTCAACATCGCAGTAATCCACATTTATGCACCAACCACTGAAAGTGACCAGTTCTATGAAGACTTACAACGCCTTCTAGAACTGACACCAAAGAAAGATGTTCTTCTCATTCTAGGGGATTGGAATGCTAAAGTAGGGAGTCAAGAGATAAAAGGAACAACAGGGAAGTTTGGCCTTGGAGTTCAAAACGAAGCAGGGCAAAGGCTAATAGAGTTTTGTCAAGAGAACAAGCTGGTCATCACAAACACTCTTTTCCAACAACACAAGAGGCAACTTGACACATGGACATCACCACATGGGCAATATCGAAATCAAATTGATTATGTTCTCTGCAGCCAAAGATGGAGAAGCTCTATACAGTCAGCAAAAACATGGCCTGGAGCTGATTGTGGCTCTGATCATCAGTTTCTTATAGCAAAACTCAAGCTTAAACTGAAGAAAGTAGGAAACACCACTGGGCTAGTCAGGTATAATCTAAACCAAATCCCTGATGAATACACAGTGGAAGTGAAGAACAGATTTAAAGAACTAGATTTGGTGGACAGAGTGCCTGAAGAACTGTGGATGGAGGCTCATAACATTGTACAGGAGGCAGCAATGAAAACCATCCCAAAGAAAAGGAAATACAAGAAAGCAAAGTGGCTGCCTAACGAGGCCTTACAAATAGCAGAGAAGAGAATGGAATCAAAATGCAAGGGAGATACGGAAAGTTACATACAATTGAATGCATACTTTCAAAGAATAGCAAGGAGAAACAAGAGGGCCTTCTTAAATGAGTATTGCAGATATAGAGGAAAATAATAAAAGGGGGAAAACCAGAGATCTGTTCAAGAAAATTGGACATATTAAAGGAACATTTTGTGCAAAGATGGACATGATAAAGGACGAAAATGGTAGGGACCTCACAGAAGCAGAAGACGTCAAGAAGAGGTGTCAAGAATACACAGAGGAATTATACCAGAAAAATTTGGATATCCCAGATACAGTATGCCAAAGCCTTTGACTGTGTGGACCATAGCAAACTATGGCAAGTCCTTAAAGAAATGGGAGTGCCTGACCACTTTATCTCCTGAGAAATCTATACGTGGGACAGGAAGCAACAGTTAGAACTGGATATGGAACAACTGATTGGTTCAAAATTGGGAAAGGAGTACAACAAGCTGTATATTGTCCCCCTGCTTATTTAACTTATATGCAGAATACATCATGCGAAAGGCTGGAGTGGAGGAATCCCAAACCAGAATTAAGATTGCCGGAAGAAATATCAACAATGTCAGATATGCAGATGATACCACTCTGATGGCAGAGGAAAGCAAATCTAGACAGCATCTTAAAAAGCAGAGACATCACCTTGCCAACAAAGGTCCGTGTAGTCAAAGCTATGGTTTTTCCAGTAGCAATGTATGGAAGTGAGAGCTGGAGCATAAAGAAGGCTGACCGCTGAAGAATTGATGCTTTTGAATTGTGGTGCTGGAGGCGACGCTTGAGAGTCCCCTGGACTGCAGAGAGATCAGACCTATCCATTTTGCAGGAAATCAACCCTGCATGCTCACTGGAAAGACAGATCCTGAAGCTGAGGCTCTAATATTTTGGCCATCTCATGAGAAGAGAAGACTCCCTGGAAAAGACTCTGATGTTGGGAAAGTGTGAAGGCAAGAGGAGAAGGGGACGACAGAGAATGAGATGGCTGGACAGTGTCATCAAAGTGACCAACATGAATTTGACCCAACTCCAGGAGGCAGTGGAAGACAGGAGGGCCTGGCGTGCTTTGGTCCATGGAGTCACAAAGAATCGGACATGACTTAACAACAACAGCAACAAAATATACTAGCTGCCTTTCTTCCCCATCCCCAAACCACAGCATCCACATTTTCTTTGCACATGGACAGGAGAAATTGCACAGCTTTGTTTCTTAGATGCTCATTCAGCAGCTTAGTAAAATTTCTATCAGTTCAAAATATGGTAGTTCACTCTGGAAGACAGTGCTTTCAGGCAGAACCTGTAGGATTTTTGCTGTTTCCCAACAGACTCTGTGTTCTGGTCGCTGTCGAGGGCTGCAGACTCATTTCTACATTAGCAAGGAGCCTGACTAATCCACCATTATAACCATAAATTGGGAGAGAGTGATTCTGCAGCTTCTGACTGGAGACTGGATCACGAGACTAATCTGTAACTTGGCAGTTTAAAAGAGATGGGTTGGAGGACAGTCTCTGCCAATTTTGAGGTAGAAAAATAAAGTGCTTACTTATAGGAGTTTAAAATGTCATAAGGGACCCTGAGCTATTTGACAGGTATCGGTGTGTGTGTATTGTTTTACCTCATAGATTCACAAACTGTGTTCTAAATCTGTAGAATGGCTTTCAGGAAAAGTTTGCTGAATTACATTATGACAGAGGCCTAGCACATGCTATGCAATAGGAGTAGTCTAAGAAGTCTGTAGTTTATATCTGAACATGTATTGTTTTCATCCATTTTACAGAGTTTGTAAGGTCTTTCCTGAGTAAGCTCAGTATGAACTTCTTTTGCTTATCTAGAGTGAAAGGGGTAGAATGGGAGTGAGCATTGCTTGTTACCATAGAGACAAGAGTGAAGACAGAATTATATTCGTTAAGTGACCAACTGAAGAAGAATTAGGGTTGGGGGTATAAATTATATGCTTATTTGCTCTATTCTTGTTATACTGTAGGGCTAGTTACCTTTTCCAATCCAAGACACAAATTTGCTCTGCATAAGGACACCGGGGGATTCATTGATTAGCCAGACACCAGTGAAACACAACACACACAATAAAGTTGTAACTACTGGAGTTTTATTTGCATGCTGTCTGTAGCTTGAGTGAGTGGAAGGAATTTTCTGGGCTGGCATGATTACAGTGGTGCCTTGACTTACGAATGCCCCTACTTACGACCATTTCAATTTACAACCAGCTCCGGCCACAAAATTTTGCTTCTGCTTCCGAACATAAAATGGCAGGGGGAAAAGGCGGGAAATTCAAATTTCTAACCATAGGTGAGCAATGAGGTTGCTTCTTTGTAGCTCTTTCGCCCCAGCAGTTAGAGAATGTACATTGGAGGAGGCTTGGGACCACCTCCTTCTGCTTCTGAGAGCATGTGTATGTGTTTGCAGGGAGGCTTCAGGCTGCCTTCTAAGGTAAGGTGGTGTTTACTGCTTTTTAAAAACTCTTCTGGGTGTTTTTGCAGCGTGGTTTTGAGCTGGGGGGTTATGTCTCTGTGCTGCGATGGGTCTTGGGGGCTTTGGTTTTTGGTTTTTTCCCCCCCATTTCCGATGGGTCTTGAGGGGTTTGATTGCATTTTGGATTCCCCCCCCCATTTCTGATGGGTCTTGGGAATTTTGATTGCTTTTTGGATTTTCCCCCTCCATTTCCGATGGGTCTTGGGGGGTTTCCTTGCTTTTTAGATTTCCCCCATTTCCGATGGGTCTTAGGGAGTTTGCTGTTTAGTTCCCCCCCCCCCCATTTCCAATTTTGCACAATCTGCTTGATTGCTTTTTGCTTTGTCTTGTTTGCATTTGCAATGTGTCTTGCACAGTTTTCTGGCTTGTTTTCTTTGCATTAGGTCTTGCACGCTTGATTGCTTTTTGCTTTGTCTTGTGTGCATTTGCAATGGGTCTTGCACAGTTTATTGCTTCCCCCCCCCCTCGGCTGGAAGGAATTAATCGCATTTCTAACCGGTCTTGCAGTGATTTTTTGGTGATTCGACTTACGACCATTTCGAGTTACGACCATCTTCCTGAACCAATTAAGTTCGTAAGTCGAGGCACCACTGTATCTATTTATCCAACACTAACCAATTGTGCTGTCCAGCCTCTGATTTTAAGGAGAGCCCTGCTGGCTGTTTTCTTTCTCTCTTTCTCTTTCCTTGGCTGATGGTAGTTTTTGGTTTGCTGTTGACTTGTTCAGTTGGTTGCTAAGTATGTGTGCAAGAAAGCAGCACACATAAATCTAATTTCAAGCAACTATAAGTAAAGAAAGTTGATTTTTTATTCTTTCTCCTACAAACATTTCAGAATAAGTTATTGAGACTTTAAGAGCCATTTAATGAGAAAGGAGTGGACTCTGGGGAACTTGTAGCTATTCTCCTCTGTGGGTCTTTGTACTTCTATTGCATAGCAAAAGGAAATTTTAGCAGAGATTCAAAACTCTGCAGCATTGAGTGACACCCCTTCCTATTTTTCCCCTAAACAAATTCCTCTCCTTATCAACCCTGTCTTTTCATCTGTGGAAAACATTGTGCATGCCACCTAAACCACTGTTGTGTTATCAGCAGATAAGTTCATACATGGTTCTCCTGCTGCCTAATTCAGGTGTTCTCAAACTTGCCATCTTTAGGGACCCTTTTAACTCATGCTGACTGGAGGGTTCCAGAAATTACAGTCCGGAAAAACACTTTTCTCACACCATCCACACAGAACAAGAGATTTGGGAATACTCATGAAAACTGTTGTTATATTGTTAACTTATTTAGAGTCCCCAAACCCTTGCAGATCTACTGTAAATCACTGCTAGAGAATAACTAGACAATTTGGATCTACCTTCTGCCTTTCCCCTTCTTAGAATGCAGCAGATTGCAGCTGAATTAATGTGGCAATACTTGTAATTGTTCGAAAAAATGCTTTTTACAATTGATAAACAAATAATGTGTTACTGTACTAAGTTATATATAATACATTTGATATTCTTATTTTCATAGTAGCAAAGCAACCCACACTGGCTTAAGATCAGTCACTGAAGTCCAACTCAAGCCAAAAGGTTAGAAAAAGATCACTGCTATGACATTCCCCCCCCCAGTACTTTCATGGTGTCTAGGGTAGTGCTGCTTCACTTTCTTCTACCAAGAGCTCCCCAATGGGGTTCTGTGCTTGAGGCCCATGTTTCAGTCATAACAACATAAAAGCGCATAGCATATTAAAGACTAAACATATTTTGCTTGGCAGAAGGTTTTGCGGAGTGCAGCATACTTCACGAGATGCATGGAGGGTAGCCTCAGTTTGTAGATTACTACACACACATTTTGATCAGAATAAGTGGAGTTAGAGCAGGGGTGTCAAACACAAGGCCCGCGGGCCAAATCCGGCCCGCCAGACCTTGTCTGATGGCCCGCGGAGCCTCCGCCAGCCTTGCAGCCTCCCCCCTTTTTTTTCAATGAATTTACTCCATGCCTGCACGGAGTACAGTGGTGCCCCGCACAGCGAGGTTAATCCGTTCTGGATTAACCTTCGCTGTGGGAAACATTGCACTACGGAACACAAAAAGGCATTGGAATGCATTAAACAGCGTTTAATGCGTTCCAATGCCATAGAATAATCACCGTTGTGCGATGTTTCCCAGGGGCCGGCAGCCATTTTCGCGCCCTCCCCTCGCACAACGAGGGCACCAAAATGGCTGCCATCAGCTGTCCGGCGGGTCCAAAATGGCCGCCAGAACAGCCGAAAGGGGCCGGGGCACAGCGTTTTCGCGCCCTTGGTAAGCAAGGGGAGCGCGCGAAAACGCTGCCGGAAGCCCCGAAATGGTTGTGCACAGCCATTTCGGGGCTTCCACAGCGTTTTCGCGCGCTCCCCTTGCTTACCAAGGGCACGAAAACTCTGTGCCCCGGCCCCTTTCGGCTGTTCCGGCGGCCATTTTGAAGCCGCGGAACAGCTGATTGTCGGGTCACAAAGCGAAGGTCGGTAAGACCTACAGATACAACCGGCCCTTTGATGGGGACCAAACTGCTGATGCGGCCCCCGATGAATTTGAGTTTGACACCCCTGAGTTAGAGGAAACTGAAATACAGAATGTGTAAAACAGCTATTATTAACTTAACAGGCTGGTTGGGTAAAACATCCATTACATCCACTGCCTTAATGAAATACACAGAGTGATAAAGCATCCTGTTACTGCTTAACCGGCAGAACATAGCACTTAACCTCTTGGTAAATTCTTCTGCAGTTTTTGTGGTAACAGACTAATAGCGCTTCTCCTCCACAAAATGTGTCCGTTATGTTTCAATGGTGCATGCACTTATTGATGGCAAAACATGACTGTTTCTACTATTGTGTTTTTTTTTTATTATGCCCCATTTTTATATTCACCTTTCCTGTAATGAACTCAATACAGCACACTCCTCTTCCGTCTGAACAGGCCTGTGAAATAGCTCGGATTCAGAAACAAGGAGCAGTCCTGCATGTTTCATAGCTCAGTGAAAATTATATACAGTACCTGGATCTCCCATGGTCCAGGCCAACACTCTTAAGCTCTATACCACAGTGGCTCTCTTAATGCTTTCAAGATGCATGCTGCCACTTCCTGATCTTACTTTGGAGCCATCAGTATTTCTTGGGGGAAACTGAAGAAAAGACAGCCAATTTTAGAAAGTTATTTCCTTTACCTCAAACAGAATGACACTCATTTTTGGAACAGTAATCGAATGAAATAGTTCTTCCTAATAAAGCCCACAAATGCATAGTCTACTATGTTTTAGAAGCTGAGTGGAGACATGTTTATTTTGGAAGGCGTTTTATTTAATATGGCCTCCATGTGGTAAACTGGATTTTATTATAATTTTGTATTGCTTGTAATATTTAATATTAATAGCAGCTTTGTATAGTTCTGCACGGGAATTTACAGTGGAAGTATCTATTAAACTACTTTGCACTGAGTTGGATATATAAATAAAAATCACCCCTTTATCCCAATTACTACATAGTGTCCTTTTATTTGGTTACAGTTGACTGGCTATCTATCTTCTTTGATTCAGTCAGCTGATGGAACAAATATATTAGCCTGTCATATCTAAATAAGTCTCAGAAATTCTTTTCTCTACATATAAATAATTTTTGCAGAGAACAGCTATTTTTTTTTCTTTTTCATTTTTGTCCTCTGGACTAGATGGAGCCCATAGTATGATCAAAGGAGAATGGAAATTTGAATTGCCACGATTTCTCTTATGAGACTTGAGCCAAATATTAAGGCTCTTCTGAGGTGGACTATCTAATAATGCCCAGAAAAGGGGCCCTTTGAGGGATAACATTTGAGAAATTATTAGATTGCACCAGTAGCATAGAATACAAACCATAGGCCTTAAGGCAGGGTATTTTAGTCTATTCAGTAATTCAGCCCTATTAAAAATTGCCTCTGTGAGAAAAACATGGAGGACCAAGCATAGTATTCTTGATTGTTCCAGAACATTTCCACACAGCACTTGAATGGAGTTCATAAGCCATTAATTTCATGGTATGTTTATATATTTATTGACTTCATTTATATCTCATTTTCTTCCCAATTCCAAGATCCAAGGTATAAAGAAACTAGAATGTTGTACTTGAGGGCTTCTGGAAAAAAAAAATGGTTTCACAGAGATTTCCCACATTCTTGTTTCCATTGTTTCCATAGATCCCCTGCTGGCCTAGCCTAATCTTATTCTTGCCTTCTCATTCCCACCATAAACTGCAGTGAGTTGTGTTCTACTAGCATATGAATTACATATGATGTAGCCATTTCAGCAGTACTTTATCTTGAAAGCAAATCCATAGGGATTTTAATTGTTTGAAGCCCGAACACACCAGTCATACCCTTAGAGTGAGTCAAAAGATCATCCTCTAGACAGAGGCTGCTCATTAGTTTTTAATTAACAAAAGGCAGAGGAGAAGAAGAGGAAGAGAAAGCATGCCCTGTCCAAAAGGGAAGATGAAATATTATGAGAGACCACATGTGTGCATGCATGCATGCGAGGCAAATGGAAGTTAAAATTAGATTGTATGCCTGCAGGCTGGGACTGTCTCAAGTGTTATTTATCATACAGATCTTTGTTTGGAAAGTGCTTTAGAGAATACATGTTATCAATTCACATCCTAAACACTGTTATCCCACATCCAGCTAAAGATAACCATAAGGAAATTTTACAAAAAGAAGAAGAAAGAAATGACTTGCTAGATTATCATAGGTAAATTGCTGACTCAAATTCACAGTCATTATTACAGCTAGAACTAGATCCCATAAACCACATGCAATTGAAGGCCAACCCAGCTATTAGGGAAACTGAGGCAGCCACCTCAGGTAGCAAGTGTTGGGTATCCTAAATCCCAGAAAATAATTAGTTTTCTAGTCCATTATTGTTGTGTTTTCACTGCCACAGATGAGGGGAGATGCTGGTGGGATTTTCTGCTTCATATGCCAAAATAATCTGGCTGCTGTTGAATACTGTACATCTGGATTTGGGCAATGAGTGCCATTTGCTGTGCTGCAGCAGGCAGCAAATGTCTTCTGCTGGTCCTACAGACAGCAACTTTTGTCTTTTCCTCAGTAGGATAAAAAACGTTGGGCTATGAGGTTTCCTACCTCCACAAGACAGCTAGTAAATTCAGAACAGGGAAAGAGAAGCCCTTAGATGTTGTCACATGACTGTTTTTCCTCTTACTTTCATTGCCCTTAGATACCCAAACTTTTCCTACTCCTTCAAATAATGGTGTCCTCTCTCTCATGCATGATTAACCAAAACAAATGCATGTTCTTCCCAAACTCTTTCCATTGCAGTCCTTATGCCCACGTTTATATGGTAAGCCCTTTAGGGACAAAGACCTGTCTTCCAATGCTATATTACTGGTATGAGCAAACAAGGTCACGTCAAGTTTCTGTTCAGCATGCTTTTGGTAACTGGCAGCTGAAGGGTTTTAATGGGGGTTGCCATAAGATGTTTCCTAGTGTCTTTTTGAATTGTTTAAACTTTTATTTTTTTTTCAATATATCTTTTAATATGTTTAACTGCTTTTTTTAAAAAAATTATTGTATTTTAGCCTTGAGTCCCTTTATTGGGAGAAAGGTGGGATATAAATAAAATAAATGAAAATCTACACCCATTTAAAAGAATGATAATAAATTAAACACTTTAAATCAAACACTGTCACAAGACCATTTCAAATGATGTGTCTTTCCACCCTTCTTAAAAGCAATGAGAATGTAAACAGATTCCATCTCTGAGCAGACCACACTCCCTCACAATATGTGGGCCACACAGGAGAAAGCCCTCTGTTGCATACCTGGCCAGCAGGCTTCTGCACCTGTGGGTATTCTCAAAATGGCTCTCTTGGAGACCTTAGTTGCACAAACAGCAAATAAGCCCATATTTTTGCAATGCTTAGTCAGAATTCTTAAAACCCATAATATTGTGGAGGGAGAATGCAGAGGATGTCATTAACACATGTACCCGAACCTGAAAAAAGTGAAAGGTGCTTTATCATTTTGCACATATTTAGCACATGTGCTTGCACTGGACACTTTGAAAGGGACTTGAGTGAAGTATTAATCTGTTGATCTGGGAATTTTATTGCTAAATCTCTCACTCTCCTTCACCCAGCCGGCAGGGTATTGGCATCAAATACAATACGGGCCGCTCTTCACTGCAGCCTTCATCTGGAAGCAGAATCACCAGCTGGTATCATCATCTGCGGGGTTATGTGGGCATTAAAACAACTCAAAAAGGCAATGTTCTGCAATTTGGAAAAGGGGAAGAAGAAAAATCTCCCTGGATAGCTATAGAGGCCTGAAACTCTTAGAAGGCAGAGAATGCTCAGTTTAGCTGAAGAGGCAAGTTTAGCAAAATCAAACATGTTTAGAATGACTTTGCTCACTTAGGGCCCTGGGAATTGATCTTTCCCACTCAAACAATACAGAATGTGCACAGTAGTAGCACAGTAGTAAATTCTGAAGCATAAGCGCACATCCGGACAGTCCTCATAGCTGCCACCCATTAAATGAAGGCAGCTATATTGATCCATATTTATTTGTTGTTGTTGTTCTGCACCGCCAAGTCATCTATGACTTATGGCGACCTTATGAATGAGCTATCTCCAGAATCTCCTGTCCTCAACTGCCCTGCTCAGCTCCTGTAGACTCAAGTCTGTGGCTTCCTTTAGGGTAAAAGGTAAAGGTTCCCCTTGACATTTTGTCCAGTCGTGTCTGACTCTAGGGTGTGGTGCTCATCCCTGTCTCCAAGCCATAGAGCCAGCATTTGTCCGTAGACAGTTTCCGTGGTCACATGGCCAGCGCAACTAGACACAGAACACTGTTTCCTTCCCACCGTGGTGGTCCCTATTTATCTACTTGCATTTGCATGCTTTCAAACTGCTAAGTTGGCAGGAGCTGGGACAAGCGACAGGCTCTCACTCCGTCACGTGGGTTCGATCTTATAGCTGAAGATCTACAGACCTTACAGCACAGAGGCTTCTGCGGTTTAACCTGCAGCGCCTCCACTTTCCTCCTTTAGGGTATTGGTTCCCAATATTGGATAACCTGGATGTTCTTGGATTGAAATTCCCAGAAGCCTTCGTAACCAGCTGTACTGGTCAGCGTTTGTGGGAGTTGAAGTCGTGAGCAAAGTAGGCCAGCCTCACTTGCAAAATTTTTGCCTCCAGAGTTAGTACTGGCTTGATTTCATATATTACCCACTTTTTCGTCCATAATTACAGCTATCCTGTGTTGCCAGATCAGCAGCATCTCATTGCAGAAATGTCCAAGCCGAAATCTGAGACCTGGGTATACGGCTTTAGGGCATCGTAGAGGGAGAAGAGCCTGAATTGCTTCTGAGCTAGCCGGCTGTAGAAAAAAGGTAAAGGGGAAATTGTATAAAACCTAATTACTCAGATAAAGTTGCAAGCCAGAATGGGAGGAAAATCCCTAATTTCCACTAGCTAACAAAACTCACCCAGCAGGTGCAGCAGTTGTGTCCATTGCAGTGGTTCCCAATCGTGAACAACCCAGGGTGTTCTTGGACTGCAGCTCCCAGAAACCTTAATCACCAGCTGCATTGACCAAGGTTTTTGGGAGTGGCAGTCCAAGATCACCTGAGTTATCCAAGGTTAGAAACCATTGCTTTATTGCTGCCCAATGCCACATCCCCATGTACACTCTTCTCTGTATGGCTTATTATCATCATCACCATCACCACCACCATCATCTTAGAACTGCAGAGCTGGAAGGGACCCTATGGATCAAGTTCAGTCCCTGTTAAGGAGATACAGTGGGGAATCGAACTCCCAACCTCTGGCTCCACAACCAGATATCTAAACCACGACACAGTGTAGTTCGGTATCCGATGCTGCTGCATCATAGAAGTGAGCTTTTATGGAAAGGTCACTGTAAACCCATTGGGAGATTCTTCTATCCCACGTATAGATTTCTCAAGAGACAGATAAGGTGTCAGGCATTCCCATTTCTTTAAAGACTTGCCATAGTTTGCTGTGGTCTACACAGTCAAAGGCTTTTGCGTAGTCAATGAAGCAGGAGTAGATGTTTTTCTGGAACTCTCTGGCTTTCCCCATAATCCAGTGCATGTTAGCAAGGATATGGGATACCACCCTGCAAAATGGCCTGGAAAGTCAAACTGCTCATGCTACATCTCTGGTGCAGGTGGTTCCCAAGAAATTTATCAATTTAAGTCAATGAACTATTTAAAACTATTTACAATAGTTTTAAGTGATTTAGGACAATGACTTTAACACTTTAAACCATGCATAACATTATTCCACAACCTATTCAGGTCATGTCCTCTCATCCTTCAAAGCTTTAGCAAAGAAGTATGTCGTGTAACTAAGGTTTGACGGACAAGCAAGATTTGAGAAGGCATGTGACATCATGATCCCTCTTAGACAAAAAATTTGGATGCTCCAACCTTTTGTGGGCCCTTGGTCTACTACTACACAGAACACATCATTCCCAGAACAGATTAACAGATTTGCTATATTCCCATCTTGTTCTTTGTTCTCCCCCTTTCCTTCTTTCTTGGTGTGTATCATGCTCTTCTTCTTGAGTGTCTAAGTATCAGTCAGTGATACAGAACTAGCCCAGCATTTAGCCATCTGGCCAGAGGTTGGGAGTTCAATTTCCCACTGTGCCTCCTTGATACAGACTAGACTTGATGATCCATAGGGATCCTGTCCAGCTCTACAGATATACATGGCTAATGTATGCAAAGTGAGTGGCTGGTGAGGTTGAGCAACTACTCCCCCTTCTCTTCACCAGCATCATTGTTTTTGTGTTTTTTCTTTTCTTTTAACAAACCCCAAGCACTCCCCACAGGACCACTAAGGCTGTGAGTGAGCAAAATCCATTAATGGGCTAGGCAACAACAAAGCTACCCAGGATTGGCACCTAATCAATAATAGGAAAGGTAAAAACATGAAAGCAGCCTGCCCTAGAACTCAAAATTATTTTGGGATTATGACTGCACAGATCGACCAGGTCAGTTATGACTGCTGGCCCATGCCAACTGGCGGAAACCCTTGGGGGGCTGTAGATCAAAACAGTAACTTTTGAGTGCTCTAGCTTGCACTGCTCTGATTTTATATATATATGATGTGTATACACACACACACACACACACAAAAGAATCTGATGGTGTAGCTTTTTGCAGGACATCAAGATACTGACCAACAAATAGCTGCAGGCCAAAGAGCAAATGGACAATCAGTGGCAAACCAAGAATGCCCCTTGATTCAGCCCCCTTTCCACGCAAGGATATACTGTCATTACAGAATTTGCCAGCAGCCCCTACTTCTAGAGAAGCTGAGAATAACTGCGCCAGTTTAGAAACTTTATGCAACTGTCATTAGATTTTTAAAGATAAATGCATGATGAACCACTGAGAAAGTCTTATATAAAACTAATGTGATAATAATTAATTAAATGGTTACATTAAAACACATTTTAAATGGCAAAAGAAGAAAAACCATTAACAAATTAATGTAATGAGAAATATGTGTTGCACAAATTAATGTCATTGGCATTTAGTAGTAAAAACAAAGATTCTGAAAATAATTGTTGGAAACTTTAGACAACCATATCAGGCCCACAGGGGTTGTGTGGACACTCTGGGCCCCACACTCTGCCTCCTCCTGCAGGCATCCCATCAGAAGGAGCACCATGGGCTTCCCCACCTCCTCCTCTGAGTAGGTCCCTGGGGGAGGAGACACGGCACAGAATCTGGGGCACCTGTGCAGCACCTGTGGGCTCGGTCCAGAGAATTGCACCAAACTGCTGAACCACATTAAGTGCCCATCTCTAGTAACAAGCATATGCCCACTCCTCCTGCCATCTCAAATTATGGGGAATGTGCAAGAATGAATGCTTGAACAGGGCCACCGCTGCTCTCAAATACAAGGAAGCATATTTTGAAAGTATTAAATTCCACAACACACCATGAGTTGTAACTCCTTGATTTCCCATGCCAGACCTGATGTTTACCCATCATAAGCCTACAAGTCAGGAGACTTTAGATTGGATGGTGAACTAACCATGGGAAAAGATAAATATCAAAATAACAGTATCAGGTTTGCTACAGACATGACAAGTCAGATAGCCTCGATGAATCTCTTATTTTAACAAGCCACAATATTTTAAATCATTTTTTCCAAATGCATGAAGATTTCATGCAAATAGTGTTTGAGAGAGATTTTTGGAATAAAATGGCACACTCTCATCATTTTAATTTTGAATGTGCTTTTTCATAATGATTTCAAAAAGCATAATCCATTTAAAATTGAAAGCAGCAATCACATACTACACAGAGAAAAATGAATGCCCACGAAAGAGCTGAAACATGGCATATCTGAATGAGGCTTAGAAGCCGGAGAGGCTGCCGGCAAGAAATGTGATGGGAAATCCTGCCAAGACACATTAGCAGCAGACAGAATTACAGATGTGACACACAGGAGAACACAGAAGCACCTAAGATGCCAGAGAAGCAAAGGCACATGGCCTTTGAACAAAAAAAAAGTGGCCAGTGGGGTCATTATACACCAGGTGTATATTTGTTAAGCGAGGCACCACTGTATTGTCTAAAAGTAATTTGTTCCCATTGTCTCAATGTTTGAAAAATAACCAGTGGCTTAGGTATCTGGCTATGGAGCCAGAGGCTGGGAGTTCAATTCTCCACGGCACCTCCTGCAAGCAGAGCCAGCCTGTGTGGCCTCAGGCAAGTTGCACAATAGTAGGGAATGGTAAAACACTTCTGAGCACTCTTTGCCTAGAAACCCTGGAAAGGGTTGCCATAAGTCAGAAAATGACTTGATGACACTTTGTGATTGTTCCTGTTAATTGTTACTTAGTAAAATGTTGAAAATAACAGCTTTTGTTACTTCTTGCAATGCTTATTCTATATCATGGGGTAGGCACTAAAGATTAATGAGGCAACGGCATAACACTTGACAAAATCCAACCAACATACTTCTAAAATTGCCTTAATTGTCCTTTAAAAGTAATTTTTGAAGCAGTCAGAAAATGTTATTCATTACACAGTAATTTTGGCCTTTCTTGTTACATCCCTTTTGAAAAGTAATTTCATTACACTCAAAAGTAACTAATGACATTAATGAGTTACTTCCAATTCATTACTTCCATGCTGTGCCCTGTATTGACCCAACCATTGCTAGTACTAGCAACAGCCCCTCCAAAACACGGTGAGCAAAAGCTTACTAACAGACCACCAGTTAGCATTATTAACTGTGACTAGTGAACAGCTGAGGCTGATAAATGATGGGTGGCAAACTAGTTAGCTGCACTGCCAAGCCTAGGCCCTTTCCCATCTTTAACACTTTAGTACAGTATTTGGTAAAGATTATGTTTGCACTGGGCTACATTAAAGTATCAGTCAGTTTTAAATTAATATAGCCCTGGAGGTTAGACAACTGCAAATATCAGTGAACAATTTTGCAATGTTTTCAGGACCACGAGAGAGAAACAATCCTCAAAAGGACAAACTTATGATTAAAAATAAAACTAGCAAGTAAGCAAATTTTGCTTGAAATTATGTCAATGTTTTACTAGTATCAACCACCATTCAGTTTATTGAAAGGCACATGTTGTCTACAAGTTATAACAAACTCATACAAAGATAACATAAGAAGAATTGGGATATATCAGACCAAAGGTTTACTTAGCCAGAGCAAGAGCAGCTTCTTGCTCAGATTCCCCAGCAACTCCCAGGAAACTGGAGGAGCAATATATAGCCTTCTTCACCAGTCACCACTGATAGCCTGATTTTCCATAAATGTATCCCATTTCTTTTTTAAAGTTCCCCAAGTTGTTGGCCACCATGATGCATTGCAGTAGCAAAATGCATCACTGAACTGGACACAGTTAAACCGTGTCTAGTTCAGATAAAATTCTGTTCATATCCATCTTTTTCTCATCATTCTGCTTTGGTGAGTGACCCTATATCTTACTAATATAAGTCAGAGACTAGAAAAGTTAATTTTTTGGACTACAACTCCCACAATTCCCTAGCTACTATGGCCTCTGATCATGCTGGAAGGGGAATTCTGGTATTTATAGTCAAAAAATTAACTTCCCCAGGCTCTGCTTGCATAATTTCATACACTTCCTTTTTATTCCCATCATCACCTCAAACTTTGCAACCTTTCCTCACAGGGGCACAGTGTCTGCTCTCTTGTCATTTTGGCTGCATTTCTCTGAATTTCCCCCCCCAAATCTACAATCTCCTATTTGAGATGCAGAGACCAGAACTACAGACCATCTATTCCAAGTACACTCATGCCACAGATTTGTTCGGGAGCATCAAGACATTGACAAATTTATTTTTGGTTCCTGCCCTAATAATCCCAACATGGAGTTTGCTTCTTTCGCTGCTGATGCACATAGGACTGACATTTTTATTGACTTCTATCACAGTTGTAGCACATCTTTCCTAGTCAGTCCTTGCCAACTCAGACCCCACATCAGCATACATGGTTAAGATGTCTTGGTCATTGCATGCAACAAACACTCCAAATTTGCACTTACACTGAACTTAACTTGAGAGGGACATAGATTGAGAGAGCCCCAAAAGAATTTTCCTTTCTACCCCAGTTCCAAGACATTCTTTTGGGGCTCTCTCAATCTATGTCCGTCACAAACTGCCTACTAAGTTGGTCATATACCCCATCTCTAGATAATTTATTAACAAACTACTGAGTTCCAGTTCCAGTGCAAACTGTTGGCAGATCCCACTGCTTATCTCTCTTCATTGTGAGAATTGGCCAGGGATCATGGGCTAAATATAAACTTTTCATGGTTAACATCTCAGGGACATCAATGGAGAGAAGGGCATGTGTAGGATAGGCAATGAAGAATTACCAAGCCATCAAAATCAAGGTAAATTAGAGGAAGAAGATGTTGCGATTTATGAAACCCAAGGTTTCATCTATAAACTTTCATAATTAACAAACCACTTCATAGTAAAGAGTGTTACATCATCTTCTCCAAGGTCACTGCCACGATATTATGGTACAAAAGGCTAATAATAATCATAAAACATTATTGTGCGTGTCTCTTTTAAGAAAGGTGCTGGGCACTGTTTAATACACTTACAGTGGTCTAGAATCAACACATCAGTAGCTTAGCTGTACAATGGCTGAAAACCAGAATGAAGCCATACTGCTGGAAGTCTTTTTCCCCTGCCCCCCTTTTCCACCTCCCTATGTCAGCTCAGACACAGGAGAAGTGGAAAGCTGCTTCTAGAACTAAGCAATGGCTTATTGTGCAGGGGCTTAGGTCTACAAAACAGATGATCATTGTGCATTGTTAACTCAAATAAATGCACAAACTTGCCTTGGATTGGGGCCACCCTGTTAGCTTGACTATAATACATGTCAAAACTTCAGTCTGTAAGTGCTCTACAATCTTCCGTGGGTCTTCCCTCCAAAAGCATCCTGTGAAAGAAGATTCCATGTGATAAATAGAGAATTGAGTTCCATCATTAAGACAGGGAAAACTGGGAACAAATTGCTGTTTTCTAGGAGGCTAAAGGTTCGTTATTTCTCTTCAAACCTACTCTATCTCCCAGGATCAGAGACTTTAAAAGGTTATGGTTTTGTTTTCTTTTAATTACAGTACTCAGAATGCATCGGCCAACAGGGCCATGCTGTTTGGGGATTCTGGGAATCATAGTCCCAAAAAGTGGCTTCCTCAGTTGTGGTCCTGGGTGTGCAAAAAAAGGGTAAGCTAGGCTGTTACCCTTACATGGAAGAGAGAACCAAATCCAGCAAAATAAGTCTATTTTTTTCAAGATTAAATTCTGGTGGATGATTTTAAGATGCATCTTACTAGAGACCTTTGGGTAGTGTGGGCGGCATATAAATTATTAAATAAATAAATAAAAGACAATTCTCTGGTCTTCTGTTAGTATGGCCTCATTTCTGTGCTCTTTAAAAAACACAGAGAAAGAGAGAGAGACTTCAACAAAAAGCAGCAGACGTCTCAAACAAGAATATATATTTGATCGAGGTCACCAGTCAGAGCTGTAAATTAAGCCTGCAATTTAATCTGAGGTTGGGGGGGAGAGAGGGCTCTCTGATCAGTTTCTCCTCTATGTGACACTGTACCACAGAAATGGCAATGGAGGCTGCCTGCTTTACAGGCAGCACCAAACATGGAGAACATGGCACCGGATCAGTGGGGGTGGGGGGTGGGGAGTTGGATGGAGACAGACTTGGACAGGGCAGTTAGCAACCAATGTTTACAAACATAAACCGGGAAGATCAGATGGGCCAGCCATAAATTATGACTGGATCGCAGTTGAGCCGGGGCCTCACTCAACATAAAAAGCTGGAGAGGCTTTACGGCCCCAGCTTCAGTTTTAGTCCAATCGCTAAAAACAAAAATTGCATCACATGCAGGGCATTAAGAGCTACTGAAGCATGATGGAAAAAATTCCATCTGACAAGTGAAATTGAATAACAAACACCTCTCCTACTGACCACATTGTAAGCACAGAGCCTGGAGCACCGCCTTGCTATAATACGTATCCCTGGCCCAGATGAACACTTCCAAAGAAGGCAGGGTTAAGGAAAGGGGTTTCGTGAGTTGTTGCTCTTTTCAAGTACTGGTGATTAAAAAAAAACAGAGAAAGTGCGAGTGCGAGTGCAAGAGAGAGAGAGAGAGAGAGAGAAAGAGAGAGAGAGATGTTCCTGTCACTCCAACCTCTGCTCCTGGTTCTTTCTTTGCTGTTCCCCCTGCCACTGTTAAATTAAAAAAAGAAAATGAAAACCCAGTAGTTATTAATCCCTTGATGTCTACCCACATTTTTTTTCCTCGCTGGCAGAACAGAAGAAAAAAAAATAATCTCCCTCTCTTTTTTTTTTTTCCTGTAAAGCTTCTTTAGATCAAGCTGCTAAATGCTTTGGGCTAATTTTAAAACTCCCAGCCTCAGAACAGGGCCAGAGTGGTGTTTGCTGGGTGACATTGTGAGAGAAGGGGAGGATTCTTTCCCATCCATATGATGCAATCTGACTCTTTAGTCCACCACCCCCTGCCAGAGTTCTCGTGAAGGGCTTCATGTCTTGCTGTCTTTCAGCCCTCCTCTGTACATCCCACCAAGACCCAAGAGATCTCAATATTCTATACCAGTGGTTCCCAAGCTTGGGTTCCCAGATGTTCTTGGACTAAAACTCTCAGAAGCCTTTACCACTAGCATGGTGGCCAGGCTTTCTGGGAGTTGTAGTCAAAGAACATCTGGGAACCCAAGCTCGGGAACCAATGTACTAAAGGCTGAATTCCAGCATAGAGGAATATGGCTCTGCAAATATCCCATACTCTTTTTAATCTTTCCCAGGTTTTCAACACTCTTCACAAAATGAAGTTAATTTAGTTGAGAAGCAGGAACAGTTGCTATTACTGTATCTGTTATGTAGCTTCTCAAAACTTTTCCCCTGGTGGGTCTCCACAAGCTCAAGAAGCAAACAGAACAAAGCAATGAGCTTTTATTGGCCTCTGTTGAAACCAAATATAGTAGGGCTCTTTTAGTTGGTACAATTTTTAGTAATTAGGACTACACTTGTGGGCACTGTAGCAAATACATAAGCTCCATCTGTTTGCATCTAACAAAAGGCTGGCCTTGTTTTGCTTCTTGAGGAGACATTTCTTTAGGATGCATCTGTTCTGCCTTTCTTCCATGATCGAGATATTGGGAGATTCCTGTTCTTTGCTGTTTCGTCGGTTAGTGTATCTTCTTTGTTAACTGGATACAGAGACAAACTAGAGGACCCCTCTGCAGATGTTAGAAAGTATATATGCCTATATGTATTCAGGGTAGGTGTAAACAGGACAAAGTCATTTCTTGCCCTCCAGACATTGTTGGATTACAGGTTCTATTAACCTTTGGCAACAGTGAGCCAGAATAGGAGGTGTAGTCCAACAATACCTGGATGGTTCCGTGTTACTGCTGTAGAAGCTCTGAAGGCCACAAAAATGCCTATGCACAACTTCCCACTTCCATTCCCCTATAATCAGCTCCCCACAGAATAAACACTGCTGAACAGGCATGGAGAATGACTGCTTAGGAGAAACACAACCACATCCATGATAGCATGAAGCAATCTGGGCATTTTAGTAGCTACAAAGAAAACCTTCCATCAGTAAAGATGTGGGCAAACACAACATGGGGAAGTTTGATTTTGCTTTATTTCTTTTTTTGACTACAACTCCCAGTAGCTGTGGAGGCTGGGTGACTCTTGTGGTTAGAGTTACCAAAACACATCCAAACTTTTCCAAGATCTGTAAATAAGATCAGAGCAGATAGAGACAACTTGTTATTGGTGCTTGAGCTGAAGAGGATTGCCTCCTTCTACTTTTCCAATGGATGCAACAGAGCATCCATTCTGCAACAAAACCATTTCATTAGCCCTTCTCCCAAGCTCTGCCTCTCATGCTCCATTTATACATCCTGTTCCACAAGCCAGTGCAGGGGATTGAAAAGTAAATTACCAAAGTAAATTAAGTTAATAAAAAGCAAATAAATGCCACATACTGTATAAAAGACTGAAAAGAACTTTAAAGCACTCCATAATTAAAGAAAATTAAAAGCATCAGTTAGGGGGTGCTGTTGTCCCCTTTTCTATAATAATGTCCTTGGCTTTAAAAAAAGTCAAGAAGTGGGTTTCATTCTTGGTTCCTCTCAGTTTTCCATCCCAGAATCTGAATACTTGGGAGTGGGGGGAATTCACACACATTTTAGACCATACTAGTGGCACACTGAGAAAATGGGTTGCATTTGGGTTAAAACAAGGATGGACAAATGCAACCTCCAGATATTATTAGACTGTACCTCCTGGCAGCCCTAGTCACTACTGCTAATGTTGAGGAAGGTTGAGATCAACAACATCAACAACACTGTGTCCTCCTGATAACTGCTTTGCTAAACATTTGGTGGAGACAGGAGACCAAACAAAACAAAACAAATATTGACCAAGCCATCTTGCACAAGGTGGCTTGCCTACAAGAAGTGAATGATCACAACCTCAGTGGCAAAATTATTAGGAACAGAACATAGTGAAGAGTATATCTCAACTGCACAGTTATAGCAATGTGATTATACCAAACTATCAATCCCAGAGAATCTGGGATTGTTAGTTTGCTGAACTAGCAAGCTCTGGTAGAAAGCTCTAACACTCCCCTCTGAACTACAGGAGACAATCCTAAGGAACTCACCAAACTATAAATCACTGGTATAGGATGGTGCCATGATAATCACAATGCCATCCAAGTGCTCTACCTTCTGCCATAAGGTAGTCTTATTTAGTAATAAGTCCTGAAAAACAGTATACTTGAATAATGGAGACTTGGAGGTATCTCTGCAGAATTATAACCCCTATTCAGGGGGTTCCTCACAGCAAATGTGGGGTACAATTAGGCAACAGAACTTTGCCCCCAGCCCAGACTTTACACAGTTCTTCCAGTCTCCTCGTGTAATCATTTGATTCTTCTGGAACAGGAAAATTCCCATACAGAACTTGGAAAAGATATTAGAGGGGGGGCACTACAACCCTCATAACCCCAGTGGCCAGGATGGTTGGGGTATGATGAAGACTGTAGTTCCAGCCCTATGTGTCTTTTCCAAGTTATGTAACTAAAGACCTTAATTTTCTAGAATCTTTAATTACAAAGGGAGCCACCATAGATGGAGAACCTTGTCTGCTGAAGGCCATAAAAATATTTACTCTGCCCTTCCAGAAAAAAAAATGTTCCTGGTAGCTTACAACAATATAGTTTAACAACCTTAGAATCAAACATCACAATGCTGTGTATATATGCACGCTTCTTGGTATTTTTTAAAAAAAACAAGGAGATATCCATCATGGAGTCAAGTTATTTTGTAGCCTCATCTTTCAAAAAATCTCCTTGTACTGTAACTGGTAAGATTTCAGCTAGAAGCTTTGGTACTATATCTGTGCCATCTGAAAAAGACACAGCATAACTTAAGAGAAGGGTAATAGTAATTCAGTCTCGTTGTCTTTTAGAAGTATGGGAAAGGGCATATAAAACTGCCTCACAGTAAACTGGACCATTATTAGCACACCTGATCTAGCACTGTCTGCTAAGGTAAGCTTTTGTCAGCGTAGTACTAACTATACAGAAGCCTTGTATATATGCACATTTGGTAAAACAAAACAATTTGGTAAACACAAAAGACAGGACCTTCTTGGTGATGGTCTGGCCCTGCAGGGATCAAATAGCCCTCCAGCCCCATCAGTATGGTGCATCTTCTTTCGCTGTGGCCTCACCTAAGGAAAGTCAATAGCTGGAGTGATTCACAGGAGATTTGCTCTTAGCAACTAGAGATTTATTTTGTAATATTACTCTTTGGACATTGCTTTGTCAGACCCTGGCCTTTAAAAACTGTATATAAATAAATTCAGATGAGTAAATAAACTCCAAGTAGCAGCAGCTCTCCAGAGGCTTGGCCAGGTATTCTACAGATCTGCTACGCCAGATCCTTTTAATAAGATACTGAACTGCAATCTTCCATGCATTAACATGTGCTCTAGCACGAAAACTAAGACAACTTCCTCAAATAGCAGCACACAGCCTTAAGCCTTCCAAATATGTTTGATTATGGCTTCCATAATTCCTTATCAAACTGTTCTTACTTCATGGCTAAAAGATATGACGCTGGAAGATGGGACCCTCAGGTCGGAAGGCATCCAACATTCTACTGAGGAAGAGCGGAGGAGAAGTAGCTCCAGAGCTAATGAGATGGTTGTGCCAAAGCTGAAAGGACGCTCAGCTGTGGACGTGCGGGAAGTGAAAGGAAAGTCTGATGCTGCAAAGAAAAATACTGCATAGGAACCTGGAATATAAGATCTATGAACCTTGGTAAGCTGGATGTGGTCAAACAGGAGATGGCAAGAACAAACATTGACATCCTGGGCATCAATGTATTAAAATGGACAGGAATGGGCGAATTCAACTCAGATAATTATCATATCTACTATTGTGGGCAAGAATCCAGTAGAAGGAATGGAGTAGCCCTCACAGTCAACAAAAGAGAGGGAAAAGCTGTAATGGGATATAATCTCAAAAATGATAGAATGATGTCAATACGAATCCAAAGCAGACCTTTCAACATCACAGTAATCCAAGTTTATGCACCAACTACCAATGCTGAGGAAACTGAAATTGAACAATTTTATGAAGATTTACAAGACCTTCTAGAACAGACACTGTGAGTTATTGGTCCCATAAATGAGATCAAAAACCACGAAACAGGAAAATCCAGGCCCCATTCACTCCCATTCGAAATTAAACTGCTTGAGTCAACACAGTTCCTGGGACATGAACTCTTGGCAGCCTGCATTTAAAGTCTGTTTCGATTTTATTAAAAGGAATCACCTAATACCGTATCTTTACTGTTTAATGACTCAATTTTGGTAACGTAAGCCAAATTAATTATCTATAAGGAAACTGTTCTGTTCAAAGGACTAGAAAGGCCAATTATTAAACCACATAAGTTTATTTAAGTGAACAAAGAAAACAGTTCTCTACAGTTTCATTTCTAAGCAACAGCATAATGGTTCAGCACCTTCTATAAAAATTAACTATTAAGCAAACAAAAACTAAACTATAAACTAAGGTAAGCAAACGATATTCTTACGCAGTCCATATTGTTGAATTAGGTTCCTTCGCTTGGATCAAAGTAATGCGACGCCATGTTTTCAGAATCCCAAAACTCTCTTCTCTCTCTCAAGTTACTTTTTCCAACCTCTTGTAAATTTCTCCAACCTGCCCCCTCCTGACATACTCAACCAATCACGAAGGCAAGAATTAGCATAGGGTACGCCCTACTTTCCCACCAACACCAAAGAATTGTTTATCATTCAGGTTAGAGATATTTTGACTCTGCCGTGTTTTCCTCTCCAGCTGCGGCGATAAGAAAAGCTGAAAATAACTACTAGTAATTTTCCAGAACTTAGCCTGTGTCAGACTCAAAATGGATTCCTCTATGGTTAAGACATGACTACATAACACATCTCTAATTAGAAAAATACATTTCATCACAGACACCACAGAAAGATATTCTTCTCATTCTAGGGGATTGGGATGCTAAGGTAGGGAGTCAAGAGATAAGAGGAACAACAGGAAAGTTTGGCCTTGGAGTTCAAAATGAAGCAGGGCAAAGGCTAATAGTGTTTTGTCAAGAGAACATCACAGACACTCTTTTCCAACAACACAAGAGGCGACTCTATACATGGAAATCACCAGATGGGCAATATCGAAATCAGATTGATTATATTCTCTGCAGCCAAAGATGGAGAAGCTCTATACAGTCAGCAAAAACAAGACCTGGAGCTGATTGTGGCTCTGATCATCAGCTTCTCATAGCAAAATTCAAGATTAAACTGAAGAAAGTAGGAAAAACCACTGGGCTACTCAGATATAATCTAAACCAAATCCCTTATGAATACACAGTGGAAGTGAAGAACAGATTTAAGGAACAAGATTTGGTGGACAGAGTGCCTGAAGAACTTTGGATAGAGGCTCGTAACATTGTACAGTGGACCCTCTACTTACGGAATTAATCCGTATTGGAATGGTGGCTGCAAGTCGAAAAGTCTGTAAGTCGAATCTCCATTGACCTACAATGCACTGAAAACCGATTAATCCCATAACCAGTGGCTTTTATTCTATTTTTATTCCATTTTGGTTTTTTTCTGGTCTGTAAGTCGATTCTCTGGCTGCAAGTCGAATCTAAATTTTGCAGCCAGAGAAGTCTGTAACTCGAAAAGTCTGTAAGTCGAGCCGTCTGTAAGTCAAGGGTCCACTGTACAGGAGGCAGCAACAAAAACCATCCCAAAGAACAGGAAATGCAAAAAAGCAAAGTGGCTGTCCAACGAGGCCTTAGAAATAGCAAAGAAAAGAAGGGAATGGTTCATGAGATGGTTGGACAGTGTCATCAAAACAACCAACATGAATTTGACACAACTCCGGGAGGCAGTGGAAGATAGGAGGGCCTGGCGTGCTCTGGTCCATGGGGTCAGAAAGAGTCGGACATGACTAAATGACTAAACAACAACAACAACAATATAAACCAAACCAAATCATGCTGCTTATATACCGTCCCAACATGCTTAAAGCACTCTCTGGGTGGTTTGTAAGTTAATTACACAGGCTACACATTGTTCTCCCAATGACCTGGGTACTCATTTTACCTACCTCGGAAGGGTAGAAGGCTGAGTCAACCTTGAGCCAGCTACCCCTGGTCGTGAGCACAGTTTTGGCTGCAGTACAGCAGTTTAAACACTGCACCATGAGACTCATTAATATACTATACTATACTATACTATACTATACTATACTATACTATACTATACTATACTATACTATACTATACTATACTATACTATACTATACTATAATATAATATAATATAATATAATATATTCTCAAATAATATAATATTCTCAAATAATTCTCAAATTGTATCTCTGGCCTTAATATGGTAAATAGGAAAGCCAATTAGATTTGCATAAACCTGGGAAGCAGGAAAGTTTTACGGATCAGATCATACTTTTGCACTATTAAAGAGCAGGCCGGGTAGGTGGGGCTCGTCATCCATGGAAGGCAGCCCATCTAGGAGAAGGAAAACTCCGATTTCAAACCTCCACTGCCTTGTGGCTATATCCACTCATGGAAAAGGCTTCAGGAGTTAACCTAGAGGCAAAATCCAGAGCTGGAGTCCCGAAGGCAGCTCGTGTCATTCTGCCAACTCCTGCAACATTGCTGGAACCAGTTGTATTGGCTCTTGCCTTTCCATTGGACCATTTCAGCAATGTGGAGAGGGGGGATCTGCTGCTTGGGTAACAGCCTATCCTCCATATTACCTTACCCGGGCTTCATGCTCTGGAGAGGACACTCCTCGATTCAGAGCATTTTACAATAGTCTCTCGAGACTGAAGGATGCCTATGTAATATAATATGGGGAATTTTGCTGGAATTTTAAGTGGGATTATAGCAAAGTAGATGTGTTGCCAACCAATCAAGATCAACATATGTAATAACTTGGAGTCTATGGCTTTTAGTAAAGATAATTTTCTCATGCCATTTTTAAAGCTCTGTGCACACAGTGATAATTTCACAGGTTAACAAGAGGTGGCAAAAAGGAAGCATGGATGACTTGTAGTTCTTTTCTGACATGACTACTAGCTGCAAGACCCATGAGCTCCAGACTGGTAGGGTCTCATTTATGTGTTCAGAAGGAAGCAGGGAAATGATCACCAGCAACCTGTGATCTATGGAGTGCACCAAAAGACAAGGTGCATGTGTGTGTGTACATTCACACACGCACTCACACGCACACGCCATGTGGAACACAGATTGATTCAGGGAAACAATACATCACTTCTTGTTCTTTCACTTCATTCTCAAAGACCTTTCAAAGACTCTTTGTGTCACTATAAACTCGTGTTGGCCTGATCTAGCTAGTTCCTGGGACAATGTTCTGCTGCTTGGATCCTCCAGGATCCACAGTCATCACCCAAAATGCCACCAAAAAAACCTCAGGAAAATGCTGGAAGTCTGATTCCTTTTTTTTTTTAAGTGTATTTGTGGGCCTTGAACAGTGTGACCTAGTGTTACCTATGTATAACATGCTTCCTGGAGCAGTAATTCATCTTCCCCAACCCCCAAGAAAAGAGAGTGCCAAATGAGGACTCAGAAGGGCCACTGAAAGAATCTTGGGGGTGGCATGAAGTTCTAGGGCTGAACTTTATTCACCCCACACCAAACACAGCTGACTGCAAGTAGTCCTGCAGGGAGGAGAGCCAAACTACATACATATATATCTCCCATTAAGGAACACGTCTCCCCTTTTTGGTAAATCCAGTGACTGAGCAGTGGTAAGGCCTGGGTACCATGTCTACCAATCTGGAAAGATCCACCCTCTGAGACATAACCCTCCTCAAGGGTTATTTCCTGGGCAGTTGAAATGGTGTCCATCAACAAGTTGACCTCGTATCAAATAATCCCTTTTTTGCTCTCATATTCCCTTCACTCAGAAACCCTAGCTAGTACAGCCAGTATTCAAACTGGCTGGGGATTCTGGGCATTATAGTCTGAAAAACTAATGGTTCCTTTGTTTTATTTCACCAGAAAAGTTATTGTTCCCTTCCCCAATTTGTAAACAGTTTTGAAAAATGCTTCCAAGCTCTGTATAGAATAAATACCTATATTAGACAGGACAGGTATCCCTTTCTTTGTTCTGTCTGTCTGTCTGGGTAGACATAATAATTGAGGCAAAGAGGAAGTCACAAAGGAAGCAAAACCAGGGAGCTGGACAGGGGACAGACTGGATTTGTCTTCAGTGTGGAAGATATTGTAACTCTCGAATTGGCCTCCTCAGCCACACTAGACGCTGCACCAAGTCCTCCATACAGAGCATGTTACCATAGTCTTTCGAGACTGAAGGATGCCTACTACTACATAGCTACATTAAAATCTTTAATTTCTCAGTTGTTTTCTATAGGCTGCTAACCTTTCACCACAGAGAAACAAACAAAAACTTTAAAACAAAGCAAGAAATTCATTCTACAAACAACAGGTATGCCTAAGGTTGCCATGACTGGTTAAAAACAAGCAAAAAACAAGCAATTTTCAAATGAAATTGGGGGGAAATCTGGGAAGATCGTCTGGGTTATGTACCCAAACATGCTCATGCCCCTGGGTTTTATTAAAAATCACCTCATTTACTTCTCATAGTTCTGGATCTTATGCATTTTCTCAAACTGATCTCTAGCTTTCCTAATATAAGCACTACCAAGAGACTCCCAAATAAGCAGACTCTTCCTCTGTGTACAAAAGATTCATATTAATATTTTTAGAACTGCTGGAATTTTAGAACTGGTAGAAAGGGATCATCGAATTTAGCCCCTGTCAAAGAGGCACAGTGGAGAGGCAATTTCCCAACCTCTGGGTAAGCATCCAGACGCTTAAACCACTGAGCCATCCAACAGTTACTTACTAATGCCAAGAACACACTCCCATTATTTTTGGTTTCTCTGTTTTCAAAAGAGAGAGACTGCATTTGTTTCTCTACACCAGCATCCCTCTGTCTAACCTTTTGAAAAAATATTAGGCTCCAGTAGACTATCATAAGACAAAAAGAAAATGAATATGCATTTAACTGGATGCATTGTTCTCCATCTAAACAGAGTTATCTAGACATCATTTGTGTATTAACCTCCAGCCGCAGAAGAGTTCAGTGAAACTCAGAAATCTGCATTCCACATACATAACACTGGTCAGTCTCAGCCTCACAGTCCTTGTGGACTAGCTTCGACTTCATCATCATTGTAAAGAACAAAGAATAAGCATTATAATCTCATTTTTCTTTTTAACACCCCCCCTTACATCAAGAAACAGGATCATACAACATCGTTGCAACATCAGACGTTTTATCTTTTGGCAACCTGGCATTATGAGCATTAGTGCTGCCTAACAGCACTGGGGAGGTGGGGTTGGGTGTAGAAGCTGCAGGAGATGGGTTAGAAATGAATACCTTTCAGAACCAGCGGTTCCTTGCCTTCTCGCTTGAGAGACTCCAGCACTACGTGCAAGGGCTGTGAAGGTATTACTCTGCTGGGCTCATTGGTATTCTCATCATAAACCACAATTTCTTTGGAAAAGATCCTCTTGAAGGAGTCCTTGCCTTCCCGGCAAGAGATCAAGTCCAAGACTGTAATCTTGCCCTGCTGAAGCCTCCTCCTGCTGATCTTATCGGAGCAGTTGATGTGCACAGCCCCTTGGATGTGGCTTTTGTTGTACTCCATAAAGGGCCGGCAGTCAATGATCACGGGCCCTTGGTGGCTTTTGGTGCATTTGGTCATCTTTTTAGCCAAGTCATTGGGGTAGATGGTTTTGATGCTTGCCAGGGGCTTGGTTGGCCCCGAGACGGGGCTCCCCACACCGCTCGACGGATTCACAGTGCCAGAGTTCTCATTGTTGTTGACCATTTGGCTCGCAGGGCAAGCGGGCGAGGTTCCTACGTTGGCAGAGGCGCTGCTGGTGCTGGCTTGCGTCGGGGCCTGAGAGTCTTTGTCGTAGGTTGCCACAGTGCAGCAACTGGCGCTGCTGCATCCACAACTCAAGGAGCGAGCAGAGCCGTTGGATGAGGGCATATACGTGAGATTAGCAGCCTTGAGGGACACGACCGCGGCGCCGAGGAGACTCGAGGGGCTCTCGCTGACGGAAGATGCAGATTCAAGGTAGCTGGCGTCTAAGCAAAGGTTGAGATCCTGAGGTCTGATGGGCCTGGAGAGAGCCACTACTACCCTGTCGTCTAGTGGAGATGGAGGCATGAGGAGGCTGAGGATGGCAAGTCAAAAGGAATTCAAGCTCTCTCTGTGTCAGAAACAGCAACAACAACAAAAAGAGGAAATCATCATCCTGACCCTCATGACACATAAGGCTTCCTCTTTCTACCTGCACAGCAATGCCTTAAACCAGACCTGGAGAAGGTGTGACACCCCCACCCCCAGTGACTGTTAAACTGCAAATCCCATCAGCCCTCAGCCACTGTGAGAGTCACTAGGCATTCTGGGAGCGGTCTTTCATTCACAGGCTCCAGGCACCACACTGATGGCTACAGGTTTCAATCACAGTCCAAGAGGCTTTTAGCATGAAGCTGAAATTTGTTACTCATTATCCTTCTGACAAGGTATTGCAAGCTATCACCATTTATTACTGTCGATTATTCTTACTAGACTTTATTGCCTAAAATTCAATAGTACGTAACAGCTACTATTGAATCTCATTGAATCTGTGGGGATCTGGTGAGTTGACTCCTTCATAAACTCCATTGATTCCATGGTGATTAACTACCAGATTTCAGCCATTATTTTGTTATTGTTATTTATTATTTCAGTGCATACTGCCCCATATTGTACACAATTTACAACACATCAAAAACACATATGAATAAAACACGTACCGAATAATTAATACTTCAATAAAATCATGTCTCTAGCTAAAACCTACCTTTCAGTAAAAACATCCGCTTTTTAGTTATTATAATTATTAGCTATTACCATTTTGCATAAAGAAGGGCACTGCAACTGCAAGACTGTCCTCAACTTGGATGAGCCAAAAAAAGTTTACATGAGATAAAACTTTATTAACCATTATAATTCGGAAACTATATTACTCGCTCTTACCTATTGACATTTATTAGTATTATTATTTATCTTTGTTCATTATTAGAATATATTTGTTGCTGTTTAGTCGTTAAGTCGTATGTGACAGGGTGCTTGGCCCTCCCCTGAACTAGAAGGAAAAAATAGTAAATCTTATGTAACCAAGTTATGCAAAAAAAAGGGAGAGCAAATTTTAATGGGCATAATGTATATACGTTGCAGAATTCATCATTTGCTGAGACAGAAGTTTGACGTATGTATATTTTTCTTAAAGAACAAAGTGCAGGCCTACTAGGAAATTGAATCCAAACAATACCCATCAAACGGAGGCAAAACACCAAGAAGTCTCCAGAGCAGGTATCCTCAGAGGACTGCAGGAAGGGAGGCCAGTTCTCTTTTGCCTGGGAGTTGGCCACAGAAAAGGCTCTCCCTTAGCAGGCTTGTTCTGTTCTTGGCCAATGAAGGCTTCAAAACGTACCCCTGTGACATTAACAGTTCATTGAAATGCACTACAGGCAAACCTGGGCTGAGAGAATGGGATACCTTTCCCCTAGCAAGTGGTTTCCAAAAGAGTCTCTTTGGTTTTTTGTTTTTTTTTAAACACAAACCTCAGAAAGGTCTGGCCAGTAATCTGAAGGCATACTGAAAAGGAAGAGAGAGAAGTAACAGAGAGTATCATCTCTTCAGAGCAAAACGGCACGGTGTTCCAATGCAAAAAGTAGTTACAGCTCTGGAATATCCAAACCTGAAGACAGCAAGCTCCCCTTCTGCCATTTATACTTTAAAAAAAATCATCCTCCACATCTTGTCAGGATGATATTATTCTTCCCCACTCCTACAAACAGAGGTCCCATCCACTCCTCACCCCTACCCAATATCCAACTCACTCACTCTCTCTTTAACTCTCTCCCGCTCCCTCTCCATATATATAATGGCACCATTTTAGTGACCCATTGCATTGATATCTGGCCTAGTCCAAGGGAGGCCAGTCAGATGACATGAGGTGCTTGGGCTGGGATTCAAGGTAGGCATCACCTACTCAGTGCATTCCTTAAACCCTAAGCAATCCCCACAAATCCAATTCCCATGAACTCCAAGGGACCTGTATCCCATTGAACTTGCTGAGGGTCAGGCTGACATATCCAGCCAGATCGCACGCAAAAATGAACCACACTTTTCACTCTACAACACCCCTCTCCAGAATGTGCAGTTCCTTCAATTTAAAACAGAAGAGCGCTGAATATTTACCCAGTTCAAGGGTCTAAATTGGGGTTTTTTCAGCGACTTCCATTCCTCCAGGATCAGCTTCCTCCCTTCCAACATGCAACTGCTTTTGTAATCCTACAGTATTTTTCCCCCCTGCCCATTCAGAGGGGGGCCGTAATCCTCCTCCACGTGTGGGGTGAGGGGTGGTGGTGTCGGAAGTGCATTTGAAAGAGGAACTTGGATTTCCACAGTAAAGGGAGAGAGGAGAGGCGATCATGTTCTCCATACGAATTCTGGAGAGCGAGAGATGAAACCGGGAAGACCCCAGACAAGTTGTGTTCCGTTTCTTCATTTTTTTCCTGTCCTGTTTTTGGAAATCAAATGTGCATCTCTCTCCCTCTCTTTCTCCTTTCTCACGTTCCCGCGCACGGAAATGGGGAGCCAAGCAGAACAAGCGGGGGAGGCTGGTCGAGCCCTGCCTTCTTTTCCCCGTTAGACGTAAAAACAGGGGGGAAAAAGCGTTTACTTTTGTAACCCCACCACGCGTGCGAAGAAGCAGGGCGATCACAGAACCCCCTAATCCCGTCTTGAGAGGCCCCGGGAGAAGAACTACAGTACTTTCGTCCAGTGGCACACACGAAAACGGGGATATTTGGGGACGATCTGCCTCTCCGCAGCATCGGTCATATCCAGTATTTCCACAGCCAAGCCATGAAGTCAGACGGACGAGTTAAAAAAAGATCCCAGGCAAAAAAAGAGGTAACCTTCCTTCACCACCACCACCCCTCTGCCCGGACCTCAACGACAACGAAAGGCGTTTAAAGCGAGCTTTGGCCGGGGGAGGGGGAGTCCTGAGAAATGATACAGGAACCCCCCCCCCGCCAACCTCTTCTCCTCTCCGATCCCCCGAAGAGCCCCCTCCCTGACACTGCAGCACTTCCCAAATGCGAAAAGCCGTCGTTTCTTCTCATCCTTTCAGGCAACGTCCGCTACGCAACCACACGCAGCTCGCCAGGCGCAAAGGGAGAGAAGAGTAGCTCTCGTTACCCATGATGTAACGCGTTTTTAGTTATTATGTTTTTTAACAGAAAGCATCTCTTCGCGAAAACAGCACATATTTTAGAAGCCTGTAGGTAGTCAACTTGCGTCCCCTTTTTCTGATTAACCCCAAGTCTTCCACTTACTTCATGAATGAATATTTCCCTCCAACATCTGGCGCTCGTCTATGGCTATCGATTTACGCATTAAGGCCCCATTCACTCGGCTTCATTGATCTCCGGCTGCAACATACACTTACTTTCTCTTTTGCTACACATTAAATGTAAGGTTCGAAAGGGGCGTGGCGGGGGGGCGTGTTAGACGGCGTCCAGGCCCAATAGAGGCTCTCGCTCGGAAGCCGCTCGATCCCCGTCGCGGGGATGCCCATGATTGGCGGCGAGAGGCTGAGGGGGCGGGGCCAGGGGCTGGCCTCTGGGCCGCGTTCGGGGGTGATTTGGTTGGCCTCGGTTCGAGTCCCCGGTGTGCTAACCAGCGGAGGGAGTGATGTCATTGGCAGCCAATCAAGAGCTCCCGCGGGTCAGCCTGAGCGGAGAGAAGCAGCAGCAGCAGCAGCTGCTCTCTATTGACATGCAAACTTAACCAGGAGGCAGCAGTTAACTCTTGAGGGCGCAGAATTGTCAATGCTGCACCGCGACACCCGCTGCCTATCTTGGAAAGGATCCCCCGATCCCCCGCCCCCTCTTTTCTTGGGGGGTGCGGAGGTGAGCAAAGCGAATGTATTCGTTCCCTCCAGGCTTCCACAACCTCCCTTTCCCACGTCGCCTTCCTTCCCTTTAAGACAGATTCCGCCGCTCCCCCACACTATTCACCCCCCCCCCCGCCGCCGCCGCCGCCTTTCAATGAACGAGCAAAGCAATGAATGAATTGCACACGTCCAGGAGATCCTCCCTGCGCAGGGGCGACACAGGGGAGCGAGAGGCTGATGAGGTTCAGATTTGCCCGTCCGGTAACGCAAGAGGAGGAGGAGGAGGAGGATCCTTCATCTCTAGTTTGTATAACTTTCCCCTTGACCTATCGTGGCTTGGGACTTGAAAATGGAAGGGGGAGATGAAGACGAGATGTAGTCCTACAGCTGGTCACGTTTCCCGACCACAGCAAGTTTAACCTTGGGCGGGAGGCAGTGAGTTCCAAAGCCAATGCAGGCTCTCATCCCAGATATCGCCACTTCCCCAGTCAGTTCGATTTAGAGAGGAAACCAAGAGTAGGGACTGACTTCCAACTTTTCAGTCATTTCTGCGTGGCTGGGTATCCTCAAACAGCCTTCATTTTCAAAGGACATCGGGGTGATTCTGTGTTTTCCTCATTTTTTAAAAAGAAGGCATAAAGCAGTTTAACATTTGAATAGAGATAACATACAAACATCCCTGACAGGGCTGACAGGAGTGAAAACAGGGGTTGGGAGGAGGGCAGTGGGAGAGGTGGCTCTTTACACATCCTCAGGAAAGGAGCCAAAAAAGAAAACACCCATCTGCCTGAAATGGCAGATTGTCATTTATATGTAAGGATGCAAAACTAGAAAATGTTAATTACTCATTTTTATTAAAAAATAATCTAATATTTAATAATATTTTAAGTAAATAAAAAGCCAGAGTTGATTGATACCAAGGACCAAAATGAATTTTATAGTATTATACAGTAATATGTTTCACCTGAACAGGAAAGGCAGCGACCAGGTAACCTGTACACTGAAGGAGTCTGGTGTCCAGATGGATAGGCAACTTCTAGGCCTCTTATCTCTATCCTTATGGTTCTTTATCTTTAACCATATACTTCTCCCTTCAACAACGCTTGGATTAGGGGTGCTGGACTATAAAGCAAAAACCATTCACACACACACACACCACCACCACCACCACCAGTTTTCTCTTATCAACATTTTCTTCCTTAGTGTTGGCAATCCTTTCCATACAGTACCATGTCTAGTGAGTCCTAAAGGTCCTTATGACCCCCTGAGGTAGATGCTAAATTAGAGATGTTGTGTTTTGGGGGGGAAGTAGACCAATTTGCCACCTTCATTGTCCAATTCATGGGGTTATGGGTGACC
This sequence comes from Pogona vitticeps, assembly GCF_051106095.1. Classification (NCBI taxonomy): domain Eukaryota; kingdom Metazoa; phylum Chordata; class Lepidosauria; order Squamata; family Agamidae; genus Pogona; species Pogona vitticeps. The sequence goes on from NC_135783.1 coordinate 35,217,056, forward strand.
AGGGACATTTGACTGACTGACTGACTGATTGATTTTGATTGATTGATTGATGGGAAATCCATGTACAGTATAACCAAAACCTTATGATCCATGCTGTTCAGGCCCATACAATCCAAGGGAGAATTGCAACTGGCACCTTTTTAAAAGAACAGTATTTTGAAATGAAAGATTGCTCTCTGTGAAAGTAGACACATGGCCACAATATCAGAAGGCTGGGTAGATAGATTCCAAAGAACAGGGGAAACAGGTGGTTCTCCACAGTTTTCCTAAAGGCCAGCAAGGAAGGGAGTGGAAGCTCACAACCAAGGGCATTCCAGGGTCTTGGGGATGTCACAAAAATGTTGGCAGAACAGCACAGCTAAGCCATTGGCGCACTCTGCCAGGCAAGGCATTTTCCCAGCAGAGATGTGCATTCTGCTAGCATATGTGTGCTGGCAGAATGACATTCTTTGGCAAATGTTTTGCCAGTGGGACAGCAGTGACACAAAGGAAATGCACAGATCCTGTATAGTTGTGAGACAAACCAGAGGTGGGGGTTCATTCGGGGGGGGCGACAACCCTCTGGAATACCTAAGATGGCTGGGATTCTAGCCATATTGGCTGGGGTGTTCTGAAAGCTGTAGACCCTCTCCCCCCAACCACAGTTGTTTTTATGTGCTCTAAAGTCATTTCTGATCTATGGCAACCTTATGATTTAATGACCTCCAGAAAGGTTTGTCATTAACAGCCAATATAGTGAGTTAGATATCTGACTGAGGAGCCAAGGGTTTGATTCCCTGTTCTGCCTCTCAAGAGTACAGCCAGCCTCTGTAACCTTGGGCAAACTACACAGCCCTAAAGTACCCCCAGAAGAAAGGAATGGTAAAACACTTTCCCGTACTCACTGCCCAGAAAAGCCTGGAAGTAGTCACCATAAGTCAGACTCAGAATTGATATGGGGGCATTCAATTATTTTGATGTGAATGAGAAGAAAATATTGTGCTGAGAGACCTGTCATGGTTTGTGGGCCATATAATACTCTAGATCAGTGGTCCCCAACCTTGGGCCTCCAGAAGTTCTTGGACTCCAACTCCCAGAAATCCTGGCCAGCAGAGGTGGTGGTGAAGGCTTCTGGGAGTTGTAGTTCAAGAACATCTGGAGGCCCAAGGTTGGGGACCACTGCTCTAGATGGCTCTAAGGAGTCAGCAAACTGGGTGGGGGGGAGATGCTTCCTGCTATTGTTGCCTTACCACTATTGGTTGGTTCATGGAGTCTGACCTGAAAATGTTTTATTGCCTTAAATGAACCATGGATAACTGTGGTCCTCTAGATCAGCTATTCCCAACATTTTGGGGAGGGCCATGGCCCTTTTAGGATTGCTTCTCAGGCTCCAAACCCCCCTGTCAAACAAGGAATCCTTGGGTTGTTTGCAAAGAAGCATATAACATGGACAGATGAATCTGTGCCCCACCTTCAAAGGTGCTAGGGCTCCTTTGAAAGCCATATGGCCCCATTGAGAATGATTCATCAGTCTAGATCACTGGTTCTTAACCTTGGGTTACTCAGGAGTTTTGGACTGCAACTCCCAGAAGCCTTCACCACCAGCTGTCCTGACTGGGGTTTCTGGGAGTTGCACTTCAAAAGCATCTGAGTAACAAAGGTTAAGAACCACTGGTCTAGATGGAGGTGGACTGCTCCCAGGATACTTCGCTCTTCTCCATCATGGCTAGAGCATGTAGCAGATGGAGCTTAACATCATCTAGATCCTTGAGCAGTGCAATTATGCTGCAAGTAGACCTATCCTTTGTGAAGGTGCCTAATTTCATTTTCAAATACAATTTAAGCTAGTTGCCATCATTACTGATCAAGAAGGAAACAGCAAATGTTCTGCTGTGTAACGTGCTTTCTTTTGTATATCCTTGACCTGCCTGCAAATTTAATGGTACCACTCTCAGTTTTAATATTATGAAAAAAAGAAGCAAAAAACCTCTGTCTCTTAATTTTTTCATCATGGACTGTGAGGAACTGTGGGATGAGTAGCTGTTTTGTGGGAGAGACATTCAAAAATATCAAGGTCCTAAACTGTTAAGAGCTTCATAGGTCATGACCAACACCCTGAAGTGGGCAAAGAAACTAAGAAGGAGTCAAGGAAGGTGTGGGGGATATCTTTTCATATCTGCTGGTACCTGTGATCAGTCTGATTTCACACCTGCTGAAGTTTTTGTTCTAGCTTCAAGAGCAGCCCTACATAGAGAATATTACAGTAGTCTATTTTAGTGATTATCAGTGCATGAACCACTATTGTTAGGCATTTCTTCTCCTGGTAGGGGTGCAGCTGGGCAATCAACCACAGTTGATGAAAGGCACTTTTGGCCACAGCAGATATGTATGCCTGTATAGAGAGAGCTGGGTCCAAGAGTACACCCAAGTTGGGAAGCTGAAGCATAACCTCACTGAGGTCAGACAAATATCCCTCTCACTGGTGCAGCAATCCTCCCAACGGTAGGATCTCTGTCTTATCCAGATTGTTTTAGATTATTGGCCCTTGTCCAGGACATTATGGAGGCTAGATAATGCCCAAGAATCTGTCCCACATCGCCAGTGAATGAGGAAAAGGAGAGACAGAGCTGCGTGTCATCCACCCATTCATAACAACAAACTCCAAACCTCCATGTGACTTCTCCCAGTGACTTCATATAGATATTGAAAAGTATTGGGGGAAATAGCTGATCCACGAGGGACCCTATAGCGGAATTAACAAGAGGTGGACATTGCCTCCCCGAGCTGTTGAGCACCCCGGGGCACTAAAATTTAGTGGGCACCTCTATCTGACATAATTTGGGGAAAAAATAATAAATATAAATTTCCTGGCCCTAGACGCTTTTCTTTTTTTCTTTTTTTTCATTTTGGTTTGTTTGTTTTGAAAGTGTAAGCCTCTTTTGGAGGAAACCACATTCCGTTTCTTACTGGGGGTGTCTTAAGGCTGCCCCCATCTCACAGCACAGTGGGTGGGAAACAATGTCATTTTCAGATTTACAGCTTAGAGTTCTGAAAACTAACACAGAGAAGATGGAGGGAAATGGATATGCATGGTGTGGTTTTTTTTATTGATATGGAAGGAAAGGTGGGATGTTGATGTGTTTTGTCTCATCCAACATTAGAAATCTTTGCTAGGTTTCAGTATGTAACACTAGCCCTCCTTGAAATATTGGGTTCCAAGGACAAAATGGGTTCTGTGTGCAATCCATTGTTAGTGCATTGTGGGCAGTCATTTTGCCCATACAAAGTGGAGGAATGTAGATTTAACATCAGGGAGTCAAAGGCACGGAGAGGTGTCAGCATATTTTAAGACTAAAACAATGTTTATTTATCTCCCATACAAAGCTCCGTTTGCTTATCTTGACAGGGACTTGTATTGCTTGGTTACAGAAGTTCTGTTTTTCCCCCCTCTGATATAAAGTAATTGTCAGTGATGTAATTCCTTTATTCAGGTTTCCCAAATAAAACACTGAATGGCAGGAGCTAGATCAGAACAAAGGCAAACCACGGGCAGTTTCAGATGTTCGCTATTCCTTTCCAAAACCACAAAGTCTCATTTCAAGGCCAATTACCAGCCGCATGTCACAAGTTAATATAACGTTGAAAGTGGATCCTGCATATGAAGGGGTAGGTCATGATGATGATGATTATTTCAGAATTGCAGAGCTGAAAGGGACCCTATGGGTCATTGAGTCTAGTCCCAGTCAAGGAGGCAGAGAGGGGAATCGAACTCCCAACCTCGAGCTCTTCAGACAGATACCTAAACCACTGAGCTACCCAGCACTTCAAGATTAATATGCTTTGGTTTTTCTATGATGCTGTATTCAAACACTCTGTGTCAGAAACAGCAACAACAACAAATAGAGGAAATCATCATCCTGACCCTCATGACACATAAGGCTTCTTCTTTCTACCTGCACAGCAATGCCTTAAACCAGACCAGGAGAAGGTGTGACACCCCCACCCCCAGTGACTGTGAAACTGCAAATCCCATCAGCCCTCAGCCACTGTGAGAGTCACTAGGAATTCTGGGAGCGGTCTTTCATTCACAGGCTCCAGGCACCACACTGATGGCTACAGGTTTCAATCACAGTCCAAGAGTCTTTTAGCATAAAGCTGAAATTTGTTACTCATTATCCTTCTGACAAGGTATTGCAAGCTATCACCATTTATTACTGTTGATTATTCTTACTAGACTTTATTGCCTAAAATTCAATAGTACGTAACAGCTACTATTGAATCTCATCCAATCTCATTGAATCTGTGGGGATCTGGTGAGTTGACTCCTTCATAAACTCCATTGATTCCATAGCCCTAATCTAGTTGTGATTAACTACTGGATATCAGCCATTATTTTGTTATTGTTATTTATTTATTGTATTTCAGTGCCTACTGCCCCATATTGTACACAATTTACAACACATCAAAAACACATATAAAACGCATACCCAATAATTAATACTTCGATAAAACCCTGTCTCTTGCTAAAACCTACCTTTCAGTAAAAACATCCACTATTTAGTTATTATAATTATTAGCTATTACCATTTTGCATAAAGAAGGGCACTGCAACTGCAAGACTGTCCTCAACTTGGATGAGCCAAGAAAAGTTTACATGAGATAAAACTTTATTAGCCATTATAATTCAGAAACTATATTACTCGCTCTTACCCATTGCCATTTATTACTATTATTATTTATCTTTGTTCATTATTAGAATATATTTGTTGCTGTTTAGTCGTTAAGTTGTCTCCGACTCTTCGTGACCCCTTGGCCCAGAGCACGCCAGGCCCTCCTGTCTTCCACTGCCTTCCGGAGTAATAGAATATATAATACTAGCTCTTTATTATTAACATCATTGATTCTAATTTCTGATTAGCTATTACTGCTTTTGCATAGCAGAACAGAAATTCCACTTGGTGGCTTTTTTCAAACAGATCACAGAACCAGGAGGGTAGCCCCCTCCCTCTTTGCCCTACAGCAAAAATGGCCACATCATAGCCCCTGCACACTAGGGTGGTGGGTACGCTGCAACTCTGGATTGCAGTGCACCTGGATTGCAGCTGGCAGCTACATAAGAAGAACAGCTTTGTAGGCTCCACAGTGCTGAAGATATACTTGAGTATAAGTGAGTAAGGTCAGGGAAATATCAGAAGCCAGAGGGGTTTCTCATTCTACTTTCTGCTGGCTTTCAGCAACCAGCCAGGGTGCTTGGCCCTCCCCTGAACTAGAAGGGCAAAATAGTAAATCTTATGTAACCAAGTTATGCAAAAAAAAGGGAGAGCAAATTTTAATGGGCATAATGTATATACGTTGCAGAATTCATCATTTGCTGAGACAGAAGTTTGACGTATGTATATTTTTCTTAAAGAAAAAAGTGCAGGCCTGCTAGGAAAGTGAATCCAAACAATACCCATCAAATGGAGGCAAAACACCAAGAAGTCTCCAGAGCAGGTAGCCTCAGAGGACTGCAGGAAGGGAGGTCAGTTCTCTTTTTCCTGGGAGTTGGCCACAGAAAAGGCTCTCCCTTAGCAGGCTTGTTCTGTTCTTGGCCAATGAAGGCTTCAAAACGTACCCCTGTGACATTAACAGTTCATTGAAATGCACTACAGGCAAACCTGGGCTGAGAGAATGGGCCACCTTTCCCCTAGCAAGTGGTTTCCAAAAGAGTCTCTTTGGTTTGGTTTGTTTTTTTTTTTAAACACAAACCTCAGAAAGGTCTGGCCAGTAATCTGAAGGCATACTGAAAAGGAAGAGAGAGAAGTAACAGAGAGTATCATCTCTTCAGAGCAAAACGGCACGGTGTTCCAATGCAAAAAGTAGTTACAGCTCTGGAATATCCAAACCTGAAGACAGCAAGCTCCCCTTCTGCCATTTATACTTTAAAAAAAATTATCCTCCACATCTTGTCAGGATGATATTATTCTTCCCCACTCCTACAAACAGAGGTCCCATCCACTCCTCACCCCTACCCAATATCCAACCCACTCACTCTCTCTTTAACTCTCTCCCTCTCCATATATATATATATATGTAAAATCAAAATGGTGCCATTATATATATATATATAATGGCACCATTTTAGTGACCCATTGCATTGATATCTGGCCTAGTCCAAGGGAGGCCAGTCAGATGACATGATGTGCTTGGGTTGGGATTCAAGGTAGGCATCACCTACTCAGTGCATTCCTTAAACCCTAAGCAATCCCCACAAATCCAATTCCCATGAACTCCAAGGGACCTGTATCCCATTGAACTTGCTGAGGGTCAGGCTGACATATCCAGCCAGATCACACGCAAAAATGAACCACACTTTTCACTCAAGAACACCCCTCTCCAGAATATGCAGTTCCTTCAATTTAAAATAGAAGAGCGCTGAATATTTACACAGTTCAAGGGTCTAAATTGGGGTTTTTTTCAGCGACTTCCATTCCTCCAGGATCAGCCTCCCTCTGAGGGGTGGTGGTGTCGGAAGTGCATTTGAAAGAGGAACATGGATTTCCACAGTAAAGGGAGAGAGGAGAGGCGATCACATTCTCCATACGAATTGTGGAGATCCAGAGAGGAAATCGGGAAGACCCCAGACAAGTTGTGTTCCGTTTCTTCATTTTTTTCCTGTCCTGTTTTCGGAAATCAAATGTGCATCTCTCTCCCTCTCTTTCTCACGTTCCTGCGCACGGAAATGGGGAGCCAAGCAGCACCAGCGGGGGAGGCTGGTCGAGCCCTGCCTTCTTTTCCCCGTTAGACGTAAAAACAGGAAAAAAAAGCGGTTACTTTTGTAACCCCATCACGCGTGCGAAGAAGCAGGGCGATCACAGAACCCCCTAATCCCGTCTTGAGAGGCCCCGGGAGAAGAACTACAGTACTTTCTGCCAGCGGCACACACGAAAACGGGGATATTTGGGGACGATCTGCGTCTCCGCAGCATCGGTCATATCCAGTATTTCCACAGCCAAGCCATGAAGTCAGACGGACGAGTTAAAAAAAGATCCCAGGCAAAAAAAGAGGTAACCTTCCTTCACCACCACCCCCCTCTGCCCGGACCTCAACGACAACGAAAGGCGTTTAAACCGAGCTTTGGCCGGGGGAGGGGCAGTCCTGAGAAATGATACAGGAACCCCCCCCCCCGCCAACCTCTTCTCCTCTCCGATCCCCCGAAGAGCCCCCTCCCTGACACTGCAGCACTTCCCAAATGCGAAAAGCCGTCGTTTCTTCTCATCCTTTCAGGGAACGTCCGCTACGCACCCGGCGCAAAGGGAGAGAAGAGTAGCTCTCGTTACCCATAATGTAACGCATTTTTAGTTACTTTTTTTTAAAAAAAGAAAGCATCTCTTCGCGAAAACAGCACATATTTTAGAAGCCTGTAGGTAGTCAACTTGCGTCCCCTTTTTCTGATTAACCCCAAGTCTTCCACTTACTTCATGAATGAATATTTCCCTCCAACATCTGGCGCTCGTCTATGGCTATCGATTTACGCATTAAGGCCCCATTCACTCGGCTTCATTGATCTCCGGCTGCAACATACACTTACTTTCTCTTTTGCTACACATTAAATGTAAGGTTCGAAAGGGGCGTGGCGAGGGGGCGTGTTAGACGGCGTCCATGCCCAATAGAGGCTCTCGCTCGGAAGCCGCTCGATCCCCGTCGCGGGGATGCCCATGATTGGCGGCGAGAGGCTGAGGGGGCGGGGCCAGGGGCTGGCCTCTGGGCCGCGTTCGGGGATGATTTGGTTGGCGTCGGTTCGAGTCCCCGGTGTGCTAACCAGCGGAGGGAGTGATGTCATTGGCAGCCAATCAAGAGCTCCCGCGGGTCAGCCTGAGCCGGAGAGAAGCAGCAGCAGCAGCAGCAGCAGCTGCTCTCTATTGACATGCAAACTTAACCAGGAGGCGGCAGTTAACTCTTGAGGGCGCAGAATTGTCAATGCTGCACCGTCACACCCGCTGCCTATCTTGGAAAGGATCCCCCGGATCCCCCGCCCCCTCTTTTCTTGGGGGGTGCGGAGGTGAGCAAAGCGAATGTATTCGCTCCCTCCAGGCTTCCACAACCTCCCTTTCCCACGTCGCCTTCCTTCCCTTTAAGACAGATTCCGCCGCTCCCCCACACCATTCAACCCCCCCCCGCCGCCGCCACCTTTCAATGAATGAGCAAAGCAATGAATGAATCGCACACGTCCACGAGATCCTCCCTGCGCAGGGGCGACACAGGGGAGCGAGAGGCTGATGAGGTTCAGATTTGCCCGTCCGGTAACCCAAGAGGTGGAGGAGGTGGTGGGTCCTTCATCCCTAGTTTGTATAACTTTCCCCTTGACCTATCGTCGCTTGGGACTTGAAAATGGAAGGGGAAGATGAACGTAGTCCTACAGCTGGTCACGTTTCCCGATCCCAGCAAGTTTAACTTTGGGCGGGAGGCAGTGACTTCCAAAGCTAATGCAGGCTCTCATCCCAGATATCGCCACTTCCCCAGTCAGTTCGATTTAGAGAGGAAACCAAGAGTAGGGACTGACTTCCAACTTTTCAGTGATTTCTTTTTGGCTGGGTATCCTCAAACAGCCTTCATTTTCCCAGTCGATGATCAGAGGACATCGGGGTGATTCTGTGTTTTCCTCAATCTTTTTTTTTTTTAAAGAAAGCAAAAAGCAGTTTAAAATTGTAGAGAAAACATACAAACATCCCGAGAGGGCTGACACTGGTGAAAACGGGTTGGGCGGAGGGCAGGGGGAGAGGTGGCTCTTTACACATCCTCAGGAAAGGAGCCAAAAAAGAAGACACCCATCTGCCTGAAATGGCAGGTTGTCATTTATAGGTAAGGATGCAAAAGTAGAAAATGTTTATTACTCATTTTTAATAAAAAATAATCTAATATTTAATAATATTTTAAGTAAATAAAAAGCCAGAGTTGATAGATACCAAGGACCAAAATGATTTCTATAGGATTATGTTTCACCTGAACAGGAAAGGCAGCGACAAGGTAACCTGTACATTGAAGGAGTCTGGTGTCCAGGTGGATGGGCAACTTCTAGGCCTCTGATCTCCATCTTTATGGTTCTTTATCTTTAATAATATACTTCTCCCTTCAACAATGCTTGGATTAGGGGTGCTGGACTATAAAGCAAAAACCATTCACACACACAGACACACACACCGCTACCCACCACGTTTTCTCTTATCAACATTTTCTTCCTTAGTGTTGGCAATCCTTTCCATACAGTACCATGTCTAGTGAGTCCTAAAGGTCCTTATGACCCCCTGAGCTAGATGCTAAATTAGAGATATTTGTGTTTTGGGGGGAAAGTAGACCAATTTGCCACCTTCATTGTCTAATTCATGGGGTTAAGGGTGACCAGGGACATTTGATTGATTGATTGATGGGAAATCCATGTACAGTATAACCCAAACCTTATGAACCATGCTGTTCAGGCCCATGCAATCCAAGGGAGAATTGCAACTGGCACCTTTTTAAAAGAACAGTATCTTGAAATGAAAGATTGTTCTCTGTGAAAGTAGACACATGGCCACAATATCAGAAGGCTGGGTAGATAGATTCCAAAGAACAGGGAAAAACAGGTGGTTCTCCACAGTTTTCCTAAAGACCAGCAAGGAAGGGAGTGGAAGCTCCTCCACCTCCCTCACAACCAAAGGCATTCCAGGGTCTTGGGGATGTCACAAAAATGTTGGCAGAACAGCACAGCTAAGCCATTGGCGCACTCTGCCAGGCAAGGCATTTTCCCAGCAGAGATGTGCATTCTGCTAGCATATGTGTGCTGGCAGAATGACATTCTTTGGCAAGTGTTTTGCCAGTGGGACAGCAGTGACACTAAGGACATGCACAGATCCTGTATAGTTCTGAGACAAACCAGAGGGGGGATGTTCATTTGGGGGCTACAACACTCTGGATTTAATGACTTTCAGAAAGGTTTGTCATTAACAACCAATATAGTGAATACCCTTCACGGATTACTCCCCTTCATGGATTGCTGCCTTGTCATTGCTAAGAGGCTTGAATGATTCAAAGAAGCTATGTACAGGGACACACAAGACGGACAGGTCATAGTAGAGAATTCTAACTAAATCTGATCCACCTGGAGCAGGAACTGGCAAGCCACTCCAGTATCTATGCCAAGAAAACTCCATGGACAGAAACAAAAGGCTAAAAGATATGACGCTGGCAGGTGAGCCTCTAAGGTTGGAAGGCATCCAACATGCTACTGAGGAAGAGCTGAGGACAAGTACAAGTAGCTCCACAGCTAATGAAGTGGTTGGGCCAAAGCCGAAAGGATGGTCAGCTGCAAATGTACCTGGAAGTGAAAGGATAGCTCAATGCTGCAAAGAAAAATACTGCATAGGAACCCGGAATGTAAGATCTATGAACCTTGGTAAGCTGGATATGGTCAAACAGGAGATGGCAAGAATAAACATTGACATCCTGGGCGTCAGTGAAATAAAATTGATGGGAATTGGCCAATTCAGTTACGACAAATATCATATCTACTATTGGGGGCAAGAATCCCCCAATAGGAATGGAGTACCCCTCATAGTCAACAATAGAGTGGAAAAAAGCTGTACTGGGATACAATCTCTAAAATGATAGAATGATTTCAATATGAATCCAAGGCAAACCTTTCAACATCACAGTAATCCAAGTTTATGCACCAACCACCGATACTGAAGAGGCTGAAACTGACCAATTCTATGAAGATTTACAACACCTTCTAGAACTGACACCAAAGAAAGATGTTCTTCTCATTATAGGGGACTGGAATGCTAAAGTAGGGAGTCAAGAGAAAAAAGGAACAACAGAGAAGTTTGGCCTTGGAGTTCAAAACGAAGCAGGGCAAAGGCTAATAGAGTTTTGTCAAGAGAACAAGCTGGTCATCACAAACACTCTTTTCCAACAACACAAGAGGCAACTTGACACATGGACATCATCAGACGGGCAATACCGAAATCAGATTGATTTTGTTCTCTGCAGCCAAAATTGAGAAGCTCTATACAGTTAGCAAAAACAAGACCTGGAGCTGATTGAGGCTCTGATCATCAGTTTCTTATAGCAAAACTGAAGAAAGTAGGAAAACCCACTGGGCTAGTCAGATATAATCTAAACCAATTCCCTTATGAATACACAGTAGACATGAAGAACAGATTTAAGGAACTAGATTTGGTGGACAGAGTGCCTGAAGAACTTTGGATAGAGGCTCGTAACACTGTACAGGAGCAGCAACAAAAAACATCCCAAAGAACAGGAAATGCAAAAAAGCAAAGTGGCTGTCCAATGAGGCTTTAGAAATAGCAGAGAAAAGAAGGGAAACAAAATGCAAGGGAGAAAGGGAAAGTTACAGAAAATTGAATGCAGACTTCCAAAGAATAGCAAGGAGAGACAAGTGAGCCTTCTTAAATGAACAGTGCAAAGAAATAGAGGAAAATAATAGAAAGGGAAAAACCAGAGATCTGTTCAGAGATCTGGAGCTATTAAAGGAGCTATTAAAGGAACATTTGTGCAAAGATGGACATGATAAAGGACAAAAATGGGAGGGACCTCACAGAAGCAGAAGACATCAGGAAGAGGTGGCAAAAATACACAGAGAAATTATACCAGAAAGATTTGGATATCCATACAACCCAGATAGTGTGGTTGCTGACCTTGAGGCAGGCATCCTGGAGAGTGAAGTCAAGTGGGCCTTGGCAAGCTTGGCTAACAACAAGGCCAGTGTAGGGGATGGCACTCCAGTTGAACTATTTAAAATCTTAAAAGATGATGCTGTTAATGTGCTACACTCAATATGCCAGCAAGTTTGGAAAACTCAGCAGTGCCCAGAGGATTGGAAAAGATCAGTCTACATCCCAATCCCAAAGGCCAGTGCCACAGAATACTCTAACTACTGTACAATTGCATTCATTTCACATGCTAGCAAGGTTATGCTCAAAATCCTACAAGGTAGGCTTCAGCAGTATGTGGACCGAGAACTCCCAGAAGTACAAGCTGTATTTCGGAGGGGCAGAGGAACTAGAGACCAAATTGCTAACATGCACAGGATTATGATGAAAGCCAGACAGTTCCAGAAAAAAACATCTACTTCTGCTTCATTGACTACACAAAAGCCTTTGACTGTGTGGATCACAGCAGACTATGACAAGTCCTGAAAGAAATGGGAGTGCCTGACCACTTTATCTATCTCCTGAAAAACCTATACGTGGGACAGGAAGAAAAGTTAGAACTGGATATGGAGCAACTGATTGGTTCAAAATTGGGAAAGGGGTATGACAAGGCTGTATATTGTCCCCCGGCTTATTTAACTTATATGCAAAATACATCATGCGAAAGGCAGGACTGGATGAATCCTAAACCAGAATTAATATTGCCAGAAGAAATATCAACAACCTCAGATGTGCAGATGATGCCACTCTGATGGCAGAAAGTGAGGAGGAATTAAAGAACCTCTTAATGAGGGTGAAAGAGGAGAGGGCAAAAAACAGTCTGAAGCTCAAAATCAATAAAACTAAGATCATGGCCACTGGTCCCATCACCTCCATGGGGTCATGAAGACTCGGACATGACTTAAGGACTAAACAACAACAACAACAAATAGTGAGTTAGATATCTGACTGAGGAGCTCAGGAGTACAGCCAGCCTCTGTAACCTTGGGCAAGCTACACAGCCCTAAAGTAGCCCCAGAAGAAAGGAATGGTAAAACACCATTCCGTGCCCACTGTGCAGAAAAGCCTGGAAATAGTCCCCATAAGCCAGACTCAGAACCGATTCGAGGGCATGCAAATATTTTGATGTGAATGAGGAGAACATATTGTGCTGAGAAACCTGTCATGGTTTGTGGGCCATATGATACTCTAGATGGCTCCAAGGAGTCAGTAAACTGGGGGGGGGGGGGGAGATGCTTCCTGCTATTGTTGCCTTACCACTATTTGTTGGTTCACGGAGTCTGACCTGAAAATGCCTTATTGCCTTAAATGAACCATGGATAACTGTGGTCCTCTAGATCAGCTATTCCCAACATTTTGGGGAGGGCCATGGCCCTTTTAGGATTCCTTCTCAGGGACCAACACCCCCTGCCAAACAAGGAATCTTTGGGTTGTTTGCAAAGAAGCATATAACATGGACAGATGAATCTGTGCCCCACCTTCAAAGGTGCTAGGGCTCCTTTGAAAGCCATATGGCCCCCATTGAGAATGATTCCTCAGTCTAGATGGTGGTGGACTGCTCCCAGGATACCTCTCTCTTCTACATCATGGCTAGAGCATGTAGCAGATGGAGCTTAACATCATCTAGATCAGTGGTTCTTAACGTGGGTGATAATGCCCCCCAGGGGGAAATTTCATTTTTCAGGGGGGCGGTAGAACGAAAAGGGGCGGCATGGGGGTGCTGGAGCAGAAGGGGGCGGTAGGGGGGTGCTGGAGCAAGCCAAACCTTTGAAGATGGCTGCAGCCTTTTTACAGTGTGCATGAATATATATTTTCATCCAATTTTAATTTAGTTTCAGACTTTTTGTCTTGAAATATTTAGTTCCTGCATTTGTTTTTATGCCCTTTTTATATTTCTTTTTGCGTCTTAAAATTCACTTGCAACTAAATCATTAAATGTTACTTTTTGGGGGGCATTTCATTTTCTTGGAATTTAATTTTGTTTTCAGGGGTCATTGGATTTAAGTGTCTTAAATAAATAAATAAATAAATAAACAAACAAACAAACAAACAAACAAACAAACACGATATCATCACCGCGGGGAGGGGGGCGATGATAACTTCCTCAATGGCTCAAGGGGGCGTTTCTTTCAAAAAGGTTAAGAACCACTGATCTAGATCCTTGAGCAGTGCAATTATGCTGCAAGTAGACCTATCCTTTGTGGAGGTGCCCAATTTCATTTTCAAATACAATTTAAGCTAGGTGCCATCAATCCTACTCATAAGCCCTCCTTGAAATATTGGGTTCCAAGGACAAAATTGGGTTTTTTTGTGCAATCCATTGTTAGTGCATTGTGGGCAGTCATTTTGCCCATAAAAAGTGGAGGAATGTAGATTTAACATCAGGGAGTCAAAGGCACGGAGAGGTGTCAGCATATTTTAAGACTAAAACAATGTTTATTTATCTCCCATACAAAGCTCCGTTTGCTTATCTTGACAGGGACTTGTATTGCTTGGTTACAGAAGTTCTGTTTTTTTCCCCCTCTGATATAAATTGTCAGTGATGTAATTCCTTTATTCAGGTTTCCCAAATAAAACACTGAATGGCAGAAGATGAGCTAGATCAGAACAAAGGCAAACCACGGGCAGTTTCAGATGTTCGCTATTCCTTTCCAAAACCACAAAGTCTCATTTCAAGGCCAATTACCAGCCGCATGTCACAAGATAATATAACGTTGAAGGCGGATCCTGCATATGAAGGGGTAAATCATGATGATGATGATGGTTTCAGAATTGCAGAGCTGAATGGGACCCTATGGGTCATTGCGTCTAGTCCCAGTCAAGGAGGCAGAGAGGGGAATCGAACTCCCAACCTCAAGCTCTTCAGACAGATACCTAAACCACTGAGCTACCCAGCACTTCAAGATTAATATGCTTTGGATTTTATATGATGCTGTACCTAATTTTAGCACACTTTAGTAATAGTGAATATATTTCGAATGACCTTCCCCACCCATACCCTATCATCTACTACCACAGTAAAAGTAGCCATGCTGCTTTTAGTACAGTGGGGTCTTGACTTGAGAACTTAATACGTATTGGAAGGCGGTTCTCAAGTCAAAAAGTCTGTAAGTCAAGTCTCCATTGACCTACAGTGCATTGAAAACCGATTAATCCCGTAACAGGCCGTTTTTGTTCCATTTTGGTTTTTTTCTGGTCTGTAAGTCAAATCTCAGTCTGCAAGTCAAACCTAAATTTTGCAACCAGAGAAGTCTGTAACTCAAAAAGTCTGTAAGTCAAGCCATCTGTAAGTCAAGGGTCCACTGTATTCTGGGATTTGTGGCCTAAAAAAGTTATTTTTCCAAGTGGTAGCATTATAACAGGGCAGCTCCCAATCTCATTTGTACCATAAAACTCAATTGATTATTTTTTTTATAGCAACATCAATGGCTCATCCATCTATTACAAAGTCTCCTTCCCAGAGGCACATATCTGATTGCCCTTTCCTTGTGGCTGGAACATTTTGAATGACAAAGTCCTGCATGTTGGGTGTGAATTAACAATTTCTGCAGCTGCCGTGCCTGTCAATGTTTAAAAATAGGCCCAGGTTTTTGAGGTGTTTATAATCTACTCCAGAACAGGATGCAAAGATTACACAGAAGGATCTACATATCAAATCAGAGCCTCACCAGAATCTATACTGTACTGATCAGGTTTGTGTGCTTTCGAGTCAGCCATTAGATGTTGACCTCACAAAGATCCATCTCCTGTTTAGACAACGATGAGTAAAGGGAATGGCTTCCAAACTGCTGACTATGCATGTGAAGGAGAGTCACTCCTTGGTTTCATCAGTTTAGACTGTTTCCACAAGTCAACATTCTGTACCTCCAATGTGAGAGTGATACAAGGTGCATTTCTCCCCTCCACCACTAGATGAAAGGCACAAACAATCCCCCCAAGTCCATGAAACAAAGCATCAACTCTTGGGGCTGGACAATCTGCACAATTTATGTTGCTTGTGCTATATACATTATTGTGAGATTGTTGCAAATAATCCACACAAATGTGAAAATGTGAAATGGATAGGTTATCTTGGCTTCTTGAATGCAAGGGGAAAATACTTGTGTTTTCTTGTTCTTGAACACACGAAGGACAGACACAAGTGAGGTTTTAGATCCCTGGTGCTGATTGTTGGCAATATCCTTTTTGTGCTTGGAATAGATGTTGTGAAAATTGCCATGCTTGTTTGATAAAGTATTGGTCACTGACTGGCACACAGCCAACTCTTTTCCAAACATCCATGGCCCTTTCCAAATTTCCTTTCTGTATATGATAAGTTCATCAAGACAATAGTCTGCAGTTGTAATCAGGGTAAGATGAATTCCCACAAAATGAGTATTCTTGATGAGACAGACTGTCAAGAAACCATTGACCCTGGGAAAGTTTCCCCCTCCAGTGTGAGAATGAGACATAGAGTTCTTTCCCCCCCATCAAGGTTTCTACAATTGTACCAATATTATCTGTGCAGAATTACTGTCTTTTCCCTTTATGAAGCAAAACATCCACACAAAAAGCAAAGAACTGGTTGATAGATCAAAAAGTTGCAAAAAACCCACCTGATACTTCTTATGTTGAAATATCCATGCAATAGAAGAGCAGTCATTGTAATTCTGCTCAATTTTTCAATTTTCACAAATTGTGCTTGATATTGTCCAAACACTCCTTAACAATGACAGAAAATATCTCTCTGCATCAAAGGGAGGAGAAAAAAAATATAAATCCTCACCTCACTGGCAAGAATAGGACAGCGTAGACTACGTCTAGATGGACGGCATATAAATGCAATAAATGCAATAAATAAATAAATAAATAAATAAATAAATAAATAAATAAATAAATAAATAAATAAATAAAATACAAGGAAGAAATTAAATCTATAGTCTGCAAGCATTACAGAAGGTACTTCTTCCCATATAAAATGATTGATGTCAGTATGTCACTTTGGAATCTTATTTTGGTGTGGTCGTGATCCAAAGCCAGTCCTACTGTTAGACAAAGAGGAAAGACCACCTTCAGTAGCAGATCTGAGGTGTCATAAAAAGACAGCAAATAGAGATGAGTACTTCGTATTTGTTATCCCGGAGGAAGTGAATACGAATCACAGCACAACAAGTGCTGCTGTGTCCCAATCCTGCCCCCCCCAAAACTGACCGGGTTCCATCGCCATTGCCATCATGCCAATTCCAAAAGGAGCCCGACCAGCCCTTTCCCGCCTCCACATGCAGCTGACCATTCATTGGCTGAGCAGGGAGACTCCCAGCCTCCGTGCCAAAATGGTTGGCTGTGTGGGGAGGTGGGAAAGGGCCGGTCGGGCTCTTTCCAGGATTGGCATGATGGTGCTGATGGCAGAGCCAAGTACTGTGCAGAGCCCAATAAATGACCTGGCCAGTTCTGGGCGGTGAGATTGGGCCCCAGGGAAACAAATACAAAGTACCCAACTCCAACTTTTCTCTTTCTGGAGAAAATGTAGAAATAAACACTGCTGTCAAAACCAAGAGAAGACTGACTAGCTAATTCCACCAAC
This sequence comes from Pogona vitticeps, assembly GCF_051106095.1. Classification (NCBI taxonomy): domain Eukaryota; kingdom Metazoa; phylum Chordata; class Lepidosauria; order Squamata; family Agamidae; genus Pogona; species Pogona vitticeps. The sequence continues at coordinate 35,234,288 of NC_135783.1, forward strand.
CTACTATAGAAACCAATGAAGAACAGGGGAAACCTCTGTGGTATGTGAAGAGAATGGCCATTATTATTACCAGGGCTGCTATCATGCCTGTGCAGGTGTTTCAGAAAGCTTTGATTGAAAGGCCCTAAAATTACACTGAGTGCTTGTGCTAAGTGAACATGCTAACAAATTTGTGCTCCTGAATACATTTTGCTGTGTAAACCTCTTAGCATTCATTTTAGTATTCAAAAACTCATCCCACACGATTTCTTTTGGCCATGCCAGCATGTCAGCGTCTTTCCATCAGTTAAAACATTTTCTGTATTTCTGTGGGAGAAGATTCCAAAGAAAGAGATGAGTCTGAATAATTCGGTAGAAAGATTTGAAAGATCACCAGCCGAGAAGATCAGCCTAGAGAATGGAGGAGGTAAAGAGAGAAGGGGTTGTTAGATGCATTTCTTTACCCAGCTATTTTGCTATAGTGGAAATTTCTTTCTGAATTGTTCCTTGTTATTCTTGATATTCAGGATGGGATATAGAATTACCTGGTAGTTCTACAATCAAACTCAAGAAAGTTACTTTTTGGATTATAGTTCCCAGAATCCTCTAGCCAAGCAGTTCCCAGCTGTGGGCAACCCTGGTGTGTTTGGATAGCAGTTCCCAGAAGCCTTCAACACCAGCTTTGTTGGCCGGGGTTTCTGGGAGGTGCAGTTCAAGAACACTTAGGTTACTAAATGTTCAGAATCACTGCTTTAGGGAATCAGTCCATCTCATATTCGATCTTCCTCTTTTCCTGCTTTCTTCCACTTTCTTCCCAGCCTCATGAGCATCTTTTCCAGAGAATCCTGCATCTCATTATGTGCCCAAAGTAGAACAGCCTCAGTTTCAACATTTTTGTCTCCAGAGATAGTTCAGACTTGATTTCATCTTGAACCCACTTGTTCCTCCCTATTTATAGCTATCAGTATGTATCAATGTATGTGTTGCCTGATCAGCAGCAGCGTCCCATTCCCTGAAATTCCATGTGCTGGCTGGGGTTTCTGGAGTTGCAGTCCAAGAACACCTGGGTTACCACTGCACTAGCCAGTGCAGTCACTGGACCTGCTGGTGGGGAACTCAAGGAAGCTACAATCCTAAAAGTAACTTTTCCAAGCTGTGCTCTGTGACTAGCTCTCTATGATATCCCTATTTAACTTCGAGAACTTAAGATCCTATTCACTGCTCATCACCTGCTTATTTGTAGATCTGAGGTTCATGTCCAAGGCCATGTTCACATCGGTATACAAAGCATGCCATGCAGATTAACTCTGTTCAAGCTTAAGCCTCTTTCAGATGTTGTATTCCCATAGCCTTGACAAGGTAAGGAGGGGAGGCTGCCAGGAAAAAACACAGGCCACTCCTTTTATGTCTGATGGGGCACATCTGTGAAGGAAAATCTGGCAAAGCCCCAAAACACCTTATGTTACCCCCATTGCTGTTTGAGCATAGTCTCCTAGAGAAATTCTGCATGAGGGCTTTAAGAAGTTAACATCTCAGGACTCGAGTTTGACAACTACTGTCATATTGAACAAATCAGATATATATAATCAGACATTTCTCACTTTTTCAAGCCATGGACAAGTTGCAAATGTCTGTTGTTAACATGATTAAGGCATCAGTTCCATATCAGTGTTGTGTGACTCACTCTCTCTCTCTCTCTCTCTCTCTCTCTCTCTCTCTCTCTCTCTCTCTCACACACACACACACACACACACACACACACACACACACACACACACACACACACACACACACACAGAGAGAGAGAGTCATTCTGTGAATGCTGTTGCTTCATGAGCATGACTGGAAAGGTTTATTCCATAATTATTTCACTCCCTTTGCCTGATTCAGAGAAATATACTCTTTCATTCCAGTTCTAAACACTGCCTACATTATTTGAGCTGCTGATCTATTGAGGATTAAATTTGCATGAGATTTAGCTCAGCCAAAGCTCATGTTTTTAATCACCGTTAATTATCTAATCCCCTGATGGTCAGCATGGAATTCCTCTAGTAAACATATGGTAGGCCAGGAAGAAATGGAAGAAGAGGGAGAAAAAAGATGTGGTGTGGTAACACGAGCCAGAAACTGGTGCTTGAAGATTGGGAAGGTATCAGTTTCCAAGGGTCTATTCTGATTTTGTTACCAAGTTTTGAATTTCTCATTAAATGCCTCTAGTTGTGCTGCAGAAGTGCAGAGATTCACAGAGCAGCATAGTTTCAAGTTCCTTAGATCAGGCCACCCCTTTTTCTCATCAACTGGCACTTACAGTCTCGATAGCTCACTCTGAGGTACTAGTAGAAGAAAGAGCAAAGAGCTTAATTTAATTGCAGATCAACAGCAAACATGACTGCTCTCAGCAACAGACCTCAACAGACTCAAGAGGGGTAGGACATTTTACGGAGAGGCGGGACTCTTTTTGAATGCAGAGGCAGGCAGGAAATGATTAGTTAGTGCTGGACAGATGGACAGTCGACTCAGCCTAGAAAGGCTCCTCTCAGCCAAACAAATTACAGGCAACATGTGAGGGTGCAAAAACTCCCAACAGATTTCATGAAGGTTGTTGCTGGATGTTTAACCAGGACAGGACATTTTAGGGGAAAAGCTGGATAAGGAGGAGACTCACAATCCATTGATAAATTAAAATGAGATGCAGAAATTCTCCTTCTCTGTGTATGATTCCTTTTCCTGGATCCACACTGACTTCTGCTTTCATATGAAGAGCCACGCATGTGGAAGAGTGATTGTAGGAAGACAGATGGTTATTATATTTCCCTATATTATTTATGGAATCTGCTCATCATAAAACTCATTAGTTTGAATTTGGGGAAATTGTTGGATTAATCACATTGCAATTAATTTAGGGAAATTTTACTTATAGAGGGTTTCTTTTTTCAATTCAAGGAGAGCAAAATTCAGTGTAAAACATTTATGAGTTAGAATGATCACATCATGGATTTGATGCATAAAGATAAAGTCTACACCTCGTGGGGGGTGTAAACACCTAGAATTCACTGATTAACTCATTATGAAATTGTATTTTAATGTGTGTCACAAATAAATCAACCATATGGTGCTCCTTTCATTAGTAACCTTGAACATTTGTTGCTGATGGATAAAAAAATGTGTCATCCTTCTTTTGCAGTGTTTATCAGAGAATTAATTGTACCCTGAATTTATGGATTATTTCAAAATATTAAAGAAACACTTTAAACATCAAAAATCCATAGTGTGAATTTATAGGTATGTCATCAGACTTCTGCATTTTGGAACTGAACCTGAGGCGGAGGTGGGGACTAGCATTAATTTACTCTCAGGAGATTCTTGACTGTCAGCTGAATTTTCTGAATACACTACATTTGCGCTCTGATCTGAGCACCACACACACACACACACTGAAACTGTGAAGGCAGGGCTGAGCTCCTGCTGACAGAGGGAGGTAGCTGCTTCAGACAGCTGAGTGGGGTTGTCACAAAAAGACAGCAAATAGCTAATTTGTTATTGGTGTAGCACCATAAGTTTTCATCGACTTTAGCACCCTTCATCAGAGGTATTAAAGCATATAATGAACAAAAGTCATTGATCTTTACAGTGCCACAAGACTCTTTGTTAGTTTCACTATACAGTGGTGCCTCGCTTGAGGATGATAATCTGTTCTGTTCAAATCACTGTTAAGCGAAATCGTAGTCAAGCAAAAGTAAAAAAAAACCATTGAAATGCATTGAAAACCGGTCAATGCGTTTCAATGGGCAAAATACCTCATCATGCAGCAAAGATCCTCCATAGGGCGGCCATTTTCCGATGCCTGTAAAGAATCCGTCCTGAACAGAGCGGGGAGCCATTTTGAAAACCCAACGATCAGCTGTTTTTGATCGTCGTGAAGCGAAAAATCCATTCCCAAAGCAGGGAACCAATCGTCGTCAAGCAGATTTTCCCATTTAAACATTGTTTTGCAATTGCAATAGCGATCGCAAAAAACTCATCATAAAACGGATTCATTGTGGAGCGGGGTAATTGTTAAGCAGGGCACCACTGTATAGATAGCTGCTTCATTTGGAGTGCCGCTGCCCCCACCCAAGGTAGGGGAGGCAGGGAGTACCTCCTCCCTCATGGTCTCAATAATCTCCAAAATGCCAAAGCACAGATCCTACTTCACTCTCCAGATAAGCGAAGCTCGAGACCCCCAAGTTGAACTTTTGCATATTGTACACGATTTATCTGGGGCCAGTCACAGTGACAGGCCTCCCAGTAGCATCTCCTGTTACCAATTTACAGCCTTTTAAAAACACAAAGTGGAGGCCTTCCACCGGGACTGGGACCTCTCCTCTTCATCAGTAGATCGAACTGAGATGTCCTCTGTACTGTCTTGCCCGGTGACTCTTAACACTGTTTCAGCTTGTGACATTCAACTGAGGTTGATAGGGTGCTTGATTGGTGTAGGGCCACCACCTCTTCACCAACCTGGTGGCTGACAATGTTAACAACTATCAACCAGTCACCAAAATTCCTTTCATTAAATCCTCCTTTCACTATCAAAAATAGGCCTTAAATGGCTGATCCGTACATTTATGACCTACTGTAAGAACAACCAATTGGTTATAAATTTTGTTAAAACCAAAATTATGGTTTTCGCTCAGTCTGTAACACCAAGAAATTGGAGAATTAATGGTTCCTGCACTGAGCATGTAAAACAGCTAAAGTATCTAGGTATTACATTCCACCATAAACTTTCCTAGGCTGCCCATAGACAGTCCATAATCCAAGCAGCCCAGAACATGCAGAAAACTATCTTGCATTTTTTCTTTACTAAGAGGGGGGGCAATTTATACCAGCTGCTATCCAAGTTTTTAAGCTCAAGATTCTGCCCCAACTGTTATATGGTATACCAATTTGGATTCTAGGATTTCACGCAAGTATAGAGAGTGTTCTTTCAATTTTTACAAGATCCATTCTGTGAATGCCAAGATGCATCTGTGCAGCTGCCTTATGATTAGAGACTTGTCTAACATCACTAGAATGTAGTGCTTGGCTCTTTGCTTTTAGATTTTGGAACAAGGCAATATATGCTGATCCCTCTATGTAATATCTTAACCTTATACAAAAATATATCCATAATAGCTCATGGCTTAAAGCTTTTCCAGCCAATCTGCATCTATTAGGGCTCTCTACAGACTTTCTTCATGCCCAGGAACCCAAGGCAGCTAACTCTATCCTAGAAAAACGGATTAGGGACATTGACTTTCAATATTCTATTTCAAAGTCTTGCAAAACATGCTCCGTCTTGCACCTTAGCCTGAACTATAATTTTTCCCAAAGTGCTAGGTATTTGGAGAATCTGGTTATCCCAAAATACAGGCACATCTTCTCAAGAATCCGATTTATCTGTCTCCAATCCGCAATTCTAGATGGGCGATATTCTGTCACCCCTTATGAAAAAAAGATTGTGTCCTTGTAAGGATAGAGAAATTGAAACTTTGAAACACGTCCTTTTTGAGTGTAATTTTTACAGAAATAAGCGTATCAAATTCCTCAAGTCCATAACAAATGTCTTCCCAGGTAGGAGACTGATTTGGCATACAAAATATTTATTAAGCAACACAAACAAGATAACCACCAAATCAGTGGCCGAATTCCTTCTCTCTGCCCAAAGAATACAAAAGACAATCTTGACCTCTACCTACCCCTGTCATTAAAAAAACAATGTATGGGTAATCTATTTTATTAATTTATACTGTTTTAGCTATCTTGAAATGTTTTAATTGCTTACATCTATTTTAAATATTACATATATGTATTCTGTTGGGTCGGAGACCTCTTAATAAAGATTGACTGATTGAACTTTCGTTATCAAGCTGGTGGAGAGAGTGGTGGCTTCAGGTGCTTCTGGAGGAAACCAATTCCATTCCAGTCCGGGTTCAAGCTGCATCACGGCATGAAGACATCATTGGTTGCCCTGCAAGATGACCTTTTGAGGGGGCCAATAAGGACAAAACGTACTTGTTGATTCTCCTCAACCTATCAGTGGCCTTTGATACTGTTGACCATGGTATCTGGCAGAGTGCCTACTTCTGATTAGATCTGGCCATCCTGTAAGATCGTCACAGGCCAGGCGCTGGAGAGTTCTGACCCCAAGAGAGGCTCAAAAAACAACTACCAGAAACCGGGCCTTCTTAGCAATCACCCTGCAATTATGGAATACTCTCCCGCCCAAAATCTGCCTGGCCCCCTGATTGGGAACCTTCAAAAACCTATTTGAAACATGGCTATTCAGATAGGCCTTCTTGGATCTTAAACCAACATGATACAACAGTGCCTCAATAGTTTAATATCCAACCTACCACCATGTTTCCATTTTAACTTGATTTTATTATGTTTTTACTGTGTATTTTTACTGTTATTCGTTTTGTATTCTTAATATTTTATTTGCTCTTTTGTTATATATCCTTGTTACTATGTTACTGTTATTGTTTACCTTGTTGTAAACTGCCCAGGGTGGCCTTGGCTGCCAGATGTGTGGTATAAGAATCAGTCAGTCAGTCAGTCAGTCAGTCAGTCAATCAATCAATCAATCAATCAATCAATCAATCAATCAATCAATCAATCAATCAATCAATCAATCAATCAATCAAAGGTACTGTTGGGTAGATGTGAGACAAGCTTCATTAGGGAGAGCATACTAATGTGGAACAGGGTAGATCTTCAGTGAGAAAGCCCCCTTTTTTTCTGGCTTCCCCCCAAATGACTAATCAAGATGGAGGAGAGGGCTTTGTAGAGATCAGTTTCTGAAGATGATCTAAAGACATGAGTAGGTCTACATAGAAGGAGGCATTCTATCTAGTCCCTGGTTCTGGTTAAAACAGCCATATTTTGCACTAGCGGAGGCTTCTGGAATAACTTCAAAGGCAGCCCTATATTCAACATATAACAGTAAAAACTGTTTTTGACCTATAAAGCCCTAAACAGCTTGGGTTCAAGCTGTCTCAAAGACTACATCTCCCTCTATGAGCCTGCCCAGGCTTTAAGATCATCAGTGGAGGCCCATCTCTCGGTCCCATCACCCTCTCAGGTGTGCTTGGTGGGGACATGGGAGAGAGTCTTCTCTGTTGCTATTCCTGGACTCTGGAATTCCTTCCCATGGGAAGTTAGGCTGGTCCCATCTTTGCTGTCCTTCCACAAGTGGGCAAAGACTTTTTCTTTAGGCAGGCTTTCCCTTAGTAACTAGCTGTCTGAGAGGGTTTTTAAAAAAAGATTGTTGTGCTATATTGCTTTTAAATATGTTTTTAATATTGATTTTATTATAATATAATATTTACTGATTTTTTAAAATGTTTGTGTACTGACTGTTTTTAGCTTTTAAATATTGTCTTAATGCTGTAAGCTGCCTTGGGTCCTTTTAAGGAGGAGAATGAATGAATGAATGAATGAATGAATGAATGAATGAATGAATGAATGAATGAATGAATGAATGAATGAATGAATGAATGAATGAAGAGGTGATCAGAGCACAGATCAGGGTAACTAGATGATACACATAGAGATAAAGTCATATCTGAATCATAAACGTTTAAGCTTTGCTGTACCACTGCTACATTTTTCCTATTCAAAAATCCTCTTAATTGTATTTATAGTTTCTATATCCTCACTGGACTTTTCCTCCTACTGTTGTCCATTTATTTAACTTCTTTTAAAAATCCCCTGCACTCTATTGATAAACCTTGATATGTTTTGAAATTTTTTCCATCCTTGTAATGTAACTGTAAAGTTTGAAAACTTTCACATAACACAAAGGAAACTGAATGGGCCTTGTGTTCTTAAAAATCCTGCGGCCACAATGAATCCTCAGTTGACGTAAAGCTGGCACTAATGACATCTAGAGCAACTGTCCACCTCCTGCTCTCCTCCGGAACAGACTTCGGTAAAAGAGGGGAGCAGGCTGGCATTTCTTGAAGGGCTCACATCCAGCTGTCATATATATTAACATTGTCCTCAGGAATATCTAGCTAAGTAACAGCGCTTCGTGTGAGAATACTCAGTGGCCTATTATAATCTTTTTGGCATGTTTCCCTTGATGGAACAGGGAGGAGAAAGGAATGTAGCTAAATGAGTGGAGCCAGCAGTGCGATTAAACAAGTTAACTTTGTTATGTTGAATCAGTGTGAATCCACATTTGTCCCTCTTAAGCCATAATGCATCAGCCACTTAAGTACACATTCATCTTTGCAACTGGCAGTCATTTAAGTTGACCATAATACTGGACATAAAATAATTTGTTTATTTTGTGGTGGAGGGAACACATAGGCCTGTTTCTCAATTCCTAAAATATACTTGTTAAATTTATCTCCAATTCTTCTGATCCAGAGATAGCCCTGTCTCTGTGCATCTCTACTCACAGCTGAAAAGGAGCCATGTGCTTCGATACAGGAGGACAGAGTCCATACTGGGTAATTGACAGTGGCTCCTCCTTGCCTGAGATGAAACACTGCATCTCATGCTTACTCAAAAAGTCTGCTATCTCCACCTTGGAAACCCAGACCCTGCAACATCTGACCAGGATATTTCTTCTTCATCATAGAATTGCAGAGCTAGAAGGGACTTTCTGCGTCGTAAAATCCAGCCCCTGTCAAGGAGGCACAGTGGGGAATCGAACTCCCAGCCATACCTAAATCACAGAACTACCCAGCAGTTGTTTTTGGATTTTCTTTTTCTCAACTCCACCCTCTCAGGCTCTGCAATGCCCAGCTTAAAGAAAAGTCCTCTCAGACTCAAGATCTACCTGTCTTTGATATTGCAGCAGCTCAATAAAGACATTGCCCACGTATTTTTAAATAACAACACACACATACAGAAGGATCTTTCTTTATAGGAAATTTCATTACGAGTCCAAACTTGAAGCACCCTTTCTGTATTCTCTGAGTTTTTGCCTTTTTTTTTCAAACTCCAGTCTCATCCTTAGCTAGAATAAAGCTTACATTAAAAAGGGGGGAAAAAACTTTCACATGCTGATGTTCATCTAGTTTGCTGGACTGCATCAAGGCTAAAAGAAAAAAAAATACTTAAGCTCATGAGTGGCTTATCTGTGATGTTAGATGTGCAATGTACACACCTAGCACTGTGCTCTCAGTTCCCAACAAAACCAATTGTTATCCCTTATGGCTAGTTGCGAAACAGAATTAATATATACACAAATGCTGTTTCTCTTAATAAGTAAGTAAGTAAGTAAGTAAGTAAGTAAGTAAGTAAGTAAGTAAGTAAGTAGGTAAGTAGGTAAGTAGGTAGGTAGGTAGGTAGGTAGGTAGGTAGGTAGGTAGGTAGGTAGGTAGGTAGGTAGGTAGGTAGATAGATAGATAGATAGATAGATAGATAGATAGATAGATAGATAGATAGATAGATAGATAGATAGATAGATAGATAGATAGATAGATAGATAGATAGATAGATAGATAGATAGATAGATAGATAGATAGATAGATAGATAGATAGATCTTATCAGGAGGGCTCTGTTGACCTAAGTATTGTTAGCTTGATTCCAGCCATTTTCCTGGTGACTAGAAAATAGTTCATTTCCCCTTCACAGCTTTCTCTCATTGGGCTGCCACTGAAGGACTCCAAGGACCCAGCAAGACATTGTTTGCCTCTCCCCTTGCTGTTCTCAGTACAGAAGAATGAAGCTGACTCAGCTTAAGCCGTTGAGATTATTTTTCTAATTATCAAGGAAGTCAAGCATCATATCCCCTCCAGTGCTTTCACTGCAGCTGTGACTCTTGTCAGTTTATTAAAAGGCATTAAGAAGAGGAAAAACTAGTACTTATTCCACTACACCAATGTTCCTTCCCTGCTCACTGTGATCAGATCAAAGTCATGAAGCCCAAACAGACCTCTAAAGGCCCATATAGTGAGGCCATGACAGCCTGCGGGGGTGGGGAAGGAATGATCGGGTGCTTTGTGGCATTCCGGTGTGAAGCCACTTACAGAGTGAGGGGGGCAGATTGTACAACCGGGGGTACTCTGCGGCTTCTCCAAAATGGGGAGAAAGGCTCGGAAATATATCCTTGCCACATCTTGGGAAGAAGTTTATGTTCAACCAGCTGTGCAATATATCTGACCGTTCTTTTTGTACTTGTCGTCCCCAATATTCAATATTCACCCCATTGTGACTGTGTGATTGCATTGATTGTCCTTGGCACCTGTTCTTATCTGGCATAAAAATCTTCTTCACATAATTGGAGCAGTGGGATGGAACTCATCATGGCCCTTAATCCCTTCCTGTGCAGCCTATGAAGCTGGTGGAACTCCACCAACGTTTCTCTGTTGCCCAGCTATTGAGGTTGGCAGAAGAGGAGGAACTACCAATGTTTCTTGACTTCCAGAAACAAGGCCAGGTGATACCTTTACTAGACCACTCTTGGTGTCTGACTGTAGAGTCAGAAGCTGTGAGTTCAGTTTGCTCCCCCCCCCGCCCGCCTCGTGAGCCCCAGAAAGGATCACCGTAAGTCAAAAATGACTTAACAGCATACACTTATTATTATTTTAAAAATTAAATAAAAATGCTAGCTTTCGACTTACACTTGTCTTCGTTGGGCTGTGACCCAATGTGTTGTGGATAGTAAACCTGGGAAAGTGTAACTCCATCCAGATGACTTAACTTCTCACCTAACCAGACAGGCAATCCCCCCAACAGAAGGGTATCCAACTTATCTGTATTCAGTTTCACTATGTTGGCCCTCTTAGACACACGGAAGATACAAAAATGCTGTGACAGATGTCTGTGCCAGGTACATTTCTTAAAGTGAGTTCCAAAATGCAAGCTGTAAATAGGAGTCAGGACTGTAGGTTCCAAATTCCACCCTGGTGGTTCTTGGTTGGATTATCCCTTCCAACAAAGGGCTGCCAGGTATTTGGCTTTATCCTTGCCCTATGACCTATTTTGCTCCTGCCAACCTAGCAGTTGAAAGGCATGTAAAAATGTGAGTAGATAAATAGGTACCACCACAGTGGGAAGGTAAGAGCGTTCCATGTCTAGTCGCGCTGGGCACGTGACCACGGAAACTGTCTACGGACAAACGCTGGCTCTATGGCTTGGAAACAGGGATGAACACCGTGCCCTAGAGTCGGACACGACTGGACTAAATGTCAAGGGGAACCTTTACCTTTGCCTATGACCTATTTTGAAACTCAGGAGTGCTTTTTGGGTAGATCTCAGTGTGGTGACCATCAGCAGCAAGGCCTGGGAGGAACAAGTAATCTGAGTAGTTGCTTTTTGCAGGAGACATTCCAACAATACATTTCAACCATTCAGTGCCATGTAGGTTAAAATCAGCACTTTGGATTGGACATGGAAATGAACAAGGAGCCAATGCAGGTGAACCAGGATTGGGGCAATGTGATTGAATTGACTTACCCCGAAATCAGCCTGACCATCGTGTTTTGGACCTGCTAGAGTTTCCATACCATCTTCAAGGGTAGCATACAGTAAAGCATGTACCAATGGTTTTTCCTGTCTAGATAGGGGTGCAATTGGGCAACCAATCAAAGCTAGAAAAAAGCAGGCCTAGCCACAGCAGATATTTGGCATTCTATTAAGTGAACTTTCTTCCAACAGAAGGGTCTCTATCTTGTCTGGACTCCATTTCAATTTGTTGGCCCTCGCAGAGTCCATTATAATGTCAGGCATTGCTGAAGCACTTGAACATCTTCCTCTGCAGAAAAAGAAAAAGACAGATAGAGTTGTGTGTCATAAGGGTATTGATGGCAACAAACTCCAAATCTCCTGATTAAATTCATTGTGTTTTAAGAAACTAAAAATAACAATGGAGCAAGAACTGTTGGTTGGACCAGCCAGTCAGCAGTGGGAAGGTCCTCATTAAAGCTGATGGCTGGCTCGCACAGTTACACATTATATCCCTTCATATAACTCAGGAGTTGATGGCTAGTGAGAAAATGTGTGAACTCCAGTCTACTGGAAACCCTTGCCATTTACTGTTGAGTAAAATAGAAGTCTACCTGAGAGATTCAATTGATCTACTCCACAAATATACATTATTACCCAATAGTGCAGAATGACATTCTCCATCTGCTTTTGAGTTTGAGAGAGTTGAGTGAATGCATATTTTGGTCTTCCAGGCCCACAAAAAATAAATCTTAGTTTTCATTTGCACGGTATTTTAGAATGTGAATTTTGCCTGCATGTTTTCGCTGTACGGGGCAGGAAAAGCCTATCGGAACGTATTAAACTTAGTTTAATGCGTTCCAATAGGCGCCAAAACTTACCCCTCCAGCGATGTTTTCGCTGGTCCGGCGGCCATTTTGGAGCCGCCGAACAGCTGTTTGGCGGCTCAAAAATGGCCACCGGACGCCCCAATCGTCGCAAAGGGATCGCTATACGGATTCTTCGTTATACGGTGCGCTCGTTAAGCGAGGCACCACTTGTAAGGCCTTCTTCACACCTCAGTCAACAGAACTTTTATTTAAAGCCTTTATTCTAGTAGGCACAGGGCAGCAGCTGCCTACATGTCTGCAATGTGGATGGTTCACAGAATATCAAAATAAGCACAGTTTCTCCAGGCCTTCTTCTTCCATGTTTGATTGCAACTTGCAGTGGAGGTGGGAGGTTAGTGGGCTAACATCACATCCAACTTATTGGTTCTTCTTCATCCGTTATTCCTGAATGCCTGGATGCTTGCTGTTGCTTCCAGATTTACCACATGGCCTCTAATCATTAACAGGATAAAATCTATTCTGTTCTATACAATGTATCATATCCTATCTTTTTGAAGGCTGAAAGTTATGTGGTACATCTGGTATCCATAGCTTATAAAATGTATATCCTAGCAGCTCACTATTTAACATACACAGGTGGACTAGACCTGGAGTTAGAATGTTATATCAAGACCTGGGAGACAAAATTCATATTTCCTTACCACCGCCGCCCATCAGAAGCTCACTGAGTCCAACATTCTTTCCAGGCCATAAGAAAGAGGGAAGAACCATGTCCATTGCTCTCTCAGTTTCGTGGCAGTACAGCTGTCTATAAAAAGAATAAGTCATAATCTTATGACAGTGAATTTCCACAAGTTAACCATGCTTGTTGCGAAGAAGGTCTTGGTTTTGTACATCTTGGACCCACTGTTCATGAAATCATTAGGTGACCTTGATTTCTGATATTCTGTGAAATGGAGAGACACCTCCACTTAGCATCTTGATGATGTTTGAGTATAATGGAACCTGGGCTTTAGCTTGGCAACTGTGGATCAAAGGATGAAACTATATGTTGAAGAGTACACATCACGAGAAACTGAAATCCCAGTACTCTGCAAGGCATGTGATTCTAACAGACTTTCATCTCCAAGCAATCATGCTTGCAAAGGAAGCCTAGAGAAATGCTCCCCTCCTTTCTCATATTTATTTATTTATTTATTTATTTATTTATTTATTTATTTATTTATTTATTTATTTATTTATTTATTTATTTATTTATTTATTTATTTATTTATTTATTTATTTATTTATTTGCTTTATATCCCACCCATCTGGTATATTTATACCACTCTGAGCGGCTAACATCAGCATATATACAATAAAAATAATATAAAGCCAAAAACATCAATTATTAACAAACCATACCGAAAATAATAAATGATAGATAGATAAAAGAGAGAATAAATTAGATTAAATGCTGGCAGGAGGGAAGGCCTGGACGTAAAACCACGTTTTTAGTTGAGTTTTAAATGTACCCAGCATGGGGGCTGCACGAATCTCAGAGATTATTCCAAAGGTGAGGAGCCATTGCCAAGAAGGCCCGGTTTCGTGTCTTTTCCCTCCAGGCCTCCCTCAGCGTCAGGCTCCTCAACCTCACCTCCTGGCTCGCGCGGGTGGTCCGAGTAGATCTTGGTGGGAGCAGGCGTTCCTCCAGGTATCAAGGTCCCAAACCGTTTAGGGCCTTGTAAGTGAGCGTTAAAACTTTGAAGTCGATACGGAAACGAATGAGCAGCCAATGCAGTCTGGCCAGTGTAGGAGAAATGTGATGGTATTTTCTCCCTCCAGTAAGGAGTCTGGCCGCTGCGTTCTGCATCATCATGTCTTCTGGCTCCTGCGTAGTTGCACATTGTGGCCACATGGCATATATCCAGTGATAGTGGTTCATACTTTTTAAAGTCTTTTGCCCTTTTAAAGATAAATTAGATGCAGTATGTTCCTCTACACCCTTCAAGTGGAACATATTCCCTTTCTCTCTTTTTTTTTGCTTTTCCCTGCCTCCTTTCCCCTTTAAAAAAAAACTTGGGCAGGTACATCGCTGTGTCAGCTAAATGTCCTTGCTGGCCCCTCACAGCACCCTGGGGCACCAACCAACAAGACAGGAGCAATGCTGAAGCTTTTCTTTGTGTTTTTTTTTCACTGAGTCAGCAGTGACGCTGCAGCTGCTGCTCTTTCGGCTCCGGCTCCTGTTTCAGCTCCGGCTCCTTCATGCTTCTTTGCTTCCTGTTCTGCCCCATCATTGTCGTTGTTTAGTCATTTAGTCGTGTCCGACTCTTCGTGACCCCATGGACCAGAGCACGCCAGGCCCTCCTATCTTCCACTGCCTCCCGGAGTTGTGTCAAATGTTGGTTGCTTCGCAGACACTGTCCAGCCATCTCGTCCTCTGTCGTCCCCTTCTCCTCTTTCCTTCACACTTTCCCAACATCAGAGTCTTTTCCAGGGAGTCTTTTCTTCTCATCAGATGGCCAAAGTATTGGAGCCTCAGCTTCAGGATCTGTCCTTCCAGTGAGCACTCAGGTTTGATTTCCTTTAGAATTGATAGGTTTGTTCTCCTTGCAGTCCAGGGGACTCTCAAGAGCCTCCTCCAGCACCACAATTCAAAGGCATCAATTCTTCGGCAGTCAGCTTCTGCCCCATACCCTTTGCTAATCCCCCTGCTCTGTCACCACTGCCTCTGCCACTCAGGGGAGCCACAAGTGGAAAAAGTTTGGGAACCACTGCAGTAGGGGGACTGATATTCCACATGCTTCCTTTTGCTCATTTCTGGGAGACTTTGGGGGGAGTGTCCTACTCTTACATATGTCCCCTCTGCTTCTCAGATGACCTTCAACTTCCACTTTTTTCAACTTCCCCCATTGACCCCCCTTCTCTCTTTCCTTTACAATCCTCATCCTACATCAAGCCCTATTTGACAGAAGCATATTAATGCACTGACATTCCACTTAGAAAATTATTTTATTAAAAAAGAAGTTGGACTGCAGCTGTTAGGAGACACGGACCCGCATGCCAGTTGTATAGGAAATAAATCGATTTAGGAGTACACACTCCATGGAATGCAGGTGCGATGAAACATGGAACAAAAATCTCAGTAGCCTCCCGACAGGCTGGATTTGATGTGGAGATAGCATAAATAATCGGTAATGGCTGTACCTCATCTAAACAAAAAACGAGTTGCAATTCACAAGTAGTAACTTGGAAACATTTTGCAAGTGTAACCGCATCCTTATTTGCTTACTCCCTTTTCAGCCTATATATAATGTACAATTTGACACTCAGTCAGTAGACTGAAGTTTGGAAACACCTCTAGAGGGAGTGCACTACAAGAACTAGGAAAGTTGGCTTCCCTTTCCTTTTGGCCCTAGGATGTTAGATGTGATTATTCCCTACCCCACCTCACAACTCCTTTTGCCAGCTTCTTTATTAAAGTGAAAGCCACATGAATTTGCTCTGTTGATCTTTGTACATAGCAAAAAATAAGGCAACAGAAACAACTGCCATCTAGTGTATCAGGTACCAGAGCATGGCAGCTGTACGTTGGTGCTGCCTTCCTAACAGCAGCTTCCCTGTGAATTTTTGGCCAAGGCAAAAGCGACAACTTGTGAAACCAAAGTGACAGATCTCTCAATATCAAAATGTGGCACACCCAATGCATTCCTGAACTGCAAAAGGAGCAAGCAACCCTGCTGATAATGACACAGCAAGTTAGACATCAGGTCTGTGGAGGGGAGGGAGGGGCAGCTGTTCTGGATGGAGAGCAAATGGCCAACCCTAAGAACCTACTGTAAACTATCAAGCAAGACAGTGATGTGGAACTCTGAGTCATTTCCAGACAATCTTATATAGGTAGCTGAAGGCTGAAAGAAAGGAATACCAAGTTATTGTTGCTGTGTTTTTTTTTTCTGTTTAAAAATCTCATTTGTGACTGGCACTTCACTCTTGTTATTTTGTTCTATCATCTCTTTCACAGCACTGAACATTGTCGCGTAAGGTTTGTATTATATGATTCTTGTGTTCAAAATATGGAGGAATGTACAGTATACAGCTGTGCTGCGCAGCAATGGTCTGAAACATCTTTGATTTCTGTAGGATTATATTTATTTTATTCTACCTTATTCCATGCAGGTTTCTGACATCCAAATGTAATGAAAGGTTGGACAGTTACAAAGATCCCTATAACTGTGTTAAACATATGCTAAATGATTAAGATTGAAAACAAGACATTATGCTGCCTGAAAGAAGCACTGCATTTTGCTGGATCTCATTCAGATGCAAATTCTTGCATGTTCCTCCTCCAAGTATATCCTGAAGAAAGTGGCTGGGCTGACCATTTGAACTTTATAGCATCAAGAGCTAAACCAGCGGTGGACACGCTATGCCCCTTACCTTTAATCTCACAAGGCTCTCACTTTATTTTTCAAGCTGTTTCCAATCTATCGGTTCAGACCTCTGGTGATCTTTTCTTCTCCTGGCAGTCCACAGTTCGCAAAAGAAGAGGGAGAAAAATGTTTTTGGGGTGGGAAATAATCTTGGGAGTTAATCTGTCTCTCAACAGATCAAAGTGGCTAACTAGCAATTTTCAGCTAATTTTAAACGTTTTAAATTTACTATGTGAATTGTATTTTATTGGGCCTTTGGCTGTAGAATAAATTTGTATTGAATTGTAATTTTGGCACCCGAGGCAGTCAGCACCCTTTCGTCCCCTCCACCTGGATGTATGAACATGAGCTCCCCCTCAAAAAAAAGGAGGGGGAGAATGTGGTGCCCCTCCCCCCAAAAAAGAAAAGAAACAGAAAATTAATGTGTATGTGTGTGTAGAGAATTAACCTATCCATTCTAAAGGAAATCAACCCTGAGTGCTCACTGGAAGGACAGATCCTGAAGCTGAGGCTCCAATACTTTGGCCATCTCATGAGAAGAGAAGACTCCTTGGAAAAGACCTTGATGTTAGGAAAGTGTGAAGGCAGGAGGAGAAGGGGACAACAGAGGACGAGATGGTTGGATAGTGTCACCGAAGCTACCAGAATGAATTTGACACAACCCCAGGAGGCAGTGGAAGATAGGAGGGCCTGGCGTGCTCTGGTCCATGGGGTCACTAAGAGTCGGACATGACTAAATGACTAAACGACAATGACATGTTTAAGAAAAACAAATAAGGCTAATTGTTGTTACATTCCCACACACACACACATATGATATTCCAGGCGATTCATGTCTAGATTTTGGTGCCATCTACATGTGGGTGCCCAGGAGCAAAACCCAGATAACCAATCCTAGCTGCAGCCCTGCAACAGATTACTTCCAAGGACATGTGACTTTCAACCAGAAAAAAGTGTCCAATCTCTGATCTAAAGCACAACTGAATTACCACATGTTAGAGAGTCAACACAGGCATTTGTTATTGACCATCAAGTTAATGATTTCTTCGCTTGTGGCATTTGTTGCTAAGATTTAGGCCAAATGCAATATGCTGGCAGGCATAATTAATAGGATTAGTTATAGCCGTAGTGTTATGTTCCAGAATTCTATATTAGTGTAATACTTTTATAACGCTAGGCAAAAGGGCACCAAAATGTTGGCAAGCTTTCTTATCCTCTCCATCATTTCAAGAGGCAAGATTTAAAAAAAAAAAACAGGTAGGGAAGGTGATAGAGGAAAACAATTTGAAATTAAATTAAGCATCTGTACAAAGTACTCAAAAGGGATGGGGGGGGACCATTCAGAGATGGCCGTAGCATGTGGTAAGCAAAGTGCATTCCACAAAATCTTTAACAATTATGATTTCTTCATCTTCATTCTTATCATTTAAGTGGTATAATTCTGTGGACATGATTTTTGTCTATAGTCCTGTTTTTGCACTTTCTTCATCTACCTTCTTCAGGAGTTGTTTGCAGTGGTAGCTGCTTTCTGCCAGTAATTTGGTTATCATCTACAACAGTATATGTTTTCAATGGCTAATTTCCACTTATTTCCAATCCATATGAATTTAATCCAACTTTCCATATGAACTGCATACAAATAGAATGGATATGAATAGAGAACTAACAGATTGAATGAAGAAGGAGAAGCAATTTGGACTTCTCTCCGTATGCCTTTGGCCCTGAGTATGCCCTGGATGGACTTGGAGATTACAGAACATGTCAGGAAGTAGCCTGTTCTGCCTTCAATTTGAGTGACCCACGAGACACCAAACTGAGGGATTTCCTCTTGAAGAGTATGCATCATACAAACAAAACACAAAGAAATAGTATTGGGGTACCTTAAGGACTAGCAGATTTATTTCATGGTGAGTTTTTGTGGATACAGACAGTCCAGTTCCTCAGAAACATTTTTCTATTGCCAGAGGAAGTGGATCACAATCCACAAGAGATCACGCTGAAATAAAACTGTTAGTCTTAAAGGTGCTACTGAACCATTCTCTGGGTTCTACGGGGCCATCTTTTTAAAATGAGTATTTGCAAGCACAAGGGACCTTACAATGATGGGATTTAAAAACAAACACAAAAAAAGAATAATGGAAAAACAGCCCCAAACTGGATGCTTCTAACTGTATACCCTTGAGCTCTGCCTGCTAGTATTGTGCCGGAGCAGGAGATGCTTGTAGGAAAAATGAAGTACGTACATGCCTCTTTAAAGCAAAATTGGGTCAGGAGCAAAATGTCAGATATATGTATCAGCCGAGGCAGAAGAATCACAACACAAATGAAACAGCTCCAGGTGTATAGTCTTTAGGACTCATGAGATCACCAGATTGACTCGTCCTGTTCCCCTTGTGCACAAACATCCTGAAATTCCACTGCCTAAGCCAAGCTGCTAAAGGCCTATATCGATCTCCAGGGCAATGGCAGCTCCCACTTTCTTCAGCTCTCTCTCTCTCTTTTTCCCCCTTCTCAGTTGAAATTCTGCCTTTTCCTAATATTTCCCCATCCACTGGGGTGAATCCAATAATCTAAAGGGGTTACACAAAGATACTTCAACTTTTATTTTCTTGAGAGTGGTTTCACTCAGTTGGGGGGGGGGGCTTTCTTCCTGATAGTAGGAAAATAGGAAGGGAAAGCTTCCACTGCGCATTTGAACATTGTGCGCTGGAGCCCTGCTGAAGAAGACAAGCCTAGTTACAACATTATGACTCAGAATCATCCTCAAGTGAGTATCACCCACAGAATATATTATTTTGTATGTGCGTGCAATTTCAGCATGTCTTGGAGCTGTTCTTTTCTCAAAATTCACACATTTTGGATACTTTTAGTTCAGCAGCCAAACTAATACATGCTGCATAAACATCTGTCTATTGATGCTATATTTCATGCATCTAAAGATGTGGGTATGAGCCCATGAAAACTTAATGCAAAGTGAATTTGTTGACTTTTAATATGCCAAATATTGTTGTATCTATTCCATCTTGAGTCCTTTTATTGGGAGAAAGGTGACCTATAAATAAGAGAAATACATAAATAAATAAATAGATCTTTGCATGTACTTAATGGGATCTGATACATTCTTCCCTTCACTTGATATATTAATTTTATGCTTTAAGTGGTTTTATTGAACTGTGTGCATGATCACAATAATCCATTTGGTTATACTGAATAGAATGTGAAATATTTATTATTTATTTGGCCTATTAAATAAGCAGATGCAAAAAACCAATTGCAAGTAATCATAATGACCTGTGATCAGTCTTGAGAGTCCCCTCATCTTCAAAACAATTCTGGGATCCCTGTTTTACATCTTTGGGCTATACCTTTTCCAGAATTTCCCAGCCAAGATGTAGTAATTTTTTTCTGTTTCTGAAGCTTTTCTTCCTCTGTGTCATGTAAAAAGCTTCATTTTGTGATAGGTGATTAGATGATAAAAACAGGCTTAATTTACAAGTCTGATTGCTGAGGCATGTACAATATATCACAGAAGTGAGTACACCCCCTCACATTTCATAAATATTTTAGTATATCTTTTCATGTGACAATACTGAAGAAATGACATTTGGCTACAATGTAAAGCAGTGAGTACTGTACAGCTTGTATAACAGTGTAAATGTGCTGTCCCCTCAAAATAACGCAACACACAGCCATTAATGTCCAAACTGTTGGCAACAAAAGTGTGTTGCATTATTTTGAGGGGACAGCAAATTTACACTGTTACACAAGCTGTATACTCACTGCCTTACATTGTAGCCAAGTGTCATTTCTTCAGTGTTGTCACATGAAAAGATATACTGTACTATAATATTTATGAAATGTGAGGGGGTGTACTCACTTCTGTGATATACTGTAACTCTGAAGGAATCATGTCTCTGAAGAAAAAGATGCCATCAGTTTCTGAATGTGAACTTCTGAATGTGTTTTCTAGACTGATGGAGAATAAGGCTCTCTGTGGCTATTAGCTATAATGCTCTACGTTACCTCAGAGACAGTGTGTTCATAAACACTTCCTGCCAGGGAACATGAACAGGAGGGTGCCTTTTTCCTCTTGTCCTGTTTGTGGTCTTCCCATAATACATCTGGGTTGCCACTGTGTGAACAAAATGATCTATTAGTTAGTTCCCTGGCTATTCTTGTGTTATCAGACTACTGATGCTGTGGGATGGAAAATGCCTGCAAGGGTAGTGCTGTGTGCCATTCTGCCTGTCCTTCATCTGTTTAACTAGCCTGTTGACCTCAAAACAGTGGAAGACACTATTATGTTGCCAGCAGCACCAAAACAGATTTCTGCCACTGTGCCTTCTGGTTCCTGTACATGACATGCAAATTGAGAGCCATTTTTTCCTTCAGCTCAGAGATAAACAGTGTATCTTGGCCTGACCCTATTATCCTTGCCTTTTCATTTTGATGCCCAATGGAAAGGCTACCTCTTTACAACAGCAGATCACAGGATCTTGTGCAGATCATCATCATCATCAGAACATCATGATCATCATCATTGCACAGGGCAATTTCCTCATTCTTTTACTCATTTCCTGTACAAGATTAGATCTCTCAGATGCTAACAAACAACTGTGACAACACACTGCTTGTAGCTTTATGACTGTGTGGCTTTTGTATGCCTGTGTAGACAAAAATGCAAGCAACTTGCAAAGCAACAGAATTGTTAGCTGTCCCATAAGCAGAAATGGTCTAGAGTAGCATTTCCTTTTGATTAATATGTAGGTTATTAATAATCAGCAAATAAACATTTTGGGAAATTGCTAGAAAATATTTAACTGCCAGCCTACTGTTGGTTGTGCCTAAACTTGTTATGGTATCACGTTTGAGACGAGAAACCACTTCCTTTCCTGCATGCGTACTGCAAGTATATGCTGCAATTTTATCAAGACCTGTATCAACTCATTGACATCAAACTTTAAATGTCAAACCACACTTTTAAAAAAGTTACAGTCAAATAAGCATAGCTGTATGTACTGTATACCAAGCAACGGCAAAATTAAACATGACTTGAGCTCATTTTTGTTTCCCCTTTTCCTCAAAGCCCCTTCAACTAAGGCTTTCCTCTTTTGAAACTTCCCAGTTCAGCCTTTGGCTAAATGAAGTCACCCAAGTACAACACATTTGACAAAGAGAGGGAAACAGAGAGTGAAATGAACAGTCAGAGAAACTCAGGAGTGACAGCCACTAAGTTGTTCCATTCTCCCTACATACATTCCTATTTGGGCCGCATTCATTTGAAGCCACAGAATCATAGAATAACTGAGTTGGGATGGGGCTATAAGGCCATCGAGTCCAACCCCTGCTCAATGCAAGAATCCAAATTAAAGCAGATCTGACACATGGTTGCCCAATTTTCTCTTGATTGCCTCCAACATTAGAGTGCTCGTCACCTCCCTGAGGTAATTGCTTCCATTGCTGTAGTGCTCTAACACTTAAGTTGTTCTTTTACTGATATTCAGCCAAAATCTGGCCTCTTGTATCTTGAGCCATGTTTACATGTCCTGCACTCTGGGATGATCAAGAACAGATCCTGGCCCTCCTCTGCATGCCTACTTTTTAAGTATTTGAAAAGTGCTATCATGTCTCTCCTCAGAGTTCTGTACTCAAGGGTAAATGCCTATTTTTTTTCAGTCTTTCTTCAGAGAGAGGTCTTGATTTCCAGTCCCTGATCATCCTTATTGCCCTCCTCTGAAATTGCCCCTGTTGTTGGCATCCTCCTTAAAGTGCAATATCCGGAACTGGACACAATACTCTAGATGAGGTCTAACCAGTGCCAAACAGAGGGGAACTAGTACCTCATGGGATTTGGAGACTATACTTCTTTTAATGCAGCCTAAGTTAGCACAGTCGTTAAGTCGTGTCCGACTCTTCGTGACCCCATGTTGGGGTCACGAAGAGTCGAACACAACTTAACGACTAAACAACAACAACAAACATAGCATTTGTGTTTTTTGCAGCTACATGGCACTGTTGCCCATATTCAGCATATGATCTACAACAATTCCAACAATCTCCTCTCTCATAATATCACTGAGTCAAGTATCCCCCATCTTGTAACTGCATTTCTCCACCCCACCCCTGGTTGTGTGGAACTTTGCTCTTCTGTACCATTTGCAGTTGCTGCACTACAGAAATCTTCTCGGGAAAATAATCACTAGAACTGTATGTGCTGTTTAGTTCTAGTCTTTATTTCATGTTTAATTCTGGTTATGTTGCATGCCTTCCCCTGTATTCCACAGTTCTCTATGAGTTTGATCTCCCAATAGCCAGCTGGGTTGCTGGCTATTGTTTCTTCAAAAAGGACCTTTTGTCTCTTTCCCAAATCCATGTTGCGATTAATGTATGTATTTACCAGGCCAATGAAAAGGGCACAACATCATCTGTTGAATCTTTGAGATAAAATAAAATAAATAAAATAGGATGCAGTTACTAAAACTAGATTTAGAAGTGGGGAAAGCTTGATATTAAAGCAAGGTGGACTGCAAGATCTTTTAAGATGCAATGGAGTAGAAATTGAAAATATAGTGGTAAGGCTTATCATATATTAGTTTTCACCCTAAATAGTCCTTAGTTCTGGGGACAGGAAAGGTAATAAAAAACAATACACTTTGAATGCCCAGGCAACTGCCTTGGAACCAAAAACAATCTTTGTACATTATGAGGCCCCTTCCGCTGTGAAGAAAGAGAGCGCTTAGGTACTGTCAAGGCTCTGACTGTGTTTTAGTATTGCTTGTGTCTCCAATTTCTAAGAAGGGTATTTTGGTTGTTCCTTTTTAATATTTATGTATTTCATGATTTTAGCTTTAAACGTTGCCTTTTAATGATGTACGCCACCTGTGTATACTCATTGTTTTGTTCTCAAATATTGTCTTTAGATGCTGTAAGCTGCCTTGGGTCCTTTTCTAAGGAGAAAGTTGGGGAAAAATATTTTAAATAAAATGAAATAAATAAATAAATGAAGCTGGAGATGATTTAGATATGAAATCAAATAAAGTAAATCAGTTGAAGTCAACCTGGGTGGCTTTGCCTTGTGCTGCAGGAATAAACATTCAGAGATTAAAGTCCCAGTTTAGGTGGCATGAAATCCACTTCTTCCAATACTGGGTTATAAGAACATAAGAAGAGCCCTGCTAGATCAGGCCAAGGGCCCACCTAGTCCAGCTTCCTGTATCTCACAGCGGCCCCACCAGATGCTTCTGGGAGCACATGAGACAACTAGATACCTGTCTCCTGATATCCCTCCCCTGCATCTGGCATTTTGAAGTACCTCCCTTTAGAGCCTGGAGATTATACATCCCCAACATGGCTTGTAACCTTCAATGGACTTTTCCTCCAGAAATCTGTCCAGTCCCCTTTTAAAGGCATCTAAGCCAAATGCCATCACTGCATCTTGTGGCAAAGAGTTCCACAGACTAAGAACTTGCTGGGTAAATAATTATTTTCTTTAGTCTGTTCTATTATTTTCTTTAACTTCCCTCTATCCATTTTATCCATCTCCTGCATAATTTTATACATCTCAATCATGTCCCCCTTCAGGCACCTTTTCTCTAGACTAAAGAGCCCCAAATACTGTAGCCTTCTCTCATAAGGGAGATGCCTTTTGTCCCAGTCATCATTTTAGTCACTCTCCTCTGCACCTTTTCCAGTTCCATTATGTCTTTTTTTGAGGGTCCTGCTGCTGAAACAGCTAAATATGGTATCCAAATTATACAAAAGGCAGCCACACAGACTGTAATACCAATTCCAAAATCTGTGTTGTGCCAGTATCTTTATTAGGTCAACAAGAAAAAAAAAGAGGTGGGGGTAATATGGTCTCTTGCTTTTGGTCACATAATTTTGTAAGCTTTCCAGACACATACTGTATTTCTTCAACAGGCATCTTACCGCAAAGAGGAGGAGAAAGCATCATGTTCAAGCAATGTAGTTTTCAATGCAGTTTCTGCATAATTCCATGTTTAAAAAAATCAATGTAATGTTAGTCTGTCTTTTGTTTATTAAGTTCTCCTTCTCTGTTTTGTCCACAGTGGCTGAAATCATACTGGCTGAGCTTCACCCTGCAAGGAGGATAATATCATCAGTCATGACCATGCTGTGGACTTTTGGGGGGGGGGCAATAAAAAGCTGCCTAGAGCCCCTGGTCGCTAGGAATCTCCTTCATTCTGAGGCAGCCGTCTGGAGACAGGGAATAGAAAGGAGAGTGGCTTAAAAAGTTGAAAAATCATACTGTCACAATTGGTCCCACAACTGGGACCAACTTTAGATCATTCCCCCCCCCCTCCAATTCCATGGCTCCCAAAGGCTGCCCATATAAAAAGTCCTCACCGGCCACACTTGTGAAAGTGATGGGAACGAGGGGAGCCACTCTAAGTAGTAGGGACAACAACATCAGTTGCTCTTCCAGACTTCCCACTACCCTCTAAGTTGGCTGCAATCCTCAAAGTGAGTGGGATAGAAATAGATTTCTCAAGGAATAGGATACTGCTGCAAGCTTACTCCTGTGGTAACGCAAAGTATTCAAGGCTGGTTTGGTCCTTGAATGGGCAATTTGGAGTCCTGTAACTTTACAAAAGACTTGCTCCTCGTTTGTTGATATAAACTGATTCAACTGCTTGCATGCTTGGACTCGCCTTATGGGAGGCAGGGTATCATAATCAGGAGCTACACATCCAAGTTGAAAACTACAAGCCCCAGTAGAAATGGCGGAGGAGTGCAGGGGTGTGTGTGTGTGCCTGTG
The DNA here is from genome assembly GCF_051106095.1 of Pogona vitticeps. NCBI lineage: Eukaryota > Metazoa > Chordata > Lepidosauria > Squamata > Agamidae > Pogona > Pogona vitticeps. The sequence goes on from NC_135783.1 coordinate 35,259,713, forward strand.
GGTACAAGTGAACCTGAAGTAGAAGCAATGCACGGGCCCGTGTGTCTTCTGTATTTTAACATAATATCAATCTGTGCAAGATGTGAACTCTAGTAAAAAATTACTACAACAGTTGCAGCTTTTGGGTGTGACTTGTTGCCTCTCAAGCCACCTAAAAACATCCTTCCTGACTTTACAGGGCCATATGACTATTCAGTCAGGTTTTACTCTTGCCCCTTTCCCACAATCAGCTGACCCCAAAGCAGTTCAAGCCTCCTTCAAGCCCTTGTCTGTCCTGCCCTTCTGATATGGTAAAGGCCCAGCCCTTGCTCAGGGAAAAAGGTGCTGCTGCTGCAACAGTCCAGTTCTGACCCTCAAAAAAAAGGAAAAGAAGGCAGAAATGCCATAGATTAGAAGAAATGCAAGCTTAGAAAAATCAAGAGGCTGCCCAGGATGCAGGTTAACACAGGTTAACACAGTTCATCTCCCCACTCCTCTGTGTCAGTATATACAGATATCAGCTATTCACGTTTTTGATAACACTGTACATTTTTCATCTTCACAGCCAGGGGGAGGAGCGAGAAGTGTCAGTGACACAAGTCCTTTTCTGCCACTACCTTCCCGTCTGTTTTCAGCATAGCTAGAGATGAGTAACTAGTCCCTTCCCTTCCATTCTCACTTTTTTTCCTCCTGGCCACCAATGTGAATAAAAAGGAGAACATCATGCTTGCATGCAGGCTGTATACACAAGCAAGAATCCTGCAAAATCATGCTTTTGGCTCCCAGACCTACAATGAAGCAGGGGTTTTTCTTCTTCAGATGCATCACTTTCCCTGTGAGGAAGGATGGGGAGAGGCTTGTCAATCCTTCCTAGGAGTGTTGGTAACTACTGGATAGGTAAGGACTGAATAAGGGCTGCAGGAATGAGACTCAGATTTCAGACCCTTTTGGGAAGCCTGTTTTGGTGCCAGATAGACTGACTAGGTAGTGAAGGACTAGAACTAGTTAAGCTTTCATCAACCCATGTCCTCCTCTAGGTGTGTTGAACTATGACCACTCCCATTATCCCCAGCGACACTTTTGCTGGGGATGATAGGATTTCTAATCCAACATCCGAAGGACATCTGATTAGGCATGACTGCTCCAGTCAAAGGCTCCTCTTAACAGTGCTTCTTTCACTTGTCACTAATACAATCACCTTGTAATTAGTCTGCCACTTTAGAACCTCATTGAAATTGTATTTTATAGGGGAAAAAATTGACTATCATTTAAGGTAATTGCTTGGTGGATAATGTAAGTTTTGCAGAGACCACTTTTCGCACACACCCCAAACTTTATTCAAAAGGGACTGATGTATCATCTCCTGATACGTGTCTAAATGTCTGTTTGCAAGTTCTGTGAGTCAACATGTTGATTAAAGATGTACAGTAGAATTGCAGAAAATACATGAAGGCCTCTACAGTGATGAAGATAAGAAATACGTTCAATGGGAGCTGTACATCTTCTTTGCAGAGGAAATGCATCTACGTAGTTTGGTGGAACAAATCGAACTAGTAATATCAGCACTATAATGTGTTGCCGTTGCCTAGCAACATTTTGGGAGATGTGATAAAGCAGCTGGAGTGAATGAATGAGTGAGTGAATGGGAGACTGAGTGAATGAATGATCTCTTTTTAATATTGTAATAACCAAACAAGCAAATTTTTGCTTGAAAGAATTACTTATGTGGGTTAAAGCAGCATAATATAGTCACTTATGTCAGACTATGTTATTACTATGCCAGGGGCCATTAAATGTCCCCCTCTGAATATTATGGAACAGCAACCAGTTGTATTCAGACTCCATGTGGTACTTAAAGAGGAGAGTTTACCATGGTACGATTCCATGGCCCTGAAGAAAAATGGTGAGTAAGACACGTAAACAAATGCAAGCTGTTGCCTTTATTTCCCAAATGAATACAAAGAGCTGTACATTCACACAATTAAAATGTTCACTTCTTTCTTACAGCATAGAGGGCCGAGCATTGCAATTAGAAGTGGCATTTCCTTATGACGTAAATGTTATTTGTTTACATTATGTGGAGGTTCCCATATTCCACAATTTGCAAGTTAGCTTGCTTTTATTTGGAATCCATCTTCAGGAGCTAATCATACAGTAGGTTTCATTCACAATCTGATTGCACAGACATGGCACCTTTCAAAGAATGCTTCTGTGGAGAGATAACAGGCTTCTTTCTATGAACTAATCTTTTTTCAGTTGGGTCCTGAATGCTTCTTTCCCCTTCAGTCCCTTGATTAGAGTGTGGAAGTAACTAGTTACATACTGTAAGACTAGGTACTTGTAAGTAATTCTTTTTACCAGTCATACAGCATGGCTTACAACATCGCACTATGAATAAAATTTAACAGAGGCTAACTTCTTTTCTTTTCTGATGTAACTGCAATATTTTATTACTTTTATAATTGTTGTTGCTGTTTAGTTGTTAAGTCGTGTCCAACTCTTTGTTACCCCATGGACCAGAGCACGCCAGGCCCTCCTGTCTTCCACTGCCTCCCGAAGTTGGGTCAAATTCATGTTGGTTGCTTCGCAGACACTGTCCAGCCATCTCATCCTCGGTCGTCCCTTCTCCTCTCGCTCTCACACTTTCCCAACATCATGGTCTTTTCCAGGTACTCTTCTCTTCTCATGAGATGGCCAAAGTACTGGAGCCTCAGCTTCAGGATCTGTCCTTCCAGTGAGCACTCAGGGTTAATTTCCCTCAAAATTGATAGATTTGTTCTCTTTGCAGTCCAGGGGACTCTCAAGAGTCTCTTCCAGCACCAAAAAGCATCAATTCTTTGGCTGTCAGCCTTCTTTATGGTCCAGGTCTCACTTCCATACATCGCAACTGGAAAAACCATAGCTTTGACTATGCGGATCTTTGTCAACAAGGTGATGTCTCTGCTTTTTAAGATGATGTCAAGGTTTGTCATCGCTTTCCTCCCAAGAAGCAGGCGTCTTTTAATTTCGTGGCTGCTGTCACCATCCGCAGTGATCATGGAGCCCAAGAAAGTAAAATCTGTCACTGCCTCCATATCTTCCCCTTCGATTTGCCAGGAGGTGGTGGGACCAGTGGCCATGATCTTAGTTTTTTTGATGTTGAGCTTCAGACCATTTTTGGCACTCTCCTCCTTCACCCTCATTAAGAGGTTCTTTAATTCCTCCTCACTTTCTGCCATCAGAGTGGTATCATCTGCATATCGGAGGTGGTCAATATTTTTTCTGGCAATCTTAATTCCAGTTTCGGATTCCTCCAGTCCTGCCTTTCGCATGATGTATTCTGCATATAAGTTAAATAAGCAGGGAGACAATATAGAGGCTTGTCGTACTCCTTTCCCAATTTTGAACTAATCAGTTATTCCATATCCAGTTCTAACTGTTGCTTCCTGTCTCACATATAGATTTCTCAGGAGATAGATAAGGTGGTCAGACACTCCCATTTCTTTAAGGACTTGCCATAGTTTGCTATGGTCCACACAGTCAAAGGCTTTTGCGTACTCAATGAAGCAGAAGTAGCTGTCCCCCCCCCCATTGTGAAGATCACTCAGAAAACTAGTTCTAGCACTTGTCCTCTCCAACAGGGACAGGTCTTTTGAAAAGCTTATGGGACTTAGTTACCCATTTCTGGTCCAAATCACCCCCTCTGAATACTTTCCATTACAATGGAGATAGCTCATAGCAATATAGCGTTGCTGTGAAAATCCATGCACTCCCTCAGGCTACCTTGAGGATTACAGCTCCACTCAGAGAAAATAGGGAAGCTGGACGCATGCTACAGATGACATCATCATCATCTCCGCTAACCAAACCTCCCTGGAATGTCAGTCCACCACAAGACCAGAAAAGCCCCACCCTATTCATGCAGTCATTTGAACTTTTCATGCAATTGGGGGTGATACTTAAAGGAGCCTAAATCAGAACTTGGAACTGTTTCTTTTGGACGACATCTTCTGCAAAATCCCAATGGCCATGCTGGCTGGGGGATTCCGGAAGCTGTAGTCTGGAAAAGAAACGGTGATCCATAACAAAACCTAACCTTATCCAAGCACAGAACCATAACACTGGACAAGCACTGAGACAATAAATGGGTTGCTGGCTGATGAGCTCAGGGAGTTTGGAATCTGGCAGAAGAGACAGAGGTTGAGAGTTCAATTCCCCACTGCGCCTCCCAGAGGAAGAGCCAACCTTGTGGCTTTGGGTGATCTGCGCAGTCTCAGGGCACCCCCAGAAGAAGGGAATGGCAAACCACTTCTGACCCTGGAAAGGGTGACGGCACACTATTATTATTATTATTATTATTATTATTATTATTATTATTATTATTATTATTATTATTATTATTATTATTATTATTATTATTATTATTATTATTATTATTATTATTGTTATTGTTATTGTTATTGTTATTGTTGTTGTTGTTGTTGTTGTTGTTGTTGTTGTTGTTGTTGTTGTTATTATTATTATTATTATTATTATTATTATTATTATTATTATTAATGTCCAGATCTTCTTCCCCCAGCTTTTAAAAGTCTTTGCATTTAATCTTTTTGACTCTCTTGTGCTGCACCAATCCTGCAGGATGGCTGTATTTTTAGTAAGTGCCCCTGAAGTCCTTTATGGAAAGGGCATCCTACAAATATCTAGGTTGATTGATTGACCTTTTCGTGTGTTGGGGTGGGGGTGGGGTAGAGGCTGATAATAGCTCTGATTGGCAAGGCATCAAGCGACGTGGTGAGAATGCCGTCTATGTCCTTCCCCCAGAGATTAAACCACCTTCTTCTCGCTCTCAGCCTCAACAGGCTCACAGATGCCAAGGATGAGGCCTCGTCCACATCTCTATCCCAAGGGCTGCAGCCTCGCTTTCCCCCATGAATCATGGTATGAGATTCAAGTTACAGCGATCACGATTACAAACTAAGCTTCCAAATGCTTCAGAGAAGGTGTGCTTTCTGTCACAATGGACACAACTTTTAATATCACTGCATTTGTCTCTTCCTTTATGATTTTCATTGCTTATATAACGCCGGGTCTATACAACACCATCCGTTTGCTGGGTAGACAAAATGTAAAGTTAAAAAATACAAAAAAACACACCATCAGATACATTTTTAAAAAACTGACAAAACTACATGCTGTTCAGGCCACGCAAGGTAAATGCAAAGCTCTGCAGTTTCAAAAACTTGGTTGGCCAAATCAGTCTTTGATTAATTACATTTTAATATGTATTTCTGTTGAACTTATTAAAAATTGTTAATTTTGGAAAGATCTTAATTAAAGCTAGTATAGTACGAAGCTAGAATAGCTGTTTATTTTTAATGCCATCACTTATAGGTTTATAATCATAATGGCATCATGTAAATATACGGAATTAAAAATAAATTCAGCTATACTAGCTCAGTGGTTCTTAACCTTGGGTTACTCAGGTGTTTTTCAAGTGCAACTCCCAGAAACCCCAGGCCAGCACAGCTGGTGGTGAAGGCTTCTGGGAGTTGCAGTCCAAAAACACCTGAGTAACCCAAGGTTAAGAACCACTCTACTAGCTTTATATTAGCTTTAATTAATATATTTCAAAGTTCACACTTTTAAGTAGTGCAGCAGAAACTTGAGGTTTTTAAATAATCGTATGTGGATAATTACAGCTTCTTTCGTTTATCTGTCTGTCTGTCTGTCTGTCTGTCTGTCTGTCTGTCTGTCTGTCTGTCTGTCTGTCTGTCTGTCTAACTAACCATATTCCTTATCTGCACAGCAGGTAGTATAACATGATTATTTCTCTGTACTGAGAACAGCACTGCTTGCTGATTGCTGATTATGGCAAGTAGTTGAGAAGTTTGCCTGATTTTTTTTTCATAAGGAGTAAGGACATATCCGTATTCACAAATCCCTTTCTCAATTGGATGAAAAGAACAATTCCAATATGAGAAAGCAGAACTGACAGATTCAACCACCCTTACTTCTGATTTTTATCTCATTTCTAAATGTTCTACCAAATCAGTCAGCCTTGGAAGAAATAGACTATTCATAGAATTGTAGAACAATGGAATGGGAAGGGGCCGATAAGGCCATCAAGTCCAGCCTCCTGCTCAATGCAGGAATCCAAATCCAAGCACATCTGACAGATGGGTGTCTATTATGACATCACCGCCAAAGCAGAACTGAACTTTGAACAACTCTTATTTTCCTAACCAGCTGCAGAGTTTAAAATAACTGGTTTCTGTTAGAGGCTTTATCTTCAACATTTTTTTCCTGTTTTGTTGATACTATTGCCATTTTACACTTTTATTATGCTTGATTATTGGTTTTCATAGCAAGCTGTTGTGAAGCACCACATGGTTAGAATGTGGATTTCCCCTCTCCCCCCCACCCATAAAGAAGATGTAAAATCAGAGATTGTGGCAACAGCCGTGGTCTCTAGAACGAGACTGGATCCTTAGCTATATTCAATTATATCAGGTTTTAACTCTGGCCAAATTCTTTGGAGGTTGACCTTTCATTTTCTGCCTTTAGCCTTCTTCACAGGAATTTTTGTCAAGCATTGCTTAGCAAGATATATATATATCACAAAATTTGGTAATGGCCAAAGAAGGAATTGGGTGGCTTTCAGATGTCATATTGGCATGAGAACAGACTGCATTTCAAATGAGAACAGAGAAGCAAATGTGACAAAAGTGATTTTAAAACACAGCAACAAAAGTGTTATTGAAGGACAGCCGGAGCTTGTTGCTAGATGCATTTGTTCTCATTTAGAAGTGTCTTTGTATTCTTAGCTAATTCCAGCTCAAAATGGGGGGAAAGACCAGAGTATTGACCCAAGAGGCAGGTTCTTCTGCTTTGAACTTTTGTGGCCTCTGGGAGGAAAGTTATTTTGACACATGCAGGTATGAGAAGACTAGGGCGTTAAGAAAAGCAAGTCAACCTGCACTGCACCTAGCAAAAAGCTGTTCTGCAGCATGCTTATTTCTAGGGCCAGGGTAGCCAATGTCATATATTTTTGGTTTTTGTTGGCTTGTCTCCTGCACTCTCCTCATTCCTTTCTCTCATTCGTAGAAGTCAATGTTCTTTTTTTTTTTTAAATGGGTCTGTCAGAATCATTAGGAGCTGATGCACTGAAGAACATTTTCCCCCCTTTAGTTTTCTTTCTTGTTTTAACTTGAAGAGACTGAAGGCCAGCTCTGATATGAGCAGATTTGGTGAGAAAGTATCACTCCCAGATATACTTACTAAAGACCGTCAGTTGTGTAAACTCAAAGTGGTGACCTTAAAATCAGGTTTCTAGCTTGAATTTCAAGAGTTTAGGGCTGTGGTCACAATGTTTTGGTTTCATAACAATTTTCCATGGTGATATTGAAAAATACAGAGAAGCATGACTGTATCTGACCCTGCTTGCTCATACATCTCCTCAACGGCAACCATGCAGTTGCTCATTTAAAAAGAAGGATAATCTAGGTGGTGACAGCCAGGGCATCTTTACCCTGGAAGGTTCACTCAGAATAACGGAGTCCCTCCATTTTGCTGGAGCAATGAAGCACCATGGTGGCTAATCTTGAAAGTTACTTCATCCTGCTGTTCCACTGAGGCAAACGTCACGGCAGAAGAGCAGCTGGTGGGACTTCCCAGATGAGCTGCTTGCCTGTTGTTTTCCTTTGAGCACCCCAGTGTTTACACAATTGCCCAACCCCCTGAAACCACAAGGCCTGTAGTCTCGAAGGTACACCATTTTCCTGTTTGAAAGATTGCCATGGAAATATACATGTATGTCTATTTTTTTGAGTCTTCTGCTATGTCCCCTCAGTGGTTTTAGCACTAAAGGAACCTCAGGAGGACACCATCCCTGAAGCCTTCCTTCCTATGCCATTTTGTTCTACTAACAGGTCAAAGGGGTAATTTAGGGCAATAGTTAGATACTGATACACTGTTATCCAGTAATCTGACCATTTTCCAATCCACCTCTCAATTAACCGGTTCAACTGTTTCTCATTTCTAGGGCAGAACTGGGTATAATGCTTACCTTTGCTCATAACTTAACACGGGCAGGGCAGGTGCTATTTATTTGAGTATTTTCTCTTTCTTTGCTGGATCTAATCTTCTGTGATGAGACTGCAACTCCTAGTGTTCAGTTACCTCTCTCAATATCCAGCGTTCTTTGTTGTTAAGTGTCAACACAGAGAGGACGTGCAGGTCTTTTAGCTCTTGCCTTAAGCAAACCCTTTTTGGCACAATTTAAACGACACTCTCAGTGAGGGGAAAATAAACCAGAAATAAACCGCGGACTAGGCAAATGAATCAATGTTGGCCATGCGTTGTGTGACTGGAAATTTACGAAACAATCTAAGTAGGGCAAAACTGGGGTTCATTTGGCTACTGTGATCAGGCCTTTAGTGAGCTATCAAAGTCGTCTATCAGTAGTTCATCATCTGAATGGGGGATTCTTCACCCTGATGCTGTGGCGTTTGTCATCTCCCTGCTTCGACCCCAGTTTGGTCCATGGTCAAACCATGCCCTTGGCTGAAGGAATGGGATGAACAACTGCTGTTTTAAACAATTCCATATAGAGATGCTCGTCCCAGAACACCTGGCTAGACTGGTGTCCATTATTTTCATGATTTGTACTGAGTGACTCTTTCTAAAGAACACTGAACTGAATTGGGGTGAAATGAGGAGATTTCTGGATTGATTTTTAACATCATAGTGACGGGAAGCAGAAATAAAGGATTTCAGAGAGTTATAACACATGCCCTTTATCTCCTAAACACCTTATTGATTTATGCTTGAAGATCCTACCTATGGCTCTCTTTCTGCTATTGAACTTTACTTTGTATTGATTGCGCAGAAACTTGCGTGGTGGTAACATGGATTAGATGGCAGATTTGGGGGGCTACAACATGAAGCCTCGCAAGAGGCAGGTGGAAAAGTCATTGGAGCTGTATGCCAATGGTAGACAAGGAATCACCAGTCTTGAGCAGCTGTTGCTGAAAAATAATGAAATCTGTGTGTGCAGAGAACAAATCATCCAAGGCTAAACTAAGCTCTTCTTGCTCAAGGGACAATGTGGGGAAAACAAATTCTCTGAGGTTTATTTTAACTACTCTTGGAAAAGTTACTTTTTGGACTCTTATTTCCCAGCGTCCTGCAACTGGCATGGCTACCATCCCTAGCCATGTTAGCTGGAGAATTTGAATTCTGTTCAAAAAATGAGCATCTCCAAATTCTATTCTTTTTTTCCCCTCCAAAGTGTTTACTAGCTGTCGTGCCAAAATGGCAGTCTGTGGTGGTAAAGGAAAAACCTGGCTCCATATCACCCAAGGTCTGCCCAAGGGCTTTCATGCATACATTGCCAATTTCCAAGCAGCCCAAACGAAATTGTTTCATATGGCCTTTGATGTTCAAAACTAGTTGCCTAACTGCCTTATAAAGAGCTGCAGCATTCTTTTTAAAAGTGCAATTGCTTTAAAAACAGGCTTTTCAAAATTGTGTTTTCCCCGTTTTGAAAGAACATTTTATCATTTTGTTGTTTTTTGACTGCTTTTGGAATCCGTGTGGGCTGAGAAGTGATAAATACTTACTTTAAATAATCATAATAAGTTAATACTGTCTCTCACCACACCTCATTTTTTAGTTACCAGAAACTGGGCTTTGTCATGACCACTCTTGATTATGGATGGCAGCAGCTTTAAACAATTATGTTGTGTTCCATTTTAACCAACCTTTAAGGGTTTTTTAGCCAAAACATTATATTGTTTTCCTTTTCTCCCTTTTAATTTTTCCTTGAATATTCCCTATTTTTCCTTGAGTGTAACAATCTATACTTTTCGTATAGACAAAGCATAATAGCTTTATGCGTTTTAAATTTTATAGTTGTTTTCTCTTTTTTTATTCAGCTTACTATTTGTTGGCTCCCTTCTTGATCAAAGAAATTCATAACCACCTGTGATATATTTTCAGTTTTTTTGTATTGTTATGGTGTACCATGAAGATCAATATATATTGTTGAACACTGTCATCATCCATGCATTGGTCTAGGAAGTGCAAATTGTGACAAACCCAGACCTACTGGGATATGCCACAGTTTCACTAAGCTGCCACCAACCATTCCCTATAAGAAGTCACACAGACCAGGGATGGATTTTTAACAAATAAAAGAACAAGGTTTATTAAATAACACACAGGGAAAAATAAAACGATCAGGTGAATAAGATACAGTAACGTGGCTTAGTCTCAATCATACATACACACAGTTTGGTTCACACAGAACACTTAACTTGAAGCACAGACCCTGAACCTATCAGTTCTGGCTAACCATGCAGACACCTGAACCTATCAGGTTGGTACTGACTGACACACAGTAGTACCCTGTCTGACACACAGACTCCCACTCAAGCTTCTTCTCTCAGCTCTTCTCCAGCTTCTCCCAGCTTCTCCACACAGGCTTCACATATATATACAGTACAGCCCCTCCTCCTGATGTCCCGCCTTCCACTCCCCATAGGATGGAACTTTCCCTCCAAACCCATGACAGACAGGTAACATCAGTGCTGTATGTAACACCTCCCCTCTTTATAAGTTGTTTTGTAGGGGGAAAGCTAAGGTGCTTTTCTCCAAAAAACAACCTGGATCCAAAACAAACAAAAACAGTCATATAATAACATACAATACCATACTTACTTATACTTACACTCTATTAGGCATTTAAACATTTACCATTAACAATACATCAAGTTACCTTTATTCATACAAACCAACATGTTTAATAAACAGACACATTTGACTTTTTGTCATCAAAATATATACATAGTCCATGTTTCTTTCGCCGTCTTCATTCTTCAGGTCTTCTTGACAAGGCGTCAGCAACACAGTTCACTGACCCTCTGACCACCTTCACTTCAAAGTCATAGTCTTGCAGGTTTAAAGCCCACCTCATAAGTTTACTATTGTGGGTTTTCATTGTCTTTAACCATTGCAGTGGTGAATGGTCAGTGCACAGAATAAAATGTCTTCCCCAGATGTAAGGCTTGGCCTTCTGGATCGCGTAGACTATGGCCAGGCACTCCTTCTCCACGGTTGCCAAATGTCTCTCACCTTTCTGGAGTTTCCTACTCAGGTAGGACACTGGATGCTGGTCACCATTCTCATCCTCCTGGCAAAGAACTGCTCCTACCCCGCTGTTAGACGCATCGGTGTAGATGATGAACTCCCGGTCGAAGTCTGGAGCACGCAGCACTGGATAGTTGATGAGCGCCTCCTTCAACCTCCGGAACGCCTCCTCACAGTCGCTGGTCCACGGGATGCGGTCATCAGTCTTCTTCCGCGTCAGATCGGTCAGCGGAGCCGCAATCTCGCTAAACCTCGGGATGAACTTTCTGTAGTAGCCCACCAACCCAAGAAATGATTTGACTTTTTTCTTGGTGTTGGGTCTAGGCCAATCACGAACTGCTTCTATCTTGGCCTCTAGGGGTTTGATCACTCCTCCCCCTACTATGTGACCCAAGTATTTTATTTCTGGGCTACCCAGCTGCAGTTTGTTCTCTTTGCAGAGCCTAGGCCAAAGCACTTCCTCCCCTGGGTTAAAGTGCCTCTCCCTGCCTTCCTGGTCATCCCAAGCTTTCTTTCTGACCTTTTGGGCTTGCAGGGTCTCTGCTGCTAGCTCTAGGTTTCTCTTTAGGTCAATCCTTAAAGAGTCTATGTATGTCACAACGTCTTGTGGGTCATCCTGGGTGATCTGCTCCCAATTTTGTTTGATCAAATCAAGGGGCCCTTTCACCCTTCTCCCAAATAAAAGTTCAAACGGACTGAACCCGGTACTGGCTTGTGGCACTGATCGATAAGCAAACAAAAGGGATTGCAGCTTCTGGTCCCAATTGTTTGGATTCTCTGCCAAGTAAGCCCTAATCATGCGCATTAGAGTCCCATTGAACTTCTCAGTTAACCCATTACTTTCAGGGTGATAGGCAGTGGTTTCCTTGTGCTTAATTCCACAGATTTGCCATAACCGTTTCATGAGCTTCGATGTGAACGATGTGCCCAAATCTGTGATTATTTCTGAGGCAAATCCCATCCTGGACATATACCCCACCAAGGCATCTGCCACCGTGTTAGTTTCAATGTTAGTCAAGGGAATGGCTTCAGGGTACCTCGTGGCATGGTCCACAATGGTGAGAATGAACCTGTTCCCCCTCTTTGTGGCCTTGGGCAAAGGTCCCACAATATCCACCCCTATGCATTTGAACGGAGTGTCAATCACAGGCAAAGGGCACAACTTTGCTTTGGTCCTGTCGCGGCTATTCCCCTGCCTTTGACACACATCACATTGTTTACAGAATTCTTTGATCTGCTTCCCTATTTCAGGCCAGTAAAAATTCTGTGTGATTCTCTGCTGTGTTTTGTTCACCCCTAAATGCGCAGCAAACATGTCAGAGTGCCCCCTTTGTAAGATCATGGGGCGATACTTTTCAGGTACCACTAGCTGACTTCGGATCCCATCTCCCCCTTTTGAGATATTCCTCAGGGTTTCTCTATACAAAATCCCCTTTTTCTCTAGAAATCTCACTGGGGTTTCAGGTGTTAGCTGGGCGTCAGTCACTTGTTCAAAACACTTTTGGAGAGTGGCGTCTGCCTTTTGCTCTTGGCCAAATCGGCTGTCTGTGGTTAAGGTTTCCACCACAGCTTCTGAACTCCCCTCTGCTTCCGTCTCTGGCTCATCATTACCCCCCTGAACTGTCCCCGTGGTGGCTTGTGAACGTGTAATCACTAGCACCCGTTTCACATGTTCCGCCAGGTCATTTCCCACGAGCACGGCTGCTGGCAGAGTCGATGAAATCGCTAGCCGCCAAACTCCCTTCCAGCCTTGAAAGTTCACAGGTACCTCCGCTACTGGCAGTGAGATCACCTGCCCCTCAATCCCTGCCACCTTCATGCTCTCATTTGGGATTATATATTCCCTAGGAATAATATCTGGATGGCACAGGGTCACCTGGGAACAAGTGTCCCTCAGCCCCCGATACTGATGGTCAAGTATTCCTACGTCCACCCCTGCGGTTTCAAACAACTGAGAATCTGTTCTCACGAGCAAGCAGCGCTTGACCTCCACAAGAGGACCATTTTCCTCAGCCTGATCAGCAGATGTAACTGTTCCAGATTGAGTAGCCATGGCAACAGGCTCCCTCAGTGACAAGGAGCTTTGCTCTTTCTGGACACAGAACACAGCTTTTGGCTTGGTTCCACTCGAATCCTGAGGCACAATTCCTTTTAGCTGCTTTAATTTCTCACACTCTGAGATTAGATGGCCCTTTCCCTGACAGAAATAACATTTTCTGCTATATTTTGAGTCTTTCTCATCTTGTTTTGGTTTTCCCTCCAAAATCTGAGGTCTTGGTTTCATGTCTGAGGGCTTCCCTTCACCATGGGCCCCTCCCCCTTGCTGGCTTTTCCCTGGTCCCTGAGAGTACTTGCTGTAGGTTTCTTTGGGTTTTCCTACAGATTTCTCCTCACCTAAGGGCTTTCTTATCTGGTAAATAAAATCTGCGATCTCGGCTGCTTCTGCCACAGATTTCGATTTCCTTTCCCTCACCTGGAATTTCAGTTCCCCATGCAGGACTGAATAGAACTGTTCCAGCGCTATCAAGTCTTTGAGCTGCTGAAAGGTCTCTGTCCCCTCCTGAGATAGCCATTTCTCTAGCAGCCTCACCAATTGGGCCCCCACTTGGGTAAAAGTCTGCTCTGGTTTCTTGGTGATTGACCTGAATCTTTGCCTCAGCTGTTCCGCATTTATCCCATGTCTGGCAAACACCAGTTTTTAAAACTCTGCAAAATCTTTCATCAGTTCCTCTGGCATCTCTGCATAGACTTCTGCAAGGCTGCCACTGATTAAAGATCGCATGATGGTCATCTTCTCAGTTTCCCTTACTGAGAAGTCCACAAACGCTCTTTCCACTAAGGAAAAGAACACCTCAGGGCAATCTCCCTTGTGGTACACAGGGAATTTCTTCAGGTCAGCTTTAGACAATTGGCCTCCCTCAGAATCCCTATTGTTATTATTGTTCTGGTTCATCATTTCCAATTTTCTTAACTCAAACGCCATTCGTTCTTTTTCCAGAGCAATTTTCTCTCTCTCCCATTCAAATTGCCGTTGTTTCTCTCTTTCCCTTTCCTCCATTTTTTCTCTCTCTAATCTTTCCTCCATTTCAAATTGCCTCATCCTCAGTTCATGCTGTTGGGCTATGAGCAATTTCCTGAGTTCTGGGTTCTGTTCTCCCGTGCTGTCACCCTGCACTGAGCCAAATTCATCCTCAGAACCTTGGTCAACCTGGGGGTCTTTCACTTCACCCATTTCTGCCATTTGGCTTCGAGTCAAGGGCATAATCCCCCCCCCCAGAACAGGCTGCTTTCAAAAGTCAAGCCTCAAAATAAAGCGACCACTTTTTTTTTTCTTTTGCCTCAGAACCAGCTTTCTACAGATTACTGCTGTTCTTCAGCACTAACTTGCAACAGTTGCGAGCCAGAGTCTACCCCCCTCTGCTAGGCCTCTCAGCAGGCAGGCTAGATCACTGCTACTACACAGTTTTGCCTCAGCTTTTTTCCCGCCAAAACAGGCTGCCTCAGAGCTCCCTAATCTAGTCCCCAATCTGAGGTTACACGTTCTTCTACTAGCGCACCTCCCCGTGAGGTACACCTAGAAGATTACCTACGTGCTCTCAGATTGTCCCTGACTAGACCCCCCTTGCTCTGGGCACACTTGCCAAGGCTTTGCTGTACCACTGGACAACTGGACCAGTCGTATCCCACACGCTGGACACCAATCAATGTGACAAACCCAGACCTACTGGGATATGCCACAGTTTCACTAAGCTGCCACCAACCATTCCCTATAAGAAGTCACACAGACCAGGGATGGATTTTTAACAAATAAAAGAACAAGGTTTATTAAATAACACACAGGGAAAAATAAAACGATCAGGTGAATAAGATACAGTAACGTGGCTTAGTCTCAATCATACATACACACAGTTTGGTTCACACAGAACACTTAACTTGAAGCACAGACCCTGAACCTATCAGTTCTGGCTAACCATGCAGACACCTGAACCTATCAGGTTGGTACTGACTGACACACAGTAGTACCCTGTCTGACACACAGACTCCCACTCAAGCTTCTTCTCTCAGCTCTTCTCCAGCTTCTCCCAGCTTCTCCACACAGGCTTCACATATATATACAGTACAGCCCCTCCTCCTGATGTCCCGCCTTCCACTCCCCATAGGATGGAACTTTCCCTCCAAACCCATGACAGACAGGTAACATCAGTGCTGTATGTAATATCCTTGAATATTCCCTATTTTTCCTTGAGTGTAACAATCTATACTTTTCGTATAGACAAAGCATAATAGCTTTATGCATTTTAAATTTTATAGTTGTTTTCTCTTTTTTTATTCAGCTTACTATTTGTTGGCTCCCTTCTTGATCAAAGAAATTCATAACCACCTGTGATATATTTTCAGTTTTTTTGTATTGTTATGGTGTACCATGAAGATCAATATATATTGTTGAACACTGTCATCATCCATGCATTGGTCTAGGAAGTGCAAATTAGTTCAGTTCACTTACAAACATGAACCGAACAAAATTCTTTGATATTTCCGCCCTTAGGGCATGACTACGGCCTAAATCCACAGAGCCTTCAACAAATAAATTATAGCCCATCAGTGGGCAAAGTCATTATTTTGGCATGTCTATATGAAAACTTCAGCCATTAGCCATTTTAGCTGACAGTGTTCACTAAGAGTAATATAATCAATTCCATTCATTCCGTACTGTCTAACTGCAGTTGATAGTAACCCAGTTTCTATCAGTCCATTACAAAACCACAAGGTTTTGTCTCTCATCAAAGACAGATGGAAACCACGTTCGAAGAAATAAAATATCTAAATTCTGACACCATCAATTTTGTTTATTAGACTGTTAGCACCTGCACACAAATGACATACCTAGATCTCAGATCAGGAAGTTGCCTCTCTGCTTTTTAAGCAACTAGTTCACAAAGCAGGGTGAGGATAATGCATTCCTAAAGCACCAGGTTGGGGAGGGCTGGATTAGACAAGTCACAGCTCTTACTTAACATGCTCTACTTCACTTCATAAATCAGCATAAAAAGGTAAACAATACTAAAATTTTCCCACATTAGCTTGAAATGTGTTTATTTAAAAACCCGCCCTAACTGGTTTGTGGCTACTGAGCCCCAACCAAATTTTAAGAAAAACTGCAATGATTACAGTTTTAAAAAAACAGACAACTACAGCAAATTAAAATTAAATATGAATCAGCACCAAAACAAGCCAACCAGCAGCATTGGTCTTCACCAGAAGCCATGAAGGTTTACAGCACTGCTGTGAATGGTAGACGTTGCTGAACTACAGCTGCTGCCGTCTCTGACCATGGACCATGTTGTCTGAGACTCGTGGGAGCTAAATGCTGAAATGAAATGAGATTTCAACTACGGAACAATTGTAATTGTGACATTAATGGAGTGAACTAGACAGTGCATTCTCCTTCATGGCAGGTTCTAAAACACAATGTTTATGGTCATCCATCATGGATTCTGTAGCTGTGGATTTCCTGCTTTGACAGGCAGTTGGACTTGATGACCCTTTAAGTTCCTTCCAACTCTACAGGTCTGTTAATCTAGGATCTGGAGGGGCCACTGGTTCTGCAAGCCCAATTTAAACCTTTTTGTTCACATACTGTTTGTGTGTTCTTCCTTCTTCTGCATATAGGAAACTCCTTAGAATGCACAATACTAACAGATTCTTAGAGGGCAAACGTTATTTTATTGTTGTTTGGTCGTTAAGTTGTGTCCGACACTTTGTGACCCCATAGACCAGAGGACACCGGGCCCTAGTATCTAATAACATAATTAGTTACTATTATTTAGCAGAGAGCATGGACAACACCATTTTCATTATATTTAAACCCTGCATTCCTCCTCCCTTTTCCTCTCTTCCTGCCAGAAATGAAAGCTGCTAAACTGAATAGGCAAGACAGTGTTTAAATTCACACACCATGTCAGTGTGATTGTATTGACAATGGGTATTTCTGAGTCAATTATGTGATGTGAATCCTATCCTTTTGACAGCTCATCAGCCAATATATAGCACAGAAAAAGGCCAGTTACTGAAAAGTACTCTTTGTACCATCTTTGATGAGCTGCTGAGGCTGCTCATCCTGAGACAGTTTCTCTAGAAAAAAACACAGCCATTTTTGAAATAAACCCTGATGGGACCATATCATTATAACACTAACAATCCTGTCAGGTCTAGGCAGTCAACCCTAGGTCAGCCATCAAACTTCACTGTCACATACTTAATGGGCGTGTGTGTGTTTTAGTTGTATTTCCTATCTAATTGAGGTCACATCCATTCAAGGGTCAAGGAAGGCTGAATATGTTAGAATAGACCTATTCCAAATGTAGATCAGGGCTTTCAGCCAATATCTAATGCACTTTACAGACAGCTAGAAAAAAATGTGTGACATTATGACAGGCCAAGGACAGAATATAAAGGAATTATTAACATCATATGGCTGGCCCAACGAGTTTTGCTAGTTCTTTGGCATTTTCATCCCATGAATAGCATGACAGCTGATATTTTAGATGTTTAATGTATCCCACCCACAAAGGCAGTAAGGGCTTCCTTCAGAAAGAGCTTCCTGTTCCACCTGAACCTTTTCTGTACAATAATATTTTTAATGGATTTCGTGTCTTGTTCTCTAGTCTTTATGCTCCTTCTGGCTCAAAAAGGGCTTGAAGGTTGTGGGGGGGGGGGGGGAAGCTTCATGCTAAGATCTCATGCCTGACCTTCCATGCCAGAAAATGTGGCTTTGGTCCCAAAGGAAGTTTCTTTGATTCAGACCTGAGTGTTCCATGCTGTAGGAGCTAGTAGCTGGAAAATTGGACAATGGGCCTTTTAGAGGTAAAGGCATTTCCTCTGGTGTCTAGGGATAAGCTTCAGTCTTTATCAGACCTCAGAAGGTCTCTTCATATTGCTGAGGTAACTGTTCTTCCTGGCTGAGATCCAAAAGGACGTGCTTTGCCTGTTGGGACCATCCACTGTCCAGCTGGACTTGGCCTCACTGCACATACCTTGTCCCACTTTGATCAGGCTTTAACCCAAGCTGAGCTTTTGGCAGGACAATCTGATGTATCCTTTGTTAATGCTGAGCTCCCCTTTGGTTTGACCTGTAATTCTTCTGACTTAACCTTCAACCTTGCCTCCTAGCCTTCATTTCGTCCTTGCTCTGGACTCACTGTGAGCACAGTATCATCCTTGTATCATCCTTGCTCACATCTTCTGTGGAGTTGAATGGCAGGCATCAAATGAAGATGGTAAGGAGAAGCCACACTATGTCGGGTGACCCAGTTCTTTCCAGCCTAGGCAATGTTGCCTGTGGAATTCTGGAAAGTGTAATTTAAAGAACTGATTTTTCCAAGGCTGGCCTCAGTGTTATAACACAGTAACTAATTCATGAGGATGGATACCATATCTTCTACACATGTTGCTGCATCACACATTACATCGGCCTAGTGGGAGTCCATAAGAATTCACACTTCCCCAATACATCAAAATAACAGCTAAAACGTGTGTTCAGACATGGATGAAACAGAGAGTAACAAATCCTCTTGAAAAATAGCTTCTTCTAATTATTGCAGGAAAATGGATGCATTTTAGAAGGTTCAGCATGTATGTGGAGGGAGGCTTGGCCCTTCTACTTCCTGTTTGTCATATTTGTAACACCTCACTTGGGGGGGGCGGTGTATAGGAAAAAAAGTTTCCACTGGTACTAGTGGGACCTTTTTCTTCTCCTCGTAATTGGGAGAGGTCATTTTCTGCAAGCCACAACTGTAGAAAGAAGGAATAACCTGTCCTTACCATATGCTGCACACCTTCTGGATGTGCAATTGTGCCATTCTGTAAGGGAAAAAAAAACAGAAGACAAAGCTGTACATGGAGCCATATGCATACCGTGTAGTTTTGCCTGGAGTCATGATGGGCTGATGTTGCCCTGGCCGTGGAATGATACCATACAAATACTTCATGGGAAAAAAGTCAAGAAGTTTTATTTTGTGCTCATTTATTTTCCTTTGTGGGGGGGGGGGGAAGGAGGGGAGAGGTATTTACAAATTGGATGTAAAATGAACAGCTTAGTGGAGCTTGTATAACAGACAAGTGGCATTTAAGCCAATGTTATGACACCAAAATGTGCAGAGCCACCACAAAAGCTAAACATAGCAGTTGATGTCATTCACCACATCTGCCTACATGATCTCAGATACATCCAAGGAGTGGGGATTTCTAATTTTATAAACACTGTGGCCCTCCAAACTATTCAAAATGAGTTGTTTATCTTGATTTTTCCCACAGAAATCTCCTTTTTTGGTCCCAGCTGCCTCCTTCCATCCTAAGAAAACACTTCTTGGCAGATGAGGTAGTCAAATCTTCAAAAAGTTGCAGCCATCCAGATGAGTCGGATTACAGCTCCCATTTTGCTAAGGATGATAGGATCTCTAGTCCATCCTTTGTGAGAATGTCGGAGGAAGATGTTGCAAGAGATCCTGATCATAATTGCAACCCAGAAGCTCTGACCTCATGAAATATTAACAGATAGGACCTAGTGGCTAAACATTTCACAGCACTACAGAACAGATGACTTGTAAATTGCCTCATCTATCCAGGCCCATTCTTTGTCCTTCTGAAAGGCAAATTCTGTTTTAGGCTACATTAAAAGAAATATAGTCTCCAAATCACGTGAAGTATCAGTAACTATCAGTTAAAGGAGCCTCGTGGAACAGTGGTTAAACTGCTGTACTGCAGCCAAAATTGTGATCACGACCCAGGGTTCAATCCCAGCTAGCTGGCTCAAGGTTGACTCCATCTTCTTCTGAGGTCAGTAAAATGAGTACCCAGCTCGCTCTGTGTGTGTGTGGTGGCAATGTGTAGCTGCCCAGAGAGTGCTTGAAGTTCTATGGGGTGTTATATAAGCAGCAAATTTTTACCCTTTACTAGTTAGGTCTCATCTTGAGCCCTGTATCTAGTTCTGGACTAGAAACCAAGCCCTATGAGGGAAAGGCTGAAATGACTGGGCATATTTAGCCTTGAGAAAAGAAGACTGAGGGGAGATATGAAAGCCCTTTTCAAATACTTGTAAGGGACAGGATCTGTTCTCAATCATCTCAGAGTGTAGTACACATAATAAAGGACTCAAGCTACAGGAAGCCGGGTTTCGGCAGAAGATCAGGAAAAACTTCCTGTTAGAGCAGTACAACAATTATTATTATTTTATTTGTACGATCAACAGATCAGATGTAGTACAACAATGGAATCAATTACTTTAGAAAATGGTGAGTGCTCCAACACTGGAGGCAATCAAGAAAAAGTTAAACATTCATCTGTCAGAATTACCTTGATTTGGATTCCTGCACTGAGCTAGGGCTTGGGGTCAATGGCCTTAGAGGCCCCTTCCAACTCCATTATGTTATTCTATGATTCCATAGTCACTGTTTTCAATGGCTAACAGCTACATGGGGGCCCTTGTCTTAATGTACTGTTTTTTACAGGATGTGAAATGAACTACTGCATTGCTCCAATGGAGTATCCTAATTAAAATTTTGAAGGAATGTGAAGGTCATCTCATCATTGAATCAATTGGTAGTGAACAGGCAATGTGAACTGAATGTAAACCAACTCAATGATTCCTATTAAAACTGTGTAGATCAAGGGAAATGCAGCAGGAAAGTAGAAAATGATTTATGCTGCTTAGCACTAGGCTGCGTACTAGATTCAGACAGATCACAAATTCCAAACTGAATGTGATTTTGACCAATTTGTATGAGGTCCATATCAAACTAGAATTGCTAGATTTGATTTGGAGACTAAAATGAAATGAATTTACAAATTAATTTATGTCCAGAGCCCAAACTGAATTGGTCAGGACACAAATCTCTCAATCTCTCTCTCACACACACACTCCTTCCTTCCTTCCTTCCTTCCTTCCTTCCTTCCTTCCTTCCTTCCTTCCTTCCTTCCTTCCTTCCTTCCTTCCTTCCTTCCTTCCTTCCTTCTGGAAAAGACAAATTTGAAAGATACTCTGTTTGCAAACCCTTGGGCTAGCTGTCTGAAATTTGGCAGATTTACGCACCTCTTTAGGTTCTTTCATGTCTCCAGATTTTCATCTACATCATCGTGAAATCAAGCAGCTGACAACAAGGATGGGGACTCAAGTCACGAGACTCTCTGTCAAGTTGGACTTAAGTCGCACTGACAACTCAACTCGGACTTGACTTGGTTTTTTTCCCTCAATGACTTGGATTCGACTCACGACTCGGAACCCACCCACCCCCTCCCTTTCTTCTTGGGGGAAAAAGTTTGTTTTTAATTGGGACTCGGACTTGGGACTTGGGACTTGGGACTAAAGACTCAGACTCAGAGCCAATGATTTTCAATTAACAGTTACATAGGTTTTCCAATGCAATTCAGTGACGCTTTCCAGTCAACTTGGGCAGGCACAAGTTATGCCAGACCACATCACAATACATTCTAAGGCATAAGATTGGCCTCTAAATTAGATTAAGAGACCCATGCACAGCCATGGTAAACAAGCAATCCACCATGGGCCACTAGGCATTTGCGGTGCACCAAAACAACTCAGGGCTGGTCTGAGCAGGCTGGAGTAGGCTAAATACGGTCACTAGATGGTCCATTATGCCATTTAGTGCAATTCTCCCATCCAAATGTCATACAAGCCTCACGTGACCCTATTTGGTCCACTTTTAAAGGTACTGTATGTGTATTACACGTGAATGCTCTGGGGGTGGGCTGGTTCGCTCCAGCAAAGACACCACCCAATTGCCATCTTCAGGAGCAAAGCAGAGCATCCCTGCAGTGGACCAAACTGCAGCTAAATGCCTGTGTAGTCAGCCTCTGATTAGAACCTCCCGGATTTTGCTGTGTACATAAATTTCCATGATATTAAAACAAGTGTTTTGGAGATGAAGCAAACTTGGTTTCTAAATGTATATTTGTTGCCACAATAACGATTTTCAAAATAGACATTCCATTCACGGTGGCGTTTCATAAACACATGGGTTTTTGAATTCAAGGTTCAAATTCAATTCTCCTCTCCTCTTTGTAACTCTATTCACCAGACCACGCCTGCTTGCAATCACATTGTGGTTATCACATTGACACGTTGCAATGTGAGTCTTCCTGCTCTAATCTGACCAGAAGCAGGTGGTGGCCAGGCACTCCATGGATGATGACTGACAAAGACCACTTGCTAGTCTGGCCGGGGGATTCTGGGAGTTGTTGTCCAAAAAAGTAATGCGTCCAAGCTCTGTCTCTGCAATGACCTTTCCTGGCAAGCAAACTGTATGCCAGTCATATTTTATGTTTGCTTTCTCTTTGCCGCATGTAATTCAAAAATTTCCCACCCATGGCACAAGCTCTGGCTTGGAGAAAGAAGCAGGATGTGTGTTTATTTCTTTAGTTAAATACTCCCGGCTAATATTGAAAAGATCCTCCATGGTTTGGCTCAGTAAAGGCAAAGAAAGCCATGCTTAACTTTCACAGCAAAACTATTCCTGGTTAGAAAAAAAATTATTAAAAGCTAACTTTAGCCCTTTGTTTCCTTACCTTGTTTGTCTGCCAAAAATGAAATTTAACTTCCCAGCTTGGCAGATCCTTTGTTTGTGATGTCACTTGAAAACCACTCCATAATCTAAACACTGAAGGAAGCTCTCTGGCTGCCAGTCAGGGTTAAAAACTGCATTAACCTGTATGAGAGATAACTTCTCAAAGAACAGCTCACACTGGTCTAACTGGAAACCACAGCTTACGAAAGAGGCTATCACTTCAGGAAGCCAGCCAGCTAGCAGGATCAGTAACCAGTGGGGGATTCTGAGAGCTGTACCCCCCCCCCAAAGTAACTTTTCCAAGTGTTGGTTTCAATAGTGTAAGATAGCATCTACAATGGGTGTGGGGAAACCATATCTTCTGCATGGAAAGGACCAACGTTCCTGCTGGCTACTGGATTCTGGAAACTGTAATCCATAAAAAGTAACATTTCCAAGCTTTGCAAGAAGAAAGAAATATCCCCACATTCTTTCAAGGGGGAAGAATGTAGCATGGAGACCAAGAACATGTTTTTAATTTAAATTCAGAAGTCTACAAGTTCCAAAAGAAAGATAATAGTATTTATTTCCTTATATTCCATCTGCTTTGCATGCTAATGATGATGATGATGATGATGATGATGATGATGATGATGATGATGATGAAAGGTTTCCCCCTTCTTTAGTATGATATGTGATATCATACTCATAGCCCACACTAAATGTTATTGAAAAATATGATATACCCAAAGCTCTGAATGAAAATGTCCAAAATGGAAACCAGCATATATTTAGCTTAGTGAGCCCTAAGGATTGCTGCCTGGTTGTGGCGAAGGGGCTTGAGTAATTCAGAGAAGCTATGGACTATGCCGTACAGGGACACCCAAGATGGACAAGTCATAGTGGAGAGTTCTGACTAAACACAATCCACCTGGAGCAGGAACTGGCAAGCCACTCCAGTATCTTTGCCAAGAAAACCTCATGGACAGAAACAAAAGGCTAAAAGATATGACGCTGGCAGGTGAGCCCCTCAGGTCGGAAGGCGTCCAACATACTACTGAGGCAGAGTGGAGGACAAGGACAAGTAGCTCCCGAACTAATGAAGTGGTTGGGTCAAAGCCGAAAGGACACTCAGCTGTGGATGCGCCCGGAAGTGAAAGGAAAGTCTGATGCTGCAAAGAAAAATACTGCATAGGAACCTGGAATGTAAGATCTATGGGCGTTGGTAAGCTGGATGTGGTCAAACAGGAGATGGCAAGGATAAACATTCACATCCTGGGTGTCAGTGAACTACAATGGATGGGAATTGGCGAATTCAATTCAGACTATTATCATATCTACTATGAAGAAATGAAGTAGCCCTCATAGTCAACAAAAGACTGGGAAAAGCTGTACTGGGATACAATCTCAAAATTGATAGAATGATTTCAATACAAATCCAAGGCAGACCTTTCAACATCACACTATTCCACATTTATGCACCAACCACCAATGCTGAAGAGGCTGAAATTGACCAATTCTATGAAGACTTACAACACCTTCTAGAACTGACACCAAAGAAAGATGTTCTTCCATTAAAGGGGACTGGAATGCTAAAGTAGGTAATCAAGAGATAAAAGGAACAACAGGAAAGTTTGGCCTTGGAGTTGAATGCTGACTTCAAAAGAAAATTGAATGCTGACTTCCAAAGAATAGCAAGGAGAGACAAGAGGGCCTTCTTAAATGAACAGTGCAAAGAAATAGAAGGAAATAATAGAAAGGGGGGAAAACAGAGATCTGTTCAAGAAAATTAGAGCTATTAAAGGAACATTTTGTGCAAAGATGGACATGATAAAGGACAAAAAAGATAGACACCTAACAGAAGCAGAAGACATCAAGAAGAGGTAGCAGGGATACACAGAAGAATTATACCAGAGAGATCTAGATGTCCTGGACAATCCAGATAGTGCGGTTGCTGAGCTTGAGCCAGACATCCTGGAAAGTGAAGTCAAGTGGGCCTTAGAAAGCATGGCTAACAACAAGGACAGTGGAGGTGATGGCATTCCAGTTGAACTATTTAAAATCTTAAAAGATGATACTGTTAAGGTGCTACACTCAATATGCCAGCAAGTTTGTAAAACTCAGCAGCGGCCAGAAGACTGGAAACGATCAGTCTACATCCCAATCCCAAAGAAGGGCAATGCCAAAGAATGCGCCAACTACCGTACAATTGCACTCATTTCACACGTTAGCAAGGTTATGCTCAAAATCCTATAAAGTAGGCTTCAGCAGTATGTGGACCGAGAGCTCCCAGAAGTACAAGCTGGATTCCGAAGGGGCAGAGGAACCAGAGACCAAATTGCTAATATGCGCTGGATTATGGAGAAAGCCAGAGAGTTCCAGAAAAAACATCTATTTCTGCTTCAATTACAAAAAAGCCTTGACTGTGTGGACCATAGCAAACTATGGGAAGTCCTTAAAGAAATGGGGATGTCTGACCACCTTATCCATCTCCTGAGAAATCTATGTGTGGGACAGGAAGCAACAGTTAGAACTGGATATGGAACAACTGATTGGTTCAAAATTGGGAAAGGAGTACGACAAGGCTGTATACTGTCTTCCTCCTTGTTTAACATATGCAGAATACATCATGCGAAAGGCTGGACTGGAGGAATCCCAAGACGGAATCAAGATTGCCAGAAGAAATAGCAACAACCTCAGATATGCAAATGATACTACTCTGATGGTAGAAAGTGAGGAGGAATTAAAGAACCTCTTAATGAGGGTGAATGAGGAGAGCACAAAAAACGGTCTGAAGCTCAACATCCAAAAAACTAAGATCATGGCCACTGGTCCCATCACCTCCTGGCAAATAGAAGGGGAAAACATGGAGGCAGTGACAAATTTTACTTTCTTGGGCTCCATGATCACTGTGGATGGAGACAGCAGCCACAAAATTAAAAGACCCCTGCTTCTTGGAAGGAAAGTGATGACAAACCTAGACAGCATCCTAAAAATCAGAAACATACCTTGCCAACAAAGGTACGCGTAGTCAAAGCTATGTTTTTTCCCAATAGTGATGTATGGAAGTGAGAGCTGGACGATAAAGAAGGCTGACTGCCAGATAATTGATGCTTTTGAATTATGGTGCTGGAGGAGGCTCTTGAGAGTCCCCTGGACTTCAAGGAGATCAAATGTATTCATTCTGAAGGAAATCAACCCTGAGTGCTCACTGGACGGACAGATCCTGAAGCTGAGGCTCCAATACTTTGGCCATCTCATGAGAAGAGAAGACTCCCTGGAAAAAAAACTGATGCTGGGAAAGTGTGAAGGCAAGAGAAGGGGACGACAGAGGATGAGATGGTTGGACAGTGTCATAGAAGCAACCAGCATGAATTTGACCCAGCTCCGGGAGGCAGTGGAAGACAGGAGAGCCTGGTGTGTTTTGGCCCATGGGGTCATGAAGAGTCGGACATGACTTAACGACTAAACAAAAAAATTGAGCCCTTCACACACATTGTTATCAGAAGCCTAAAGAAGCAGTTGAAGGAAAGCACGTATCAGTTGCTATGTAAACAACACTCACCACACTTTCCTATTGAGTCATTGATTTATTTGAAACATTGACATATCACTCTTGATTGTATTAGATTTCAGGGAATTTTATAACTGCCACCTTCTCACCGTAGGGGAAAATGCAACCTTCCTCTCATCTGCCTGATCGCGAACATGGGGAGGCGGCAGTGCTAAAGGATCTTCCCCATACGGTGTCCCAAGTACTTTGAAAACTAAACAGTGAGTGAACTAATCAACAAAAAACATGCTGATTTATGAACTGAATGACTCAGGAGAATGATAACAGTATCAAGATCATCACTCTCTAGGTTGCAGATTTGAAGCCATTCGCAGGAAAACCAGCCCATTAAAGAAAGGTAGAGGAAGTGGCTATGTACTCTCTATGAACCTTTGGAGAAACCATCGTTATAAAACATGGTGGGTAAGGCAGACAAGTGCCTTTGCAGTGCATAGATGAGGGAAATGTTCTGAACTGAGAAGCACAATACAAGTGTGTCAGAACCTACATTATGTGCCAGCAGTTGTGTTTTGAAAACACATCTTTTACAGGCCAGGTTATGCTTGTAACACAGGTGGCACTGTGCTAGAAGGCCTACCACCAGTATCCTACCAGCACAACAGTACCAGCACTGAAAAGCACATTTTAATGCTGCCTGCAGGAAAAAATAAAGGGCAGGGCATGGTGCCATATGCCCATCCAACTGCTCTAGGATACATTCAACGAATAGCATCCTTGGCCCTTATTACACAATGTAAGCAAAGCAAAACAGCACACATTATAAACTGAGAAGTACTTGGGGGAGGGGAGCATTTACAGGGTTTCCCCCCCTCAAATAAGCACAATGCTGCAACTAGCCTAGGTGGATCTCAGAGAAAGAATGGCAAAGGTAAAGGGTCCTCGATGATGTGCATACGTGTGTGAGAGAGCGAAAGAGAGACAAAGAGAGAGAAAATTTATAGACTCACACACAAGGGAATTTCAGAACTAAATACAGTATAAAGCTTTTCACAACCCAGAAAAACAAAGAGCCAAAACAGATACAGGCAACTTCACAACTAGAACTGGATCTGGCTTAAGCACTAAAGTACATGTGATTATCTTTAAACACCTTCAAAGATGCAAATTAGCTTACTTTTGTTTGGTGACTTATCAGAAGAAAATAACATATTTTATTTGCCTACTGATTGCACAAAGTATTCTAGTCCCCAAAGTCGAAGATTATGTTGTGGCCTTTTAGGGTGAATGATGGGAGAAAGGAAATGGAAGACAAAAGGGAAGAACACTACACTGGGCTCAGGATGTGATCAGAAAGATCACATTGGATTGCACTGGAAACGGTCACGGAAAGATCACATTGGATTGCACTGGAAAGGGTCATGTACTAGGTGCAACCTTAAAAGTAACCATTTTAGAGCAACCTTTCTGTCCAGTCCCCGTCACACCAGCCCCTGCAAGACGAAGAGCAGCCCTGCCGCTGGACTGAAAGGGGCCGGACCAGGCATGGAGCAAGGTTGGGCTGGTTTCCAATCTGCAGTACATCGTCTGGCTACCACCAACTAAGACAGCAAACTAGACCATGCTATCAGCGCTCCAAAAAAAAACCTAAATAACTGGCTGGTCGCACTTTCAGTTTCTTTAGAGAAGCAACTACTGAAGTGGTATTCCTGTTAGGAGAAAGGGAGGCAGGATGTTCCGGGGTACTTCCAATTTGCTGGAGGGAAGAGGGGGGATATGGGGGACAGCAAGGAGGGATGTGTAACAAAACTCACTTCTGCCTTTTGTGTGTGTGTGAATGGATCAGAAGCTGCCTATGCACTACATTTCTTCTATCCATAGGAAGCAGATTCTGGACGCAACCCAATATTTCAGTTTGTGAGGGATCACGAACACAGGAAGAAGAGTGTGCTGGAAGAAATGCAAAGCTTCAGTTTCAGGCAAATTGCTAGCACCTCCTGTGAGCTATTGCTTGCCTAAAAGTCCATGAACTGCTCAAAATACAATCCATATTTTGCCTGAAATAATTTTGTACCCTGGCAAAACCCAAGTTAATTCAGTTTATGGATTCTATAGACAATATAAAATTAAATAAAATTATATTGCTAAAAGAACAGAAAGAAACAAGTTCCAATAATACTAGTATCTCTACACCCAGCTTTATGGAGGTACATAAGAAGAGTCCTGCTGGATCTGACACAGAGCTGAAAATTTTTTTAAAAAACTGTATCTCCCATTATCCCCAATCACCTTCTGGAAGCTGTAGCCCCCAAAAATTAATTATTCTAAGCTCAGGTCAAAAATACACCTAGTGCATATTTTATTCTCTCTCCTTGAATAGTGGTTAGGCAGAGAACCCAAAAGCCCATAAGCTAGAGAAAAGGCAGCAGTTTTCTCCTGTTATTTACTGACAACATACCTGTTTACTCAGGTATGATGTCTGAACATTTCTGTTTACTCAGATATGGTGCCCAAACATCAAGGATTCATTTAACCAGTAAAGCTACTAATTTTTGACGTATCTGTGCTCATTGAATTTGTCCCATTATGTAAACAGGCGTAGAGCCCGAGATAGAAGGCAAAATATGGTGCCACTATTCTGTCAATTTCTTTGTAAGAAACAGGCCTTTCTTTGTGAGTAGAAATGAGCAAAGCCATGCATGGCTTGACAGGACCTCACAGATGTGTAAATTAAATACTGCACTTGTGGGAAAGCTGAGCTGTAACCGGTTGATGAACAGCTGAAATTTGTTTTGAGACCTGCCCTCAAATAATACATAAAGCAATTAAGCTATGGGAATGAATGTTAGCTGGGGGGGTGATGGGAAAACAACTGGAATAGGTATATATAGCTCAGAAGCACTGTTAGGCTCCAGGACACTGGCAAAGATTTGTGACTAAACAAGGATTTGAACTTGGGCCTTCTTGTTCCAAGTCCAACCTGCCAGCCACTAAACTAATACTGGATTGGTGGTTACCGGATAAAGGATGCCAAGGATGAAAGGTTGGTAGAAAATCAGTGCAACACTTAATCTGCATAATGTAAAAATAAAAATTGCATGATTCATATATTTTCATTACAATTACATTTTATCACCTAATTTACATAACACATATTAGGCTACCTGGATTTAGTGACCTGAAATATGGCGATCCTGCAAGGTTGGATATATTCCAAGAGCTGAAGGCCACAGCTTAGAAAAATTATACTTTGGATTAGAATTGTCAGAATGTACTTCTGGAGGTTGTAGTACGAAGAAAAAACTTCTCCCATGTTCTGTCAGAAACAAACAGAGGCCTCATATCTAACATGCCACAATTTCCGCTTTCCACAGGAAGAGCAGCTACTGTTTAAGTCTTTCATTTGCCTGCCCTAGTTTCTTGGTTCTCTGCTATTCAGGTATTGTTTTTGGCTCCACAGTACCAAATATAATGTATTGAAAATAGGGGGGGGGGATCTTTGTTTTGCTTCATGAAGATCACAACTGTTTTCTCCTGGAAGAAAGTGCAGTTATTTCCTTCGGCCTAGATCTCTGGATTCTTTAATGATGAAAAAGACACGAGGCCTTTATAGCCCTTTGAGAGGGTGAGATGCAAGGAAACCCCACCTCCAGACCCTTCCCCATCTGGATGTCCTTCAGTTACATACCATATGCAAGGGGTGAAATCCCATTGCTTAGTACAAGACAAGTCATAACTTTTGATTTTCTCCTTCTCAGTAACAAATCAACCGTGCCATAATTCTCAAGGGTACATATGTATGTTGGCTTGGTATATGTGTGTATACACTCCAAGAATTGCAGTGATTTAGCACTGTAACTTCTCCATTCTAGTTCATTGTCTCATAGGGTTTCCAAACACATGATCTCTGTAAATATGTTCAATTTGTGTTCAGGGTTTAATTCAGAGTCTTGTTCTTGGTGCAGAAAGAACTGAAGGACATCCAGGTGGGGAGGAATCTAAGCAATAGGATTTCAGCCATTACATATTGTATATCCTGTGTACTGTACAAGGGAAGAAACCACCAATATATCCCATATAAATAGTGGGAAAAGAGAAGTTTATGGCAGTTCATGAAAACAGACATGAAACAGGAAAATCGGATGTTATCATAACATGCAGTGTTCAATTCCAATGTTCATAAAGTATGAAGAAATTATTTCCATCAGGCAGTGCATAGTAAATTGTTGGTGTACTTATGCAGATACAATGTTGACTTATTATTCTCCTAGAAATAAATATTGCTCCTGGACTCTATACATGTGACAATAGAGCTTGGAACAATTCAGTGCAAAGACACGTTTAAGGATAGGAGCTGGATAATGGACTTTCTATGTAAAAGCCTGCATTTTTCATTGCTGTCACTCTTGGTTTATTTCATGTGGTGCAATTCATGCAGAAATATCCCCCTAAGCACTATACAATCTGAACACAGACAAGCAGAAAGTCACAGCTGATAAATGCAGAGTTCACTTAGGGAAAGAAAGACATTCTGACCTAAAGACCTGTAGGATTTTGCCTCCTTCTTACAGAATTTGGAGAACACACGATGTTCTTAAAACATCATACATCAAAACATTACATACCAAATACAATGTTCTTAAAATATTGCATACCAAAATATCAAGTATAATACTTAGGCTGTTATCTACTATGATGGACACCCACATAAATGGATTGAATATAAGTCATGGTTTCTTAAATCATTACCAAATAATTATGCTTTTAATCTACTGCTATTTTCCTTTACAGCTACCAGAGCCATACTGTATTTCAGTACAAGGCTCCAAGGTAAAAACTGTTAATATTTTTCTATACCAGCACACATTGTTCCTCTGCTTTCTCTTTTAATCATGTTACTGCCCACCACAAACCACTGTTCCCAACTTTTTTTCTCTTGCCTTGTTTTCTGCTTTGTATCTCTTTTGGGAATGTTTACAAAAGCAGACTACAAAAGAACTGAACACCCAAAACATAGGTCATCAACCACTGCAGGTGTGAGATGCAACCAAACACCGATGACTCCTAAAGCCAGTATGAATGTTTTACTTGCAGACTCTGTATTTTACTCCATATGCTTGAAGAAGTGGACTTGGCCACAAAAGCTCACATTAAAATGTAACAATCTTTAAGGTGCCACAAGGTTTTTGCCCTTTTAAGTTTGTCTTTGGGTTTGCCTAATACTGTACGCTTAAAACTTGTGTTGCACATCAAAGGGTCTGCGCCCAAAAGGCTCAAAACTGTAGTTGTCAGTATCAGTTTAACCTATGAGTGACTAGAAATGGTGATGGTCTTGACAGCAAAACTCTGTAATTGAACAGATTGATGAATCTTTCCTCTCTGAATGTCAATACTAGTTCTTTTAGATATAAATTGGAATCTGTTGAGAGCAGCATCCTAGGTGAACAAGTTCAGCTTGCTTTCTCCTCTCCTAGCACCAGTAAACTCCTAGGGATCCATCACAGAGCTTCGACTAGAGGTATATCGGGCAGTGTTCCAAAGTGACATGCCTCTGAATGGTGTTACTGCAGCAGGACAGAAATGGGAAGGAAGGAAATTAAGACTACTCGAGCATTTTTTTTCCTTATACTGGGAATGAATAAGATACCTTCAACCTTCCTATCACCACAGAAATGAAGCTGTAAGCTATACAAGTATCTCCCTTAAAGCTTCTGGTTCCTTAGGGAGTCAGTCTATCTCATATTTGGTCTTCCTCTTTTCCTGCTGTCTTCCACCTTTCCAAGCATTATTGTCTTTTCCAAATAAAATCCAGATTGATCACAGAGTCCAAGATGGAGAAAGAAGAAAAAGAAGAAAGAGAGAGAGAGAAGAAAAGGGAAGATAGGCTAGGTAATGGTTGTAAGGAAGGCCTGCCTGTATAGCCATTATATTTATTTCTTTAATCGATTTATATAAAATTTACATTATAAAAAGACAAAACAATTAAAATACAATTAAAAATAAAGTGCCCTAAAAATGGCAACCAGGACCTACCGTTGATATTATTTCAATCAAAAACCTTCTGGAATAGGAAGGTTTTGACCTGGCGCTGAAACGTCATCAATGTCGGCACTAGACGAATCTCCCTCAGGATGGTGTTCCATAGTCTGGGGGCAGCTGCCAAAAACGCCCTTTGTCTACAAGCCCTCCCTCTTACCTCCTTAAGGGACGGCTCTTTCAAAAGGGCCCCCTGGCTAGATCTTAACTGCCGGGTAGGTTAATATGGAATGGAACCACTGTAAAGGAAGGAACGGAACCACTGTAAAGCAGTGCCCTCAACTCCCAACCCAGCCAGCCTATCCAGAAGGACACCATGGTTAATGATGTCGAAAGCCGCTGAGAGGTCCAGGAGTATCAACAGGGTCACACTCCTCCTAGCAATAG
The DNA here is from genome assembly GCF_051106095.1 of Pogona vitticeps. Classification (NCBI taxonomy): domain Eukaryota; kingdom Metazoa; phylum Chordata; class Lepidosauria; order Squamata; family Agamidae; genus Pogona; species Pogona vitticeps. The sequence continues at coordinate 35,292,311 of NC_135783.1, forward strand.
TTACAGAAGAGGAATGATGCTGGGCTGGTGCATTATTATTCTTTTCCAAAAATCCATTTCTGAAACACCAAAACGAGCAGCCACCTGGTTCCCTTCTATGGCAGAACAGTTGCTGCAGAGCTGAAACCTTTCATTTTAAACAATCAACTTAAAGGGCCACCAGTTTCGTATAAATAAATATCAACAGGGTGCCCAGGACTTTTACTCACTACCAATCTCTCTTCTTCTGGAACAGCTCTATGATACAGACCAGAGATCATGGAGACAACAGGCTTTTGGTGATCCACAAACAGTGTTGATACATGTATCCTTTATTTACAAGTATCTCTTCTTGCCAACACAAATTGGCCCTAAAATTTGATTCAAACATGTAATCTCACAGTTATGCCACACTGTGCTACATGATCATCTGCGAGTACATCTGTGAATAAAAAGAATTCGGTTCGGTTCATTTTTTTGATAAGGATTTCCCAAAATTCCACATGCTTCATCTTAAATATATCACGGAAAGAATTTTGGTTTGTTTTTTTTAAAGGAATCTGAGATGAGAGAAAACAAAACTGTCAGATTTGCCCATCTAGTGAGAAAGCTTGGAATGTTTCATTATCATGGCTTTGACTCTCTGTGTAGTCAACTATATTTGTGACACTGAATCAATCAGAGGTGCCATTTTCTTTTCTCTTCCATGGCTCCAGCTCTGTAATGCATACATAGCAGGCAGTAACATTGCACAGGCTGTTTGGTTGTTTGGTTGTTTGGTTGGCTTGAAGTATTTTTACCCCACCTTTCCCCTTAAAAAGAACCCAATATGGCTTACATAATTAAAAAGCAATATTTAAAGCTAAAAATAGTAAGTATAGGTAAAGGTAAAGGTTCCCCTTGACATTTAGTCCAGTCGTGTCCGACTCTAGGGCACGGTGCTCATCCCCATTTCCAAGCCATAGGGCCAGCGTTTGTCCGAAGACAGTTTCTGTGGTCACGTGGTCAGTGCGACTAGACACAGAATGTCGTTACCTTCCCACCGTGGTGGTACCTATTTATCTACTTGCATTTGCATGCTTTCGAACCGCTAGGTTGGCGGGAGTTGGGACAAGCGATGGGGGCTCGCTCCGTCGCGTGGATTCGATCTTACGACTGCTGGTCTTCTGACCTTGCAGCATAGAGGCTTCTGCGGTTTAACCATAGCGCCACCATGTCCCTACATAATTAAAAAACAATATTTAAAGCTAAAAACAGTAAGTATACAAATACCAAAAAGAATCAAACAAGTACCACTCTGAGAAACAGAGAACAAAAACAATACCCAAAACACATTAAAAGCAGTAAGGTGTTACAACAATCCATTTAAAACTCCCGCTCAAGCAGCCAGTCACTGAGGTGAAGCTTACTTGAAGACAAAGACCTTTTGTCCACTTATGGAAGGACAGCAAATATGGGGTCAGCCTGGCCTCCTGTGGGAGGGATTCCCAAGGCCTGGGAGTAGTAACAGAGAAGACCCTCTCCTGGGTCCCCACCAAACGCACCAGTGAGGATGGTGGGACCAAGAGAAAGGCCTCTCCTCCTGAGCAGTTTCATAATGGGAGACACAGTCTTTGAGATAGTTTTCTAGATAGGTTTCTAGAGTTCTTTCCCCTCTAGATCTAGTCCACATCTGCTTCTCCTCCAAAGCTTGTTTGATCTGGACATATAGGTTCCACTTTTATGTACTATCGCATGACTCACTCTGTAAGATTCCATGACTCCTGTGTCATGTACACAGAACATCACAAAACATCGTATATCTGCTTTCTAAGATACTTTTTAATCTATCTGCAAGACAGGAATGCTTTGGTGAAACATGAAGGTCTCCTTAGTCATAATGTTCAGTTTAAGAAACTTGACTGACATTTTAATATCGGTTGAACACTAAGCATGTTGCTAAGATTGCTTAATTGGCTGACTTTAAACTCTGAGAGCATCACAAGAAAAATGTGTTGCTCTAATGAAGGGGGACATTATTATAAATGGGACATATTTATTGCATATTGGTATATTGGATTATTAATTTTAACGTGCTAATGAGCTGTGTTCTGTCTCCAGCAACTAGTTGTGTTTAAAACATTTCTGACATCTGGTTTGGCTTTGTTTTGTTTTGTTTCTAATTAATGTGTTTGGGTATAAATAAAACAGCAAAGGAAAACATTTTATTATTTCTGGGAGATGTTACACCTTTGCATTTCCTGGTTTCTCAGGTTCATAAAAAAAGGAAGAGAAAGAGAAAGAGAAAGGGAGAAGCTTTTGATTCAAGTGAAATTTTATTGTATTTAGAGCAGACTTAAATCAGGCCCCGACTCTAAGTGTATCAATGCCTTTAACCCATTGTCTAAAACACCCGCACCTCTGTTCAAACAATCTCATGTTTTGAAAGCTATGCTTATTCTATGTTCACATCTCAAGGGGCTTACTGTGTAAACTGATCCTTAAAAATGCTTGCGCAAAACATTCTAGACATAATAATTTCCATATTCTTGGCAGATCTCCGTATGTTTCAAGAATTTTTTAGTAGGTTGTCTAAAGTTCAGAGGCCAGTCGAGTGGTATCACATTTCTTTGTTCAAGTCTCTGTGGTTTTTCCAGGCAGGCAGGAATATATTCATCAGCAGAAGCACCACAGTTTATGCATTTTAACTCTTTAGAAGCCTTCTTCAAAATAGTACAGCAGTTTCCATGCCTGGAGACAGTTTTGCGCCTAGTTTGCATAGAGCGGAGGCAGGCAGGCAAAGGTACAACCTCAGTGCCTTGACACTGTAATTCCTGGAATCCAAAATCATCATCATTACCACCAACACCACCTTAGAACTGAAGGGCTAGAAGGGACCCTATGGATGTGAGATAACACAGTCACTCCTTGTGGCAGCTACATGTATAAATGTGCACATTCATTGTGTCACTAACTTGGTTGAGACTTATTGCCATGTGCCTCTTCCCCACCCCCACCCCAGAACAGTCATTTTGCAGCCATTCCATCTGGCTTTACCCACAGCTTGGATGCAAGTGGATGCAAAGGAAATTTGTAATTTACTTCCCCCCTCCCCAGCACACACACATCAACAAGGCACAACTGAATCATATTACAATAATACCCTAATGAAGGTTAATTCTACTCATTCATTGGTGTTATGGTATATTTGGTTGCTTTTCTAGTTATAGGCATCTCATGGTAGAGACTGAATATTGTATAGTTCGAGCGCTGGCTTGTGCTGTACTTTGTGCCACCTCCTTGTGCTCTTCAGACAAAACAAAAAAACAAAATAGCCCCAAAACAAGATAGAAAAACATTGTGGTACTTCAAAGATTAAATGTCATATTTTAATGGGAGCTTTCATGTGCTCCATTGTGGTTGTTGAAATGTACCTCCTAAAGATTATGTGGTCCTGGCCAATGGGTTGAGCAATCCTCTGGAAATCCTCAATAGTCCAATTCAGCAGTCTTGACACTGGGATTTTAGTATTTCAGTACGGAGAGAGAAATTGACTCCCCCCTTGAAACAAAGATTGAGCCTGTATCCTCTTGAGTTAATTAAGAGAATGTCAATATACTTGTGAAGGAGGGGCAATGGAAGGAGGGAATGACTGGTGATGTCATGTATTTGTCCTTATTTTATTTTGGAGCCTCCACATTTTTGTCTCCAGGTTTTTTTCCCAGGCCTTTCGTTCCTGACAAATTTGAAAGACTTTTGAGAACTTCATTTCCCATACCTTACTTGTGCATTGAACCAATAAGGTATGTGCACATGACTCTCTGTGTGCACGCGCACGCCTGTGTGCGCGCGCATGTTTGCAGCATCCAGTTTGAACTGTGTTTGTATTGTTGTTATCGTAGTCAAAGTTCACTGTGTATACAGTGCTCATTTTGAAAATAGCCCCTCAGAGACAGAATAGTACAGAACCAATGACAAAGTGCTTGCAGGAGGAACATGCCTTTCTGTGCCACAAGCCTTACAGAATTCAGATTTTAAAAAAAGTAAGAGAAAAGTCAGCAGTTCCAGTATTTTTGAAAAACTTAAAAGAAAAGTGTGTGTGTGTGCGCACACATACACAGACACACACACTCATACATACATACATACATACATACATACATACATACATACATACATACATACATACATACATACATTTCAACTTGTAATTGTCAATGATAAATTGTAACTTATTATATCCTGGCCATGTTGGCTGGGGAATTCTGAGTACAGTCATCCAAAGGCCAAACTTTTCTTATCTTTTAACACACTAATTCTCACTTGAACTAATTTATTTTAAAAACCAACTGTTCTAGAAATCCATTAGGCAAGTTGTTTCATAACAACTTACAATTTTTTTAAAATTTTCTTTTTATTATATAAAATCCATCCATGCTGATTTAACATCATGCCACCTGGGTACAGCTTATAATCATTTGTTAAAACAACTACAATACAACTTGCAAAATATTTCATCTGTGTCTGGTGGCTGGTGTCATTCAACAACTCACCACACACAATGGGGGACAGAATATAGTTCTCCAGTCAGGAACATCCCATTCCTTGTGCTTGAGGGGGCAGGCCCTTATGATGTGATAAAGTGGATCCTTTGTGATGTTATAGAAGTGAGACAGGCAGGAGGGCAGAAGTGGCAGCTCCATCTGGAAACAAACTCAAGGGGAAATCGGGGTAAATAGGCTTAGCATCCAAATAAAACCTGACTAACCAGGTAACCTGGTACCAAGAGCCAGTCTCCCTCACCTCCACCTTGCAGGCAGCATGGTAACAAAATGTGCAAAGCACCCACAAGAACGTGTCATTCCTGCCAGAGCTTACTTCCTATGCAGCTGTATCGGGAGCCCACATGACACACCTGGAAAGCTTTCCAGGTGGCTGGAGCTGGCAAAAAGTTGCCGGCCAGCCAAAAGGGTGTTTTCTTCCAGGCTCTGTGCTGTTCTCATGGCTTAAGCACAACAAGCAGGCGCCTGTGTCATGAAGCTAGCACTCCGCTGCCTTGCTCCAAAGGGGTCCAGATCTATGCTAGCTCATCAGTCCATATCCATCCCACTCCCAGCTTTTAAGTACATGAGCACTGAGCATACAAATACAAATGTGCTGAGCCAAGTGGAAGAGGTAGATAGATGCCCAGACTTTAAAACCACCTTAAAAAATTAATAATAATAATAACAACAACAACAACGTGTGTGTGTGTGTGTGTGTGTGTGTGTGTGTGTGTGTGTGTGTGTGTGTGTGTGTGTGTGTGTGTGTGTGTGTGTGTTAAGTGGCTTAAAGTATTTAAAAGAAACAAAGATAAAAGCCAAATAATAAATTATTACAATATGACAAAATTATTAAACAAATATGTTAAAACTCATAATAAGAACAATATAAAAATACAAGTAGAACATAGAAAACGTTGCCTTTAAAAATCCCCTTAGTCAAACAGGAATATAAATGAAATGGCTCTCCATGTGTGATCTGACGACATTTGAGGGGAGCAGTCAAAAACACTCCAATCCACCCCCCATAAAAACAGAAGCTCTTTTGGCCAATAGAAAAGCAAAATTACTGTTCAGGCCCAATGTTGTCCTCACTTGATTTCCCCTTGCATGAACGTGGGCGTTTGTTGTTTCACTCTGTGTTTTGAGGTCAGGCTGAGCCTATAGTCATGGCAGTCAGCCCTGACCAGCCATTCCTGGTTACTGTCATATGAAGCATGGCCGATGCGAAGGAATTACAGTTTCACGATCCCTGTGGCTCCATGCCTCAGGACATTCTTGCTATGACCCATCCAGCGAATGTAGCTTTCCTTTCGCTGGTGAATCCCAGATATAGTTCTCTGGAATTTGCCAGCCGTGACAGCTGTTTGCTGTGTAGCTTTTTGTTCTGAGGGCACAGACCTCCCTGTTTTGTATGGAGCCTGGTACAATAAGCCCTAATTCTCATTTGGTGACTGCTGTGTTACAACATGCAGAGCGAGAAAAAAATCATTTAAAATAATAGGGCCAGGGCTGTCAACATTACTGTGAAATGTTCACTTAAGGACTTCCATCCTTGTACTGCAAAAGCCAAAATAGATAATCTGATTTGAGGCACCTCTGGCTTTCTACAAGAGGCTTGTATCTTTTCTCAGTAATCATTCTGTGTTCCTTTATTCTCCCTACTTCAGACTGAGCCACAGATGCAAGCTGTGCACAAATGCATTTTCTTTGTTTATTTAGTGTCTTTGGGCTGCAATCTTACATGTGCTTACATAAGAGTAAATGCCATTGAAATCAGCAGAATTCATGTTAGAATAGACAAGTATAGAATTCCAAATACACCCTGCTCTCTCCAAGCAGCTTACCGAAACATGTGCACAAACCCACGTATGCACACAAGCACATTTTCCATTCAGTCCACAGAACCAAAGCAGTTCAACTTTAATGCCATCTTCTGCATTCTAGCTATTACCTGTTTTTCTACAGCCTGAGTTCTAATTAGTAGGGTGATGCAAGGGTTCCTGAATTTGATCACTTGAATATGAGTCTGACTCTGTTTAGACCTATTCAAACTTTTTCCAATCCAGTTCCAACCTGAATCCGAACTGGAATTTTGAAATGTGAATTTTATTTTAATCTGCAACTGTTTTAATTTTTTTTTCTATAAGCTGCTTTGGATCCTATTTCTTGGAGAAAGGCAGTGATGTTGGCAAATCTTTGGGTCCAAGTATGAGTTTCAGTCTAAGGAAGATGAGAGTTTGCTTTCTTCTGAATAACCTTTTCTTGCCCTTCAACAGTACAGTGGACCCTCGACTTACAGAAGGCTTGACTTACAGACTTTTCAAGTTACAGACTTCTCTGGCCACAAAATTTAGGTTCAACTTGCAGCCGGAGAATCGACCTGCAGACCAGAAAAAAACCAAAATGGAACAAAAACAGAACAAAAATGGCCGGTTATGGGATTAATCGGTTTTCAATGCATTGTAGGCCAATGGAGACTCGACCTACAGACTTTTCGACCTGCAGCCACCATTCCAATACGGATTAATTCCGTAAGTCGAGGGTCCACTGTATTCCCTTGGATGTATATCCCCTGGCCAGGAGAGTTGCAAATTAAGTTCATGTTTTTAAAAATGAACACAGGCAATGAACATCACACGCTATGACAAACAGACACCATTTGCCATTCAGGAGAGCATTTGTTCTAAAAATGTGCAAAATGCATTACCTAGCCCACACAGAGCTGCAGAATTCACTTGCACTGGAAACACTTTCTTGGCTAGACCTGCCTGACAAGGTTCTTGTGAGAAGAATGAGGGGAAGAGGGGAAGCACATTTCCCACATCAAACTAACAGCAGAAAAAGCAGGATATAAGTGTAACTAATAGGTAACTGAACAAACAGGATGCTGGACGCACACTTTTGGTCTAGGTGGTGCTTTGCTTTGATCCAGAAGGACTCTTCTTATATTTTTAATAAGTGTCCATATGTAAAGACAGTGCTTTATTTTCTGTTTGTACAACCAGAAATTAACAGTCGCAGTTCTGCATTCTCTTTCACTCATTGTCCCTTCCATCATCTTCTACTCCATCACATCAGTACAGGTTGTTGACATCCCATCTTGCAATATTCCACACATGATCACTTATTCCAATTGTCTAACCCTCTTAAGCCAGCAAATCTCTCTGGAGCATGACTAGCATCAATCTGTCTATCTCCAAGGTCTGACTTGGCACTAAAGAAAGTATTTTCTCAGCTGGCTCTGCTCCCTCAGTTGGAGCTAATTAATCAATATATGCTTGGTTGACTCATCATATCTTCCTGAAAGCCCTAATAGAGCCCCCACGGATGGCTTTGACCTGAAATGGCTTAGACACCCTCCACTGTTCACCATTGTTCATCAGATTATTACTTCCATGCACTCCAGTTTCTTAGGTCATTAAAAGAGTTTGTTTAAATTTGTATAAGAGCTGAAGTCCTCTTTAACCACAGTGAAAAATCATTAGTAGTGATCTACTCTAAATTGGATAATTTTAATGTCAGAACAATTGTTAAACAACACAGAGCATCCCTTGGCTGATACTTCTTGAATCCTGGACACTGTCTTTCAATAGCTCTCTAGTATTCAAAATCAAAACGGTTTTGACATACACCCATTTGTTTTGTTTTAAGATATTTTCCAGTGAGCACCAAAGTCATTCACATAATAATCTCCACATTGTATGCCAGACTGATAAAAATGTTGTTCCAATAATAGGATTGCTGTTCGATTTCTATAAAGAAGTCTGTCATGACAAGAGTGCAAAATGTTACACTTTAAAAGGAACTTGCTGAGTTACTCATTATTTCTTGGCAGCCAAGTTGCTGTTATCATTATAATTGTTCCCTTTCAACAAGTAAGTTGTTGTGTTATATATTATTGATGCATTGTGGTGCTCTTACTGACAGGCCAGAAAAATATAGGGAAATAATTTCTGGTTCCATCTAGCAGCCAATTCTGATCTAACACCTTGGTAATATTTACAAAATCACAAATGACAAAATAAAAAAAATATTTCCAGTCAAAATGGAGAAAATAATTACAATAAATGGGGCAAATATTCTGGCCTTTAAAATGCATCAAAATATCCACAAAAACTAACTTTTGAGTACAACTAGATGTTATTCACTGCACCTTAATAACTAGGTGTTATCCAGTACACATAAAAGCAGTTTTATCACCCTGAAAGTAACATAATCCCACATACAAAAAGGTGTGTGTTTATCCTATGAGTTACAATGGCATAAGGAAAATGGTATAAATTGCAGCAGTGAATTGCTACTAGTGCTAGCTACGAGCTTCCTTTTTGAACAGGAAGTTTGCGTGGAGCTAGCCCTACCTAAGCCTCAAAGACTTCCAGTTAAGGCCTTTCTCCTAGATGAGCCACATTTAAGTGTCTGTCTGTCAGGTGGAGCTCCCAGAATGGAGAAATATTAGATTTGTAGTCTAGACATTGAGAATGGCACATCTCTACTGATACACACAAAGTCAGTACATGAACTAAGGACATTCAGAAGATGGAGAGGTGATTTTTCCAGGGGAAGTAGAAAGTTCCTCTGGGCTTACCAGTGTTTAGAGCTGCCATCTCAGCAGCATGACATCCTATGTGATTTCTGGGCCAACCCTTGTGACATTACAGAGGTAGCATCTTTGTGGTCTCACAGGGATAGATCGGTCAGCAGTAATTGCCAAATTGTGTGTGTCTATCCTATTAGTTACAATGGGATAAGGAAAATGGTATAAACTGCAGCTGTAAATTGCAACTAGTTAAGAACTTGCTGCTTATATCCCTTGCGTCATACCAGACCATGTGACTGGTGCACGATAACAGGTGCAAATGGTGACTTGGTAAATAGTGATAACTTGCTGGTACAGTTTATGAGGAATTTAAAAAGCAATGAAGTAGTCCTATCAGAGTCTACCCCTTCCCCAGAGCCTATTGGGAATTAGTGGCAGAGTGAAGGCTGTAACACACAGCGTGAAGTAAATGCACTGGCAAAATAAAGAAGCACTGTTATATAAAGCAGAGATGGGCCAAGAGTACATTTTGGATCTATTGCTAAGGCCTTTGTGTTAGGCCGAACCTCAAAATCTAGTCAGGTTTGCCTGATCAACAGCATCCTCTTCTTGGAAATGTCAACCCAAAGACTGAGACCTGGAGAATAAATCTGAGTCTCAGGGTCAAAGCCTAAGACCTAGCAATCCTATCTTAGTGGTGGCAGTAACAGAACATCTTCCTTAGTTTTTTGTTCCCCTCCTCCAAGGAGTTTTTTTTTTAACCATCTGCTTTTGCAAATGGTGCCAACAACAACAACAGCAAAAAAAATTTATTTTGGCACACTGGGCCCCCATTTTGCATTATCTACCAAATGTTCAGGACCAAATGTCACTCAAGGTCACTGGAGGCAGTAACCATTCATCAAAAGAAAAAGAAAAATGCGGAAAATATTTGGAGGAAATCTGGCCCCTTCACCCTATTTGAGGGAAGTAGAAAAAGAAAAATCTTAGAAATTCTCTCAGAAAAAAATGTCTTCAGAGAAATTTTGGCCTCACTGTGTTTGAAAGGCATTTATAGCCAATGTTCAGATGCCTATGAGTCAGCATTTTCCAGCAGAAATGCTTCTCTTGGCAATTTACTGGCCAGCTGACTCGCGTAACTAGGAAACAAAAGCAAAACAAAGTTTCCTTTCCAGAAGTAAAACGTTGTTCATCATCTGAACAGGACATTGCAGAGTTACAATAATATTTTTTTAAATTTTAATATTTATTTTCCTTGGGGTCGTAACAGAACATCTACAAATGTCAGTGTGCCTAAGGTTAATCCCCTAAAATCAAAATTGGGAAGTCTCACTGTATATGACACAGAGATGCCATGGGGTGTTTTCTTGTTAATTATCAATGGCAGAAACAGGGCATGGCAAATGCCTTATAGCTACTTGATGGTAAAGGCTTTTATGGGGAAGGAAAACCTCTTCTGGTTTGTTCCTTCAGTAAACTTCCAAACTACAGTATAAATCCTATAAAATGTAATATTTAGTGTATGTAAGTCAGGCCATTACTGCACCTAGATGTGTATTGTCCACACTGACTGACAGGACCTTTCAGGATTTCAATCAAGAATCTTCTCCTGGTCTACGGAGAGATGCCAGGGATTGAACTTGGGACCTTTTGTATGGAAAGCTACTGCTCTTCCCCTGAACAACAGCATGTGCTCTGCACAGATGTACCTGTTCCGCCTTATCCATTCAGCAGAAACAGAATACTCTAGAAAAGATAGACATGAACCAGAAAAATGACAAAGCGGGGTAGTTCATGGTTTGTGGCTACCCACAAGCCCCTGAACGCTAGGAAAAAACAAGCTAGTCCACCATTCTTTTTGGGGAATGGGTTCGTGCATGCAAGAGGGAAGCCTAATATCCTCGCACCCAGGCCCCCACTACCGTTGTCTCCCTAACTGCTCCTGCCACCTCTTCCTCCTCCACCACTGCCATCCTCAGAGGCAGGCCCAGCATCACTCCCAGCAGCTGGGCCTCCTCTCTGTGCATGCACTAGCCAATCAGCAGGCCCGGTTCCTGGAAGCAGGTCCACTGTCTCTGAAGATGGCAACAGCAGAGGAGGGAGAGACGGAGGCAGCAAGAGTACGTAAGGAGAGGCTGGGCAGGGGAAGGGGCAGGCCAAACCGAACAAGGCCCAAGGTGAAAAGAAAAGTTTGACGCTTAATTTCATTTCAGCAAAATGGGATCCATGAACTGAACTATAATCCGACCTGGTTTGTGTTTTTTTCAGGGCCGCAGTTCGGTTTGTGCCCATTTCTAGTCTCCAAGAAAATAAGAGACATCTATTCCATTGTCCTTTCAACCGGAGCCAACCAGAAACTATCCTTCCAGTTTCTGTACTCCATTTCCCATCAGTCCCAGCTAACAGTGCCAAAGGTACACATCTCAAGCTCTAAATATTAAACCAGAAGAGGCTAAGCTTACCTCTGGAGCCCAGAAACAACACACCTTGCCAAATGAATGAATGGTGAAGACTGTCTCTTCAGTAGGACAAGCCTCTAGCTCAGGGGTCTCAAACATGCGGCCTGGGGGCCATTTGCGGCCCGCCGGACGATAGTTTGTGGCCCCCGTCTTGTCTGCCCCCCGAAGCGCCCACGTGTCCTCTGCTATCAAGAGTAAAAAAAAGCCTCGCCTCGTTCACTGGCTCTCTCCCAAGGCAGCGCCTCTTGCACCCTCCATCTTGAACTGCAGCCTGCCAGCCAGCCCGCCTGTCTCCCAGCTAAGGAAACTCCTGGGCTGCTTCCTCAGGCTCTTGTTCCACTTGGCAGAAAATCTGATGTGGCCCAGCCTCACCCAGCCTCGGCCTCCAGTGGCCCCCAGGTAAATTGAGTTTGAGACCCCTGCTCTAGCTAGACCATCTGGAAGTCACTTAATAGACTTTGAAGCGAAGTAGGAAGATCAAAGAATAATCAAGTAAAACTGAGATACAGGACAGATTTTATGTCACTGTGTAGAATCAAAGCAGCACGTATGTGCATGCTGTTTATACTCCACCACATGTACAAAAGAAGATCTAGCAAATGGCTTTTACCTATACAGTGGTGCCCTGCATAGCGACGTTAATCCATTCCAGGAAAAACGTAGCTATCCGGAAACGTCGCTATGTGGGGGGGATGCGTTCCTATGGGGACAAAACTCAGCGCTAAGCGGGAATCCTCAATCCGGCCGCCATTTTTGCCGCCTCGGTAAGCGAGGAATTGGCGCGAAAACGCTGCAGGCGGCCATTTTCTTCTTCCGGCGGCCATTTTGGAACCGCCGATCAGCTGTTCCAAAACATTGCAATGCGAAGATCGGTAAGCAAAACGCAATGCGATGTTTACCCTATTCAGAACATCGCAATGCGATCGCATTAGCAATCGCAAAAAACACATTGCTATGCAGATTTGTCGTTAAACTGTGTGCTCGTTAAGTGAGACACCACTGTATTTCATAATTTTAAATTGTGCAATGCTCTGATGCAAATAAAGAAATAAGATTGTGGAAGATCAGGGACAATAGGTGTTAGCATCAAAATCAGCTGGAGAACTAGATTTCCCCCCACCCTGCTGCAACTGCTCACAAGTAGGAAATGCTGTTGCTGGCCTCCCACTGCTGGTATACTGGTGTCTCTCGTTCTTGGCAAAAAGCAAGCTATGTAGCCTTGGCATCCCAGCTTTCTCTTCCCACAGTAGTGCATTTTCTATTTTCTATCTTCAGTTCAGCATCAGGCTCTGAGATCTTCAGAGGAGACCCTTCTCTTGGTTGCACCAGCCTCCCATTTAGTGGGGACGTCCGAAAGCCTTCTCATGGCTGGTCCCATGCTCCAGAACTGCCTTGCAAAGGATGGCTCTTTGCATGTTGTGGTTCCCCAGCAAGCAAAGAGATTTATTATTCCAGCCAGCTTCTAGAAATTCATCTTGTTAATTAGCTGGGACATTTGTGCCTGATAAATTTATTCTGTATTCACTGTCACATTGTACTACTCATGCATTTTTGCCTATAGATAATTGTTCTATTTTCACGCACCAGACCAGAGGAAAACATTGTTTCTATTATTGTGGGCAAGTAAAGCATAACTCAGAAAGCTGAGTTTATTGGTGCCACTTTGCTTGCTTGCTTGATAGGCCGCCTTTCTCCCATTGAGGGGACCCAAGGCAGATCACAATATTAAAAATAATAGAATTAAAAACACAAGTTAAACATTTAAAAAGCCATTAAACTATATGCTAATTAAAATATAATTGAATAATTAAAAGCAGAGAACCATTAAACACTATCTTAACTTTAAAATGGCATTCAAGGACTCAATCATACTCGTTAAAACCTGGAAAGGTGGGTGGAAAGCTGCCTGGAAAGGTTGGTCTTCAGCTGTCAGTGAAAGGATAAAAAGGAAGGGGCCAGTCTGATTTCCCAAGGGAGAACATTCCATTACCTGGGACCTGTCACAGGGAAGGCCCTCTCTTGTGTCTCTATCAGCCGTGACTGCACTGACAATCGGACCAATAGGAGGGCCTCCTCTGATGATCTTAAACTTATTTGTTTTGAAGAAAGCATTACTCAGCACCCAACAAGCAAGACAGGTGACCATTTCACTGAATAACACAAGTTTGCCTTTCACATTTTTTAAAAGCTGTCAAACTCTGTTGTGTAACTAACTGGGTATTTTAGCACAGACACAGCTTTATCTTCTACTCTAACATTTGGCAGGACTGAGGAAGTCTGAGGAAGTGTTCATGAAAGTTCATGTTAAAATATAGCTGTTAGTCTTTAAGGTGCCACATCTTTGTCTTTTATTATTATTATTATTATTATTATTATTATTATTATTATTATTATTATTATTATTATTATTATTATTATTATTATTATTATTATTATTATTATTATTATTATTATTATTATTATTATTATTATTATTATTATTATTATTATTATTATTTTGGTTTTGCCTCATATATTGACAGCACTGTTTCGCTAACTCCTAGATCTGAGTTTCACCCAAATCCTAGATTTCACTAACTCCTGGGTCATGACCATGGTACAACCACCTTATGAAAGTCACTCCAGGAGTCTTGTTGGTTGAAGAGCAGGGGAATTGATACAATAAATAATACCTAGGCCAGAATCCTGTTGTCCAGCTCTGCACACGTGAAGACTATTGACCTTAATCTGTAATTTAAACTTTCCTGACTGCCTCCTCCAGTGTTCCAAGGCTCCTTATGGATTCCTTTTGACTTAGAGCAACCTTTGGTGGTCACACCACCAGGACTGGGGCTGGCAGCTATTAAAGGCTCCTCTCCCACCCACTGTCCCTGGGCTACCAAATACTCCAGGCTTCATGACTTCTGTCCCTTTCCCTTACTGGGAAACCCACTAGTACAGTATGTGAGTCTAGCAAAAGGCATTCATAGGATGGATTATTTCTATGAAACAACCAAATGCTATTACATCTTAAAAGTAAAGCGTATAACCCATTCAACAAATCTAATGTAAGACAGAAAAATCACACAGAAAAGTCTCTGTCTACAACTTAAAAATTACAAAAATGGTAAGGAACAAGGAAAAAAACACATGGGCCTTTCTGAGTGATAAGCAGAGCCAATGCACAAAATCATAATCTCAGCTAGCAAGAGGGAGTCTGGGAATTACTTTAAAAAAGTGATTTTCTCTGCTAAATCTACTCCTCTCAAGTGGTTATGTTTAATGCCTTCTGTTGTTCTATAGTAAGGACACTGGGTGTTGTATGCATCTTCCTTATCTGTCAGCTTCTGAAGTATGACATTTCCCCATCCTCATATGCCACAGCACTTGTGAAATCTGCCCTACTAGGTAAGGATGGAAATTGCTGAACAGCAGCCAAGGCTTCCATTTGGCTGTTTAACCCTGATAACAAGCTTAAGCATCCAAGTGGAGCTCAAACGAATGGTTCACGCAGGGGCCGACTTTGTGCTGTATGCCAGTGACATTTTCTCGCTTGGTCGGTTATGGTTCTTAAAGACTCAGGAGCATTTCAGTGCTCATTGCTTCCTTCCTTAAGAATGGGGGGGAGAGAGATTAGATTCAAATGGTCACGTTGACGCCTGGGCTGATGGGCCAAAAGGGACATTGTGGTTTTTTTTCTGAGTCCACATTGCTTAGATCTGACATGGGGGAGCTTTACCTTTGAAGGAATAAGAAGGCCACTAAAGGAGGAGACTCGGTCTGGATTTGGCAACTGTTCTCCAAACCAAAGAACATCAAAGACTGCCAGTGTTACTTCTTTTGAACTACAATGCCCAGAATCTCCCAACCTGCAGCTTTGATGCCTCCAGATTTTATAGCAAATCTTCCATTCTGGTTTGGATTACAACTCCTGGAATTTCCTAGCTGAAATGGTCACTGGCCATGCTTGGTGGCGGTGGATTTTTTCCCCTAAGCTCTACAGTATTGCCAAAGGGGAAACAGACTCTGTATTCTGTGACCTGTATTTCCAGTGTTCTTTTATCGATTCACGAGCTGTTAAGTATAAAAAAACTCTACTGGATTGCAGCTAAATAGCAGTGTGGACCTTTTTAAATAAACATGGCTCCCGGAGGCATTGGGACAGCTCATGACATGAATGCAGTCCATCTCCCAATGCTGTTTTGTGCACAAACAGGGCCAACGGAGGCGCAGGGAAATGAAGGGAATACAGTAATCCACTTGTGATTGTTTCACCCTCATACCTTTTGGATCTACTTATTGCTTTGCTGCAGTCTTCTCTTTTTAGGGGAGCTCCTACAGGCACTCCTTCTGCTGAGGCTTGAAAGAAAGGTTGAGACACTGCTCCGGGCTTGGAATGAAAGAATCACCACAGAATCTAGGGTCAAACTTAACCAAAGGCACCATGTCAAGGAAACTCACTGCCTTTTCCCATTCCATTCACTCTGTTCTCTATTGTGTTAAGAAATATTTTGCACCGCTAAAGGACTGGAAGCCTAACTCAGACTCATAAAAGTAACAGTTACATCAGCCAGTTTTAGTGTTTTGGCGCTTTGTTAGCTAAGCCTCTGTAGTCCAGACTTCACCACAGCTCCAAACTTACTTTACTGCCTTACTGAAGCCATGATTCTGCATTTGGAGGATAATAATACACTTCTCCTTTCAACAATGCTGGGGTTAGGGGTACCGGACTCTCATACCGTTTAAAATCCATGTATAACTCTTATGCCTTCGAAGTTGTAACTACAAAGTATAAACAGCTGATACACACAGACACACACACACACACACACACACACACACACACACACACACACATTCTCTTTATTGGGGTTGCCTTCCATAGCATTAACAATCTTGTTTGTTTGTGTTTTTTGTTTGTTTGAAAAAAAACCTGTGTATATAACCAAAGCCGTGCAGCTCAGATCAGTGCGATTCAAGGGAAAAGTCTCAAATGCCCAATCTCACCGGATGTTTGTAAGGCTTAGGTAAGATAATGCATGGTTCTGGACCCCCTGTTTCCCTCAGCAGAGGAAGGCTCCAAGGCTAGAGTCTAACTTGGAATTCATTTCCGGAGATGACTTGTGATCTAAGCTGGGAGAGAAGGAAGATTTCCAGATGTGACTCCCACCTCTGCTTGAACCACAGGCTTGTTGTCTTTGGAGGAATGATTGCTCACGTGTTTAACAAATCAGAACAGAGGAGGGGAGCCCTAAAGTATATTCATGGCTAGTCAAAAAGGCATGCTTGAGGCAAGCAAGAAGATGCCACCTCACCCCTTTCCATGGAGGTGAGGATGGGGAGAAACAGTTAAGCTGGCAGCTGAATCGTTCTCCACCATACCTAAAATTAGCTGGCTGGCTTCAGAGTTGTAGAACAAGCTCCTGACATATAGCATTCTTTTCTAACACCTTGTTACCACCTCCTGTATCTACCACCTGAAGTGACTCACTGCCTCAACTTGCCAACAGATAGGAGCAACCCTGATTTCTACCACAGAGTCCATCAGGCTAACTCACATGACATTGGCAAAGACAGGCACCCCTACACCATCCCATGCCTCCTTCTAGCCTTTGGCTCTTTCCATCTGTACTCCCCCATCTCTCAAACAGCTTATTAACCCCCATACCTTTGCTTCCATAGAGAGAACCACTGGCCTCCTGGGGCCATTGTAAAATATGCATACTCTTTTCCCCAGATCTGTGGCTGTGCTCAGGTATTGCTTTAAGACATGAAGAAGGAACATGTAGCTTTCTAAATGCTGTTGCACTGTAACTCCCATCAGCCTTAGCCAGCATAGCTGGTGCTGGGGATTATGGCAGCTGTATGGGATGGGCCTGTCCCTGCTTTAGGACAAAACTATATCAGGGTCTTCTGGATCTGTTGTGAATTTTCACAGGCCACTCATGCATTGTGAGTGCAATGCAACACATCCTAGTCACTGCCCCACATCAACTGATATTCAACAGTCATGGAAAGGTGCATGTTCAGATGCCTGTTTGTGAAGGTCTCCAGTGTGGGATCCCCTTTGTGCCCAGAGCGCCTTCACCCAGCTAATGACCTTGTGGCCTGCAGAGTGTGGCTTGCATCTGCAGCAGGTAGGAGCAAATTATTGTTTCCTTAATTACACTGTAAACTGCCCAGAGAGTGCTCTAGCACTATGGGGTGGTATAGAAGTTGAAAAACAAACAACATAACTCCATTATGGATTGTGCATTGGATGAAACCATGCCCTCGACCCTTTCCAGTCTGGATTTAAGCTGTGTCATGGCACAGAGACAGCACTGGTTGCCCTGCACAATGACCTTCTGAGGGAGGGTGATAGGGATAAATTATCCCTATTAGGCCTTCTCAATTTCTCAGCAGCCTTTGATACCATTGACCACTGTATCCTCCTGGGTAGGCTCTCAGGGTTGGGAATCCATGGTCTGGCCTTGGCCTGGCTCCAGCTCTTCCTTGACCATCCTTAGAGTGCAGCTAGGCAAGATGGTATTTTCCTCTTCGACTCTAAATTGTGGAGTCCCTCAGGGATCAATCATCTCCCCCTTGCTATTTAACATCTACACGAGACCGCTGAGGGAGATCATTTGGAGATTTCATGCCACCAATACCTGAATGACACCCAACTCTTATATCTTCTTCCACCCTTCTGCATTGGATGCGGTCCCATCCCTTGAGCACTGCCTGGGAACAGTTCTGGAATGGATTGGGGGCCAACAGGATGAAATTGAATCTGGATAAGATGGAGGTCCTCTGGGTAGGAGCTCCTGCTGACAGTGTGTTGCTTTTCTAACCTTTGCAGGAGGGGGGCTATTTTTTCCACGAAGAATGAGATTCAACTTTGGGCATTTTACTGGACCCAACAATGTCAATGGAATCTCAGATAGATATTTGATCTGGTCCACCTATCTCCATTTCAGGTGCATTGCACACCTGCATCACTTCCTTGGCACCAGGTCCCTCACCACATTGGTCTGTGCACTCATAATTTCAATAATAGATTACTACAATGTGTGACAAACCCAGACCTACTGGGATCTGCCACACGTTAACTAAGCTGCCACCAACCATTCCCTATAAGAAGTCACACAGACCAGGGATGGATTTTCAACAAATAAAAGAATAAGGTTTATTTAAAACAGCACACAGGAAAATAAAATGATCAGGTGAATAAGATATAGTAACGTGGCTTAGTCTCATTCATACATGCACACAGTTTGGTTCACACAGAACACTTAACTTGAAGCACAGACCCTGAACCTATCAGTTCTGGCTAACCAACAGACACCTGAACCTATCAGGTTGGTACTGACACACAGTAGTACCCTGTCTGACACACAGACTCCCACACCAGCTTCTTCTTCCCAGCTGCTGCTTCGTCACATCCCAGCGTCTCAACTTCTCCACACACGCATCACATATATATACAGTACAGCCCCTCCTCCTGATGTCCCGCCTTCCACTCCCCATAGGATGGAACTTTCCCTCCAAACCCATGACAGACAGGTAACATCAGTGCTGTATGTAACACCTCCCCTCTTTATAAGTTGTTTTGTAGGGGGAAAGCTAAGGTGCTTTTTCCCAAAAAACAACCTGGATAAAACACACAAAAACAGTTATACATACAATATCATACTTACTTATACTTACATTCTAAGTTAACCATATCAATTAGGCATTTAAACCTTTACCATATACATTACATCAAGTTACCTTTATTCATACAAACCAAATTCAAGAAAACCAGGTACATTTAACTTTTTGTCATCAATATATATACATAGTCCATGTTCTTTCGCCGTCTTCAATCTTCAGGTCTTCTTGACAAGGCGTCAGCAACACAGTTCACTGACCCTCTGACCACCTTCACTTCAAAGTCATAGTCCTGTAGGTTTAAAGCCCACCTCATAAGTTTGCTATTGTGGGTTTTCATTGTCTTTAACCATTGCAGTGGTGAATGGTCAGTGCACAGAACAAAATGTCTTCCCCAGATGTAAGGCTTGGCCTTCTGGATCGCGTAGACTATGGCCAAACACTCCTTCTCCACGGTTGCCAAATGTCTCTCACCTTTTTGAAGTTTCCTACTCAGGTAGGACACTGGATGCTGGTCACCATTCTCATCCTCCTGGCACAGAACTGCTCCTACCCCGCTGTTAGACGCATCGGTGTAGACGATGAACTCCCGGTCGAAGTCTGGAGCACGCAGCACTGGATAGTTGATTAACGCCTCCTTCAACCTCTGGAACGCCGCCTCACAGTCGCTGGTCCACGGGATGCGGTCATCAGCCTTCTTCCTCGTCAGATCGGTCAGCGGAGCCGCAATCTCGCTAAACCTCGGGATGAACTTTCTGTAGTAGCCCACCAACCCAAGAAATGATTTGACTTTTTTCTTGGTGTTGGGTCTGGGCCAATCACGAACTGCTTCTATTTTGGCCTCCAGGGGTTTTATCACTCCTCCCCCTACCATGTGACCCAAGTATTTTATTTCTGGGCTACCCAGCTGACACTTGCTGGCCTTTACTGTTAGCCCTGCTGCACTTAACCTCTGCAGCACTAACTCCAGGTGTTTCAGGTGATCTTCCCAGGTATTACTGAAGATCCCTATGTCGTCAATGTAGGCCACTATAAAGTCACTGAGCCCTGCCAAGGTCTGGTCCATCAGCCTTTGGAATGTGGCTGGTGCATTTCTGAGACCAAAGCTCAGGACTCGAAACTCATAGAGACCAAAAGGGCTGCAAAAGGCGGTCTTTTCTTGATCCCTGGGATCAATTCTTAATTGCCAATATCCCTTTACCAGGTCCAATGATGAGATGAACCGACAACCCCCTATGGTTTCAATCAGGTTGTCTAGCCTGGGCATTGGGTAGGCATCAGGAGTGGTTACGCGGTTTAATTTCCTGTAATCAACACAAAACCTAATGCTCCCATCAGGCTTGTCCACTAGGACTATCGGAGAGGACCAAGGACTAGAAGAGGGGACGATTATGTTCTCCCTAAGCATCTCGTCCAGCTCCTTCCGCACCTTGTCCCTATAGGGTCCCGTTACTCGGTATGGGGATACTGCCTGCGGGGGTGCATCCCCTGTGTGGATCCGATGCATCACTCCCTTCACTATCCCCGGCTTGTTGGAATATACCTGTTGATATTTAATGAGCAGCATTTTTAGTTCTTGCTGCTGGTCTTGGGTGAGTGCAGGACTGATCTTTACCTCCTCTGGGTTGTATTTTACTTCCCCTCTACCCTCCCAGAAGGGTAATTCAGCTTCCTCACTCTCAGCTGCTTTTATCGCAAATAAAACCCTCTGTTCCCCTCTGTAGTAGGGTTTTAGGGCATTCACATGAACCACCCTCCTTGCTTGGTTCTCCTCCTGCTCTATAAGGTAGTTCAGGTCTGACATCTTGGAAATGACCCTATATGGTCCTGCCCATTTGAGCTGCAGTTTGTTCTCCCTGCAGGGCCTAAGCCAAAGCACTTCCTCCCCTGGGTCAAAGTGCCTCTCTCTAGCTTTGTGGTCATACCATGTTTTCTGTCTGACCTTCTGAGCTTGCAGGTTTTCTGCTGCCAGTTCTAGGTTTCTCTTTAGGTCATTCATCAAGGTGTCTATGTATGTCACAACGTCTTGTGGGTCATCCTGGGTGATCTGCTCCCAATTTTGTTTGATCAAATCAAGGGGCCCTTTCACCCTTCTCCCAAATAAAAGTTCAAATGGACTGAACCCGGTACTGGCTTGTGGCACTGATCGATAAGCAAACAAAAGGGATTGCAGCTTCTGGTCCCAATTGTTTGGATTCTCTGCCAAGTAAGCCCTAATCATGCGCATTAGAGTCTCATTGAACTTCTCAGTTAACCCATTACTTTCAGGATGATAGGCAGTGGTTTCCTTGTGCTTAATTCCACAGATTTGCCATAAGCGTTTCATGAGCTTTGATGTGAACGATGCGCCCAAATCTGTGATTATTTCTGAGGCAAATCCCATCCTGGACATATACCCCACCAAGGCATCTGCCACTGTGTTGGTTTCAATGTTAGTCAAGGGTATGGCTTCAGGGTACCTCGTGGCATGGTCCACAATGGTGAGAATGAACCTGTTCCCCCTCTTTGTGGCCTTGGGCAAAGGTCCCACAATATCCACCCCTATGCATTTGAACGGAGTGTCAATCACAGGCAAAGGGCACAACTTTGCTTTGGTCCTGTCGCGGCTATTCCCCTGCCTTTGACACACATCACATTGTTTACAGAACTCCCTGATCTGCTTCCCTATGTCAGGCCAGTAAAAATTCTGTGTGATTCTCTGCTGTGTTTTGTTCACCCCTAAGTGCGCAGCAAACATGTCAGAGTGCCCCCTTTGTAAGATCATGGGGCGATACTTTTCAGGTACCACCAGCTGACTTCTGATCCCATCTCCCCCTTTTGAGATATTCCTCAGGGTCTCTCTATACAAAATCCCCTTTTTCTCTAGAAATCTCACTGGGGTTTCAGGTGTTAGCTGGGCGTCAGTCACCTGTTCAAAACACTTTTGGAGAGTGGCGTCTGCCTTTTGCTCCTGGCCAAATCGGCTGTCTGTGGTTAAGGTTTCCACCACAGCTTCTGAACTCCCCTCTGCTTCCGTCTCTGGCTCATCAGTACCCCCCTGAACTGTCCCCGTGGTGGCTTGTGAACGTGTAATCACTAGCACCCGTTTCACATGTTCAGCCAGGTCATTTCCCACGAGCACGGCTGCTGGCAGAGTCGATGAAATCGCTAGCCGCCAAACTCCCCTCCAGCCTTGAAAGTTCACAGGTACCTCCGCGACTGGCAGTGAGATTACCTGCCCCTCAATCCCTGCCACCTTCATGCTCTCATTTGGGATTACATATTCCCTAGGAATAATATCTGGATGGCACAGGGTCACCTGGGAACAAGTGTCCTGCAGCCCCCTATACTGATGGTCAAGTATTCCTACGTCCACCCCTGCTGTCTCAAACAACTGAGAATCTGTTCTCACCAGTAGGCAGCGCCTGACCTCTACAAGAGGACCATTTTCCTCAGCCTGATCAGCAGATGTAGCTGTTCCAGATTGAGTAGCCATGGCAACAGGCTCCCTCAGTGACAATGAGCCTTGCTCTTTCTGGACACAGAACACAGCTTTTGGCTTGGTCCCACTCGAATCCTGAGGCACAATTCCTTTTAGCTGCTTTAATTTCTCACACTCTGAGATTAGATGGCCCTTTCCCTGACAGAAATAACATTTTCTGCTATATTTTGAGTCTTTCTCATCTTGTTTTGGTTTTCCCTCCAAAATCTGAGGTCTTGGTTTCATGTCTGAGGGCTTCCCTTCACCATGGGCCCCTCCCCCTTGCTGGCTTTTCCCTGGTCCCTGAGAGTACTTGCTGTAGGTTTCTTTGGGTTTACCGACAGATTTCCCCTCACCTAAGGGCTTTCTGATCTGGTAAATAAAATCTGCGATCTCGGCTGCTTCTGCCACAGATTTCGGTTTCCTTTCCCTCACCTGGAATTTCAGTTCCCCATGCAGGACTGAATAGAACTGTTCCAGCGCTATCAAGTCTTTGAGCTGCTGAAAGGTCTCTGTCCCCTCCTGAGATAGCCATTTCTCTAGCAGCCTCACCAATTGGGCCCCCACTTGGGTAAAAGTCTGCTCTGGTTTCTTTGTGAGGGACCTGAATCTTTGCCTCAGCTGTTCCGCATTTATCCCATGTCTTGCAAACACCAGTTTTTTAAACTCTGCAAAATCTTTCATCAGTTCCTCAGGCATCTCGGCATAGACTTCAGCCAGGCTACCACTGATTAAAGATCGCATGATGGTCATCTTCTCAGTTTCCCTCACTGAGAAGTCCACAAACGCTCTTTCCACTAGGGAAAAGAACACCTCAGGACAATCTCCCTTGTGGTACACAGGGAATTTCTTCAGGTCAGCTTTAGACAATTGGCCTCCCTCAGAATCCCTATTGTTATTATTGTTCTGGTTCATCATTTCCAATTTTCTTAATTCAAACGCCATTTTCTCTCTCTCCAATCTTTCTGCTCTTTCCATTCTCTCTATTTCAAATTGCCTTTGTTTCTCTCTTTCCCTTTCCTCCATTTCCCTCACCCTCAGTTCATGCTGTTGGGCTAGGAGCAATTTTCTGAGTTCTGGGTTCTGCTCTCCTGTGCTGTCACCCTGCACTGAGCCAAATTCATCCTCAGAACCTTGGTCAACCTGGGGGTCTTTCACTTCACCCATTTCTGCCATTTGGCTTCGAGTCAAGGGCATAATCCCCCCCCCAGAACAGGCTGCTTTCAAAAGTCAAGCCTCAAAATAAAACGACCACTTTTTTTTTTTTGCCTCAGAACCAGCTTTCCCTATAGATTGCTGCTGTCCTTCAGCACTACTTGCAACAGTTGCGAGCTAGAGTCTACCCCCCTCTGCTGGGCCTCTCAGCAGACAAGCTAGCTCACTGCTATTTCACAGTTTTGCCTCAGCTTTTTTCCCGCCAAAAACAGGTTGCCTCAGAGCTCCCTAATCTAGCCCCCAATCTGAGGTTACACGTTCTTCTACTAGTGCACCCCCCCCGTGAGGCACACCTAGAAGATTACCTACGCGCTCTCAGATTGTCCCTGACTAGACCCCCCTTGCTCTGGGCACACTTGCCAAGGCTTTGCTGGACCGCTGGACAACTGGACCAGTCGTATCCCACACGCTGGACACCAATCAATGTGACAAACCCAGACCTACTGGGATCTGCCACACGTTAACTAAGCTGCCACCAACCATTCCCTATAAGAAGTCACACAGACCAGGGATGGATTTTCAACAAATAAAAGAATAAGGTTTATTTAAAACAGCACACAGGAAAATAAAATGATCAGGTGAATAAGATATAGTAACGTGGCTTAGTCTCATTCATACATGCACACAGTTTGGTTCACACAGAACACTTAACTTGAAGCACAGACCCTGAACCTATCAGTTCTGGCTATCCAACAGACACCTGAACCTATCAGGTTGGTACTGACACACAGTAGTACCCTGTCTGACACACAGACTCCCACACCAGCTTCTTCTTCCCAGCTGCTGCTTCGTCACATCCCAGCGTCTCAACTTCTCCACACACGCATCACATATATATACAGTACAGCCCCTCCTCCTGATGTCCCGCCTTCCACTCCCCATAGGATGGAACTTTCCCTCCAAACCCATGACAGACAGGTAACATCAGTGCTGTATGTAACACAATGCACTCTATGTGGGGCTGTCCTTGAGGCTGATGCCCCTCTTCTGCATGACAGCCTTTCAAATATTTGAAAAGTGCTATCATGTCATCCCACAGTCTTCTTTTCTCAAGGCTAAACATGCCCACTTCTTTCAGCCTTTCCTCATAAGGCTTGGTTTCCAGACCCCTGATCATCCTTGTTGCCCTCCCCTGAATTTGTTCCAATTTGTTAGCATCCTTCTTGAAGTGTGGTGTCCAGAACTGGACACAATACTCAAGGTGATGCCTAACCAGTGCTGAATAGAGGGGGACTAGAACCTTGCGGGATTTGGAAACTATACTTCTATTAATGCAGCCTAAAATAGCATCTGCCTTTTTTGTAGCCACTGTTACATACAGCACTGATGTTACCTGTCTGTCATGGGTTTGGAGGGAAAGTTCCATCCTATGGGGAGTGGAAGGCGGGACATCAGGAGGAGGGGCTGTACTGTATATATATGTGAAGCCTGTGTGGTGAAGTAGGAGACGCTGGGATGTGAAGAAGCAGCAGCTGGGAAGAAGAAGCTGGTGTGGGAGTCTGTGTGTCAGACAGGGTACTACTGTGTGTCAGAGTACCAACCTGATAGGTTCAGGTGTCTGTTGGTTAGCCAGAACTGATAGGTTCAGGGTCTGTGCTTCAAGTTAAGGGTTCTGTGTGAACCAAACTGTGTGTATGTATGAGTGAAACTAAGCCACGTTACTAAATCTTATTCACCTGATCATTTTATTTTCCCTGTGTGTGATTTAAATAAACCTTGTTCTTTTATTGGTTGAAAATCCATCCCTGGTCTGTGTGACTTCTTATAGGGAATGGTTGATGGCAGCTTAGTTAACGTGTGGCAGATCCCAGTAGGTCTGGACACAATACTCAAGGTGATGCCTAACCAGTGCTGAATAGAGGGGGACTAGAACCTTGCGGGATTTGGAAACTATACTTCTATTAATGCAGCCTAAAATAGCATCTGCCTTTTTTGTAGCCACATCACACTGTTGGCTCCTATTTAGCTTGTGATCTACGAAAATTCCAAGATTCTTCTCGCTTGTAGTTTTGCTGATCCAGGTATCCCCCATCTTGTAATTGTGCAATTGATTTATTTTTCTGAGGTGCAGTACTTTGCACTTATCCCGGTTGAATTTCATTCTGTTGCTTTCGGCCCACTGCTCCATCCTATCAAGGTCATTTGGAATTTTGTTTCTGTCTTCTAGTATATTAGCTGTTCCTTCCAATTAGGTATCATTTGCAAATTTGACAAGCATTCCCTGCACTCCCTCATCCAAGTCATTAATAAAAATATTGAAGAGCACCGGGCCCAGGACTGATCCTTGGGGTATCCCACTTGTGACCTCCTCCCAGTTAGAGAAGGGCCCATTAATCATCACCCTCTGAGTACAGTTCTCTGTAGCCAATTGTGTATCCACCTGACACTTCATCTATCCAGCCCACACCTAGTTAGGGTATCATGGGGCACTTTGTCAAAAGCTGTGCTGAAGTCAATATATACTACGTCTACAGAATTCCCTCTATCAGAGAGGTGACCTGATAAAAAAAATGAGATCAAATTAGTTTGGCATGATTTCTTCTTGACAAATCTGTGTTGGCTTCTAGTTATTACTGCATTGTTTTCTAGGTGCTTGCACAATGATCGTTTTACAATCTGTTCCAGAATTTTGCCTGGGATTGATGTCGGGCTAGGGTTGCCAGGCGGCAAAAGGAGGACATGACCTACTTTTCAGGATCATGACCTCCGTCCAGTAGGCAAGACTAAAAAACTCCAAAATGTCCAGCTTTTGTATCTCCACCCCACCCCACTCCACCCCTCCCCTGCCCCCTACAGCCCAACCACTAGATCAGAGGGAGATAAGGTGGCTTGATTGTTTAGGGCTGACAGCCCTGGGTAATCAATCCCTGACTTGTGGATGGCTGCTTCTGCCTGGAGCTGAATAAGGCAGGAAGGTGGGAGAAAGATGGATGGATGGAAACCTAGACAGGAGTGAAGTGAGTGCACTTGCTTGCCTGCTGGAGGGGAGGCTGTTCTGGGGTCTGGAGGGGGTGGCGATTCAAAGCCAGGGAAATAAGGGCCGGTCCAGTCCCTCCTTCCTCCTAAAGCCGGGGAACAGGAGGCACTTTTATCTCCCCCTTCTGCCCTGACCCCCCACAACCCTGGGGCATGTGCAGAGTGTGTTTCCAGGTCCAGGAGCATATTCAGAGTTATCCCCTATGCTTGTGGGAGCTGGAACATACATACACACACAAGCGGATTTCTCTCAGATTGAGAAACTGCAAAGGGTGGAGAAAATGGCTTTGTGTGTGTGTTCATGTGTGTCTGTCTGTCTGTCTGCAAATCCATTTTCTCCACCCTTTGGCATTTCTCAAGCTGAGAGAAAGCCAAGCCTTCTGTTTTTTCCTAGTTTTTATAAAGTGTTTCAAATCAGTCACACAACTTTTTAAACTTTTTATTTCGTTTTATTATGCTTTTATTAAAATAAAAAAAAAATCAATAAATAAAACAAGGGGTATGGGTCTCCATTAAAGGAAGGAATAGATTGTCTCCATTGATCCTGGGAGCCCAGTAAGTGTATATGTAGATTTGTTTTGTTTTGTTTTTGTTTTTAAACATTTTTAAAAACACGAAAACACAGTGGCCAGTGGATTCTGAGTTTTGCAGTACAAAAAATGTAACTTTCCCAGTCTTGACCTTTCAAGACTGAGTAGGTTGAATGGTTATGGTATTGCCCCATGATCGAAGAACTATTCTCCCCAATACCTAATTCCAAAAGTGACAAGCCCCCACCCCACCCCTCCCCATGCACAGAGCCGCCCCCCCCCCCATATGTCCTCCTTTTTGGCTTTCTATGTCCTCCTTTTCGTACACATGTATCTGGCAACCCTATGTCAGGCTGACTGGCCTATAGTTCCCAGGTTCCTCTTTTTTGTCCTTTTTGAAGATAGAGATGAATGCCACCATATTTCCCCCACCTTCGGCCAAGCTGCACTGGCTACCTGTCCATTTTTGAATCACCTTCAAGGTGATGTTATTGATCTATAAAGCCCTAAACAGTTTGGGGCCTTGCTACATGGCAGAACACCGACAGAGACTGCCTGTCCTACACACACTTTGCAGGCTGGCCAGCTGAGAGCACTGACCCCAAGGGAGGCCCAGAAAGAGAGAACAAGAAAATGGGCCTTCTCTGTGGTTACACCCTGCCTTTGGAATGATTTACCACCTGAAATCTGCCATGATGTCTTTTAAAAACCTCTTTAAAATATTTTTGTTTTGCTAGGCCTCTCAAAATGCTTTCTCATGGTTGCTCTCACATTGTTGCCTATCTTGGGTTTCTTACTGTTCCATTCACAACTACCAATAAAGAAAAGCCTTCCAAAGAGAACTGATTTAACAATACAAACTCCCATATCCTTCACATGACATAAAGATTTCATCCACTCATCTAAAAGGATTGTGGTACACAAAAGGTGTTACAATCGTCCCATACTTGGGACATTGCTAACATGGTGTAAGGACATGAAAGGCCATCTTAGAACAAAGTGTTCTGCCCTTACAATACAAGGGAGACCAATTATCCCAGAAACATTTTTCATTTAGATGAAAGGATGTAATCCTTTGAACAGAATTACCATAGTTGGATCTTGGCCTACCTCTCTTCTTCTTCTATTTACCAGAGATGTGGTGCTATGAGGTTAGAGTTCACCCTTTAATGGAAACCAGAGTTCTCAACACTTTAAAAATGAATATACAATTACCCAGACCTATGTGCATGTTTGCTCATCCTGCAATTTTCTTTAAGCAAACAGAGGCCATGTATGTATTCGTCACTGCTATAGGGCAGAGAGAGGGGGAAAGGTGTTGAGTGATTTAAAGAAACTTTCAAAAGACTTAGGAAGGTGTGAATGCCAATGGAAAACTCTGTTCATTTATTTATGCCTGATGCCCAATAAATCATTCTAAGAATTTCTTCTTCTTCTTCTTTTTTTATTACTCAAGGATGTTTAATCGCCAGTGGCTTTTTCTGGAATGAAAGAGGTGCAAAATATTCATTAGGAAGCATGAAATTTATTCTGGATTTTGGAACAACTTTCATTACCAAAGTTGGCAGACAATGACTGTAAAGCATGCTCTGCAGCAAATCCGTCTAGCACTGAACCAGATACGTATATACAAGAATTGTTGTAAAGTTCCACAAGGTCAAATAACAGCTCGTGGTCCAACACATCTGCAGTGTAACTCTTCACATGACTTTGGGTGGGGTGAGTCCCCTCACATCTGTGAAGTAGAGGTGGCTAACATCTGTATTCCAATTATGTTTATTATACAGCAGTCCAGTGGAAGGGGGTGAGAGCGTAATCTGCGAAAAAACAACCCCTTTACCAACTCTACCTGGAACAAAGGAGTAGATACTGTGCTCTTTTCCTACAGCCTATCTGGCTCCATGAATAAAGCAAAGCAAAGTATGCTGCTTATATACCACCCCATAGCACTTAAAGCACTCTCTGGGCAATTTACAATTTTTGGGGGCTACACCTAGTCTCCCATCCCCAGTGAACTGGGTATTCAATTTACGAATCTCAGAAGGATGGAAGGCTGAGTCAACCTTGAGTCAGCTACCTGAGCCTGTCAGGCACAAACATAGGTCATGAACAGAGTATTCACTGCAGTACAGTGGTGCCTCGCATAACGAGCGCACCATTTAATGACGAATTTGCATAGTGATCTATTTTTTTGGGATCGCTAATGCGATCGCATTGCGATGTTTTAATAGCCTAAACATCGCATTGCGATGTTTGCGGAACAGCTGATCAGTGGTTCCAAAATGGCCGCTAGGTGCCCAAAATGGCCACCACAACCATTTTCGCGCGATTTCCTCGCTTACCGAGGTGGCGAAAATGGCGGCGCTATGGAGGATCTTCGCATAACGGTGAGTTTTTGCCCCATAAGAACACATTAAACAAAGTTTAATGCGTTTCTATGGGGTTCCCCCCTGCATTGCCATGTTTCCGGATAGCGACAATTAAGCCGGAACGGATTAACGTCGCTATGCGGAGCACCACTGTACTTCAGTTAACCACTGTGCGATGAGGCTCCTAGGAAGCTAACTAGACTGTATATTGAGTCTTACTTGTTCAGTAGCAAAAGGACTGAGTCTGAAGGTAACCCCCTCTTATCAGCACTGTCAAATGATACAAATTTCCCAGTGATGAAATCAAGCAGCAGCTCAAGCATAACCAGAGCTTGGGGAGAAAAATTAATCAATTTGTGGATGAATTTGTAGGCATTATTGATATAAATGTGTGCATATAAATCACAGGAACAACCAATACAAAATACATGGAGTTAAGAACCTTTATGAGTGAGAATAATTCATACAGCTGTAGATGATCTTGAAACTGGAAAGTGAAATCCTATTGACATATACTCAGAACTAAGTCTCACATCAAAGGTGCTTACTCCCACATCGGTTTATATAGGAGTGCAGAAATAATTTAATATATACAAGCCAATATTGAGCACATTATGAGAATGCTTGTTTAATGTTTTTACAACTTGTTGATTTTATAATAAGAACTATATTTTGTCCTGAACATGATCAAGTTGAAAACAGAAGGTGCCTTTTGGAGTTTTCCTTTCTTGCTGTAGTGGAAAGGAAATAGCCATTCCTACACTCTCTTTTAAGGCTTTTTTTTTTCCCCTCCAACTAACAAAAGTAAGAGTATAGCCTGTTCCATCCTCACCTCTTTCCAAAGCTTGAAACAATGACTTCTGGGAATATAAAAAAATTATCTGGCCAGCTATCTGGGGATTTTGGGATTTGTTATCCAAAAAGAAAGAAATTTTTCTGAGCTTTCTCTCTTTCCAGAATTTAACAATATTTGGGCAGGAAGGACAAAGACCTTTTATAAATAAATAAATGCCATGATTTTCAGTGGAGGCTCTTCACACATTTTTGAGTGACAAGCTATTGAGTGTCAAGGTATCGAGTGATGGACACTCATGTGTGAACCAACCTTTTGTTCAATGCCAGGCTTTCATGCTTGCATAACTGCCAGCACATCAGCAATCATTACCATACACCAGTATACCAAAATTCTTTGGAGGAAACAGGAGCAGCAGGACCAGATAGAAAGAGCAACTGGTATCCCCCTCATCCACACACACAGAGAAAGAGAGAGAGACACACACATTGACTTTGGTAGCTTTCGAATCAAGTTGTGAATGAATGCTTCGGTAGAGATTTGCAGGCATCAAAGAGCAACCAGCTCTAAGCTTTCTCCTACCAAACTCAATTATTCACGCTGATTATGTAAGTGTACAGTTCATCTTCAGTGCACTACTGTGAAAGGTGCAGCCAATAAAAGGGGGAAAATCCTCCCAAATTTTGACCTCGTATCCTGGGATGGAAATAAAAATTTCATACTTCATTACAGAAAAACCCACAACACCCAAAATATGTATGTTTTCAGCTAACACATGAGGTGGAGTGGGGATCAGCCAATTTTAGCAGAGAACATCTGGTGTTTGACAGTTATTTTTTCATATGAAATTGTGTACTTTGTTCTAGGACAGTAGTGTTTGCTGAGAGTGTGCTGTGTTTGTTCCTGGAATGTTTTGTATTGATTAATTTTTATTACATTACGAATATGAATACTTTATTGCTTTTCAACCAATCAGGCTATATGCAAGAACACAGATTAAGCCAATCATAAAATAGTTTTTGGCATCTCATGCAAGTACATACTAACAAGCAGAAAAGGCATAAAATTATAACATAAAAGTAGTAAAACATAATAACATTCTCAAAAAGTTAAAAAAAATGTTCCCCCCCAGTCACGCTAAGTTCTTTGAAACTAATGTTTTAAATAATGCTAAAATTGTCTTCTCATTGAACCAAA
This sequence comes from Pogona vitticeps, assembly GCF_051106095.1. NCBI lineage: Eukaryota > Metazoa > Chordata > Lepidosauria > Squamata > Agamidae > Pogona > Pogona vitticeps. Next base: position 35,323,960 of record NC_135783.1, read on the forward strand.
CATGCATAATATTGTCTGAACTCTCTCCAGAAGCAAAAATGACGACAATCATAGCTGATGTATTCATTCATTTGTTTGTTTAAAACATTTCTGTCCCACCTTTCTCCTTAAGAAGGACTCGACGCAGCTTATATCATTCAAAGAAAACAATTGAAACAAAAAACAAATAATTAAAACTAAAAGCAAATAGTGAAAAGGATCAAACAAATACAATAAAAGATGACAAACAGAAGCAACATCAAACACATTCGAAACAGTAAGGAGCTATAATCTGTTTAATAACCCCACTCAGGCAGCCAGTCATTAAGGGAAATAGAAAAGTTTTTGATACTCGCAGAACAGCAAAAATGGGACCGGCCTGGCCTATTGTGGGAAGGACGTCTAGAGTCTAGGAGCAGAGAAGGCCCTCTCCTATGTCCCCAGGCTCCCAACCAAACACACCTGTGAAGATGGTGGGACTGAAAGCAAGGCCTCTCCTGATGATCTTAACACTCAAGTAGCCTCATAATGGGAGAAGACAACCCCCAAATAAATAACCAACCAATCAACCCACCAAAACAACCACCTGGGCCGATCCAGGATTTTTGTTTGTTTGACTTTTGGAGAATTCTGAGGCCCAGTGCAACTCCAGAACGTTGGGGGCGAGCATTTGACATCTATGAAAGGTGGTTCTGATAGGTCTGGTGGGAACATATGACCCACCAGACATATCAGTTCCACCAGAAGACTAAATGGCCTCTAATCTTTTTTTCCAGGTCTAAACATTTTTGGTTTAATCTAGACTTAGTCTTATAAAGACCAGACCCATCAATATCACCAGGCATAAGTTTTTCATGATTTAAGTCCCACTGATTTCAATGGGCCTACTCTAGGTATCATCTGAATCCATTCTATGGTTTTATGATATTTCTGCTCCCCACCTCTTCGTACTCAAATCTGCCTGTTCCTCATCAAACACAAATGATGCCAAGAATGCCAAGGCAGGATTCCTTAGATGCAAGATGATATTTGTTGTTGTTATGAGTTGTCAAGTTGCCTCTGACTTACGATAACCCTAAGAACGAGTGACTTTCAAAATGCTGTATCATGCAAGTTCTTACAAGTTCAAAGGTGTAGCTTCCTATATTGGCTCAATCCACTTGATATTTGGTATTCTTCTCTTAATGATGGCTTCAGCTGCAAGTTAGTGTGGATATAAAATTCGAGAAATTGCCATGATGGAACTTCTTGGTGCATTTTTAACTTAGTTCTTCTATGGACTCAATCCATAGCATCCCTTCTAGCTCTACAGTTCTAAGATTATTAGTATATTATCTCCTGTTCACTGTAGCTGTCAAGGTTTCATTGCCATCAGATTGATCAATTTTTTAAAATTAACACACACTCTTTCTTTCTTTCTTTCTTTCTTTCTTTCTTTCTTTCTTTCTTTCTTTCTTTCTTTCTTTCTTTCTTTCTTTCTTTCTTTCTTTCTTTCTTTCTTTCTTTCTTTCTTTCTTTCTTTCTTTCTTTCTTTCTTCCTTCCTTCCTTCCTTCCTTCCTTCCTTCCTTCCTTCCTTCCTTCCTTCCTTCCTTTCTTTCTTTCTCACCTAAAAGTTACACCATTTGTGTAACTGCACAACAGGATTTTAGCCAATATATGACACAACGAATTACTTGCACGGTCAAAGAAGTAACACTAAAGAGAACCTTGCAGCCCAGAAGGTGACAAGTTACTTTTCAAAGTAACATTCCATGCTCTGATTAGAGTTTAGACTTTTTAATTAGACTGCTACAATAAGGCTAATCTGCTTTTGCAAACAGAAAGTAAACCCTCCTATCATTTGTGTGACTCATCCTCTCCCTAATGACGGTTAACAAATCCATAAATCTCTCCAGCCGTCATCTCAGCGCATAAAATGATTTTCTGCATTCTCTCTCCTCTGATGCACTTTTGTAAAACGTGCCTTTGCAATGCAAATAACAGTGTTGTTTATGGAAATATTTGATGAACAAACACCTTCAGTTAGCTGGGGATATGCTGACAAATTTGTCAGTGCTGTGCTATATAATCGATACTTAATTGCTTCCAACTTAATTGCTGACAGAAACCTAAGTTAAAAATAACCAGCAAAATTATGAATAGCAGTAAATCACTCCATCATTGTTAAAAATATATAAACTAAAAGATAAAAAAGGAAAAAATGATACCATAAATATAAAATGTCTTCCATTTGTTGATACGTTCTTATATAGAGAAAAAATTCAGAAGGATCACTATAAATTTAGAATCCGTCTCACAAACATATGATAAGGCTCAGTATTATGGGCTCTTCCCTTTGCCAATTGCACGGGGCAGGAAAGGAAGAGGCTTTTTTAGGTAAAGTGTTTTGCATAATTCGGAGCTGGGTTATAATGGACATCAATGCATTTTAGTAGTTTTGGGTTTGGTTAGCCTGTGTCTCCATGGGAGCTGGCTCAGCCCTTTAGCCGCAAATTTAGAAGCACACTATGTATAGTAGGGATGAAAAGATGAACTGTTACAAAAATGCATTTATTTATTTTATATTTATTTGTTTGATTGATTTATATAACACCTATCTGGCCAATGGCTGCTCTGGACAGCTCACAACATAAAATAACAACAGACAGACTTCACAAATTGCAGCCAAACAACAACAAATATAAAATAACAATAGCAATAATAAAACAATTTGAAAATGTACACTAAAATACCTAAAAACATTTAAGTTGGCAGTACTGTAAACAGTCTCCTTACAAGGTGTTAACCTCAGCTTCGGTGGGCTCAGTAGATGGAATAGTTTGAAATGCCTGCCGAAATCGCCAGGTTCTTAACTGTTTCTTTAAAATCCCCAGCGAGGGGGCCAGGAAGATGGCAGATGATAATTGATTGATTTTATAGCCAAGGAGCAACCACTGAGAAGGCCCAGTTTTGTGATACAAATATGCATTTTCTCCAGGTTTGCTGGCATCAGATAAAGATATATCAGGATAAGACTGGTAACTTAATTTTTTTATTTTAAATTAGCAATAAAATGTTGTTTGCTTTCCTCTCTTGTACCATTCAGAACATTGTTTCAGAGCAGAGGTCTAAGATTTCTTCCACAGAACAAGCAACAGGCTCTCCCAGAACAGTTTGCTGAGTTACAACATTTCAAAAGTGAAGTAAAACCTTTGCTATTGGAGACCAAGACCAAGATTATCCACACTCTTGTATTTTCAGTCACCATGTATGTGAAAGCTGGGCAGTAACGAATGCTGACAGGGAAAAAAATGATTGAAGCATGGTGCTAGAAGAGAGCTTTGTGGTAACTATTGCTTTAATGAAATTCAGTAAGTGCTGGCGAGAAAAGCCCATCAGGGCAAGTAGTACTAGAGAACAACAAGGGAAAGAAAAACACACATGGGCCTAAATGTCTCTGCACAGAGCATGGGAAACAAACAAGATGAACTGGAACTCTTAATACAGCAAAATAATTAGGATATAATAAGTATCACTGAAACCTGGTGGGATGAAACTCATGACTGGAATGTAGTTATTGGGGGGGTATAAACTATTTTGGAGAAATAAACCTAGCAAGAAAGTAGGATGAGTAGTATTCGCGAAGGCTTTCACGGCCGGGATCTAATGGTTGTTGTGGGTTTTTTGGGCTTCTTGGCCGTGTTCTGAAGGTGGTTCTTCCTAACGTTTCGCCAGTCTCTGTGGCCGGCATCTTCAGAGGACAGCACAGTTTGCTTACCGATTTTCGCATAGCGATGTTTTTTTAACAGCTGATCGGTGGTTCCAAAATGGCCACTGGGTAAAGAAAATGGTCACCCGCTGTGTTTTCGTGCCCTTTCCTCGCTTACCGGGCAGCATAACGGTGAGTTTCTTGTCCATAGGAACGCATTAAACATGTGTTAATGCGTTCCTATGGGCTTTTTTGCCCCGCATAGCGACAAATCCACATAGCGACGATTTTTTCGGAACGGATTATCATCGCTATGCGGGGCACCACTGTATTTCTGAGCACCATGTATGGATGTGAAAACTGGACAGGTAAGAAAGTTGACAGGAAAAATTGATTTGTTTGCAATATGGTGCTGGAGGAGATCTTTGTGACCTCATTAATGAGCAATCTCCAATATGTCTTGTACTCAACAGCCCTGCTCAGCTCTTGCCAGTGGCTTCTTTGATAGAGTCAATCCATCTCGTATTTGGTCTTCCTCTTTTCCTGCTGACTTGGCAATTTCTTCCTTAGCAATTCTGCTGGACCCCAATCATTCCACCAAAATGAATGTCCAAATCAGTGGCATGGTGATATCAACTCACCACTCAGGAATAAATTTGGTGGTTCTACTGTAGCCAGGACTAGCAACAGGATTTAAGCCAATATTAAATAAATGGCATATGAACTAAAAAGCATTAGTTAATGTAACCTAACGAGTGTCATTATTCTCCAAAAGGGTTGTGTTATTATTAAAACACGTTGGAGAAAGGGATCTGGTCACAAAGAACGATATATTAAGAAACAGTACAATCAACATCAGTATACTAAGCAAGAATAATTCATTTGCCAAACTGAACAATGAGTCCACATTCTTTGTCATATTCTGAAATCAAATGAATATGTTTCTTTCCAGCTCATATTACATCTACAGTACGTCAGAGCCACACCAAACATGTGTGTTATAGACAACTCAACTTTCCATGCCGGAAAAGATTTTTATTTATCAAGTACAGACTTCAGCCATTGGCTTGGATGGTGTTGTGAAATGTCATTTTTACTGCTCTGTAATCAAAGCAGCCTCACAAATCTGCCATTGCAATCCATCCAACAGTTGTGAAATATAAATAGGTTTCTGATAGCAGAGTAGTGAAAATGGAATGGAGGTGCTAACAGCCTTCATTTCCCTGCAAACAACATTCTATTCTAGGAGTTCAAGCTCCACTCTCTTGCCCACGATTCGCTCAGAGAGAAAAAGGACTTGGGAGTCAGCTGCCAACATAAACAATTGCATTTCTCATTCACTGTGGCAGGATTACCATATGGAAGGGAAAAGAACGTCCAGTTGACATCTCAAAAGTTTATCAAAAGCAACTGTGTTTGAAACTCTCCCAAGAAAGCACGTGAAATGCAAACACATCTCTGAAAATGAAGACAAGTGGAGAATAATTGCCATTAATCATCCAAAGCAAGTGCCCTGCTTTAAATAGGGGTCTCCTGTAGATACAATCTCAATTTCTTACTGAGTCTCACCAATCCAGCAAAGAAGATTTGTGAGCAAAATACAGATTGCTGTAAACACATCTCCCTCCAGAAGAGGCTTGCAGCTGGCAGATGGAGCTGTATGCACCATTCTTGATGCTGGATTTGGAACTGTATGCCCCCTGCCCAACATATGCAGAACACAAATTGTATTAATTTGTTGGTTACATTTCTATTCCTCCGGTGAGCTTAAAGTGGCATTCATGCCTCTTTCTTTTCAATTTAGCCTTACAATGAGCCTGTGAGATAGATCAGGGTGAGAAAAACCACACAAGGTCACCCAGTGAGTTTCATGGCTATATAAGGACTTAAACATGTATCTCCCAAATAGCAGTATAGCAGTGAACTCTCTTATCATTACCTGACCCTGAACAACACGACACAGCAAGAAAAACACCAATGGATCCACTGTGATGTCACACTGGGAAAGTCAGGTTTCCCAGATTAATTCACTAAAGCCAACCACACAGGAATCAGCAGAGAAAGGGGAGGAAAATGGCATTCAGCCTTGTCTGTAGCTTGTTAACTGTTTGAAACCTCTCCTCTCTGCACATGGTGTCTACATATGCTTGTTTCCCTCTGCCTTTCCTGTTCCCTTCCTTTCTTTTAAAGGCTTGCTGCCCTAGCCCTAGAATAGTTAGGTGGCTGAGGAGAAAAAAAGAAGAGTGAGGAATGAGCAAAAAGGGAGGGAGGGAACAAAAAGAGGGAAACAAGTAGACCAGGTGTAGGGAGGAGAGATTTATAGAGGCAGCCAGTTTCCCTGCTGCCCTGCCTCTCTCGCTGCTGCTTTAGCTGGCTGGCTTCAGATAGAACAGCTACAAATCCCTCCCCTTAGGCTCAAGTGATCTCACCATCTGAAGCAATGCAAATGCACTTGATTCCAAAATAGTAGAAGCCCCAGTGGTGGAGGAAAAAACTATGGATGTTGTGGCAGGAGGAATCCAGGTTGCTTCACACTGACTTTTACACTGAACAAAATTTAAAAATAATGCGGATCTAACCTTTCCACTCCTGGAGCATTTCCTGCAGTATTTGTCAATGTAGTCACTCCTAAGGTGTATTTATACAATCAGACATGCATACAATCATCTGATCCTTGTAAGCTGAAGCTCATAAAGAGAAATGAGTGAACAGTGTGCATAAACAGGCATTTGGTATGGGACTGTCATTTTCACCAGAGAGGGTGAGGTTGTGTCTGTTTCCTTGCGTCTGAGTTTGTCTGAGCTGTTTGGTGGTTTGCTTGTGTGTTTTTCTTTATTTGGTTGTAAGTGCATGAGAGATACTTTGTAGGATATAAAGTACCAAGAGGAAGTAAGTCACTGGCTGGAATCCTACTGGTGATTAATACGTGCTAGAATCTCTCCATCAGCATGGCCATTGACCATCTGGGAAGGGAGTCTCCAGACCTTCAGAGGGGAGTCAGAAATGTTTAATTTACTAAACCCACCACAGCCAATGATATAATCAGCTTTATGCAAAACATTATGCACAGCCTTATGCAACGAAGTCTACGTTGGCTCGGGCATGTCGTGAGAATGCCTGATGGTTGGATTCCGAAAGCTCTCCTGTATGGAGAATTAGTGCAAGGAAATTGCCCCAGGGGGAGACCATAGCTGAGATACAAAGATATCAGCAAGCAAAAACTTGACATCTGAGCGTTCAGCCTGGAGGCAGGTGGCCTCTCCCATTTTAAAGAGACACTTGTCCAGCAGGCCGAGGCAAAGAGGCAGTCCCGAAACCAGCAAAATCAGGGAGCTGGACAGGGGACAGATTGTATTTGTCTTCAGTGTGGAAGGGATTGTCACTCTCGTATTGGCCTTCTCAGCCACACTAGACGCTGTTCCAAGACCTCTATTCAGTCTCTCGAGACTGAAGGATGTCTAATTTATGCAAAACAATTCACTGCTGGATTTTTGCCAGCATCAGTGGGGAAAATACATAACTGTACCGAAATGCAAAAATAAAATATAAACATTAGGAGAGAAATGCAACATCCTCCACAGAGTTTGAACACTGCAAGGAGCATACCATGGAAATCCTTCTCATGTACCTGTGACAGTGCACTCAGATCAGCTCTTGGAGGTTGAATGTACTCTGAATTGCTCTGTTAAGGGCAAAAGGACAGAGCTGAACATTTTTCCTCAAGGTGGTAGTTTGGTGTTTAGTTGATGCTGAAGATGACTGATGCAAACTTCTGTTTTCACACTGCATTCCTATCAAGAAAAGAGGTGATTATAAGAGATGGAAAGTAAGATGAACTCTATGAAATCTTTTCTGGCACCATTGGGTTACTAAAGCTTTCTTTCTGTTCCTCCTGACAAGAATATCTGCAAAATATACCTGCAGAGAGAAGCTGAGGGTGTAATTACACCGAACCTCTTGAACCTAATACAGTATTTACAAATGCTCTGTACAAAAAAAGTCAAAGTCAGTCACCAAGAGATAAAACAGCTGAGTTATTTCCTTCTGATTAAATTTATCCAAAGAGCAAAGAAATGCACACAGAAATGACTCTGTTCTTGTATTTTGACAAATGACATCTTTAAAAAATAACACATATGACTGACAAAAATCATGCCTTTCCCCTCACCCTGAAGTTTCATTCACTAGACCTTCTCGTTGCCCCAATCCCTCTTTCACACAGTGGGATTTTGTTAGTTGCTGTTGCTCCACAAACTGACTTATAATTCAAGTACATCTCAAGACTGACATCCAGTGAGGTGCCTGTGATGAAGAAGAGTGACGATTACAAACAAAGATAATTTGATACGAAGGTAATAGTATGATACTGGTTGAATTGTTGTTGGGTGTGTTCCATCTACACAACAGGAGTGACATTGTCTCCAGCAGCAGACTGCTGCTGATTAAAGACATCCTTTTCCTATTTTAGAGTGTACACAACTCTGTCTTATTGAAGGTGAGCTATATACATCCCCAAATTGAAAAAGGGAATCCGTAACTGATGACAATCTGCTGTTGCTAATGATGTTATTCCCAAATAAGAAGGCTGAGCTGTACAATAAGATTTCACCACAGGTCAACTACTTTAATAAACCTATGCATTTCTACTAAATTTTAGAAATATTATGAAATTTAGATGCACACCACTAGACTGGCCTTCCGTCTCTTGGTGCAGTCTTGTTTAATCTCTATATTTCCGGGTTCTTGTAATACCAGGAGGCCAGTTCTGACACCCACTTTCAAGTCATATTGGGATAAATGGACCTGACAGCAATGTCACTAGAAACATAGAGAACCACCTTATGCTAGGCCAGAGCATTGGTCCAGTTAACACAGCATTGCCAACTCTGATTCAGCAAGGGTTGTCAAGGGTTTCCTGCAAGATTCTTTCCTAGCCATATGTGGAGAATCTCAGTATTCACAGGTGGGATCCCTTCTAAGTACTAACCAGGCCTGACCCAGCTCAGCTTCCAAAATCAGACTGGCTCAGTGTGTCAGGGGTGGTATAGTGGCTCCGAAATCAGTGACACTGTAACAGATTTTGCAATGCAGGCTGTTCTCGTGATAGTCTCCATAGGCGTGCCCTATTGGTTTAGGACCTCGATATCTAGCGGAACGCCTTCTCCCACCTAGATCTACCCAAATCACTCATTCTAGCTGGGATGGGCGGCTGAGGAGCCTAATGCCAAGGGAGGCCCAGAGAGAAAGAATAAGGAACTGGGTGTTCTTGGCAGTGGCCCCTCGCCTCTGGAATAGTCCGCCCGCAGAAATCTGCCTGCTTGCCTCACTGGGTGTTTTTAAGAGCAAACTTAAAACCTGGCTCTTTAGGCAGGCTTTCCCTCCTGTCAACACCTAATGACTTTGCCATTTTGAATTATATTCAAACTGTTGTTTTTATTTTATTATATTGCCTTTACTTTTATGTCTTATTGTTAACCGCCCAGAGTAGACTTCGATCTACGTAGATCGGCGGGGTATAAATTGAGTGAGTGAGTGAGTGAGTGAGTGAGTGAGTGAGTGAGTGAGTGAGTGAGTGAGAAGAGTGTAATCTCATAATCTCAAGATTAGACCACTGCAATGCGCTCTACGTGGGGCTGCCTTTGAGGTTGCTGCGGAAACTTCAGGTGGTGCAGAATGCAGCGGCCAGACTTCTCAGTGGTGTGAAAAAATACCATCACATCTCACCCACTCTGGCCGCATTGCATTGGCTGCCCATCCACTTCCGCATCAACTTCAAAGTGTTGATGCTTACGTATAAAGCCCTAAACGGTTTAGGGCCTCGATACCTGGCGGAACGCCTACTCCCACCAAGGACTACCCGTGTCACTCGCGTGAGCCAGGAGGTGAGGCTGAGGAGCCTAACGCCGAGGGAGGCCCGGAAGGAAAAGACAAGAAATCGGGCCTTCTCGGCGGTGGCTCCCCACCTCTGGAATAATCTACCTCCTGATATTCGCGCGGCTCCCTCGCTGGGTATTTTTTTAAAAAAACTAAAAACATTGATGTTCCGGCAGGCCTTCCCCTCAATCAATTCCTGACCTCCCCTTCTTCTCCTCTCCCTACCCTTTGTCTTAATTAGTTGAAAGTTTTTCTTAATGTACAATTGTTTTTATATATATTGTTGTATGTGTTTTTGTGAGCCGCCTAGAGTGGTCTTAACAGACTAGATAGGCAGGATATAAATAAAATAAAATTTAAAAAAATAATAATAAAAGTGTGAAAAGATAGGCAGCTGGGTTGGCCTGAATCAATGAAGCAGTTGTAATAGTCTTCTCCCTAGCAGACACCGTGCTACAGGAGCAGGATTTTTGTAAAATAAATGAGTCTTAATTACCATTCAAGACCAAGCCATGCCCAAGAAACTATAGCTCATGGCGTTGATCATGAAACAACTTTGCTAGGAAAATCAGTTCCTTACCACCCCAGCTCACTTGAGGGTTTCAACTAAGTTCAGAGGGCATGAAGAAGCTTGAGGGGGTGGAAGATAGTGTTATTCAAACAGCCTGGATACTCCTCTGATCCTGCAAGGCTTGCCTCTACGATATCCCTGCCCCAAATGCAAAGGAAACATGCAGTTCCATTAAGAACATCAAAATACTTCATGCCAGCCATCTGGCAGCAGCCTCAGGAGCTTCATTCCAGATGTCAGACTGTTCCTTCATATAGAGGTTAAACAATACCAACAATACAATGATAGGCAAAAATCCCACAAGCGGGTTCTGGTAGCACAGGTCATCAAAGGGCACACATGCAGATGTGCATGCGCTTGCACCCGCCCGCCCACGAATATGTTCAGAAATAAATACCTCTGCCATTACAGAGTTGTGCCTCTCTCAACACCCACCAGCTCCTGCAGGCAGCTCAGTTAGCTGTGGTCAGTCAGATGAAACATCCTCAAACTACCAAGATCAACAGAATCATTGACCCATCCCTGGAGAAAAGGATGTTTCATGTATTGTGCGGTACTTTAAACTCAGTAAGATTTAACCATTATAATCTGCAGCATGATGTCTTAGCATTATCTTTTTGCCAGCATTGGCAAAAGCAAAATATTCCCTTTGTCCCATTTTTCCATTCAGACTGAAGGTAGTGCAAGGTGGTGTTGTAACCATATGGCATCATACAGTGACATCATTGCCTTCTCCATATATCTGCTTGGCCCAGTGAAAATATGGAAAACTGATCCAAAAGAGCATTATCTTAGGTTTGAAAGGAAGCACAATGTTTGCAAAAAAAAAAAAAAAAAAAAAAAAAAAAACACCAGAATGATAGGGATGTTTTCCTATTTCTCTGGAATCCCTGCTTATTACTCAAAATGATTATGTTTGGAAATTTGCTACTGCATGCTTTCTCCAGTAGCAGCAATGCAAGCCTTAGCCGTGTTACCAGGGCTGGTTCAAAACATTTCTGCTGGCCGTGGCAAAGAATAAGTTTCCCTTTCCAAGTAGAAAAGGAAACTGATCTGGCAGCTGAAATTTTCTTCTACACTGATCTGAAGGAAACGGTTGGATGCAAGGCAGGCAGGAGAGCACAGAGTTCTTGCCACCTGGCATCTGTGGCCAGAGGCAACCACCTCACTTTGCCTAGTAGGAGAGCCGGTCCTGTCTTCCCCCTGAAATGTTCCAGCAGCAAGTGTCTGAAGGTTAGTCTTTTCGCATTCAAAATAGTGCTCTACTACTGAATTATGTACCTTCCTAGGATAATCATGGGCTTCTACGTATAATGTAATATTGATGGGAATTAAAGTTCGTATAATAATGAATGCAGGAATTGGGCTCAAGAAGTTTTGGTTTGGTTGTGTGTTTTGTTTCAGGGGGAAAAAAGAGGTGTCTGTTCCTTTCCCAGAGATTTGTCAATATAACATACAGTACTATTGACACAACTCCTTTGATAAAATCTACAAGGTACCAAATTGAAATTATATTTCATTGTTACTGTTATTTTATCAACAGTTTCCCCATCTGATTTTACCACCTGAGACAGGACTTAAAATACATTTCCTAGCAAACAGATAGCTTATTATAACAAACTTTATTATATTAAAAATTCTTTCTAATACCTTTGGTAGCTACACGATACATCAGTAAGATTAACTGCTATTGAATTTTAGAATAAATAACTAGGATGTCATGCAAAGATAAAGCACATTTGGCTGTACGTGGAAAAACAAATTAAATACCTTCTACTTGATACAGTTTTCAAGCCATTAATAATCTGCTTGTATTTCACTGTTCAAGTGCAGACAAATGGAAGACAGCAAGCAGAGTCATCAGATTCTAGACATTATGCATTTGCTTTGGTGGAATGATTTGGCAAACATGGTTCATTTCCCACTGGAGCATTGGCAGGAGGTCTTAATTTGAGCCGTGCTCATCAGTTTCTGAATCTATTTTCAATGACAGGTCCAAGTCCTGGACACGTGAAAAAATGGAACAAAAGTCTAAAAGCTATGTTAGCCAATAGAATAAAAACAGGGAGTATAGTAGCAGCATTCCCCGGAGAACCCATTTTTCAAAATGCAGCATGGTAAGTCTCTGAGGAATACTCACAGATATTTAAATATTGCCAATTAAAATGGCTAGCTGAAAAAAATCAGATTTGAAATGTATTACTGAACATTAATGATAAATGTGAAGCTTTACATGAAGGCTTGATTTTGGAATGGATTGAACATATTGCTATCTCTTGAAGGTTTTGATTCTGGCTGGCATCCAAGGTGAAGTCTCATTAGTGGTTTGTTGAATACTGTGATGTAACCTGGATGCATTCTTCCACTTGTTCTTGTTGTTGTTTGTCGTGTCCGACTCTTTGTGATGATCTTACGACTGCTGGTCTTCCGACCCTGCAGCACAGAGGCTTCTGTGGTTTAACCCACAGCGCCACCACGTCCCTCTTCCACTTAGCATAGGCCAATTTGACTCTGCGCAGCAAGTTCTAGAAACTATGATCTTAAAACTCATTCTGCTGATGTCATGACCAGGGGTGGGATTTTCAGGAAAAACAAACCCTCATTCTTATAATTAGATGGGAACCCCCATCCCCAAGCCAAATTGTTTTAAATTGAAATTGTAGTTGTAATTTTATGATTTTATATATTTTTATACTGTTTTGTTTTATTTTGTAAGCCGCCTCGAGTAGACATGGTCTAGAGGGGCAGGGTAAAAATCAAATCAAATCAAATCAAATCAAATCAAATCAAATCAAATCAAATCAAATAAATAAATAAATAAATAAATAAATAAATAAATAAATAAATAAATAAATAATGGAAGGGGAAGCCATTAAAAAATAGGAAATAGAGCAGGACACATAAGGTAAAGGTAAAGGTTCCCTCTGACATTCTAGTCAGTCGTGTTCAACTCTAGGGCGCGGTGCTCATCCCCGTTTCCAAGCCGTAGAGCCAGCGTTTGTCTGAAGACCGTTTCCGTTGTCACGTGGCCAGCACGGCTATACATGGAACGCTGTTTACCTTCCCACCGAGATGGTACCTATTTATCTACTCGCATTTACATGCTTTTGAACTGCTAGGTTGGCAAGGAGCTGGGACAAAGCGACGGAAGCTCACTCCGTTGCATGGATTCGATCTTACAACTGCTGATCTTCTGACCCTGCAGCACACAAAGGCTTCTGCGGTTTAGCGCACAGCGCCACCACATCCCTTCCGCAGCGCCACCACATCCCTTGCAGGACCCATACCTCCATGCTATTCCTGCATGCCTTCTTTACACCCTCTGTAAGTGCCCTAGGCATGTTGCAAGAATTCCCTGCAACTTGCAAGTGTGCATGGGGGAATGAGTCCCCACAGAGGCTGCTTCCATAAATATTGTGTTCCCTTGAACTATAGCACTAAAGCTCTTAAATTACTGTTAGTGTAAATACACATTACTGGATACAACCACAGCTGGATTAAGACCTTTAGAAGCCCTAAGCACTGAAAAGAGTATGGTGCCCACTATCAATATAAGGTGCAGCGTGTCACATGGCTTTAAAAAAACCCATATAACACACACATTATATGCGTGAAAATACAGCAATTTAATTGTACAGCATGTGGCAAAAAAAACACCACATATTGTATACACAGTAATCCATACAATCAAATTACCGGCTTCCAGTTAAATCTTGTGCTTTCACACTTTGATTAATGTAGACAGGTTTTGTCTGAATCTCAAACAAGAGCCTAAAAACCCATTTTGTTTTTTTAACAGTGGTTGTTATTCCTCCGGTTTGCACATGTAGTGAAGAGTCCCTGGGTTTAAAAGACCTGCAGCTCTTTTTGGGCTTATCCCCACCCAACCTCAGAAAATACAGAAATAAAAACAAACAAACAAACAAAACCCACCTAGCGATGATGATGATGACTGATTATTTCATTCAAGACATGAGTTTTCTCGCTAAGCGAGTTCCCTTCATCCGAGTTCCATGGACCTGGCCAATTTATAGATGAATTTAGGTTCACCGCCTGTCCCACTTCACCTTCCAGCACGGGCACGGTGTCGTTGTCCCGGCCATCCACCCACATGGAACATCCAACGGGTGTGTGTGTCTTCCAGGGTCCTCCCTGTACCCCTTCATTCTCATTTTGCACACCCTCCATTCCAGCCTCTCCTTTTTTTCTCTCTCTACTCTCTCTTTTTCTTCTCTTAGCTTTCTCCTCCACTCTCTGGCTTCTAGTTCTCCCAAATAAGAGGGTCTCATAGGGATTTCTCTCCTTTTCTTATAGTCCGCCTCCTCTTCTCGGATGCTCAGCTTTTCCCATGCTCCGGTCCAGGGATCCTCCATCCAGACCCACTCCCAACCTGGTGGTAACTGGTCTTCCCTCCTCTTTATAACTGCTGTTCCTGCCTCTGTCTCCACCCTCTTCTTCTGCTCTGTTCCTGCTGTTTTTTCTCTGAGTTCCTTCAACAGTTAACTTTTGTATTTCTATTTCTATTTCCTGTGTATCGGTCCCTCGCTGCTCTACTCTCTTGGGAGATGAGGCGGGCAGGGTCTGTATCTCTTTCTTGGCGGTAAAGAAAAGGGACGGCATTCCAGCAAGAGGGCTACCACTCTCGCCACCTATCCCACACTGAGCTTTTATATATTTTTTTTAGTTTTTACTGATATATACTCAGTTACTTTAGGCAGGGAAGTGGTTTTCTTGGGGCTCTTGAGGGAGGGAGTTGAGGATGAGGGATGGATATGGTTTGTTAATGAGGCTGTACCATTTGCACCATGGTCATGGAAAATCCAGCACTGGGGGAAAAAACCTCTTGCCTTGTTGATGTCCTAAGCACGTGCTTACTTTTGCTTAACAGTTAATCCATGGCAGGCCACAACTCAAATTAAATATCTTCCCTGTATTGGTGACAGAAGTGAATCTTTCTGCTTTACTACCAGCATTTTATCTGCTCAGTACTGTCCTTTTGGGGAGAAAGGCAGCGTAGAAATATTTTAAATGCAGTAAATACATTTTTAAAATAGCAGAAGTGATGTGTGGCCATAAAAGATACACAGTTCCTTTCACATGTATCAGTTTACCCTGAACAAAATAAAGGTAGCATCTCAGATGGGAAGGTAAAAAGAGCAACCCTCATGAGGCCGGTGTGATTTGTTTACATATATATAGTAGGAGGTGAAATGGGTGACAGTATTTACTCATGGGGTAGGAAAGGAAGGAAAAGCAGAAAATGACCCACCTGCAGCTTTGCTGAACAGAAGCAGCTGTGGTTTTGTTCAGTTTTGTGCCCTTTCCTGCCCAGTGCATTATCTTTATACCATAAGGTTTATTTTGGAACATGTCAACACAGTTCTGAAAAGGTCAGACATATGATGGCCTGATAGTTGCTTGCAACCCAAGAAGCATTAGAGATGAAATCACGTTTCCTGAAAATACTAATTTGAAGGCTTCCTGTGTAGAAAGGACATCTGCTTGAAGAATCAGGCAAGGAGGAAAAGCACCAATCCAGTTCCGCCCTGGAGTTATAACAAGCCTGGATTTTCTCCTTCACTCAGAAATGCCAAATTTGCTTCTAAGTGGGACAAGTGTTGCTGGCTGGTTTTTAAAGCCTTGCCATGCAAGTGACAACGCCAGCCACTTGCAAAGTGAACTATATTTATCAACAGAGCTCAGCGGAGCAAAAAGCTGGAGAGGATCCTTCATCTTAAACATTTTCTTTTTAAATGGCAGCTGGTAGAAATCAGTTCATTAAAGAGAAACTCTTCTTCTAAGTCAGTGATCCAAATGGTACAGCAAGTTCAGGGCAATTTATATACAGTCTTGTGAATAAAGCTGTGATTAAGCATTTAAATTGATTCCACTTACAATTCAAATTTGCCAGGATTTTTGTCTAATAGCTGAGTCGGTGGATTCACAAATCTGGAAGACAAAGACAGCAAGCATCTTGAGACCATATTTGGGTTTTGTTCCCTCCGCCTTCTATAGTTGACCTACTTCAGATCTTTTAGTTAATATTTAGGGCCAGGAGCACACTACAAATTTTGGGCAGGTGGATCATAAAACAGTATCCAGTGTGATGTTGTAGATAGAGTGATGGACTGGTACTTGGAAACTCACTTGGGAAATGAAGAAATACTATCCTAATCCAAGAAGCATTTGATGCTTGTTTTGATGTGTTATTTGTTTTTTATTGCTCTTTGGCCAAATGCTTCTTCCAGAGTCCCTGTAAGAATTCCATCCAACGTGGATAGGGATTAGGTTCTTTGGAATTAACAAAAATGGCTATTGAATGTCCTCCTGAAGTCCATCTTCCCCATCTCTGGTGCTATGAAACATTTGAGAAACATAAAACAAGACCTGGAAAACAACAGGAGTGTTTCTAAGATCAACTCTCACATTCATCTGGGAGGCAACCAGGGCAGTAATACTTCCACGACATCACACATTCTTTGTTGATCTCGTAAAGGCCAACACGGGCAGCAGAAAATGAGCGAAGAGTGACAAATCACAGAAAAACTGGCACTGTTCTCATAAGCAATTATCTCATGATGGGGTAATGTTGAGTTACATACACTGCGGATGACTGCTTTCTCTGAGTAATTTCAGCAGACATATGTCTACATGTGTCACTCTCAAGATCAACAGGGGAAGGGGTCATACAAGATGTGTTCTACACATAAGGGAATGCTAAGCTTACTAAAAGTAAGTGCAAGTGCCAAAGCATGTTAGCATCTGTAGCCTCCCACACACATGCAAGCTCCAAGAAAAATATGCATATTTCAGCAGCTACTCTGTCTTCTAATCATGATCAAAAATTTAGGTCATAGTAAACTTCCCTTTGGGGGATGATGGGGGGAGGATTCATGATGTAACACTTGCTATGGCCTACAGCTAAGGCCTCCCATTAGATGTGGAAAGAAAATAGTCTTGGCTCAGGAAAGCTCTTGTTAAAAACAAATTGCTGTTCTGATTCATTTGTAAAAATGATAAGGAAGGGAGAGAGTTATATCACAGGAATATGAACTCTTCTCTGGGTAACTCAAATCTCTGTGCTTCCAGTTCAGAGCCTAGTAGGCAATTGATGTCACAGCAGTGAAAGATTCAGAAGTTCACATTGAATCACAGGGAATCTGATCCTGAAACACAGCAGCAAATTTAATTCAAGATAAGCTTGGTCCACATCATGATGCAAATACTTTATCTCCTACTGACACCGAGCTTGCGATGTCCCCTAAAATGTGAAACAGCAATGTTGTATCATCAGCACCGACTGTGATGACATAAATTTTCTCTACAAAGATCATTTATAGTGATCTACAACTGTTCAGGGCCTGTGAATATTTTGGAAAATGGTGGCCACAGGTGCATGGCTAGTCACAAAATGGCTGCTGTGATAGCTGGCTGTTCACAAAGGACAAGCAAGCTACCTGAGAAGCTATGTTTTCACAGTAAGAAAGACAGGTGCTCCGAGAGACCAATGCTAGCTGTAAAATCCTTGGAACTGTATTTATTATTTATTTCTATTATTTATATGCCACCTTTTTGCCTGCAGAGGACCCAAGGTGGCTTGCAACAATTAAAATAACACAATAATCACAGATTGAGGCCTACTACATTACTCCTTGGTAGTCCAAAAATGTAACAGCTATTTAAGAAAGTGAATATGCCTCCATTTTGATTCCATTGAGTTTCTCTGAGTTCCACCCGCATTTTCTTTTGACCCTCATTTTGTATTCAGTTTAAAGACTTTATGCTTCCTGGACTGAAATTTGTGTGAATTTTTATGCATTTTTCCCATTTATGCACTAACTTTATCCAATTTACATAACATTCCCTCATTAACTAAAGTGTCACACACATTTTAGCCATCACTTTTAAAAATAAAGTGTCGTTTTATGTGCCATGTATTTCTCTAAAATTTCCTATAAGTCTCAATGGTGTGTTGAATTTAGTGGAATTGTTTTCCATCCTTTTCACTGGTCATGTTGGCTGAGGGCTTTGGGGAGTCTTGAGTCCAAGGAAAGCAACTTTTTAAGATGCTGAATCACCTGTGATGCCATTAACTAAAGAAAATAAAAGCCAGAACTCCAGTGCTACTCATGAAAGTGCCTGAAAATATTGCATGCATGTGGGCACGGGCATTTGTAAAAGAGAATGGTAAAGAAAGGCAGTGTGTATACATTTGTCATTGTGAGAGGCTCTGAAAATGTTTTCAGGATTTTGGTGTTTAATTTTTAAATTTTGACTGGCTCTTTGCCCCTGAATAACACACATACCCAGATAAAAATCACATTAGTTTATAAATCAGGAAGCGCCAATCAATACACATTTGCGGCTTCCAACTAAACATTGCTAAATTAATCCTTTTCTAAATGCTTTACTCTGGACTCATTTAATTTGAACAGTAATGGCTTTTGACTATATACCTAACACAATTCCCCTCTAAAATAAATGAATAAATAAGTAGGTCTCTTCAGATCTTTGATCTTTTGATTTTCTTATTCGTAATACTCATGGAATCAGTGGGCAAAAAGTGGTCCAAGCAAGAAAACTATCCTTTTTAAGGCTATAATTGAGAGTTTTATTTCCATCCTGTGTTCCAATCTTACATCATCAGACAGCACCTTGATCTGTCAACCAAGGAAAGGAGAAGTCCATGTTCCCTCTCTCTCTCTCTCTCTCTCTCTCTCTCTCTCTCTCACACACACACACACACACACACACACACACACACACACACACACACACACACACACACACACACACACAGAGAGAGAGAGAGAGAGAGAGAGAGAGAGAGAGAGAGAGAGAGAGAGATACTGATTCTTTTCAACACATTTTCTCAGCTGAAGACATTAAGTACTGTATAAAATATAGGAAATACAATTCTGTTTATATCTTTTATTATTGCTAAGATGTACACATGGCTGACACTAAGCGAGATGATTGGACAAAGATATTTATTGGTTGGACAGAATGAGTGCTGATAAAAAGTCACTTGGGAGTTCTTACCATAATGACATCTGACACCATCTCTCACCAAGCAGGGGCTCCAAATGATCTCTTGCAAGAACAAAAGGACTTCTGCTTCTGCAAAGGAGGTTCACAACATGTCACCAGTCCACCTTAACAACCCTGCAAGGTGCCATGGTATTCCATGGCATTCCTTAGTTTTCAGAAGCCACCTTTGGAGCATAAGAGGGCTACCACAGGAAAAAGTGATCTGGGGAAGCTCTGTTCTTAGGATCCAATTCATATACATGGTGCACTTTTCTTTCTTTCTTTCTTTCTTTCTTTCTCTCTCTCTCTCTCTCTCTCTCTCTCTCTCTCTCTCTCTCTCTCTCTCTCTCTCTGTCTTTCTAATAAACATTACCAGAGCCAAAGAGGGAAAAGGGGAACGTAGATCCCTAGAATCCATCAAAACACACCTTGACTGAAAATAGGAGGCAATTAACAAGTTCTGGAGAACAAACTCAATTCATATTATTAAGCATAATCAATGCTTCCTACACAACAGGGAACCTTAGAGAGCCAGAGGGGCAATTTTCTGCACCCAGGACCATCTGGAGGCCACAAAAAAACCAAGGTGATCAAAAATCAAAGCGAACCAAGTTCATGGCCAATTAGGAAAAACACCTGTCACTTTGAGGTGTTAAACAGTATGGGGAGCACTATGAATGGCAGAAGGAAAAGCCTTGACCTGGGCAGCTCCAGAAACCCTAATTCACTTTTTTTTTGCTGGAGAAAGAAGGGGAGAAAGGATGGCTGAGGGCCACAAGAATAGCTTTGGGGGCCACATATCGCCCCAGGGCAGCACTTTACTAATCCCTGCTATACAATGTGCCACCAACCTGGCTTAGCCTCTCTTATATGGACTTATTTTAATGAGGAAGTAGAGACCCCGAACATGTATATTGGAAGTCCCCAAACTTTGCATGTCCATACATTTATGCATGTCTTTTAAAAACAAAAAAAACTTTCAGTGTTCAATATTCTTTCTAGTGTATAACAGATAGAGGAATAGAATTGTAAATTCTGGACCTAAACCCACAGACACAGACAAAAACAGCATCATCTTAGGACTCCTGAGAATATGGCAAAAGAAAAAGTACAATCAAATATGTGACTTGGACTTTATAAACATATTTCAACGTTTTTTAAAAAAATACTGGCTGCAATCCAATAGGTAAAAATACTGGAGAAAGGAGTTCAAGATGGATGGATATTGCTTTAAAATGATTTTCGGGGGCAGTTGTGTTGCTTAAGGAGCTTTCTTGTGTGCTCAGACTCAAATGTGGTAAACACAGGAAATAGGAGAATGACAAACAAGCCACCAAGGAGAAGTACAAGTAGCCAAACCTGGTACAGAGAGTGTCAGGACAGACAGAACTCAGAATCAGTTTGGGCATGTGTGGGATGTTAAGAAAGACTGCATTCCAAGTCTTCTTAGGCATCCTTCAGTCTCATGAGACTATGTTAACGTGCTGTGTATCGAGGACTTGGAACAGCGTCTAGTGTGGCTGAAAAGGCCAATTCGAGAGTGACAATCCCTTCCACACTGAAGACAAATACAATCTGTCCCCCGTCCAGCTCCCTGATTTTGCTGTTTTCAGGACTGCCTCTTTGCCTTGGCCTGCTGGACAAGTGTCTCTTCAAATTGGGAGAGGCCGTGATGCACCGCCTGCCTCCAGGTTGAATGGTCAGATTTCAAGGTTTCCCATCTATTGAGATCCATTCCTAAGGCCTTCAGATCCCGCTTGCAGATATCCTTGTATCGCAGCTGTGGTCTCCCTCTGGGGCGATTTCCCTGCACTAATTCTCCAAACAGGACATCCAAGTAAGAGGAAGATAAAAGGAAGTTGGTAGATCTGCTGTGAGGAAGAGAAGGGGACATTAGCAGGGAGGTGACACTTTTCTTCAGCCTCTTCCACAAGGAAAACTGCTCAAATACAGATCAGATGACAGGAGGAAGTTGATGACCACAACTAGATCAAGAAATAGTGCAAGAGTAGGTAAGCATTCTAGATTAATTCAGTTCTTCGGAGTTTAATTTGCATTCTTTGCAAGCTATACAAGCAACCTCAGAGATTCTGTGTATAGTTTTGTTGTTTAATTCTTGGAATGCAGGTGGAGTGCCTCAAGACTGCAGGTGTGCAGAAGCCATCCCCATCTTTGGAAGGAGAGCTAAGGAGGATCCAGGCAAATATCATATGTTCAGCTAGACATCAAACATTATCATTCAGGTATCAGCATGCAAGCTTTCTGCAAGGGGAAAAACACTTTTATCATGAAGGACTGACATGCATTTTTCAAAAACCCATCATGCCAGATTAACTTTTTAGACTTTTTTTTTTACACCATTACTAGTCTGTTAGAATATGGTTATGCTGTGAGTGTAATATAGTATATCTTGATTTCATCAAGAACTGGATGATGCTATTGTTAGTGGGCTTGTAGTTGTTTGATAGACTAGTACATTCTCATCAACAGCTCTTCATCACTTCAGGATCCTGTGTTGTTCAACATCTTGGATTGAAGGGGGAAGGAATGCTTATCAGATCTACAAGTGTCACCAACATCCTTTTGAGCTCAACAATGAAGCAGACTAGTTTGAAAGATGGCACACCCTCTTGGATGAGATGACATTAGGCAGAGGACAATAATCACTCATCAGAAATAATGTAGCAGAGAATTTTCTTCATCAGGAAGGAGTCTGAGGTCTTTTCTAACTCCACATAGAAAATCCAGTTGTTGAAATAAACCAGTTAAAATAATTGGCCTTGTTAAGTCAAAATGCATGTACTTTCCCTTGATTCAATGGATCTACTCTATTTAGTATAGACAGAAACACTGTATAATTGATAGCTGAGCCTGTGGAACATATCGCAGTACGAGAACCTTTGCAGCATCTGAAGGGAGGACAAAAAGTTGTGTCAGAAGGAAGTCAATTTTAAATGTATTTTAGAGGTTTGATGAAGTGTTGGAATTCTTTCGAATGTGAAGGGCAGATGAAATACAGTTTGAATGAGTACAAAAGTAGATGGCGGCATTTCAGTGTAGTGATTAACTGCCTGTTTCATTGGCAAGTATTCTCATCTCTGGAGCTCAAGGACTTAACCCTTGGAGTATTGCTTTTATCCAGCCTTCCAGCCAAAGGCACATGGTGTAAATCTGTTCTTAGAATGGATGAGCTCAGCTGAGCATGGTCTTCTCTTCTGGAACACTCATTCAAGCTATCATCCTTCTGACTCCTTCATGCCCCCAACCCACCTGGCCTTCATACTGTAACTACAAGGACTGCCATCAAGTACTACTACTGCTTTTATTATTTTTTCCCCTGCCCACTCTCTTGGCATAAAAGGATTTTGTTGCTAACAGTCCATTACAGCAGGGTCAGAGGGGAAATGAGAGGCCTTTCTGAGCTCATTTGCTCTTGCAGTAAAATTGACACAACAAACCTAGCAAAATTACTATCTAAGAAGGGGAAGGTGTGGTTGCTGTTGTAATGGAAATATTTTTCAGAGGAAATAAGTTTTCCACTCACCTAAAGTGCTGCTTTGGAAATCTGCTGTTCAAGTAATGGCTGACAGTTTTGGAAAAAAAGCACCATCAGCCATCTCTGCGAGTTCCTTCTGACCATATGCAGATCCCCTCATTCTCCAGTCTTATCTTCTAATTTTAATTTTTCCTCTCAGACTCCTACCTTTCGTCTTGGTTCAGCTGTTCCATATTTTGCACCCCACCCCAAATCTCAGTCCTAAAATTTAGGGATGGGCCTTTTGTACTTAAACGAAAGGCCCCAAACATGAAAGAGACTCTCTTTTATGTATTTTGTGTTATTTTTGGGGATTGCCAAAAGAAAGCCTTCTGAACACAAAAGATTCATGTTTATGAAAGAGGTTTACACATACAGTACGTTTCATGCTGTTTTCATATTTCCTCTTTTGTATAAGAAAGATGCATAAACATTTCATGTGACTTTTGTGTTCCCTCTTTTGGTGTCTTTCACCCTTCGTTGGCCAAATTAACTGTGAAATTTTTCATCCAATAATATGAGGGCTGTTAGCAGCCAACCAGTTAGAACACCCAGGAGGGAAAGGGTTTTTTTTTGGTTTTTTTTGTATCTGTAAAGAGCCCTGGAACTCAGATGAGTACTCCATGTTAGTGGTTCCTTGTGGGATTACTGTGTGCTGAGTTCCTAGTGCCATACATCTTGGATTGCTTCCTGCCTGCCTACTATGCTTCCATCTTATACTTTCCTCTTTTGTTGGCCTTTTTCCCTTTGATTTTTGTAGGGATTTTCTCCTAATTTATTTAGATTATTTTGCTGCTACCAGACAGCCTGCCTGCTCCTATCTGCTAGACTCAAATTTCAAAAGGATAAAGCATCAGTTAATAGCAGGGAAACAAATCTTCCCATATTTACATAAGTTGAGAGGAGCTTTGATAGTTTTTGCTGGGGGGGTTGGCCTTGATTTAATTGCTTTCCTGCTTTTCTTGGTTTGGGGGAGTGTGTCTATTTGTGTGTGCAGTAATTATTTGTTTGTTTGTTTGTTCATTTAAGGAAGCTTACATCATCAAAACACAATATTTAAAGCTAAAAACAGAAAGTATGAAAATAATTAAAAAGATCAAATGCAACACTACTGATTCCTAGCGTGGGGCGGTGAATAGAGTGACAGATTTGGCCATGGAAACTCAGTGGGAGAGTGGAATTGTTAAAACCACTCTTTAAATATCTCACTTACATTGAAATCCCTATTAGAGTTGCTATAAGTTAGTTATGACTTGATAGCGCAAAAAACACACACCACACTACAACTTGGTAAACAAAAACAACACCTAAAAACACTGAAAGTACTAAGGCACAACAATCCTTTTAACTGCTCCATTCAGGGAGCCAGACACTGCTATTCTTTTCTCTTTGTGGGTGGGTGTTTTCCCTATCTGTCTGATGTTTTAGAAAATAATTTACTATGTATTCTTTCTGCTAAAGGTGTATATTTTGGTGGGTTTTCTGGGATTATTTTGTTTGCTTCTGTGGGTTAGGTGGGTTCACCTTGTGACTTTGATAGTGGAGGTGTTACAACCTGCCTGCATAGATATGATTACTTTTCTTTCTCGTGTACTATTGCCTGCCTTTGAGGTACATTGATTCTCTGTTATGTTGCCATTGCTTTTTAAAGTAGTTTTAAAGGGTACTCTTCTATGCTTATAGACTGCCAAACAACACAAATGGAAAAATATAATTTCATTTTCTGTAAAAGAAAAGGAAGAATTGAAATTTCTTATCGTAACAACATCACTGCTAAGGGCCATTTCCTGATTTTGACCTATGAACACCTATAATTCTTCAGTGTGGGCTATGTAGATGACTTTACCTCCCTATATGAGCCTCTGCAGGTTTTAAGATCATTAAGGTTCCAGATTATATTGTCAATTGTTATGCTAAAATAGGTGTCTGGCAGGGATGAAGAATGTGTAACCTCCTAGATGTTGTCAAACTCCCATGATCCTCACCCCTAGCTATGCTGGCTAAGGCTGGTAGGACTTGAAGTCCAGTAACATCACTACATATATCTCCACCCTGGTGTCTGGTTTGCAAACTGACAAGAGGTTCAGCACTCTTTCCAGATACATTCAGTCATTCTCTTTCTCTCTCTTCATGCTCAAATTGTCTCAGAGGGAAGCAATAGCACTCCTTTATGTTTCTGAAACTTTCATTGCTTTCAGACAAAGACATGAAAGGTAAGTGTATCATTCATATAACTGTTGGTAAATAGATTGCATCAAAGAAAAGGCCACTTCTATGATCCACTTCTTCAAACTGCTGTTTCAAAATTCAAAGATGAAGTGGTTCAAAAGAGATGACCAAGGGTTCATCTTCAATTTTCCTGAATCCTCCAGCTACAGATCTCCCAAATTTCTCCCATTCCCAATTTCTGTAACCAGTGTTGAGATGTACAAAAGAGATCTCTCTCAACCTCTAGAGCATAAAAAAGTCTTGATGATGATGATGATGATGATGATGATGATGATAATGATAATGATAATAATAATAATAATAATAATAATAATAATACATGTGCATTGTCATATATGACTACACAAATTCACATGTATGAAGGCCTTTTGTAATATTATTACATATCTGAGAATATACAGATTTCCAGAAGAAATTCAATACAAAAAGAAAATGCTATTTCTGAGCAGTTCTGATAGAAAAGCATACTTGTCATAAAGGTTACATCCATTGTGTAACAAGAATATTATAGGAATGTGCCCCTCAGTCTAAATGGGATATTTCTTTTAAAATACAGTATTTGAATAACTTACTGTTTTTAGCTTTCCATCATTGACTTGTTTTTAATGATGTAAGTCACTTTGGGTCTTTTCACAAGAGAAAGATGGGCTCATCATCATCATCATTCCCTCCAACGCCCTGTTGACGTGGAGGGGATTGCATGTTTCAGTGAGGTTGAGAGCTATGCCGAAGGGTCTCCCAAGCCAGACAGGTCTAAGCTGAGAAGCCAGACCAACTGTGTCCACCAACCATCAATTATGATGAGAGAAAATAAATAGAAATCCATTGGTCATCACCTGGGTCAGCAAGGACTATAGTCCCTGGGCATCTGGTGACAAATGGGCTACAGGGCTCAGCAGACCATGTTGGGGAACCAGGACAGGCTGCTGCAAAGCTACCAGAACAACGTAAATGCAAAATTTGGATACTTGCCAAAAATTGAGAAATGTTATTATGAGGAAAATCCAACAGTCCATGTTTTTCAAAAAACGATGGAAATTTGGAAAAGGAAACACCTAAGTAGTGACAGAAATGAACAATGACCAATGGACAAGAGAAGGTTTATCATCCAGAGTAAAATGTTTTCAGAACTCGAATTGCAAGAACTAGAAAAGGTGGTAAAATCAACACAGAACAATGACCATAAAATGAAAGACAAATGGAGGGCGGAGGTAGACACATTAGTGGAAGAAAATGTATCAACAGAGGAACAACTTATGGAACAACCCAGAAATTACGAGTTGACAGAATGGCAAACATCACTGAGGGGAAAAATAGTAATCCATATTAACTAGAATACAGAAAGACAAAGGCTCCCCAATTTGTGCCAATTACAAAGTAAACCAGTAAAAGATCTACTGAATATGCAAATATTGTCATCAGAGCAACCCCAACCAACATGCTAAAGGAAACAAACCAGCTCATGTATAGCACAGCTACCATAATAACCATGGAACTTGGTTACTAGCTAAAAAAAAACCCAGAAAACTTGTGGCACTCCAAAATGGAAAATTCAGCTGGAAAAATAAATAAATAAATCACGTGCAGACAGTGTCAACTTAAAACACTTGAAAGATTCAAAACTTAAAAATAAAAAAGTAAAAGCCAGACTATGCAAAATATATAACCTAGAAAGGAAAACAATTGTTGAAACTATGGAGGAATTAAAACAGCAGGTAACAGCTACAGCAGATTGAAAGATATAATGGACACTTGAAACAATATAGAGAAAACACGCAATTTCAAAATAACCAACAATTATTCTATACGTCACTAGGAGAAAATGCAGAGCAAAACAAATTAGGCCCATGTAAAGATGATGCTCTAAAATTTTGGAAAGAAATGTGGGAAAGCCCGACTGGACATAACGAAACGCCTCATAGATTAAAGACATTTGTAAAAAAATTTAGGAAAACAAATTAATGATATTGTAATAATAACTGAAATGATTAAGAAGCAAGTAAAGGCTGTGAAAAATTGGAGTGCACCTGGTCCAGATGAGCTGCACGGATTTTGGTTAAAGCATCTAACAAGTCTCTGTCAATGTATAGCAGTGCAATTTAACCACTTACTTCAAAATTCTACAACTAAAGACTGGATGACAATCATTCGCACATTTCTGACAATAAAAGTTCATCAAAAGAGCAATGAACCCAGTAATTACCGACCAATTAAATGCTTTACAACAATGTTCAAGCTCCTTACAGGAGTACTTGCAAGATCCATATATAAATACTTTACTGAAAACTCCCTATATCCAACTGAACAGAAAGGGAACTTTTCTCACCCGGGTGAAAAACCATCAACATATCTCCCCCACTCTGGCTGCCTTGCATTGGCTGCCTGTTCATTTCCACATTGATTTCAAAATATTAACAATGACATATAAAGCCCTAAATGGTCTAGGACCTCAGTATTGAGCGGAACACCTTCTCCCACCTAGATCTACCCGAATCACTTGTTCTAGCCAGGAGGGGCGACCGATCGGCCCAACACCAAGGGAGGCCCAGAGAAAAAGAACAAGGAACCGGGCCATCTCGGCAGTGGGCCCTCGTCTCTGGAACACTCTACCCCCCAAAATTTGTCTGGCTCCCTCGCTGGGTATTTTGAAGAGCAAACTTAAGACCTGGCTCTTTAGGCAGGCCTTCCCTCCCTTCATTACTTAATTTAATTTGACATATTGAATCATATCATGTTGTTGTTTTATTTTATACTTTTATTGTTTTTATGAATATGTTGTTAGCCACCCAGTGTAGACTTCGGTCTAGATGGGCGCGGTATAAATGATAGATAGATAGATAGATGATAGATAGATAGATAGATAGATAGATAGATAGATAGATAGATAGATAGATAGATAGATAGATAGATAGATAGATAGATAGATAGATAGATAGATAGATAGATAGATAGATAGATAGATAGATAGATAAACTCAAGAGGCACAAAAGATCAGCTGCTTATTGATAAAATGATCCTGAAAAATGCAAAAAGATGAAAAACAACCTTAACATGACCTGGATAGACTATTAAAAGGCATTTGACTCATTGCCACACAGCTGGATTAACACCTGCCTAAAAATGTTTGGGATTGGTAAAAACATTCAGAAGTTCCTCAAGGAAAACGTGGAAAAATGGGAAACTGTCTTAATGGTCCATGGTGAAGAAATTGTGGAAGTGCAGCTCTGTCTATACACCATGGCAAAATCCAAAAACTAGACAGAATAGAGTTAAAATTGGCAATATTATCAAATCACTATCAAGTGATGAAAATTATAAATACTTTGGAACACTAGAAGCAGATAACATCCTGTACACAAAAGTTAAAGAACTGTCAGAAAGGGAATTTATCAAAAGGTTGCGCAAAATCTTAAAAACAAAATTAAATGGTAGAAATACAATCAAAGCCATAAACACATGGGCAATTTCAGTAAATAAATATCTAGCTGGATTGAACTCAAAATGAACTAGAAGAATTGGACCAAAAAACACAGAAACTAATCAACATGCATCACACACTATATCCAAAAAGTGATGTGAACAGATTATATTTACCACAAAAAAATGGAGGCGGGGATTAATGCAAATACAGAAGGTAGTTGAGGAGGAAAAAAGAAGCCTAAATGATTATATTAATATACGCAGAGAAAAAATACTTAAGGCGGTGAAAATGGATAATATTTTGAAAACAACAGAAACAAAGGCCCAATATAAGAAACAACAATTTGAAAATAAATTAAACAGCTGGAAAAACAAACCACTGAGAAATATTAATGGAAAGCATGATCATAATTCAACATGGGCATGGCTAAAACTGGGGACCCTTAAGAAAGAAACTGAAGGTTTGATTTTTACAACACAAGAACAAGCACTCCAAACCAACGTGATGAAAGCTAAAATCCAAGGAATTAGTGCTAACAGCAAATGTCGACTCTGCCAAGAAAAAGATGAAACTGTGTCACACCTCATCTGTGAATGTCCAAAGATTGCACAAACAGATTACAAAGTTAGACATGATAGAGTGGCAAAATAAGTGCACTTGTCATTATGCAAAAAATATAATTGCCAGCCTCCAAAAATCCATGGGAACATCAGGTAGAGGAGATGTCAGAAAATGAGGAAGTCAATATCTTGTGGGATTTCTGGATCCAAACTGATAGACACCTTGAACATAACACACCAGACATAATAGCAATAGAACAAAGGAATGTCTGGATCATTGACATGACAATTCCAGGGGAGGCCAGAGTTGAAAATAAAGAAGCTGAAAAAAATTATAAAGTGCAGAAACCTATCAATCGAAACATCTCACCTCTGAAAGAAGCATACTTCAGTGTCCCCCGTAGTCTTTGGGGCTTTGAGAACAATATCAAGAAATTTCACACAGTACTATAAGCGGTTGCAGATCTCAGAAATCATACTATCAGAGCTTTAAAAAATGGCAATATTAGGAATAGCATACATACTGTGCCAATATTTAACAGATTCTTAGGTTTTTGGTTAAAACTTGTATCTGTTACATAATACCAGTCAATGTTTTTTAATTTTAACTGTGCCTGGTGTTTATTAACAACAAACAACAGCAGCAGCAGCATACATACATACTGCACCAATATTTAGGTTTTTTATACTTAGGTTTTTGGTTAAAACTCGTATCTGTTATATAATACCAGTCAATGTTTTTTATAACTTTGAATGATTGTGTCTGGTATTTTAGAATAATTACAATTGTGTTCTCTTTTGTTTGCTTGGGTTTTTTGCATTTGAACTCAAATTTTATAACAATGTATACTTTTCAAAACATTATATGAGACAGTTTATACATAATTGTTTGACCACAATAAAAGGAACTGGTGAATAAATCAGCTCAGAAACATGCCAAAGAGCCAACATTGTGTTTATGTCTGTGTGTCTGCCACCATTGTGCCCTTTGGGCCATGACATTAGTTTGCTTGTGTACACAAACCATTAACACAGACACCCTAGATTTAAGAATGCAAGAACATTCTGGTTGGATCACACCTGAGAGCTATGTAATTCACACAGTAGCCAACCACTCTCCCATGGGAAGCCCACTGAGAAGGCTTCTGGGTGATTATTTCTGGATCCTAATCAACAGATCTGGACATCAATGTGCTTGTGTTGCCCACTCTCAGGATTCCATCTGAAGTCTCAGGAATTATCATTATTCCTTAAACCTCCAAGTGCGAAAAAGTGAGGAGAAGGTAGTTAGAGTTTTGGGTGTGGAGTGGTATTACAGCCTGGGCACCTATCTCTACCTTTTGCCAGCTACCACCAAAGCTTACTGGCTCACTGTGAAGGCATTTCCTGTAGAAAGCCAGGACTTGGGGGAGATCCGGCAGGTACACTCAGTTGGACCCATTGTGCCGTTTGGATAGGACATAGAGTAAAATACCAGTGCTGCAACTTGTGAAACCTATTTGTTGCACAAGCCCTTGTAGCTGTAGTGTGGAGTCTCAAAAAAAGGTCCTTGGGAACTAATGGTGAACTCTCAACCCAAAGACCTCAGCAGCAACATAAATTTGGAAAAATACTCTACAGGTCAGGTGTGCTGGAAGAAAAAGCCACACAGAATGTGACACTGAATGAGGAAGTGAGAATGGTGCTACTAGGCATATGTTGCTGCCTTAACTGGGCATGTGGGGGCGGGATTATATCTTTCCTCCCGGCTCTGGGTTGCCCTATTATTTGGCTGGCTGAGTTTTATCCAGATTCTGAGGTCATTTCCTATTGCTCTCATGTGCATTTCAGCTGTTCCAAAAGCATCTTCAACTTTCCCCAACGCTCACCCACCCAATCTATGTGCAATCACAAAGACATCTCACCTCATGTTATATTTTGGTTCAGGAAATAGAAAGTGGTCATATTATTTAAAATGACTAATCTAAACCTGTCAGACTTCGGACATTTTACAAGAAGACAAAGGTTATTAGAAAAAACAATAATGCTAGGAGAAGCTGAAGGCCATAGGAAAAGAGGAAGATGTAACATGAGATAGATTGACTCAACAAAGGAAGCCATAAGCTTGAGTTTGAAAGATCTGAGCAGGGTTGTTAAGGATAGGTGGTTCTGGAGGTCATCAAGTTATAGGGTTGCCTTAGATCAGAAAGAACAGCATGTAACTACAGGATGCTGTTGACCTGGTCAACAACAATATTTTCTGTGGGCTGAGCATAGTAGGTCTAGCAAGGCTCTGTTTTCATTGTATTGCAGAAAGAGTGCTAATAGTGGTAGATCTTGATCAACTACTTATGTAACCTAATTATAAATCTGGCCTTAACTGCACCAGTAATACCAGAATAATTAACCATGAGGCTAATAAAATCTTCAAGAAGAGATTTTTTAAAAAGAGAAAAACGAACACTTACTAAATCCCCGATATTTTCAGTCTCTAAAGAGTCTTCTCAACAAAGCCGGCTCATTTGCATATACAGCACCCCACACTCTTTGCAGCCGCTCTTTCATCTTGCAAACCAATTTAGAAACCCCTTCCCCATGTGATTCATATGAAAAATTACACTTGAATTTAAATCTTGTGCATTATTACAATGACAATACCATGGCAATTTCCTCACTGCTTTATCCCTCTGCAGTTCCCTTGTATCCTCTTTATCCATGGTATTGTTTTACATTTAATAAGTCAAGGGTTTATCAGCGCCATGGGCACTTAGCTTGAAAACATGCACCTGAGAGACAGGGTTCACCTCAAGAATTGTGCTGCTAAGGCACGAGGACATATATCAGGGGACGTGTCCTTTGAAGAGGTTGGCAACATAGTCGAGGGAGGGCTCCATCTTTGAACAGTGCAGTTAGTCCCCATTAAAGCAAAGAAATATTCAGCTGTTTGAAAGCTTTGATAAGTAGTCTGTAGAGAGAAGGGAAAAACATATTACAAGAACATTGTATTCCATGGCAGACCTTTTTACTATAGACCATTAAACTGATCTGTGTAGCCTATTTAGGTCATTCAGATGCTCACTCATTGAAACATATGATTGGAAACTGAGACCATACCACAAAACATCAGTGGCAGATATCACTTCTGACATATTATTTATGTTATTCATACCACACCTTTCCTGACAAGGTGTTAAGACATAGTCCCTCCCTATAGTCCATTCACCTATACAGAGAA
The DNA here is from genome assembly GCF_051106095.1 of Pogona vitticeps. Classification (NCBI taxonomy): domain Eukaryota; kingdom Metazoa; phylum Chordata; class Lepidosauria; order Squamata; family Agamidae; genus Pogona; species Pogona vitticeps. The sequence continues at coordinate 35,356,062 of NC_135783.1, forward strand.
AAGAATTCTCATTTATCAAAGTATTTCTAACTCACCTTCATCAACAGATCTCAGAGTAGAGTGCAATCTGGAAAACAAATAACTTTAAAATAATCTAGAACAGTTCTAACAATTTACCAAGTTGAAACACAAAACAATAAACTTGACTTGCTCACTAGGCACGGAATGCTCTGGTGAAAAGCAACATTTAGACTGCTGAAGAGCCAGTTTTGAGGCAGAGCATAACCAAGGTGCTAAAGCCATGAAAAGCTTTTCTCACGTCTATGGAGGGTGCGCTTCTCCCAGCAGAGGGACACAGAAGGGTCCCTTCATCAGGGATGTGTATATAGGGAGGATGCTCCCTCAAATAACTAAGTCCCAAAGCTGTAAATAGTAATTTTGGTACTTAAGTCAAACAGCACTGTGTCCAACCCACTCCGCCCTAAGGCATGGCTGTGAGCCTGCATGAAAAAGGAGAAGGATATGGTGTCAGACATGCTGAAGTGGACTAAATGACCATCACGATCCCTTCCAGTCCTATAGATCTACACAACCATTTTTTGAAGGAAACATCCTTATGTGGCGTTCAGCTCTACTCTCACCCGTCCGTCACAGCTGGGCAGGGGAACCTCAGCCAATGAGAGGACGGAGGGTGGTGCAGAAGTGGGAGGAGCTGGGTTATATAAGGTGTGTGTGAAGAGTTTTGAGAGATCAGATCAGAGTTTGAGAGATGAGTGATAAAAGAGATTGATAGAGAGTTAGAAAGAGCCTGTCAGTGAGGGAAAAGTCTGTGTGAGCTAGTGTCTTATAAGCAGTAATTGACAACTTGATTTTACACCTGTGATTTACTACTTTTATTTTGTGTAATCAATAAATACTTTATTTGTTTTGAAAGAAACACTTGTCCTTTTGATTTAAAGGATAGGTTGGTGGCAGCAGTTTTTGGTGAGAGGTAGTGAGCACTCTTATAGGCCTGGATTGGTAGAGGCTTGAGAGTGGTCTGCTACACCTTATTTCTCAGAGCACCCTGTCAAAGAGGTTTTTGAAAGCCTGGTGCTTCCTGCAGCACCACCATGAAGTTGTCCACCATCTCCATGGACCTCACTGTTGCCTACACAACAGAAGGGATGGTGGTGTCAGCTGCTCTTTCTCTTGTTATTTGTTGTTGCTCTCCCTGCTGTGGTTTTGCTCCTGTCAGGGGGGCCCACCAAGAACACTTTGCCTCACAGCCTCCCTGCAAGCTGACCCTGACCAGGCTCCCTTTGAATGCTGCAAGAATACCAAATGATATCCTGGTTAACAAAGGCTACATGAAAGAGTCACTTTTGAATCTTTGTGCTTTGCCACAAGACTCCTCTAGGCATTTTACAGGTCTCAGGTAGTACAGCCACTTATAATTTCAGTGTCTGTACTGTGATGCACATCTGAATTAGTTCCTCCTTTGGGCCATCTCCTTCTCTCTCAATCATCCTCCCTCTGTGGCAAGAGAAGAACAGCGTGCAATTCTTTTCCTCTCTCCTGATTCCCTCTCTCTCTGGACTGAACTTCACTGATAAATGCACAGCCCCGGTTTAATTAGGCACGGTCTGTGCACATGAAGCTGAGCCAGAAAGCTGCTCAAATTCTCTTGCCAGTTCTGACGTTGGCAGCTTCTGACTGTAGCCTTCGGCGAGCCACTCTAGCTCTTTCCTACCGTTTCTGCTGCTTAAAATAATAACATAAAAAGAAAGAGGGGAAAAGAGAGAGAAGAGATACAAATCTCTGGGATAATTACCCCCATTCCATGAAGATGTGAAAAGTTCTTTGGAGAATTCATCAGGTATTTGCCACAAACAGAACTGGCTCAATGCTCTGGGAATGTGAATTTTCAGGACTTGCTTTCTACGTTATGCAGCAACTCCATTCCACTACTATTAATTTATTTGTTCCATTCAGTGAGTCAAAGTAATACATATGGCTTCCCTTCTCCTCCCACTTTTTCACCAAAACAGGCCTCTGAGATGGGTCAGGCTGAGAGAGTGTGAGTGTGAGCCTAAGGTTACACAGTGAGTTTCATGGCCAAGGAGAGATTCAAACACCGGTTTCCTAAGTCCTAGTCCAACCATCTAACAACTACACCACACTGAACCTCCATTTCATCAACATTTAAAACGAGCCTACAAGGGGGAAGATTCATGAAACAGGCACTGGGCGCCCACCTGTGTTCATGGAGAACTCCCTTCCATAAACATTTAGGAATGGACCTGTCTTACAGGCATAACTATATTGTGTTTGTTATGTGCCATCAAGTCACATCTAACTTTTAGTAATCCTCCTAATACAATTTTCAAGGAAAGTGAGATATTGAAGGAGTAGTTTTTCAAGGGCTCCCCTCCCCTCCATGAGTTTCCATGGCCAAGCAGGGATTCAAACCCTGGTCTCTTGAGTCTTACTCCATCACCCTATCCACTACACCACACTGGGCACTTATATTACCTATAGAATACCTATAGAATTTTAATATTGTTTTAATCACCATAGCTTCTCTTTAAGAAATCACTCTGGTAACAGTGCTAAAAATTTCCTCTACAGTAGTCATGTACCCAACATTGCAGAGGACAGCCCTGTATTTACAAGGTTGTCAAAAACAGTTTTCTATTTGAAAACATCCACACAATACTTCCTACGTCCAGTGCTATTTGTCTTTAGAGGCGCCAACTGCTCCAAATAGCACATTCAAGGGTCAATTTTCAGCAGAAAAAATGGCACCAACAGGAAGAGTTACACACACAGCCCATGCTGTGATCTCAAGACAGATCATTCACGACAGTTGGTTCTTGTTGTTGTTATTAAGGATGAGATGTGGCAAACCCAAATCACATATTGAGTTGCAGATAATGTGTGATTTGATCTTGTACTTCCCATATGGATATGCTATATAGCCCAGCAATGATTTTTCAAATTGTTTCCTCATTGACTCTTTTGGTAAGAAACATGTACACGTTGTCCTAAAGGCCATAAACATGTCACAAAGGATTCTGGGATGTCTTTTTCAGTGCAGCTACTCAGTTCATGTGGGACACTGATCAAGTCCATTAGGCCTCACAGCACTGCCTCAGAATGTAACAATGGTGTGGTCAGGGCAGGACTTTGGAGTAGAAGTCCATGCCCTCCATCCACAAAACAAGCAAAAGCACTGACACATCACATTCTGAAAGGCAGCAAGTAATATACATTTCCATCTTAAGGGTGGAGTGGATTGCCAAAAAACCACGAAGGCTGAGTAGCTGGAATTAGCTAACCATACCACAGAGTAACATTAATAAAGACCCATTAACATGACTCACATATAAGGTTACTGGAATATAACATCAGGGGTTGTGCAGATTCTGTTCTCTTTAATGGTGCTTGCCTAAGAGACTTTCCCACTTGATTATACCTACACCCAAGGCAACCTAGTTGTATTACTGCCTGAGGCACATGCCAATATTGTTGCCCTGTTATGTATAACAGAAGTTGTTGTTGTTGTTGTTTAGTGGTTAAGTCCTGTCTGACTCTTCGTGATCCCATGGACCACAGCATGCCAGGCCCTCCTGTCTTCCATGGCCACCCGGAGTTTGGTCAAATTCATGTTGGTACCTTCGATGACCCTGTCCAACCGTCTCGTCCTCTGTTGTCCTCTTCTCCTCTTGCCTTCACATTTTCCCAACAGGGTCTTCTCCAGGGAGATTTCTCTTCTCATGCAATGGCCAAAATACTGAAGCGTCAGCTTCAGGATCTGTCATTCCAGTGAGCACTCCGGGTTGATTTCCTTCAGAAAGGATAGGTTTGTTCTCCTTGCAGTCCAGGGGACTCTCAAGAGTCTCTTCCAGCACCACAATTCAAAAGCATTAATTATTCGGCAGTCAGCCTTCTTTACAACAGAAGTACTTGCAGTTGAGTCTGCTACTTCAGCCCTGCTCTCCACCATGCCTGTGGTCAACAGGCTAGTTTAGAAGGTGTAGGTTAGGAGGCCATGTCCCACACAGAACTCTGCCCTCCCACAGCAGTGGATGAACAGAGGACTTGGGAGGAAGGGTCGAGTGGGTGCCTCACTGTATGACAATGGGACCAGTTCTACCCATAACCCCCTTTTCTGCTTTTCAAGTTGTACTTCTTATTGCTATCATTGGCAGGAGGAAAAATGTATCTACAACCATAATTCACATAAAACCTAGCTACAGTGAAATGAAGCATAACTATTATGTATTCAAATCCTCTCTCATAACCTTGTATTAACTTTCCAAATAATATGTGAATGATTCTATTTCCCATGCATGGGAAATGCAAATTAGTTGTTGTCATGTTTTTGGTGCAGAAGTTATTTCTTGTAAATAATATCAAATAGCACTCTATAGCACTCACTAAAAAGTGCTGATATATGGAAATTACTTTTTTGTTTTTGGACTGCCTTTCAAGATCAAAACTCACATCATTATCAGTTCCCCCGATCATTGCCACAAAGAATTAGGGAAACTTTTTTAAAATGGCACTCAGTGAAATTTTAAAATAGTCAGCATATTGTACAAAGACTACACACTGCTGAGTCCATATCTTCACTTACGGTAGTTCTAAAGCTTACTTACTAAGTGACCTTGGACCACTTATCTCCCAGCCTTAACCCACCTCGCAAGGCTATCATGAAGATAAAGGAGGCAGAAAGGAGAATCATGAATCTTAGAATAACTGGTTTGGAAGAGGCTTATGAGGCCATTGAGTCCAATGCCTTACTCAATGCAACAATCCAAATCGAAGCAGATATGATAAATGGTTGTCCAATTTTCTCTCTAATACCTCCAGTGTTGGAGCGCTCACCACTTCCTGGGGTAATTGGTTCCATTGTCATACTGCTCTAAAAGTTAAGAACCTTTTCCTGATATTCAGTCTAAACTGGCTTCCTGAATTTTGAGCCCATTATGCGTCCAGCACTTTGAGATGATCAAGGATGCCTTCTAATAATATACTATTTGTTGTTGCTGTATAAACATGTCCAGACTTCAATACTATCTTCCTCCTATTTTATTTTACTGCAAGTCAAATTCTAACATTTTCTGACATTACTACACAGCATCAGCAGATGGCCCAGTATCAAACCTAACACAGAGCTGCATTTCTAGAGTAGGCCTAGCCTCAGGAAATGTAGTCCAAAGTGACCTTCAGTATAATTGATCCAGCTCTAGTGTTAAATCTAATGTGCATCCCAAATTAATCCTTCTTTGGATCCTTCTGGCACAAGACAGACCGTGTCTTACTGGACTCCTAAATCACAATGCATAAAATTGCTGCTTTATGTTTCCAAAGCAATGAATTCCACAAAGATGAGTTGCAGGGGAAAATCTGCCTTTTTCTTTATTCCACACTTTTTGCTTGTTTCTTTCTTTGGGAGAATCCTAGATATTGTTTCTCTGGGGATGATTAAAAAAAAAAACAACCTCATGTTGCAATTCCTAGGGCAGACACGTGTCATCTGTTGGGGAAGATGGATCTTGCACTTGAAAAGCTGTCTCCCTTTTTGCTAACATGTAAATGGCCACCCTGCCCCACAGTGCATATTCCTGGCCGAGCAGGTAAAGTAGAGGCTTTGACTGGTAAATGTATTAAATCAGCCCTATCTCATTTTTTAAGTAACATGTTTGAGAGAGGGTCATTTTGCAAGAAAAAACAGAAACCGCTGAGTACATACATATTCATATAATTACTGATGAATGGCAGGAAGATTTGGCATGTCACTCTGTAAGAACCTCAGATGCATATGAGGTCAGTCCCAGTAATAAACATTCTGAAAGCACTGTTCAGAATGTTCCTCTAAAATAACTGATTGTTGCCTAATTTCAACAAAACTGCAGTAACCTCAGTTTATTTTCTTTCTATACATATTTATTTTTTGATAAGCTGCTGAAAATACAAAGCACAGGGCATTTCAGAGAGTTTTTAAACACTATGTCCCATTCATTCATTCGTTCGTTCGTTCGTTCGTTCGTTCGTTCGTTCGTTCGTTCGTTCGTTCGTTCGTTCGTTCGTTCGTTCGTTCGTTCGTTCATTCATTCATTCATTCATATGGCATCTCTATCTCAATGCTATGTCCCAAAGTGGTTACCCAGTCACATTCTTGTGCAATATAGTGAGCAGCAGTGCATTTCCACCTATATTATAGTAATGCTATCTAATTATGATCATCTTTTATAATTTTAGAATTGCAAAGCTGGAAGGGACCTTATGAATCATTGACTCCATCTCCTGTCAAGGTAGCAAAGTGAGAAATCAAACCCCCACCCTCTGGTTCTGCAGCCAGATATGTAAACCATTTTTATATATTAGCTTAAACTACCATAACATATGTGAATTTAATGCAAAAATATCTTCCTTTTTCTTTTTTATGTTCCTTGTTCTCCATGGCCTCCTTTTTTGTGATGGAACAGTGGCCACCCTAAATTCTATATTTACCTGGGAGTAAGAGGGCAATCAGACAAGCATATACAGTAGCTCACAATTTGGTTCACCATGGGTGTTGTTTGTTTCACCTTATTTTCCCACTTGTTGTGTACAGCTGTTCCACTCCTTTTTGTGTGACTGGGAGCATTCCTGATTATCCTGTTTTGAAGTCTGTGTGGTTGATTAATTCATTCTCAAATAAAGCTGTGGGTAGTGTTCTCTTCTGTAACAACACTGTAACATATACAGTGGGTTATGACAGTAAAAAAGATGATAGATAAATGTCTATTTTCCTCTTCTCACAATTGTAAAAAATATTTTCCTAAGTGATGCAATGTTATTTCAGTTATAAGAGACTATCCATGCTAGGTTGATGCATTACTGTAGTGCTATGCCACTTACTAAATTAAATAAAAAGGAAAATCACCTCAGAATGACAGCCATAACAAAAGGCGGGGGAGGGGCCATCAATAATTAAAAGGGGAATTAGACTGATCTGAAGTACTGTCTGGATCCTTCTTATGGAAGAAGAAACTCTCCTTTGTGAATGGAAGGCTCACTCAAGTGTGAGAAAAAATAGATCGCATTGAACACAAGAGCCTTTTAAACACAATCCAGAATGCTCCAAATTCCCCTGTCTAGTCATACCCTAAGTTCCACTGAACTCAAGTCCACCCAATACATCACATGAGGCTATTGTGTGTTGCCTTTAACTGTGCCATTATTAAATCATTTATTCTGCCTCTCCTTTCTTTAGTTTGGCTTTTTGAATGCGTTAAGTTACACTGAACAGGACAGTTCCTGAGGTAATAAGTGCATGAGGAAATGAATTGCCACACAGATTGCCATCCTATACCTGTGACGTCTCTGTTCTCATCTTTAGCAGAAGACACCGTCCTGTTGCCAGTTATCAAAATAAGACTCAACTCACAGGACAGTTCGCTTGGCACGTGGAATCAGACAGTGGTGAATAGGTGAGTCCAATGCCATCTTATTCCTTGCCCCAGAAACAAGATGGCATCTTAGGAGGAGGAGGAGCCTAGTGGTGGTGTGTGTGCTTTGAAGGTGTTTCTCATTTCAGTTCCCAGAATCTCAGGTAAGAGTAGAAGAGAGTCCTGCCTGAAATCCTGGAGAGCCACTGGCAGCCATTTTTTGACAGTGTTGGAATAGATAGACCAATGGCTTGAATCCAGTTCAAGAGAGCTTCCTAGCTTCCTATGCCCCAAAGGTAGTGAAGCATTTTTGAGGGGACATGGAAAAGGCTGGTGCCATCTCTCTTGTAGAAATGGAACACAGCCAGAGCTGAGCTTTCATTTAACAAACCCAGGTTTTAAGCTGTGGAAGATAAAAGTGAAGGCTCCAACAGATAGTTGTAGGCATCCTTCAGTCTCGAAAGACTATGGTAGCGTGCTCTGTATGGAGGACTTGGAACAGCGTCTAGTGTGGCTGAGGAGGCCAATTCGAGAGTTACAATCTCTTCCACACTGAAGACAAATCCAATCTGTCCCCTGTCCCCTGGTTTTGCTTCCTTTGTGACTTCCTCTTTGCCTTGGCCTGCTGGACAAGGGTCTCTTCAAATTGGGAGAGGCCGTGATGTACCGCCTGCCTCCAGGCTGAACGATCAGATGTCAGAGTTTCCCATCTGTTGAGGTCTATTCCTAAGGCCTTCAGATCCCGCTTGCAGTTATCCTTGTATCGCAGCTGTGGTCTCCCTCTGGGGCGATTTCCCTGCACTAATTCTCCATATAGGAGATCCTTTGGAATCCGACCATCAGCCATTCTCACAACGTGCCCAAGCCAGCGTAGACGTCGCTGTTTCAGTAATGTATGCATGCTGAAAATTCCAGCTCGATCTAGTACTACTCTATTTGGAACTCTGTCCTGCCAGGTGATACCAAAAATCCCTCGGAGGCAACGCATATGGAAGGTGTTCAGCTTCCTCTCCTGCCGGGCACAAAGTGTCCAGGACTCACTGCAGTACAGGAGTGTGCTTAGGACACAGGCTCTATAGACCTGGATCTTGGTATGTGTTGTCAGTTTCCTATTGAGCCATACTCTCTTTGTGAGCCTAGAGAAAATGGTAGCTGCTTTCCCAATGCATTTATCCAGCTTGACATCTAGAGAGAGGGTGTCAGAGATGGTTGAGCCAAGGTACACAAAGTCATGAACAACCTCCAATTCTTGTGTGGAGATGGTAATAGAGGGAGGTGAGTCCACGCCCTGGCCCATGACTTGTGTTTTCTTCAGGCTGATTGTTAGTCCAAAGTCTTGGCAGGCCTTGCTGAAATGATTCATGAGTGGTTGGAGGTCTTCAGCAGAGTGGGCAACAATGGCTGCATCGTCTGCAAAGAGGAAGTCCCGCATGCATTTCAGTTGGACTTTGGTCTTCGCTCTCAATCTAGAGAGATTAAAGAGCTTTCCATCTGATCTAGTCTGGAGATAGACACCTTCTGTTGCAGTTCCAAAGGCATGCTTCAGCATGACAGCAAAAAAGATCCCAAAAAGTGTTGGTGCGAGGACACAGCCCTGTTTCACTCCGCTTCGGATGTCAAAGGGATCTGATGTTTAGCCGTCAAAAACTACAGTGCCTTTCATTCCATCGTGGAAGGACCTGATGATGTTAAGGAGACGAGGTGGACATCCAATCTTGGGAAGTATTTTGAAAAGGCCATCCCTGCTAACCAAGTCAAATGCTTTTTTAAGGTCTATGAAGGCCACTAAGAGTGGCTGTTGTTGTTCCCTGCATTTCTCGTGCAACTGTCGGAGGGAGAATACCATGTCAGTGGTGGATCTATTAGCTCGAAATCCACACTGAATAGCAATTGTATGGTCTGCACCTACAGGGAAAACCTTTTTGATAGAGATTACAGGGGTGGCCCTGGTTGTTAGATGAACTCGAATCTTGCTTCAAGATAGTGTGTGCGATTCGTGTAATTTTAACCCAGCAAGAATGATGCCACAAATTCAAGCAGCCACCTGGAGAGTACAGTATGAAATGATGTTGCTGTTTGCTGTCTAAGCATTTAGGCTTAACTATCAGCCTGAACAAATGTTATCTCCATAACAAAATGAGTAAGTAATATGTAATTATTCTGCATCAAAAGTTAATCAGCCATGCATATATCACTATTGCAGATATGAGATATCAGAAGAGTTAGGTATGCTTCTATCTCGTTCATTTTTTTTAAAAAAAGGTGTTGGTGTGAATGTACATCAGAATATTCTCTGTGTCCAGAAATGGAAGAAGCCACTGTGCTCTTTTCATGCCCCCCCCCCCGAGTGTTGCCTTTTACTGTGATGAAGCACAGTCCCAGGGAGCTAGTTTTTGAATTATTGTTCTGTTGCTTTGAAGAGCTCTTAGGTGTTGTAATGACTGGGAAAATTAGCCAAAAGTGTGAATTTCCCCATCCTTCATGTCACTTGGAGTTTTGCTCTTGGACTCCTCTCTGAGTCTACGGCCAGGTTTCAGGGGCTGCTGAAACCTGGTCAAAAGTGTCAGGATGCATCAACAGCTCCAAAATGCAGGAGCCAGATTGGTAATTGGGGCTGGTTACAGGAATCACATAACCTCCAAGTTACAGCAGCTCCATTTGCTGTTGATCTGCTTCTGGCTATAATTCAAAGTGTTGGTTCTAACCTATAAAGTTCTAACCGGCTTGGGCTCAAGCTTTCTCAAAGACGACATCTCCCTTTATGAGCCTGCTTAAGTGTTAAGATTGTTAGGAGGGGGCCTTTCTCTCAGTCCCGCCACTTCCTCAGGTGCCTTTGATGGTTACACAGGAGGTGGGTTGGCCTCATCTTTGCTGTCCTTCCACAAATAGGTAAGCTCCCCCCCCCCCCAGTGACTGGCTTCCTGAATGGGGTTTTTTAATGGATTGTGTACCTTTGAATGTGATTTGCTTTGAATGTGATTTGGTGCTATTTATGCTTTTTTTATACCCCTTCATGGATTGGTGCCTTGTCGTGGTGAAGGGGCTTGAGTAATTCAGAGAAGCTATGGGCTATACCATGCAGGGACAACCAAGACGGACAAGTCATAGTGGAGAGCTCTGACCAAATGCAATCCACCTGAAGCAGGAATTTGCAAGCCACTCCAGGATCTTTGCCAAGAAAACTCCATGGACAGAAACAAAAGGCTAAAAGATATGACGCTGGAAGATGAGCTCCTCATTTCGGAAGGCATTCAACATGCTACTGAGGAAGAGTGGAGGACAAGGACAAGTAGCTCCAGAACTAATGAAGTGGTTGGGCCAAAGCCGAAAGGATGCTCAGCTGTGCACATGCCTGGAAGTGAAAGGAAAGTCCGTTGCTACAAAGAAAAATACTGCATAGGAACCTGGAATGTAATATCTATGAACCTTGGTAAACTGGATGTGCTCAAACAAGAGATGGCAAGAATAAACATTGACATCCTGGGTGTCAGTAAAATAAAATGGACAGGAATGGGCGAATTTAATTCAGACGATTATCGTATCTACTATTGTGGGCAAGAATCCCGTAGAAGAAATGGAGTAACCCTCATAGTCAAGAATAATTTCTATATGAATCCAAGGCAGACCTTCCAACATCACAGTAATCCACATTTATGCACCAACCACCAATGCTGAAGAGGTTGAAACTGACCAATTCTATGAAGACTTACAACACCTTCTAGAACTGACATCGAAGAAGGATGTTCTTCTCATTCTAGGGGACTGGAATGCTAAAGTAGGGAGTCAAGAGATAAAAGGAACAACAGGGAAGTTTGGCCTTGGAGTTCAAAACAAAGCAGGGCGAAGGCTAATAGAGTTTTGTAAAGAGACAAGCTGGTCATCACAAACACTCTTTTCCAACAAGACAAGAGGTGACTCTACAGATGGACATCACCAGATGGGAAATACCCAAATCAGATTGATTATGTTCTCTGCAGCCAAAGATGGAGAAGCTCTATACCAGTGGTGGTGAACCATTTTGGGTTCGTGTGCCCAAAATGGAGGGGGGAAACAGCGGGTGGCACACCTGGAAGACCGTAACCAGAAGTAGTGGTTTAAGGGGGAATCATGGCAATGGACTTGGAGGACCCAGAAGTGGTGGTGGAAGGGGGAATCCCGGCTGCAGCCGCCTCATGAGGTTTTGCTGTGCAGGAAGAGCGGGGGGAGTAGTGACCTATGGCTTGCGTACCAGAAGAAAGAGCTCCGTGTGCCACAGTCAACAAAAACAAGATATGGAGCTGATTGTGGTTCTGATCATCAGCTTCTCATAGCAAAATTCAAGCTTAAACTCAACAGAGTAGGAAAAATCACTGGGATATTTGGGTATAATCTAAACCAAATCCTTTATGAATACACAGTGGAAGTGAAGAACAGATTTAAGGAACTTGATTTGGTGGACTGGGTGCCTGAAGAACTATAGATGGAGGCTCATAACACTGTATAAGAGGCAGCAACAAAAAAAAAGCATCCCAAAGAAAAGGAAATGCAAGAAAGCAAAATGGCTGTCCAAGGAGGCCTTAGAAATAGCAGAGAGGAGAAGGGAAGCAAAATGCAAAGGAGGGCCTTTTTTAAAAGAACAGTACAAAGAATTAGAGGAAAATAATAGAAAGGGGAAAAAACCAGAGATCTATTCAAAAAATTGAAACTATTAAAGGAACATTTTGTGCAAAGATGGACATGATAAAGGACAAAAATGGTAGGGACCTCACAGAAGCAGAAGACATAAAGAAGAGGTGGCAAGAATACACAGAGGAATTACATTAGAAAGATTTGGATGTCCCAGACAACCCAGATAGTGTGGTTGCTGACCTTGAGGCAGGCATCCTGGAGAGTGAAGTCAAGTGGGCCTTGGCAAGCTTGGCTAACAACAAGGCCAGTGGAGGTGATGTCATTCTAATTGAACTATTTAAAATCTTAAAAGATGACGCTGTTAAGGTGCTACACTCAATATGCCAACAAGTTTGGAAAACTCAGCAGTGGCCAGAGGATTGGAAAAGATCAGTCTACATCCCAATCCCAAAGAAGGGCAGTGCCAAAGAATACTCCAACTACAGTACAATTGCATTCATTTCACATGCTAGCAAGGTTATGCTCAAAATCCTACAAGGTAGGCTTCAGCAGTATGTGGACCAAGAACTCCTAGAAGTACAAGCTGGATTTCGAAGGGGCAGAGGAACTGGAGACCAAATTGCTAACATATGCTGGATTATCGAGAAAGCCAGAAAGTTCCAGAAAAACATCTACTTCTGCTTCATTGACTAAGCAAAAGCCTTTTACTGTGTGGACCACAACAAACTATGGCAAGTCCTTAAAGAATGGGGGGTGCCTGATCACCTTATCTATCTCCTGAGAAACCTGTATGTGGGACAGGAAGCAACAGTTAGAACTGGATATGGAACAAGTGATTGGTTCAAAATTGGGAAAGCAGTACAACAAGTCTGTATATTGTCTCCCTGCTTATTTAACTTATATCCACAATACATCATGCAAAAGGCAGGACAGGATGAATCCCAAGCCGGAATTAATATTGCCAGAAGAAATATCACCAACCTCAGATATGCAGATGATAACACTTGGATGGCAGAAAGTGAAGAGGAATTAAAGAACCTTGTAATGAGGGTGAAAGAGGAGAGCACCAAAAATAGTCTGAAGCTCAACATCAAAAAAAAAATCGGATCATGGCCTCTGGTCCCGTCACCTCATGGGAAATAGAAGGGGAAGATATGGAGGCAGTGACAGATTTTACTTTCTTGGGCTCCCTAGTCACTACAGATGGTGATAGCAGCCATGAAATTAAAGCACACGTGCTTCTTGGGAGGAAAGCAATGACAAACCTTGACAGCATCTTAAAAAGCAGAGACATCAGCTAGCTGACAAAGGTCTACATAGTTAAAGCTATGGTTTTTCCAGTAGCAATGTATCAAAGTGAGAGCTGGACCATAAAGAAGGCTGACCGCTGAAGAATTGATGCTTTTGAATTGTGGTGCTGGAGGAGACTCTTGAGAGTCCCGTGGACTGCAAGGAGAACAAACCTATCCATTCTGAAGGAAATCAACCCTGAGTGCTCACTGGAAGGACAGATCCTGAAGCTGAGGCTCCAATACTTTGGCCATCTCATGAGAAGAGAAGACTTCCTGGAAAAGACCCTGATGTCAGGAGGAGAAGGGGACAACAGAGGATGAGATGGTTGGACAGTGTCATCGAAGCAACCGACATGAATTCAACCCAGCTCCAGGAGGCAGTGGACGACAGAAGGGTCTGGTGTGCCCTGCTCCATGGGGTTACAAAGAGTCACACACAACTTAACGACTAAACGACAACAAAATGCTTTTTTTAATATGGTATTTGTTTTACCCTTTTTGGTAATTGTAACTCACCGTTGTTAATTTTAAAATACTGTTTTTTAATAATGTAAGTCGCCTTGGGTCCTTTTTAAGGAAAAAGGTGAAAAGATATTTTACATAAAATAATAAAAATAAAACAAAGATGTACCATATCTTTTTTTAAAATCAGGACCACTGTTGAAAACGGCGCCCCTTGAAAACAAGTAATTACCCTTTTTAATGGCAATATATAGAGCTTAATGGCAATTTATACATTCATCTACTTTGGGTCCCTTCACCAGGACAAAAAGGCAGAATAAATGAATAAATGAATAAATGAATAAACGAATAAACGAATAAATAAATAAATAGATAAATAAATAAATAAACAAACAAACAAACAAACAAACAAATATTATGCAGTTCAGTGCCATTGCATTAGGCACTTCTATGTCCCACTGATTGTTCCACATCATGAGATGAGCCATAGCTCAATTACTCCATTACTTGACACTCTCAGTAGTAGTGGCATTGACTTGTGATTCCGCCCCACACCAAGATTTTGTTTGAGCGTCCTACATTTGAAACAGACCCGGTGAAGATGTAAATCTTCCCTTATTTTGTTTTTTGCAAGGCAGAACAAACCATGTCAATGCTTTTCTCCCCATCTGTGATTGCAAGAGTGAAGGTACATTTTTTTGCATTTTAGATTCAATTTTTTAAATCAAAAATTACAGAAGTGCAATTTTTTTTCCTACGAAAAAACTTGTGTTTTTCAAAAAACGGGTAGGTTTTTGTAGCTCTTTGCTCATGTTGTCATTGATGGAAAAAGTGTTGGTCTTTTTGTTCTAATGCAGAAGTTTTTAAAAAAACACCTCACAGTTGTTGGCAATTTTTTCAGTGGTTTGTAATGATGAGACATCCCTTTTTCAAAGAGAACAAGAACTTTTGCAGTTATTCATTACATGCTCATTGAGCATGGATTCTGTATGCAAAATCATCTTGTGTTTAGGCCACTACATGTCCAGTTCAAGGGGTGGGAACAATCTTTTGTTTATCTTATGCCGTTGAGAACATGGAGGTGGAGCACAGCAAGCCATCGTGATGTGGCAGTGTTTCATGCAGTACTTAACAGTCAAGAGGGGAATTCTACGTATTTTCATTAGCTTCCCACGGTTACTGTTGGTGTCACATGCTACTAGAAAGGGTTCAAATAGTGGAAAGGTAGAAGCAAAATATGAAGTCTCAGCAGGATCACTGGGAACGAAATAACCACATCTTCCCAATATGCAATTTAAACATTGTTTGAAAATTAGCAAATGTCTCCTAGTTTTGGTTGGTCAGCAAATGTCTGTAGGAAAAAGGTCTTATAAAATATCCTGGAACTGGGCCTAGAATAATGTCTGTTGGAAATTCTCAGTACGGTTCTCTGACCATATTTTCAAGTGGCTATTCATGGAATCTGGAATTTTACATGACAAGTACTTGGTGGGGGAGGGGAATCCATTTTCTGTCACTCCTTCGTCTAGTCTTATCAGCGGTGGAGGGATAAATAATTATTATCCTGAAGACTTTTGCTGTGATTTCTAAATAAATATATAAAAGTGTGACAGAGTGACGTGGTCCCAAGGCACCTCATAGAAATATGAACATAAAAATAGAAAACAAGCTGAACTGCATTGAACAATGCCTTATTCAGCCCAGCATTTTCTTCCCATAGGAGTGCAGGTAGCAGCTGAATTCCATTATTTGATAATTGTATTTTAATGTAAATATTTTTTTAAAAGAATTTCTGGGCCACTGTTCTGTCCCTCGATTCCTAAGGCAGTTTGCAAACAATTAAAACTTTTGTAAAAACCATACAGTTTATAATAAAATACTCCAGGAATGTTGTTAAAGAGTTGTGAAATGTTCTGTTACTATAAGCAGGCCTGCAAAATGTGCACAATGCAACCACAGATAAAAACCTTAGTATGCAGTATAGTAAAAAGAAATACCTATAAATGATTGCAGTTCTATAACAATTACAAGGCAAACCAGACATTCATCTGCCTTCAGAGGAAGCACCACACAAATCAGATTTTGCAAGATATGTTTTTTAAGTGGCTCAATCGCCCTGGGACCTTTTCTTCACAGTGATTTTGATTATCACATTTCAAGGCAAATTGTGCTCATCTCTCACTCCAAAGAGGCCATGGGAAATTATTTCATTTTAACAAGGCCCTGTGAGAATTTATGGAGTCATAGAAGTTAAGCAATGGAACGGTCAGGGTGAGACAGATAAATTGCACCTCCCCCTTCCCCCCTCTTCTCTCATACCCTTGTGCTCCAGCGTGAGCTCATCAAACTCAGCATTTGTTCAGTTTTCCCTGCATGTACAGCACTGGTACTTTTCCAGTGTCCACATAACACAGGGCTGGCACTTGCGTCAACAGAGTCAAAGTGGGAGGAAAAAAACCCTTCCTTTTCTTTCTTAAATTACTTGGTGTATTTTCTTTCTTGGTGTATTTTGCTCTGCTTCACTCTGATTTGCTCCAATACATAGTCTGTTCATTTGCACTCTAATTATGTGTTGTTCTTTGCTGGCTTCCGCACTTCTCAGCTCCTTTGCACCAAAGCGCTACTCTCGCCTTTTTGTTTTGTTTAATTTTCCTGGAATATCAGAGTTCCTGCCGTAAGCTTTCTTCTTTTTCTTCTTTGTTTTTGATCAATTGGCCAGAAAAACTGGCCAATTGATCAAAAAGATAAATTTAGTGTTAAGGCACATAGGGACTTATTTTAAAACACTGGAGTACAATTAAGAAAATCAGAGACACCCCACACTATTTGTTTTTTCTTCTGCCTTTTCTGCTTGGTTTTCTTAGAATATCAGAGCCTCCTCCTCCTTTCCTTTTCCTTTCCTTTCTTCTTCTGCACAGCATAAATTCAGTGCTAGGTCTCTTATTTTAAAACTACCAGAATACCACAATGCCCTAGAGAAAGTTAGCAACACCCCATCATATCTGTTTTGTTTTTCTCTTCTTTGCTTTGATTTCTTAACATGTAACTTTTCCTTGTTTCCCATTTTGTTCTAGCAATTCCTTGTGTACATGTAACTGCCGAAGGACGTTGAGTCGTTCCAAAAACCAGTTCTGATTAAATTATGTACTACAAAAACTTGAAAGCAAAAATTAGAAGATACACATTGGTGAACTCACACACTGAAATAGGTAGGAATGTGAAGGTTTGATAAGCACGGGTGGATAAGATAAGGGCAGAGCGAGTTGGGTAAAGGGAACAGGGGACTGAGAGTGGAGAAGACAGGCAAAAAAGGGAGGGTAAACAAGGTTGGCAGCAAAATGCAGGAGGAAGAATCTCTTTCTGTGTGTGGACAGGCAGTGCCAGAATGACAGTGCATTTCAGTCTGTCCAGCAACAAATACTTTCCTCATGTGTGGCTGGAAATATGGGGATGATCTATTCAAATCTGCAACTCAAAACAACACAATGACCAGAACAATCTCAGAATGACTGGGGACAACATCACTGTGTGGACAAGCCCATGTGTTTCATTTCCTTCTCACCATTCCATGTTTCCTGTTTTCCAAGATTCATTTTTAAAAAGTTACGTTATGAATGCTGCAGTCTATTATTCTGCACCGCATCCCATTTCCTGCTTTGATATTAAAATGTAGAAGTTCAAGAGGTGCTTGAGCAATGTGACAAATGTTCTCTTGACGTCTCAGGCTTCTTTTGTTCCTCCTCGTCTACAAGTGGCAGTGCACAGCAGTAGTTCATCTCAGGAAAAATTGTTTTCATCATCTTTGACTACACACTAGGATGTAGAAAAGGGATTCTTTTTAGAAGAGCATATATATGCACACAGAGCATATACATGCATGTTCATTCACCCATATGCCGAATGAACATCCAAAGAGGACTGCAGGGTTGGTAAACCCTTGCCTCCACTGTACACAGTGGTCATCAAATTGAGAAATCCATGGTTGCAGAAGAAAGTGAGAAGAGGTCCTGCAAGTGTGGAAACTTTCAAGAGATAACTGTGTTATTCTGTGTTATTCTGTGTGAGCTAACTATCCTGAAAATGTTCTGCATTCTGTTGCCTTTGGCCCCTCTAATTTCAATATGGATCGTATTTTTCCACTATGCTGGACTTAAACAAGACTTTCCTCTCCTTGGGTAGTTCAGTGGTTTAGGTATCTGCCTGTGGAGCCAGAGGTTGGGAGTTTGATTTCCCCACTGTGCTGGTCTCAGGGCCTGAACTCAGTGATCCATAGGGTCCCTTCCAGCTCGGCAGTTCTAAGATTATTCTTCTAACTTTGCATGTGTCGATCTGTTAATCTGTGCTTAGATCTACTTCTCATCCACCAATGACCTCTGAACAATTCTTAATGACCAGTTTTATGACCAGTGCCTGTCAGCCCTATAATTGTTGACAATGTGAAACTACCATTGAAAAGCTCATTTCCATGCTGTACCTTTTTGCATTTCCATTATATTTCACACTCCCCTTCTCCTGAAATAAAACTTCATGGTCTTTAAGGTACCACAGGACTCCTTGTTTCTACAAGTCAGGACAGACTAATTTACCAAGGTTTTTCCTCATGTCTAAGAGTTTTCCACGTCTACTTCATCATCTGCAGAATTTATTTCCCCAAAAATGTCAAGCAGACATTTACCAGACACAGTAGCAGCTGAGCACAGTAGCTGCAGGCCACGTCTACATGACATCAGGTCCATTTAATATATGGAGGGGGTCATGTTCTATGTCTGCTTGCTGAAGAACAACAAAGCTGGGGACAGTATGGCCTCCCATGGAAGGGAATTCTAGAGTCTGGGAGCAGCCATGGAGAAGGCCCTCTCCCATGTTCCCACTAAACGAGCCTGTGAGGACAGTGGGATTGAAAGAAAGGCCTCTTCTAATGGTCTTAATGTCCAGGTAGACTTATAAAGGGAGATACAGTCTTTGAGATAGCTTGGAAACAAGGCATTTAGGGCTTCATAGGTTAAGCCCAGTAATTTGAATTGTGCCCAGAAACACATCGGCACTCAGTGGAGCTGCTGTAACGGGAATTATGTGTTCCCTGTAATCAACCCCAATTAACAGTCTGGCTGCAGCATTCTAGATCCACTGGAGTTTCCAAACACTTTCCAAAGACAGATATAGTGCATTACAGTAATCCAGCTGAGATCTAACTAGGGCATGTGTCACCATGGCCGGATCAGATCTCTACAGAAATTAGAGCAGGTGACATACTAGTTTTAACTGTGCAAAGGCACTCCTGGCCACCACTGACACCTGGGCATCCAGGTTCAGAGACAAATCCAGGAGCACTCCGAAGCTGCACACCTGTATTTTCAGAGGGAGTATAATTCTAGTAGATGTCTTCCTGTCCTCTCTCTTCCTGTAGCAACCTGTAACAGCATGGCCTGTGAGGATCGGGTGGTGCAGGTCAAGGTCCTTAAAGAAAGGCTCTCCAATAAGTCATCAAACACATCTGAAAGCATTGTTTTGGGGAAAACTTTCTAGATCCTTACTCTGAATTCTACATCATATTGCTTCATAAAAGGTTCTTATTTACACAACAAACACAAGAACCAGAAATCTTGGAAAGGGGATTGAATCCACTCCAAATCTTTCTAAAACACAATACTGTATTTTCTTACTTTGAATTCAAAACAACTAAATTAAAAATGGTCGCTTGCACTGGATTTTGGGAAGGAAGGAACATATACTACAACAGATGTTGCTTTCATCCAGCATTTCTTACTTGCAAGAATATAAATGACAAGGCAAAAAACTGATCAACTGATATATCTATCAGCTAAAAGACTTTCCAAAATAGATGAAAAATACAGACACACACATGGAGGAGGAGGGAGAGAGGCACACACACATAAATGTTCATAACATATTTTTCCTGCTCACATGCAATATTCACTGCCATTATCAGAAAGCAGATATTGATCTTGCCTGTAGTTGAAAGCAGCTTGAATTTTGATATGATCCATTTTATTTTCCATAGCCGTAAGCTGACAACACAGCCTGAATTATGAATGGCCAAGATCAGGTTTAAGCAAACTGATACTTCCATCAGATGACCATGTCAGTCTTTTCTAGAAGTCTTAATACTGGCTTCTGGGCACGTTTTGTATATCAGCTTCAAGGTTGCATTCATAACTTTTAAACTCCTGCCTTTTGCAGCTGTGATGTCTCTGTTTCTCTTACAGTCTCACTTGCACCGGTAGTCATGACTCAAGGTCACCCTTGCATCTACAGTATGTCTCAGCATTGTCCCCTCCCATCTGTGCCTGGGTTTATACAACCAGAATTGGAATTCAGTGGAAGAGTTCTCCTCTTGGATCAGTAGTCAGGGAACAGGGGTAAATTATCCCAAATAGGGTAAAAATGAAAATCCTGGGGGTAATGAGGACAGTTGCGGCAGGCATTTTACCCCCAGGCATTTTATTTCCAATGATGCTGTGTGTAGGCGGGCGTTCCGTCGCGGGGAGAGTGAGCCCTAGCGAGGAACTGCATAAGGCACCTGCCTGCCCTCCTCACCTCCAAAGTGGAGGGGAGGGCGGCATACCAGGTCAGCTGGACTCTTTGCCTGGTGGAGCTTGCCAGCCCTGCAGTGCCCACCTCCCCTCACCAAGGACGTTGTGGCGTAGCAGGCCACTCTGATGTCACTGCCAACTCAGGCCTATCAGAATGCCCACCACACTACTTCACACTCGCTGCCACCAGTTGTACTGACTATTTAAGAAGGACAAAGGTTTCCTTCAAAACAAAACAGGTTTATTGAAATAACAAAATAAAATATGTAAATCACAAGTAGCTAATCAAGATGTCAATCACTGTATCTTATTAAATCAATCACAGACTTCCCTCACTGACCACTTAGGCACACAGGCCTCTAAACAAGCTCTTTCTCTCTCACACTCCAGATCTGATCTTATCTGAACTCTCACACTCTCTTCACACCCCTTTTTCTTCCAGCTCCTCCCTCTTCAGCTCCACCCTCCGTCACGCCATTGGCTGATGATCCACTGCCCAGCCGTGACGGACAGGTGGGGTTAGGGCTGCCTGTTACAGACGTGCTTTCCCAGTGGTGTGGCAGCTCCAGACTGGCTGCCCGGACGGTGGCCACAGGTCCCATGCGAGCGCAGAGGCGGGGGGGGGGGTTGGCCACGGATGGCGAGAGCCAAGGGGGGGGTAATGTTGACGTATATACATTTGGTGGGGGGGGTAAAAGGTAAAAAAAAGTTCCTTGAACCCTGTCTTGGATGCACATCTGAACATGGTGAGGAGGTTTAAGTGTGACAGAAGAGCTGAGAGTAATGCCATCAGGAGGCTAGACTCCATTACAAGCCTGGACTCCTGGCAAGCTTACCGAAGGCAGAATAATAAAAGCTGGGACACCAGACTTAAGATCCACCCCATTCAGGGATAACAGTTGCATGAGCAGAAGAGACTTAGTGGTTCCAAATGGTGATGTGAACAAAGAAAATCCTGAAGGGCAGTTACTAGGCAGCTTCAAATCAAGCAATGCTTCAATGCCCCTGCTAAAAGAGATAATTCTAGCACATGTACATGTTTTATCGCAACCATCCACAAACCACTAATTGACCCACACTGAACTGTATTTACACCAGTGTAGATAATTGCTACTATACCATTTCATCAGAGTCAGCATCTCAAGTGATAGGATTATGAGGGCCCACAAGATCAGGAGGGAGAAAGTTGTTAGCTAGCAGGAGAGGTACGGAGAATATTTGCGAGATTTCTCATTCTGTTCAATTTAGGCTTTCTCAATATGACAAGACACCCCAAGGAGGAATTTTCAAGTCCAGCAAGAATTCGGACATCCAGTTTGAGAACAGCTGCCTTTTCTGTCCAGGCTTCTGCAATTTGTACAAAATGGCTTTGTGCAAAAATGAGTGTCTTTTCCCTTTTTGAAGCTAAGCACATACAGAGAGAGAGAGAGAGAGAGAGAGAAGACGAAGCATAGAAAAACTGGCCAATTGATCAAAAAGATATTTCAAAATCAATTCAACATCTATGGAACAAGGTGGCAGCTATTTTTAATAGGGATTATGGGAGCTGATGTAAAAAAAAATAGAGGGTCCTCCCTCCTGACCTAATAAGCATATGTATACTGAGTACAGTAATGTTGTGATAAATCTGGAACTGCAGGTTCTCCCCAACCCTGTTCCCCTCAATGCAGTCTAGAATGAAGGCTGCTGGTTTGAACCATACAAAAACATGAGCAGGTCTTTTATAAAGTTATTGTTTCTTAGTTACTCACTCAAAGCCTATCTACCTCAAATACTTTGCATTAAAACAGAGATAGCTTGCAACACTACACTAGGGGCAGATGATGTCATAATCTCTGCTGATCAGGAAGTCCAGGAACATTGACCCTGATAGCCTTGGCCCTACTGATACTGGGGATAGAAGCCTGTGGCTAAATATTTCACCCCATGGAAATGGGTGATTAAAGCATGAAAATTCTACACTGAAATGCATGGGTTAGTTTTCTGATCATCATATTTTTATTTTTGTTTTGTTTTTATTGTAAATGTGGAAAGAGACAAATATGGATACCTTTGTGATAACTTCCACCTAAGATAAACTATATTCTTTCAACCTTTTATCAGATTCCATGTTTTCAAGGCATTTAATCTCTCCATTAAAATTTAAAAAGTCCATTTTATTTGTCGGTAGCTCTGCAAGGAGCATCTCTGTTTATCATAATTCTTTTGTTGTTCTTGGATGTTCTCCCAGTCTACTGCATTATACTTTTCCTTCTTATTTTCAAAAATTGAGCTGTGTTATGCTGACAATAAGTTCTCAGACAAATGAAATGCAGCCAGTGTTTATTCTCTAACAGTAGAAACCTCGTGGCGCAGTGGTTAAACTCTAGTACTAAAGTCAAAGGGCTTGTCCCCATTGTGAAGTTTCATGTGATTCGGACAGTGCATAAAAGGTCCCTATCTTCAGTGCAATCTATTTTAACTCATGGTACCCATCCCATCCGTGAAGGCACAACAAACAGCTATTTTGCATTTCAGTTAATCATCCCAGAAAGATTGCATGCCCTCGCCCTGTTCCAGAAAGATAGAGGCCAGCTCTTAAAGAGGAAGGATGAATCTTTTTAAGAAGTAACACAATTGGAGATCTTTTTTCCCATGCCCGATAGTGCTACCAGGGAACCACATAACATAACTATATGCCAGCGTGGACAGACTAATAGACTCTGCTCATGACCCATGTTTGATCCAATGCTCAGCTAGCCAGCTTGAGGTTAACTCAACCTTCCATCTTTCCAAAATGAACTGAGTACCCAGCTCGCTGGGAGGGCAATGTGTAGCCTGCATAATTTAAAATATTGTAAACCACGTAGAGAATGCTTTATGTTCTATGAGGTGATATATAACTGGCAGTCTTAATACCCACAATGGATGAAATCCTGTTGCTTAGCATAGTGAGTCACAGCTAGAGTAGGCCTACTGAATCAGTGGAGATTTGTTGAGCTAACTCCTCCATTAGTTCTATTGACAGACAATATAGACGTAGTATATATTGACTTCAGCAAAGCTTTTGAAAAAGTGCCCCATGATACCCTGATTAGCAAGCTAACTAGGTGTGGGCTGGATAGATCAATTGTCTACAGAATCGTACTCAGAGGGTGATGATTAATGGGACCTTCTCTAACTGGGAGGAAGTCACAAGTGGGATACCCCAAGGCTCAGTCCTGGGCTCTGGGCTCTTCAATATTTTTATTAATGACTTGGATGAGGGAGTGCAGGGGATGCTTGTCAAATTTGCAGATGATATCAAATTGGGTGGAATAGCTAATACCTGACAGAAACAAAATTCCAAATGACCTTGATAGGATGGAGCACTGGGCCAAAAGCAACAGAATGAAATTCAACCGGGATAAGTGCAAAGTACTGCACCTCAGAAAAATAAATCAATTGCACAGTTACAAGATGGGGGATACCTGGATCAGCAAAACTACAAGCGAGAAGGATCTTAGAATTGTCATAGATCACAAGCTGAACATGAGCCAACAGTGTGATGTGGCTACAAAAAAGGCAGATACTATTTTAAGCTGCATTAATAGAAGTATAGTTTCCAAATCCCGCGAGGTGCTAGTCCCTCTCTATTCAGTGCTGGTTTGGCCTCACCTTGAGTATCATGTCCAGTTCTGGACACCACACTTCAAGAAGGATGCTAACAAATTGGAACAAATTCAGAGGAGCATGACAAGGATGATCAGGAGTCTGGAAACCAAGCCTTATGAGGAAAGGCTGAAAGAAGTGGGCATATTTAACCTTGAGAAAAGAAGACTGAAGGGTGATATGATAGCACTTTTCAAATATTTGAAAGGCTGTCATACAGAGGAGAGGCAAGATCTGTTCTCAATCATCCCAGAGTGCAGGACACACAACAATGGGCTCAAGTTAAAGGAAGTCAGATTTTGGTTGAATATCAGGAAAAACGGCCTGTTAGAGCAGTATGACAGTGGAACCAGTTACCTCGGGAGTTGGTGAGTGCTCCAACACTGGAGGCATTCAAGAAAAGCTTGGATAATCACCTGGCAGAAATGCTTTGATTGTATTCCTGCATTGAGCAGGGGGTTGGATTTGATGGCCTAATAGGCCCCTTCCAACTTCACTTTTCTATGATTCTATGATGTTATGATTCAATGGACTTACCGGTACTCTAGCTGTGACTTACCGTGTAAGTCTCAGGATTTCAGCCAATCTTTTCTAGTAAGCACTTCCCCATTTTAAAGAGTATGTTAGGTAAACTGGGTCCAAAACCAGCAACACTTGTGGCCAGGCTGTGTATACAGTCTGTGCTCTCATCTCCCTACTATTCCTATAATCACACCAAGCTCTAGACATTGTTCACAAATAGAATTTATTGTGGAATTGACCCATGTTTCAACCCTCTACATCAATGCAAACAAAAGAGAACACCCTTTTTAATATGCAGTGTTCATCTTCGTTTGCTTTGTAGCAATTAGAACATTGTAATGTTTAGCATGGCTTCTTGCCATGAACATCACTGGCTAATTTCTGCATGGTTGCTTGTGTGTTTTGGGCTTCAGTTTGACTTCACTTACTATTCCCAAGCTCAATTTGACTTCACTTACTTTTTTTTTTCACGATGTAAAATGCTATAACCTTAGAAACCATAGTTTCCACTCACCCACCTATGGAGATACAGTAATAAAAAATGTGATACCTAAAGGAACAATCCTAAAGGCACAAAGATTCTTTTCTAGTGGTAAATCTATTCTATTATGTAACCACAGAATGAGCCCTGAAGATTGACTCTCTTTTTGTAATGATCTTTTAAATTAGAAAAAAAAAATCCTTCCTGCATTTAGTTTGCCAGATATGCTAGTTCCCTACATACAGATACTGCTATATATGAAGAAATATTTAAAATGGTATTTCCCATAAGGTCTTAAATGGATACAGCACGTATCAGTCCTCTGGGTCTAGATACAGTGCAGAATCACAACAAAGGCCAAACCAAAAGCTGTCCACGTTACATTTTTTAAAAAATGCATTTTATGTCACATCTCATTTTCCCCTAAGTCGTCCTTGATTTCCCCCAGGATGACAGGAGGTGTCATGACTGACCTGGCAATGAACAAAATCAGTTTTAATTTATGAAAAACATAAATCCTCCTGAGAAGCATTTAGGTGTACACCCACTTTTACATAACCTCTTTTATACCAGACTTAAACCGAGGGCCTATTGGTGTTTTCAAAGGGAGAAGTGGATGGTTGGTAGAGCAAACGTGTCCAGCCTTTTCCACTGAATTATTTCCAGGCCAAGTAACATGAGCGTACGATGTGAGATGCTGGCTACACTGTGTAAGAGAGGGTTGCATAACTAGCAACCGTCCTGTGTCTAAGCGAATGTTCTTTACCAGGAGACAAAATCGCTTGCAGAGTTTTTTTCAGTGAAAAAACAATTTTAAAAAATACATCTTTCATGTTGTTAGTGAGGGAGGGCTATGTCTCACCAGGTGAATCAATTTCTCTTGGTATCCAGGGCAGACATTGTAGATGATTCCTTAGCTGGCTCAGGAAAAAAAGGAGCCCTAGTCAATTCTGTTTTTATGTACCTTTCCTCTCTTCCCCTCAAAATAGTTAACCCTACATCCACAATCCACTTGTGTTAGGAATTTTAGCTAAATACTTCCTTTCCAATGAGAACTCTTTTCTTCTTTTTAGATGGCAAAACATCAGACTTCCCTTACAAGAGCTCAATCCTTGTATATCACAAGATGACGTCTGAAGTTAACCAATTATTTGCAACATTTCTGCTATGGTCTTCACATGGAAAGAGGAGCATAAATATTAAGAAAACTAAGTTTGTTCCAGTCCTCAAAGCCTACAGTGTGGTGTGGTGCAGATATTTAAAAATTCCAAGGACCTTGACTCCAGTTGTGCCTTCTGAGGACTAGGAGCATGAAGAAATTATTTGTTCTCAATAAATTAAGCTCTCTCAGCACTGTAAGATAAATGCTTATTACCACACACACCCTGTTGATTTTTCACTACCAGAGAAAATATTTCGCCCCCTTCCAGCTTCTGCAAATTGTGCATCTTCACAGGGCACACAGACTGCAAGCCCAAAAGAACTGGCTGATTGATTGAAAAGATGCAACTTGCCTATCCAATGCCTGCAATTTTATGTCCATGCAACAAAGCAGCTACTACAGCTGTTTAACTACAGACAATATGCAATGTATGCAGTTTGCAATTTATTCCAAATGCCTTCTAACAAGTGCAAAAACTCCAACAGAAATAGATAAAAAGTATCTTGTCATCTGTTCCCTGAATAGAAAAAAATATACTGTAGTTTCTTGTCCTTGCCTGTGAGAATGAAACAAATGAAAATCTACAATCTGTGGGGAAGCCTGTTCCTAAGGCTTCCTCCATCTAAAATGTGGTATTTTCACATTTTTTCAAATTAGAGGTTGTGAGGTTTCTATTTTTTGAGTCTGGGTCTCCACAAAAACATCCTTAGACTTAGGTAACTTTGCAACAGGGGAAAGGTTTATTGGAGTATTCAGCCTGAATTCTTTATCTACAAAATTGTCCCATAATACTTCTCCTGTCGCCAACGAGTCCAACAGGGGTCTCTTTGTTTCATTCACAAACGGGTTGGTTTCCTCTGGGTTCCAGGGACCTGGCCAGCCTCAGAGAGGGTCATCTTTTAGTACCTCATTGTCCTCTCCTTCCAGTAAGGGAATGGTCTCGTTCTCACCGGCTCCATCCCATTCAGCATCTCAGGTGTTGGGGAATAGGTTCAGGGTCTCGTTGCGCTTCCCTCCTCTGTACCTCCTCCACTCTCCATCTTAGTCTCTCCTGTTTTTCCCTCTCTACCTTCTCTTTCTCCTCTCTCAGTCGCCTCCTCCACTCAAGAGCCTCCACTTCACCCCAATAAGACAGGTGTGGGGGAATCTCCCGTCTCCAGAGATAGTCCGCCTCTTCCCAGGGCACCCGGAGTCTTTCCCACTCTCCAGTCGAAGGGTCCTGTGCCCAGATCCATTCCCAACCTGGAGGCAATCCCCTCTCATCCCTTTTTATCTCTGCCATCCCCGCCTCAATCTCCACCCTCTTTTTTCTTCCCGTTCCCGCCAAATTTTCTTCCGTTTGAATGGTTACTATTAACCTGCACATTTTGACTTCTAAATGCTGGGTATCGGTACCCCTTTGTTCTTTTGTAACCAGGGACAGAGTGGGCAAGGTCCGTACCTCCCTTTC
The DNA here is from genome assembly GCF_051106095.1 of Pogona vitticeps. NCBI lineage: Eukaryota > Metazoa > Chordata > Lepidosauria > Squamata > Agamidae > Pogona > Pogona vitticeps. The sequence continues at coordinate 35,383,584 of NC_135783.1, forward strand.
TTTACTTGGTGGAAGGGAACACCTTCTCACAGAGGTAAACAAGTTTTTGAGGGGGGCACTAGAATTGCTCTGGGTCACTAAAGCAAGTGTCCAGAACAGCAATTCTCCCTTTTCAGTTATAGAAACATCCTAGTAGAGCACCTAGAGTATGAAAAGCCAGATTTGGGGTGCATGTAGCCTAAACATTCTACACCATAGGATCCTCTGTAAGGCTAAAATTAGGATTAGAGGGATCCAACCACACCAGCTTGAAATCATCAGAGGAAAGACAGGATGGAAATGTTGACTAATACATTATTTTAGAAAGACATATCAGGATTAAGTGATGAGAAGGAAAAAGAAAAAGAATAAAAATTTGGCACCCATTCTTGCTTAGCTTCTTACAGGGTTTTTGGAACAACTAATAAAGCTGTCATTCTGTAAGGGCTGTACTACAGTGGAATTGCTAGTATCACAACTTGCTGGAACATAAACAACTCAAAGAGAAGAGGAGCTGAAAATTGCTGGCCACTCTGTCAGAACTGGCTGATTGCTGGCCACTTTGAAATTGAATGGAATCACCTTCCTTTCTATCCTGTCTGTTCAAAGGTCTGATAAAATAGCAGCCGGATGACAGCTGAAGGAACGGCAATCCCTGCTGGGTTTTCAGCAGGACTGCTAGTGGTCCTGCTTTCCCTTTATCATCCTGTTTCAGAGAAGGACAACATTTTAATTACCAATTTTGAAAATTGTAAGAATGATAGACTCAATCTCTCCCCCGTTAACCACTGCACTAGTCATACAAGCCTCATTCCTCACGCTTTCTAACAGCTAGGCTCGAGATGAACCTTGGCCAGGAAGCATAAGAAGCTATTTCAGCTTCTGTAGCTTCTAAAATGTCTGTCAGCTCAGAAACTGTCTCATAACTATTACAGCTCTGACTGCAACCAGGACAGTGCTGCCCCTTAGGTCAAGGAAGGGAATCCACCTCAGGCAACAGAACCCCGAGATCAGTCAACTACAATTCTCCCCACCCTAGCGGCAAGGGCCCAGCTACCACTACTCTAAAGAGTTTTCCTCTCTGGAGCTATTTAGGCCCCAAAGATATGGTGAGGAAGATCGCCTGGGAGATCACCTAATGGGCACCTCAACCATTGTGGCTGACTCTTGAGGCACTGTGTCAGGCCAGGTCCATGGAGTACAGTACCAAGTGCTTTGTATGACTATTCTCCACAAAGCCCACCTGTCCTTTCTGCATTCATGCATCACCCACCTTCTCTCCCCACCCACCCCTGATCATGAACCTCCTTTGCTGCCATCACTATTACTCCCCTTTGGTTTCCATGTGAGACAAAGGGTAGATATCAGTGATGGTGGAACAAGACGATAGTGACTAGGAAGGGAAAGGTACAGCAAAAGTGGAGGGAGGGCAATCAAGACAGAGGCAGTGGGCCCATGCACACTTATCCTCCCTCTTCAGGTGGTAGGATAGTGCAGGCCACTCCTGACTGTCAGAACCGCTGTAATATAAAGTACCGCCCACTGCAAATGTTTGTGGGTTTTCTCTAGATTTTTGGGGGAAAATTACTTCCTTTTTAATAGGGCATTTGCTTTCATCCTTTCTTTCAGTTGATGTATCATCTCCTGTAAACACTCTTCCCTTTGATCTAGCCTTCTGTCTTCAAATAGCTCTTTCATTCACTCAAAAATGGAACATTTCCGGCTCTTGATGGGTGTTGCAGGTTATTCCACCAGAGGGAGGAAATAACTAGGGAAGGATAATGGCATCTGATTCCTTTCCACCGAACTTTCCAAGCCAAAAATTACCCTTGAAAAATGTCTCCCCCAGTGTCATCCCTTCAATAACAATTTCATATTAATGAGGCAAGGATGATTGAAAAGGCACTCAACAGCTTTAAGATGCTCTATTCAAGTCTGGAGAGCATGTTTTGCAGGAAGCAGTTGGATAATAAAGATTTCAGCTGGCCTCTCTATTTTTAGTGAGGCTCACAAAGAGCAATAGCAAGGCATCATTTTATTCTCCATTAAAATGCTAATTAACAAAGGGCCAATCCAAATACCTTTCACATCAAGGGTAGTCTTTCACTTGAGAGTGAGGCTCTTCTGCCATGTCAGTAATTGCCATGTTGTCCAATATCACACAGAGAATTTTCAGGACTGAGGGTGAAGTTGGATCTACTCGGGCCACAAAACATGAGGTTAAGCTTTTGGGGTTTTAAAGCAGCCTGCAGCACTTTGGCTGTAGGGAGAAGTGTGGCTGTTTCGGTTTCACACAAAGAGGCTTTGGAACAACAATCTGGAGAGCGGAATGGTGTCCTTTAGCTTTTTTGCTGTTCTCCTTCTGCTGCGTTTCTGGCTGCCTGTGTTTATAGACAGCCATTTGGAAGTAATCGGTGCAACTCAGCTTACACTTGAGAAGATGCATGTCTTTGCATGGGATATAGTAGACAGAGAGGACCCCTTGGGTTTCCTGGACTGTCTCTTATCTACTCTGACCTAAGCTAACTTTACTTCAAATGTAGACTGCTATTTTTAGAGTTGCTGATGTCACTACCTTCCCTCTCACTCCTCTTTCTCATCCCTGCAAAGAACAGACATCTTGTTTTTGTTCACTAGAGATGAAAAGAGGACCCATGGCTCCTGATGGCTCCAATTTAGTGAGCTAGAACTATAACTTCTATCACCTTTCCTATCCCAAGTGTATTTCTATAATAAACATGCACCTTATTTCCTTACAAAGAAGCATGGGCATCATTCCTTCACAAAAGTGAAAGTATGTTCAAGTAATCATTTTGAGGACATATACCTGATGGAGTTTTTTTTTACACGCTCACATGTTGCCTGTAGTTTGTTTGGCTGGGAGGGACCTTTCTGGGCTGGGGTGACTGCCAATTATCCAGCACTAACCAATAGTTTCTTCTTGCTTCTGAGTCGAAAGAGGTCCCCGCCTTTCTGCTCAGTGCTTTTTCCTTCTCAAGAGTCTGTTGCTGAAAGCAGTAATGTTTGTCAGTTTTCTGTTGATCTCTAATGAAATGAAATGTTTTTAATTCTTTCTGCTATTAATGTCTCAGAGTGAGTTATTAAAACTTAATGAGAAAAGGTGTGTGGGCTAATGTGGGGAACTTGGGGCTATTTTGCTCTGTGAATCCCTGCACTTCCGCTGCACAGCTACATGAATTTAACCAAAATCCAATACAGTACTCTGCAGCCATACCCACAAGTTAATATTGCTCCAGTACTGCTGTGTGGTACTTTACAACAAACAACATACAGTGGTGCCTCGCTAGACAGTTACCCCGCATGACAGCTTTTTCACTAGACATTGACTTTTTGCAATCGCTATAGCAATTCGCAAAACAGTGATTCCTATGGGGGAATTTCGCTGGACAATGTTTGGTCCCTGCTTCGCAAACCAATTTTCGCTAGACAACGATTTTGACAGCTCCTTCCGCGCTCGCAAAACAGGTGTTTTTGGGACCTAAGTTTCGCAAGACAGCGATTTAAACAGCTGATTGACGGTTCGTAAAGTGGCTTTCCTATGGCCGATCTTTGCTAGACAACGACGATTCTTCCCCATTGGAACACATTAAACAGGTTTCAATGTATTCCAATGGGGAAATGCTTTTCGCTAGACAATGATTTCGCTAAACAGCGATTTCAGTGGAACGGATTATCATCATCTAAGCGAGGCACCACTGTATATGTATATTAATTAAGTACAAATTTGGGTTCAGACCCAAATTTAGCAATCTGGAAAACATCCAAGTTTGGCTTAAACTGATTTGCAGACATTATATGGGCAATATGTCTGCAAAATTTCAGACAAATAGCTTCTGTATGTATTTGCATTTTTATTCTTTAAAAAATAATGCCAATAACCTCTTTTTATTTCCTAGGAGAAATAGATGAAATTTTCAGAAATTTTCAATTGCCCTTGCTGAAGAGATTAGGCCTAACTGTTTCATAAGAAATAGGGCCATGGAGGTTTCTACAACAGTAGGATTTACCATTTGGGAATTTCCCCAGTCGAACATTTTAATCTCTTTGGGTATTTTTGGGGACAATTGCTATGAAAAAGACATACATAAGATTGCCAGGTAAGCAGCATCCATTCTCTGAGATTTCACATGGATAGATCCTTGTGATGGCCTAATGTTAAGGTTTGCAATTTTGTATGCAAAGAGTGTTAAAATAATTAAGGGAAGTCTAAAAAGAAGCAACCCAAAAATGCACATTGTACTTAATGACATGAGATTTAATAGTAGCAATTTAAAGCATCTCTTTCCTAGCAAGCTAACACTTGAGCATGGCCATGAAAAACCAAAACTTTGGGGGGGAAACAGTCCTAGACTATGAAATCCTAGAGTAGTGAGATGCAGTTCTAGCAATTTGATACCTCTCTGATTTTGTTAATAAGCATTCTGCTTACTTAGGAAAGTCATACCCAAGGAAACTGATCTGGAAGAAATTGGTCCTGCAGTGACTTGCTTTCTTACAAGTTTGCTAACTTAGAAAAAGCAATGTAGGTTTCCACAGAAAATTTAAGGAAAGTCCTTAATAGGTTAGTAGTTTGCTTCACCAACAGACCTCAGTTGTTGACAGTAGAAGAGAGAAAAACACAAATGAGCAAAATATAAATATAGGAAAGCAATAGACAGCAATATACAAATCAGATACCCCTAACACAGATACCAGGCATCAGACACCAGAAGCAAGAAACAGGCAGGAGACAAAACAGCACATGGAGATCATGACTTTTCCAACATAGATGCAAACTGCCAAATGGCGGTGGCTTGGGTGAGAAAACCTAACATTTTTCATTGTCTGGATATTGGTAAAGTGAGTGAGCAGAGTGAAAATCTGAATTAGCCCCAGGATAGACCTGCAAAGGGGGGGGGGAAATGAGGTGGGAGAGAAAAGAAAGAGAAGAGAGAAAGAGAAAGGGTAATTGTTGGGAATTCTGGAGGAGGAAAAAAGAATCATGACACCTGAGTGGAGAGGAAGATTGGGTCACTGGATGGGTCCACGGGTGGACCAGCGAAGAACAGGTATGCCTGGGTAGATGAGAAGGAAGACACAGCGGGAAGCACGAGATATTTGAGAGCTCCTAAATCATGCAAGGATGAGCACCAGTGCTAGTTTTGAATTAAAATAAAATACACACGCAACAAAAAAACAACAAAAGGGAGCAGAATAGAAAATAACTGATAAAGAACGAAAGTAAACACACTTAATTCTAAATATTTTAAAGATGATGACTGTGTGGAGAAGTAGGTGTGGAGATGTTGGAAGTGTTTCAGGGGCGCTCCTGTTCTCCCCTCAATTTCAGCTTTCCAGCAGACCAGCTAAATACCTACATAACACTACTCTTTATGACTCTTTGTAGATCATGAGTCAGTTTGGAAAGTAAGGAAAAACCTGCCAATTATTAATAAGAGTCCAGACAATAAATGAATACAGCCACTGGCTGTGCTTTGCATACCTGTATTTTCACTATAGCTGATGTTGCAGGCAGGTGGCCCAACTGTCTTGTTCCTGGGGCCCTGTTGTTCGTGTTGTTGTTTAGTTGTTAAGTTGTGTCTGACTCTTCGTGACCCCATGGACCAGAGCATGCCAGGCCCTCCTATCTTCCACTGCCTCCCAGAGTTGGGTCAAATTCATGTTCGTTGCTTTGATGACACTGTCCAACCATCTCGTCCTCTGTCGTCCCCTTCTCCTCTTGCCTTCACACTTTCCCAACATCAGGGTCTTTTCCAGGGAGTCTTCTCTTCTCATGAGATGGCCAAAGTACTGGAGCCTCAGCTTCAGAGTCTATCCTGGGGTAGATAATTCTATGAGAGCCCCTGTAAAACAAGACAACACTTCAAAACTTTGCCAGCTCCCAAATGCTTGGGTCACACACTCCCTGGTGACATCCCCACAGAATGCCAGCCAGTTGGAAGTGTTGCAGGGTTGTTCCTGTTCTCCCCTCAATTTCAGCCTTCCAGCGGACCAGCTAAATACCTACATAACACTACTCTTTATGACTTCGTAGATCATGAGTCAGTTTGGAAAGTAAGGAAAAGCCTGCCAATTTTTACTAAGAATCTGGACAATAAATTAATACAGCCACTGGCTGTGCTTTGCATACCTGTATTTTCACTACAGCTGATGTTGCAAGCAGGTGGGCCAACTGTATTGTTCCTGCCCCCCTCCTACATTGGGCAAATTCACATTGATCCATTTGAAGGAAGAACTTGCTTTGTAGCTAGACATTTGAAAACCTAATGTCTTCCCAGAGTCCAACTGAGGTGAATGGAACTTACTGCTGGGTAAGCAGGCACAGGACTGCCTCCACCACCCCCACACCCAAGTGTGCTTCTGGATCAGGCCTTTAGTACCACTGCAAACAAGTGTCACGGACAGATGTACAGTTATGAATGGTACACTAGAAAGAGGTCGTGTGAATGATAACACCACATGCACATCTTAGCATAGGTCAAGCTTTTGCCCATTAAAGCAAGAATATAAGCAGCTTCTCTCTGTGTCTAGTAAGCTGGCAGGAAATTCAGTGCCTTAGGCCCAAATGAAAATGAAACACAACAGTGGCTCTTTCTCAAATCGAGAGAAATCAAGGCTTGCATTCATAGACACCTGAACCACTTCCCTCAGGCAGCAGATTTTGCAGTACCAGTGTATCCCATCTATCCACGGCATGGATCCATATGAATTTTAATGTATGCTCATCTCCAAATCATTGTCCACCTCCATTTCCTCGGTTGTGGCACTGGCGTGAGAGGTTGGACTGTAAGCTTCTTTGAAGTTGCATATTTTCTCCCCACAGGTACTCTGTCCATGGAGTGCTCCTGGTGTTGATGAGGCTTGCCAGGTCTCAAAGAATGAGCTGCAGTGCCAGGAAATGACTGGTCTCTCCTGAATCTCCAGGCCAGGCAGACAAACATCAGCAGTAATGGTGGAAGGTAATAAATGAGTCTCATTTGTTGTTACAGGGTGGCCATAGTGTTTGGGTACCCAACTCCAACCCTCTCCAAATGGCACCAGGGCTCGCTGATGCCAAACCGTGGCCTGAGCCGGACCGGTCCGTGGAGACAGACCTCCCGCTCCCACACAGCTGATTTGCACATCCATGCACGTTCCAGCATGTCTGTGCAAGTGCTGCACCGCTGTTTGCACATGCAAATGAGCACCCCCACTCCCGTGAGCACCACGCCACCATTTGCGCATGCGCACAAGCACGTACCCCCCAAGCGCTGCACTGCCATTTGGAGCAGTACATGCAAGAACACCTTTATGCTGCACTGGTGTGCCTTAGCACCACCTGGGAGTGGATGGAGATAGATGTACAGACTTCAAAGCTACCTCAGGAAAAAAAAACCCAAAACATCAGACTTTCTTTTTAGAGGGTGAAACTATACTGGCAAACTAAATTGGAAAAAATTGGCTTCGCTGCAACTTGACTTCCATTGTGTTTTGGGGGTGTATTCAATTTAGGTGATTCAATGAAGACTCTGAATTGTTTTGGTGCCAGTGCCTACACTGGCCCTCAATTCAATGCTATCTAATACACGCTCACAGCCCTCCTTCCTTTGATGCTGCCTGTCCAGTGAGCCTCAGCTCTTTCTTCCCTTTTATTTTGTCTGTACAGAAGTGATCTAGCACAAAACTAACAGATCTAGCATTGAACTTGGTAGTTCATAAAAAAATAAATATATATATCAGGGTGGCTAAGGAAAAGGTGCACAGGGATGGGGTTGGAGACTGCACAGCTCCTTCCCCAGCACTACATTGTGACACTTCCCAGAATATGTTGCCTGTCTCTGTCTAATGATTGAACCAGTCCTGTCAAGAGGTCTAGAGTATAAAATTTCTGAAAAATAGAGTGGTCCGAATATACCCTGAAGTATATATATATATGTCATGATGATGGGGGATGTTGAAAGAACAATGCATCACAAAGGGGGCAGCCAACTCATCAATGCTGTTGAATTACTGAATTGAAACAAAAACATCTCCATTATCAAGCATGCATGGCATCATAACATATGCTCATCCAAATACTCTAGTAGTAGTTGCATAAGAATCTGGTTCATACACTAATGAATGTCAGATTTCAAGCAATTTGTTCCACCTGTCAGTTCTGATTCCCTGACTAAGACTCTTTCTTTGAATCTTGAATGAAAACCTTCATATTACTTATGAGTCTGTCACAATCCTCCTTAAAATACACTCTCGTTTCATTTTCATTTTAAGAATTTATTGATCCAAAGGGTATGAAGTTTGGATACACTCTGGCCAAGTACTAGTTGTGGAAAGTTCTGCGGTAGAAAGACTTAATTTGTCCATTTTTATTTATTTTAGTTATATTATTTATACAGAGCTTGCTTGGAAAGTATCTCTTAAAAAGAAATCCTATATGGAACTTATTGAAAAGGTATTTTACTGCTGTTAATATTGGAAAAAAATAGTGGTTGGTTATGTTTTATTACACATTGATCATTATTTTAATTACTATTAAAATGAACTTGAGATTAATCAGCCCGCCATAAAAATTTAGAACATCTCTTCAAAATTCCTTTAACAGTTCCTGTGAGGAGGAGGCCCGAGGCATAGGTGCGCTCTCAGCAGGCCATCTCAACTAGCCCCAGGATCTACTGAATTCCTAATTCAGGAACTGAACTCCCCGATAGATTTTGGAGAGACGAGTCTTGCAGACACCGCACCTGGGGAACCCAAATTACAAGAACCGAGCCATCTCAAGGAGGAAGTCCAGAAGGTCCACGCCTAGAGGACTGACCCCGAGAGGAGCTGAGAGGTGCCTAGAACATGAATCTCTGGAATTCAGCTTCTAATGCCTCCAACAGCTGTGCACACTGAAAGACACATAAACACACATTGTGAGGTTGACTGAAAGCCAAATGTTTGTTTACAAATGGATGTCATTCTATATGATATGATTTTCAGTGCCTCAGTAAAGCCAATCTATGTATTCACAGTTTTGTCAACTTCTTTGGGTTCTGCTTTCTGACAAACTGCCCAGCCAACAAAAAAATCAAATAAAAACAGACATGCACAATCTGTTGTGAGCACATGAAATCAGCTGCTCGGAAATGCCAGCTGGCTTTGTGGCACAAGGGAGCTTTGTTGCCATCCAGACCAGCTCTGGATTCTTAAGAAATCAAAATATCTGCATTTTGAGATACTCTAAATATTTAATCCTTGCAGGTGAGGAGGGAATTTTGCATATACATCTCAGACTGTGTCTTTCAATCCCTTCTGTTCCTGGGAGTATTTGACGGGGGTTTAAGCAACCAAGTATGTGTGTATGAAGCTTACCCTTCTTTGCTATGAAAATCTCTATTTCTGACTCATTTGGGATGTTAACAGATGGATCTCTCCCAGTTTAGAAGAAGCTTGGTAGCCCAAAAACATACACATTGAATCTGAGTGCAGTGAACATATTGCCTATCACATTTAGTATGTTAAAGGGCACTGTCAGTTGGATATGTGGGATAAAAGAGAGCCAACAGTGTTGTCTGATTTCAGTAAACGTACATCAGCAAGAACAGAAGTCTCTTCTCAAAGGAATTGATTGGGCTCAAATTAATATTTACTATGCCTGTTGAAACTGTTGAATTCTAGCCAAAATTATAACACTGCCTATCAATGGCAGTCCATGTGGATTGTGTTTATGACACTGTAACAAAGACCAGAAGCCCAACAAGGTGGTTTCCCAGCCACAAAAGACTTAAACAATGGCAGGGATATCCTGCTCACTAACATGTGAGCTATCAACCAGTTCGCTGCAAAAATAATATCCAGCCATAAAATTTTGTATATTGTTGAACCTTTAACTTCAAAAGAATTAATTTTTCCCCTGTCAGATTTCTTCAGTATTTCATTTCACATCCATATACAGTGACTGGGAATACCATCATATGGATGTCTTGGCTTTAACTCTCCAGTGACAAATCCTTATACTTAAGTATCTTTTCTAGTTTTTTCATGCCTACCCTTCCAATTCTCAGTTTTTCCCTGATTTGTATGCTGCAGTCTCCGTTTGAATTAATAACTGAGCTAAACTGAGAAAAATTTTGTTTCAAGTTGTTCATTGTAAATACTAAAGTCATGTTATTCTTCAGTAGTCACCATTTTATCTTCTTAATATTCAACTACAATCCTCCTTTTCCACTTTCTTCTTTTACCCTGCTCAAAAGTTGTTTCAGGTCACTGCTGTAATTCTGTCGGCAATATGGTATCATGTGCCTATCTTAAATTATTGATTGCTTACATCAATTTTTACTCCTTTTTTTTACTCTCAGTGTAATCCACCTTTTCATATGATATCATACACAGTGAAAAGGAAGGAAGATAAAACACAATGCTCATTTGACACTTTTACCTATAATAAACCATTATGTTTCTCTATATTTTGTCCTAATAGTAGCTTCTTGTCAAGAGTACCAGTTGTGCATCAGGACAATCAAATGCTGTGGGACATCTGTTTCTTTTAGAACAAGTTGTAGTTTTCCATGATCCAAACAGTGAAATAGATTGTTGTAATCTATAAAGTCCAAACTAATTTTCTTGTGAATTTTTTTTTGCTACACTCCAGTAGCCAACATGTATTTGCATCATGCTCTCTAGTGTCTCTTCCTTTACTCTAAGCAGATTTAACATCACATTTCCTGCTCTATATACGGTAAACATTTTTCTTACAAAATCTGAGCTTGATTTTCCAGCATTATTTCTTGTTTTCATTTTGAATTCCCTTATCATGGGGCTTTCAAGATATAAATACTAAGGTATTTATTCTAGCTGCCATGCTTTAAACCAATTTTAGTTTCTATGTAGCCTTTGAAGGAAGTCTACTAAAATAGTATTAACTTTTAAATACCTCTGTTAATATTTTGCAAAAGTATAGTTACCTATTATATAAAATAAAATCTTACCATGTTTTCCTTTCTCTTCAATTTCAGGAGGAATCACTGGGAAAAAGTTAGAACAATTAAGATTTATTTTTAAAAAAATATGGACAAGTCACAGTTGGGCCTCAATAATTAGGTAAATAAAATGCAGTGCATCTGGTTAAAGGAGATAAAGATAACTGAAGAAGGTAATTACAGAATATACCACTCTTAATTTAATGTAAATTTGATTTCTTAATAAATACAGTGGACCTTCGACTTACAAAATTAATCCGTAATGGAATGGTAGCCACAGGTTGAAAAGTCCGTAGGTCGAGGGTCCATTTCCCATAGGAATATATTGAAAACCATTTCATCCGTTCCAGCCAAAGAAAAAAAAATTCCAGGCTTTGAAAGCTGGACCCGGCAGGGACAGGAGGCAGAGGGGACCGGGGACAGGAGACAAGAGGGCAGTGAGGGTGGCTTTGAATTTCCCTCCCTTTCCCCCTGCCTTTCGTAGAGCGAAGCTTTGGCTGCAAGTCAAACTAAAATTTTGCAGCCGGAGCTTTTCGTACCTCAAAATTTCCATAAGTAGGGACCTTTGTAAATCAAGGATCCACTGTACAAGGTTCAATTGCAACTATACACCTGTAAAAGTAGGAAATATTTTGAATGCCAAAAGCATCCACAGAACTCAAAAACTGTAAGCAAATATATACAGAAAAAAGAGGGGACTTACCCATGAATCTGGGATCTGTAGACCCCTAAAGTAATTCTTTTCAGCTTTTATATGAAGACATTCATTTACTTTGCATTTTGAAGGATATAGAATCTGAAATATAGTTGCAGTCAAAAGTAGTTGTTATTTTGAAGGCACCCTATTTTCCTCAGTAATAATTCCCAAATACATAGCAGGCCTATCGGATGTATTCATGAGGCAAGCATTCTGGAACGTGTGTTTTCTGATGGGTTCGAGAAACTGTTTTATAAAGACAGACAAAGGCAACACAACATAATGTGATCTGTTGTGGACAGTTGCCCAAACAGGAGGGGCAAATTAAGTTACACATTGATTTCCTCCCCCACCCCAAGAAGCCTGCCTCTTCCCTCTCTGATAAGAAGCCATATCAATTAACCAAAAAAAAAAAAAGCTTTCTTCTCATTTATTTGCACACAAGGGACAAGACAACATTATCAAATCTAGGGACTGAACATTATCAGCCCAAATTAATTATCTCCATAATTTTTTTATTGTGCGAGTGCTGTAGCTTTTAAGATTAGCTAATCATGTTTTTGCGCGCATCACACCATTGTTCCTTTGACCACAACCTCTTGTGTTGTTGCGACACGTTCTTCGATGACCTTCCTGCTTCTCTTGCTTCTAAAAGTTCATGTTGCAGCAAATATTAGGAACTTGCAGTATTTCTCCTTCCCACATAAGACAGGAACAATCTTACCAATAGCCAGAGTAAGACAGCCGATGTCAGGGCAGGGGTACAAATTATACTTTGTGTGGCCACCTGGAGACCCCTCAGTTTTAAAAATTGAATTATTTGCCAAAAATAGGAGAACCACACTTCTATGGAGTATGGACATGCACACATTTTGTGTAAGTGAAATAAGAGAGTTGTGGGGGAGTATTTGAAAACAGAATTCATTTTCAACCAGAAAATCCCTTGAACTCTCAAGGGATGTCTGCAGGTCCAACAGAGAAAAGTGGAAGTGGCTGGAGGTCACTTCCACTTTTCTCTGTTGGAGCAGCAGAGATCCCTTGAGAGTCATGAGATTAGACCATTCTATTGAGTGTCTCCTACCATTCTGCAATGGCAGCTTCTGAGCTGCTGCACTGCAACACCATGGCTATAACCCCCATTGCTGGGAGGCAAAGCCACACAACTTGCTCAAGGCCCCTAAACCAGCCTGCCACTCCTTTAGCTACAGTGGAGAATGCTTACATCTCCCATGCTGAACTAAGATCATGTGAGAGTTTTTGCAACCTTATGTGCTGCCTCTAATAGGTGCGGCCAGGGGGACCTTTCTGGGCTAGGTGACTGTCAGTCACTAACAGCACTAACCAATAGTTTCCCCATTGCCTCTGATTTCAAGGAGAGCCCTACCGCTCTGCTAAGAGCTTTTTCTGCTCTTCTAGAGTCTGTTGGCAGTCCTTCTGCTAAGGCTGTTGGTGGAAATCAGTCAACCATCTTTGACATCTTGCTACTATCAGTTCAAATGTTTTATTCTTTCTACTGTTAATGTCTCAGAATGAGTCACTGCGACTGTAAGTGCCAATTAACAAGAAAAAGGGATGGACTAATCTAGGGAACATGAAACTAGTTCTCTGTGAATCCCTGCACTTCTACTGTGCGGCTAAAGGATTTAGTCACGAATTCAAAACTTTGAAAATGGTTGTGTATACGGGAAGGAGAGGTAACATCTTGGTTTTGCTCTCTGAAAGCAAAATGTCTTGAGCCAGCCCTGGCCCAAGAAGAGACATCCTACTTTCATAAAGATAGCCATCTGAGTAAAGGAAGATGCTGACAAAGCGTAATGAATACCTGTGTATCTCGATCCAATAAACTTATTTTGATAGACAATGAAATAATGCTGTCCCAAACAAAAAATAATAATTGATTTACAAAGGGGTCACCCTACACCTGACTTCTACTTCATGGTGTAGCTTTACAGAGCTAAGAATGATGTACCCATTCCAACATATATCCCTCATCAAAGTCAGATAGATTTCAGTTTTGAAAGCATTTTTTAAAAGCTAGATTATTCAGAGGCAGCAACATTGGAGAAAAGGAAAAAATATAATTTATTGCACTGCATGACGCATACTCAGAAAGGCATATTTTGTGATCAAGACAAGACCCAAACAGTCATTGAAGAGCAAGGTCTAATTGCCATTTAATGATACATTTTACAATGCTGGCCGCTACAGCAAGTTCATAGTGCCCTCTGGAGGCAAACTTTTCTGTTCTTTTCTATTTTGCAGAGCGCATTCTTCTACCCCTCCACTCAGCAAAGTTCCACCTAATGTACTATATACAGTATATCACACCCCCTCACATTTCATAAATATTTTAGCATATATTTTCATATGACAACACTGAAGAAATGTTACTTGGCTACAATGTAAAGCAATGAGAATACAGCTTGTATAACAGTGTAAATGTGCTGTCCTGTCAAAATAACACAACACACAGCCATTAATGTCTAAACCACTGGCAACAAAAGTGAGTACACCCCTAAGTGACAATGTCCAAATTGGGCACAAAGTGTCAAAATTTTGTGTGGCCACCATTATTTTCCAGCACTGCCTTAACCCTCTTGGGCACAGAGTTCACCAGAGTGTCACAGGTTGCCATGATGATATCACAGAGCTGGCGGATGTTAGAGACCTTGCGCATCTCCACCTTCCGTTTCAGGATGCCTCAAAGATGCTCAATAGAGTTTAGGTCTGGAGACATGCTTGGCCAGTCCATCACCTTTACCCTCAACTTCTTTAGCAAGGCAGTGGCCGTTTTGGAGGTGTGTTAGGGGTCGTTGTCATGTTGGAATACTGCCCTGTGGCCCAGTCTCTGAAGGGAGGGGATCATACTCTGCTTCAGTATGTCACAGTACATGTTGACATTCATGGTTCCCTCAATGACCTGTAGCTCCCCAGTGCCAGGATCACTCATGCAGCCCCAGACATGACACTCCCACCACCATGTTATAGGCATGACACACTTGTCTTTGTACTCCTCACCTGCCCAAACAGGTGCCAAGCAAAAAACAGAACAGAAAAATCCTGCTGCCTCCATTGGAATGTGTTGGAGAATCAGAACCACACGGACCTATTTAGAAGCAAATCTCAGTCCACTCCTGTATGCCATTGCCTCTGGAGGTCACCTTGTATGCAAGGAAATCTTTACCATCTTCTGATGATTATTCAATTTTGTGGCACCTCAAAGGCAGAGCTACTGTAGCATCACACCATGTTTTCTCTTTTATTTTAGGGGGAAAATCTAAACTGAGACAAGAGGTTAAATAGGTTTGCAGCGGGGGGGGGGGAGTGCCGCATGCCTCTGCTCCAACATTTTCAAAGCACTGGTGAATTTCTCTCTTTGGAAGAAATGCTTTGTTACTGAAATATTTATTAACTACCAGGCCTCCCAAAATGGTATGCACCATTCATGAAAACCAACAAAGAATTTCATGGCATGTTGATGATTAAAACATTTTAGTTGTCACCTTATTAGTTTTTAATAATGCCTTCTTTATAGGTAAGGTGACACATGTCCTCTTCTGAGGGGGAGATAGCCATCCATTTGAAGGATTGTCTCTAAAGGAAGCCACAGCTTTGAGCTTACAAGAGCTACTCAGGGCTGTTGAGGATGACATTTTGGAGGTCACTCATTCATAGAACCTTTGGATAACTCAGTGATGGCGGTTTCTGGATGTGGAGCCAGAGGTTGGGGATTTGATTCCTAGCTGTGTCTCCTTGAGATGGGTTAGACTTGATGATCCATAGGATCCATTCCAGCTCTGCAGTTCTAAGATCATGATATGGTCGTCATAAGTTAATGACGACAGCACATAGTGACAACTAATCCATGGCTAATTTAAAGATTAAAACTCAGAATGGAGGTTGGGATTTTGGAAGTTGCCACTTCACAATAACCAATACTTGGGCTACATCCAGCAGTCACAGAAGTCACTTGGTCACTGTCTTGAGTGCCTCGAATGTGTTGCATTTCCCCCCCTCCCTGCTACAGCTGTGGGGGTATTCCAGTTCTTCTGCAGAAGGTTCAGGAGTGTACAGGAACTTCCCCCCAACACTGTCAGAAAGATGTCAGCAGAACTATGCATATTGGCCTTAGAATTTGCTAGAGCAGCACAAAAAAGGGAAGACCTTTCTTAATAGTGCAGCTATTGCTTTTATACCAATGGCTAAATTGGTAAGAAGGCAGTCCTTCAAGACAGAATAACATTAGGAAGCTTAAAAGGAAGTGTTTCTGTTGTCGTGTTTTTAAAAAAATAACAATGTCATTTGCTTACTATAAAAAACCCATGCCAGCTACCTTTGCTTTAAGAAGATAAAACAGTGCAGACAACACAGGGAAATGTATGTGCACCAAAGAATCACTCTGCAATGATGCATTTCTCAGAGCTGCATTAACGCTCACTTTGTCCTTTAGACAGATTAAATGTTTTATCAAGTCCACACAGTCATAAAATGTGGATTAAGCTGTTATGCTTATGGCAACCTGCCAGCATGCTGCTGCAGTGTGGAATCTTATCTGGCACTGTGAAATCTCATTTATTCCTCACCACCACCTCCAAATGTGCAACCAGCACTCACTTGTATCAACATGAGCTGGACTGCAAACTACAGCTGGGATTCCTTTGTGGGTGTGCACACGCAATCACACACCTTGAAATGATTGTACTTTCCTCTTACGCATAAAGATATAGCAGCAACTCTGGGTGCAATCAAAGCAGCCAATGGTACCTCTGCTTCATTGACATCAAAGTGCATTTTACCAAAGCAAGGTCAATTATTTTGGTATTCCCCATCAACAGTAAAAATAAAACATCCACATATCAAATAACTAACACTTTCCTTTTCAGGACACTCAAACTGTGCTGCCTAAGGCCTAACAGCAGAGCCCATCTCATAGAGATGTGATTCATAATGATTGTCAAGACTATAATCATCAAAAGCTCTTTTATTTACAGCTGTGTGGATGAATGAGATTGTTGTTGTTGTTTGAAAGTGCCATTTTATGGTACAAGAGAAAAAAGACACACCAGGTTTACTGAAATGTCCTTTTCTAACGTTGCTGTTGTTATGAGCTGTCAACTCAGAACTGACTTTTCGTTTTTCGTTTAGTCGTTTAGTCGTGTCCGACTCTTCTTGACCCCATGGACCAGAGCACGCCAGGCCCT
Source organism: Pogona vitticeps (assembly GCF_051106095.1). Taxonomy (NCBI): domain Eukaryota; kingdom Metazoa; phylum Chordata; class Lepidosauria; order Squamata; family Agamidae; genus Pogona; species Pogona vitticeps. The sequence goes on from NC_135783.1 coordinate 35,400,422, forward strand.
CCTATCTTCCACTGCCTCCCGGAGTTGTGTCAAATTCATGTTGGTTGATTCGCAGACACTGTCCAGCCATGTCATCCTTGGTCGTCCCCTTCTCCTCTTGCCATCACACTTTCCCAACATCAGGGTCTTTTCCAGGGAGTCTTTTCTTCTCATTAGATGGCCAAAGTACTGGAGCCTCTGCTTCAGGATCTGTCCTTCCAGTGAGCACTCAGGGTTGATTTCCTTTAGAATTGATAGGTTTGTTCTCCTTGCAGTCCAGGGGATTCTCAAGAGTCTCCTCCAGCACCACAATTCAAAGGCATCAATTCTTTGGCGGACTGCTTTCTTTATGGTCCAGCTCTCACTTCCATACATCACGACAGAAAAAACCATAGCTTTGACTATTCGGACTTTTGTTGGCAAGGTGATGTCTCTGTTTTTTAAAGATGCTGTCAAGGTTTGTCATCGCTTTCCTCCCAAGAAGCAGGCGTCTTTTAATTTCGTGGCTGCTGTCTCCATCTGCAGTGATCATGGAGCCCAGGAAAATAAAATCTGTCACTGCCTCCATATCTTCCCCTTCTATTTCCCAGGAGGTGATGGGACCAGTGGCCATGATCTTAGTTTTTTTGATGTTGAGCTTCAGACCGTTTTTTGCACTCTCCTCTTTCACCCTCATTACACGGTTCTTTAATTCCTCCTCACTTTCTGCCATCAGAGTGGTGTCATCTGCATATTGGAGGTTGTTGATATTTCTTCCGGCAATCTTAATTCCGGTTTGGGATTCCTCCAGTCCAGCCTTCCGCATGATGTATTCTGCATGTAAGTTGAATAAGCTGGGGGACAATATACAGCCTTGTCGTACTCCTTTCCCAATTTTGAACCAATCAGTGTTTCCATATCCAGTTCTAACTGTTGCTTCCTGTCCCACATATAGGTTTCTCAGGAGACAGATAAGGTGGTCAGGCACTCCCATTTCTTTAAGAACTTGCCATAGTTTGTTGTGGTCCACACAGTCAAAGGCTTTTGCATAGTCAATGAAGCAGAAGTAGATATTTTTCTGGAACTCTCGGCTTTCTCCATAATCCAGCGCAAGTTAGCAGTTTGGTCTCGAGTGCCTCTGCCTCTTCAGAATCCAGCTTGTACTTCTGGGAGTTCTCGGTCCACATACTGCTGGAGCCTACCTTGGAGGATTTTGAGCATAACCTTGCTAGCGTGTGAAATGAGTGCAATTGTGCGATAGTTGGAGCATTCTTTGGCACTGCCTTTCTTTGGGATTGGGATGTAGACTGATCTTTTCCAATCCTCTGGCCACTGTTGGGTTTTCCAAACTTGCTGGCATATTGAATGTAGCACCTTAACAGCCTCATCTTTCAAGATTTTAAATAGTTCAACTGGAATGCCATCACCTCCACTGGCCTTGTTATTAGCCAGGCTTTCAAAGGCCCACTTGACTTCACTATCCAGGATGTCTGGCTCAAGGTCAGCAACCACACTATCTTTTAGGTCCCTCCCATTTTTGTCCTTTATCATGTCCATCTTTGCGCGAAATGTTCCTCTAATATCTCCAATTTTCCTGAACAGATCTCTGGTTTTTCCTTTTCTATTATTTTCTTCTAATTCTTTGTACTGTTCATTTAAGATGGCCCTCTTGTCTCTCCTCGCTATTCTTTGGAAATCTGCATTCAATTTTCTGTAACTTTCCCTATCTCCCTTGCATTTTGCTTCCCTTCTCCTCTCTGCTATTTTTAAGGCCTCGTTGGACAGCCATTTTGCTTTCTTGCATTTCCTTTTCTTTGGGATGGTTTTTGTTGCTGCCTCCTGGCCAATGTTACGAGCCTCTATCCAAAGTTCTTCAGGCACTCTGTCTACCAAATCTAGTTCCTTAAATCTGTTCTTTACTTTCACTGTGTACTCATAGGGGATTTGGTTTAGATTATACCTGAGTGGCCCAGTGGTTTTTCCTACTTTCTTCAGTCTAAGCTTGAATTTTGCTATGAGAAGCTGATGATGAGAGCCACAATCAGCTCCATGTCTTGTTTTTGCTGACTGTATAGAGCTTCTCCATCTTTGGCTGCAGAGAATATACTCAATCTGATTTCGATATTGCCCATCTGGTGATTTCCATGTATAAAGTCGCCTTTTGTGTTGTTGGAAAAGAGTGTTTGTGATGACCAGCTTATTCTCTTGACAAAACTCTATTAGCCTTTGTCCTGCTTCGTTCTGAACTCCAAGGCCAAACTTCCTTGTTGTTCCTTTTATCTCTTGGCTCCCTACTTTAGCAATCCAGTCCCCTAGAATGAGAAGAACATCTTTCTTGGGTGTCAGTTCTAGAAGGTGTTGTAAATCTTCATAAAACTGTTCAATTTCAGTCTCCTCAGCAGTGGTGGTTGGTGCATAAACTTGGATTATTGTGATGTTGAAAGGTCTACCTTGGATTAGTATTGACATCATTCTATCATTTTTGGGATTGTATCCCATTACAGCTTTTTCCACTCTTTTGTTGACTATGAGGGCCACTCCATTCCTTCTACGGGATTCTTGCCCACAATAGTGGGCATCTGAGCTGAATTTGCCCATTCCTGTCCATTTTAGTTCACTGATGCCCAGGATGTCGATGTTTATTCTTGCCATCTCCTGTTTGACCACCTCCAGCTTCTCAGGGTTCATAGATCTTACATTCCGGGTTCCTATTCAGTATTTTTCTTTGCAGCATTGGATTTTCCTTTCACTTCCTTTCACTGACTTACAGTGACTTTATTAGGGCTTTCAAGGTAAGTGAGATATTTAAGGAGCGGTTCTACCAGTTCCACTCCCCCAAGGAGTTTCCATGGTTGAGAGGAGATTCCAACCCAGGCCTCCCGAGTCCTAGTCCATCACTCCATCTACTACACCAGAGATCGTGAACCCCCGGTCCGCTGCCTGGCGCCGGTCCATGGCCTTAGCTGGACCGGGATGCTGAGACAGACCTCCCGCACCCCCTACATGCACTCACCCCCACAAAAGCTAAGCAGCCGTTGCGGTAATGATAGCAGGATCTCCCCTTCCCTCCTTTCCTCCTTTCCTTCCCCCCTCCCCTCCAGTTGTTTTTTTAAGTAGAGGGGTTTTTAAAGAATGTGTGTGTTTGTGTCATGGGGACAGATCTGGTTCCTGCCATCTGCCCTTTTCACTAAGCTAAGAGGAGGCTGGGCCCCGGCTGGCGTGGCTGGAGGGGACACTCTCAAGTATAAGACAGGGAGGCAGCAGCGAGCGAGCGTGAGACGGACCGGTCTGCCGGGAACGTGAAAGTCAAAAAACAAAAAGACACTGCTTTCCTCCTCCTCTTTGAATGGCGGGGAGTCTTTGGTCGGTCTGGAGATTTGGTTGGCGGGGAGGGAGAACAAGCGGTGGCCTTTTTCTGTGAGGAAGGCATGTGGGAGGGTGAGCGAGTGCTCCCTGTACCCGCCGAACTGAGGATGCTCAGGGCGAAAAAGGGGAAGCACCCGGGGGGGGGCTCAGAGTACCCATGGTTGTTTTGGAGCCAAAGAGGGGCTGAGCTTCTCCCCTGCCCCCGAACTGCAGCCTGGGCCTGAAGTTGGACACTCCCTTCCTCAGCCCCAGCTGCCCTCTTTCTTCCTGGCCATCTCAATCTTTCCCTCAGCCGCTGCCCGCTTCCTTTCCCTCCCCCTCCAGCCATGACTCGTTTCCCACTGGTTCTGGGGGGCCTCCCTCACCAAATGCCTCCAGGCTTATCAGCCTGTTAATTTAGACAGGCTTTGTGCTCACACTTTTCATCAAAAAGCCTGGCATGTCCAGGAGAGGAGAGCCAAGCAGCCTTACTGGTAACACTGATGGAGCCTTAGGAAAAGATAAACTTTTCAGCAGTCTAATCTGTGGCCGTGGTTACACCGGCACAGAAAGCTGGTGGGGAAGAGAACTCCTCTTTGTGTCTTTCCTCTTTTAAAAGCAAGTTCTTATTTATTTCCTTAAGACACCAATCCCCGTCTGGGCCTTATGATCCTAAAACAAACTCCCTACATAGTAAGCCAGACAGGGTGCTGAGACTTGCCCTCATTGTTTTAATTTCTGCTAGTCAGACATTTGCTTACAGCAATATATGGAGTACTTTCCATGCTTGATGTTTAGTGTCAAGTCTGTATATGATCGGGTTGGGTATTTTCAAGCTGGCTTTAGGGTCCCTGCTGGTTTTTACAGTGCAATATTCAGAAATGCAACAGAATTGGGAGAATTGCTTTGATGAGCCTCTCTGTCTCTTTTACTCCCAGATCCTTGCCTTTAATCTACCCTGCAGCTTTGACTCTTATGCTCATAGGCATGCTGTTGGCACTAAACTATTCCCATGGTGGTATAGAATTAATAGTGCTATTTTATAGGAATAGTTCTGACTGAAAATTTCAGCCATCTCTTGAGTTAAGATACGCAATAAAATGTTGGTGTATTTAAATGTTGGTATGCTTATTGAGTGCATAAGAAAATTCAGTCTCAGCATCTGGGTGTTTATTTGCTTAATGTTTTGTTTGGGATCTTAAGACAACTTTTGTAGCTGAATTCAATGCAGAGTTAAACATCCTTAAACCAGCCTAAATGGTCAGGTTAAATAAATGTATTTACATAGAAGGAACGAGAAACCTCTCATAGTCCAAGAAAAATGACTCCTCTATTTAAGGATTTTGTCGTACAGTATTTCTAACTGTTCTGCCACACATACATATACCAAAGTCACTTTTGATATATTTTCTTATTTTACAGTGAGACAAAGATAAATCATTTAATGAGACCTCTGAACTGTACAATTCAGTTGAACAACAAACTGAAATCTTGTAGGTGGAGGGAAGTAAAATTAAAAAACTGAAATAATCTGGTTACATCTGTGTGCACACTTTTAAACTAATGCTTAGTCAAAGCACCTTTTGATTTTATTACAGCACTCAGCCTTTTTGAGTATGAGTCTATCAGTACGGCACATCTTGACTTGGCAATATTTGCCCACTCTTCTTTGCAAAAATGCTCCAAATCTGTCCGATTGCAAGGGCGTCTCCTGTGCACAGCCCTCTTCAGATCACCCCACAGATACTCAATCGAATTCAGGTCTGGGCTCTAGCTGGGCCATTCCAAAACGTAAATTTTCTTCTGGTGAAGCCATTCCTTTGTTGATTTGGATGTATGCTTTGGGTCGTTGTCATGTTGAAAGATGAAGTTCCTCCCCATCTTCAGCTTTCTAGCAGAAGCCTGAAGGTTTTGTGCCAATATTGACTGGTATTTGGAACTGTTCACAATTCCTTCTAGCTTGACTAAAGTCCCTGTCCCAGCTGAAGAAAAATAGCCCCAAAGCATGATGCTGCCACCACCATGCTTCACTGTAGGTGTGGTGTTCGTTTGGTGATGTGCAGTGTTGGTTTTGCACCAAACGTATATTTTGGAATTATGGTTGAAAAGTTCAACTTTGGTTTCATCAGACCATAACACTTTTTCTCACGTGCATTTGGGAGACTTCAGATGTGTTTTTGCTAAATTTAGCCGGGCTCGGATGTTTTTCTTCATAAGAAAAGGCTTCCATCTTGCCACTCTATCCCATAGCCCAGACATATGAAGAATATGGGAGATTGTTGTCACATGTACCACACAGCCAGTACTTGCCAGATGTTCCTGCAGCTCCTTTAATGTTGCTGTGGGCCTCTTGGCAGCCTCCCTGACCAATTTTCTTCTAGTCTTTTCATCAATTTTGCAGGGACGTCCAGTTCTTGGTAATGTCACTGTTTTACCATATTTTCTTCATTTGATGATGACTATCTTCACTGAGTTCCATGGTATATCTAATGCCTTAGAAATTCTTTTATACCCTTCTCCCGACTGATACCTTTTTAACAATGAGATCCCTCTGATGTTTTGAAAGCTGTCTGTGGACCATGGCTTCTGCTGTAGGATGTGACTAAGAAAATGTCAGGAAAGACCTACTAGCACAGTTGATCTTTATTTGGGATTCCTCAGAGGCACTTTAAATGATGGCATAACATACTACTGCATAACAAGTACCCCCACGCACGGATGCCCCCCACACCCTCCTTCACGGACGCTGGTGGCAGCATCCCCTCCCCGGTCCTTGGAAGAATGATCTTCAACAAAACTGGTCCCTGGCATTAAGGGAGGACCACTGCACTACACGATACTGGGCATTCTAATGTTACTGATATTGATATCAGTTTCCATTAACTAATGCAAGTCTTGGGCTTTGTTCAAGTTCTGTGGCCACAAATGTTTTCCAGTACCATATGGGGCAAGAAGAAAAATCCGGATGCTCAGGGGATATTGGGATATAAATTTGTGCCATACAATAGTGGGAGGTCCAGGCCACATCTGGGGCAACGGAGACTCAGGCCTGTAATGAAGTGTCAGTCAAACATTCTCATTCTAAACTAGGGCTTCATGCAGATGAAGAAATGGACAGGTGAGTGAAGGCTCTGTGTGCTGACTTGGAGCCATCAAAATGCAGTCAGTCAAATTCTGCCCAATAGGGTCAGTTTGTTTCTAGGTTATACAAAAATTCTTGATCTTGAACTTTCAAAACCTGAACAGCCTAGGCTATCTGATGGAACATCACTTGCCAGACAAACCTCCCCCCATATTAAGATCTTCAAGTAGGACCCTGTGCCAGATTCTCTTTTTCTCTTTGTCACATGCAGGCATACTTACCAACTACTGTACATTACTTAATTTACTTCAGAAATGAAGTGCTGATTAGCAGGGGCAGGAGCTTTATATTGGCTTCTTTATATTACAGATTGCCTCAGGGACTTTTGCCAGGTTAACTTGATACCTTGTTCATCTTGAAGTGCCAGCTGAGATCACTCACCTTCACTAAAGAGTTGGAAAGTCTCATAGTTTGAATTTGCAGTGGCAGCAATTTTTTCCCAACTGCTGTCTCCATTCATGGTTTAATTTTTTTATTGCTTGGATTTTAATGAATAGCAATGTTGTGCATTCCCTTGTGTTTCTTCGTGGGCTTGGTGGATTTTCACATCTCTCAAATCTTAACTCTGCTTTCCTAGTTCCCTTTGCAGCCTCACCTATTTTAACCTTTCCAAACTTCAAAATAATTCTCTTTCCCTCCCTTTCTCCCCTTCATAGATTGCTGCCTTGTCGTGGCGAAGGGGTTTGAGTAATTCAGAGAACCTATGGGCTATGCCGTGCAGGGACACCCAAGACGGTCAGGTCATGGTGGAGAATTCTGACTAAACACAATCCACCTGGAGCAGGAATTGGCAAGCCACTCCAGGATCTTTGCCAAGAATTCCCCATGAACAGAAAAGGCTAAAAGATATGATGCTGGAAGATGAGCCCCTAAGGTCGGAAGGCGTCCAACATGCTACTGAGGAAGAACAGAGGACAAGTACAAGTAGGTCTAGAACTAATGAAGTGGTCGGGCCAAAGCCGAGGACACGTTTGGAAGTGAAAGGAAAGTCCAATGCTGTAAAGAAAAATACTGCATTGGAACATGGAATGTAAGATCTATGAACCTTGGTAAGCTGGATGCGGTCAAACAGGAGATGGCAAGAATAAGCATTGACATCCTGTGTGTCAGTAAACTAAAATAGATGGGAATGGGCAAATTCAATATAGACGATTATCATATCTACTATTGTAGGCAAGAATCCCGTAGAAGAAATGGAATAGCCCTCATAGTAAATAAAAGAGTGGGAAAAGCTGTACTGGGATACAATCTCAAAAATGAAAGAAAGATTTCAATACGAATCCAAGGCAGACCTTTCAACATCACAGTAATCCAACTTTATGCACCAACCACCAATGCTGAAGAGGCTGAAATTGATCAGTTCTATGAAGACTTACAACACCTTCTAGAACTGACATCAAAGAAAGATGTTCTTCTCATTATAGGGGACTGGAATGCTAAAGTAGGGAGTCAAGAGATAAAAGGAACAACAGGGAAGTTTGGCCTTGGAGTTCAAAATGAAGCAGGGCAAAGGCTAATACAGTTTTGTCAAGAGAACAAGCTGGTCATCACAAACACTCTTTTCCAACAACACAAGAGGCGACTCTACACATGGACATCACCAGATGGGCAATACCGAAATCAGATTTATTATGTTCTCTGCAGCCAAAGATGGAGAAGCTCTATACAGTCAGCAAAAACAAGACCTGGAGCTGATTGTGGCTCTGGTCATCAGCTTCTTATAGCAAAACTCAAGCTTAACCTGAAGAAAGTAGGAAAAACCACTGGGCTAGTCAGGTATGATCTAAACCAAATCCCTTATGAATACACAGTGGAAGTGAAGAACAGAATTAGATTTGGTGGACTGAGTGCCTGAAGAGCTATGGATGGAGGCTCGTAACATTGTCCAGGAGGCAGCAACAAAAACCATCCCAAAGAAAAGGAAATGCAAGAAAGCAAAGTGGCTGTCCAACGAGACCTTACAAACAGCAGAGAAGGGAAACAAAATGCAAGGGAGATAGGGAAAGTTACAGAAAATTGAATGCAGATTTCCAAAGAATAGCGAGGAGAGACAAGAGGGCCATCTTAAATGAACAGTACAAAGAATTAGAAGAAAATAATAGAAAAGGAAAAACCAGAGATCTGTTCAAGAAAATTGGAGCTATTAAAGGGACATTTTGTGCAAAGATGGACATGATAAAGGACAAAAATGGTAGGGAACTAACAGAAGCAGAAGACATCAAGAAGAGATGGCAAAAATACACAGAGGAATTATACCAGAAAGATTTGGATGTCCTGGACAACCCAGATAGTGTGGTTGCTGACCTTGAGCCAGACATCCTGGAGAGTGAAGTCAAGTGGGCCTTGGCAAGCTTGGCTAACAACAAGGCCAGTGGAGGTGTGTCATTCTAGTTGAACTATTTAAAATCTTAAAAGATGACGCTGTTAAGGTGCTACATTCAATATGCCAGCAAGTTTGGAAAACTCAGCAGCGGCTAGAGCAGTGGTGTCGAACTGTGGCCCTCCAGATGTTCTTGGCCTTCAACTCCCAGAAATCCTGGCCAGCAGAGGTGGTGGTGAAGGCTTCTGGGAGTTGAAGTCCAAGAACATCTGGAGGACCACAGTTCGACACCACTGGGCTAGAGGATTGGAAAAGATCAGTCTACATCCCAATCCCAAAGAAGTGCAGTGCAAAAGAATTCTCTAACTACCGTACAATTGCACTCATTTCACACGCTAGCAAGGTTATGCTCAAAATCCTACAAGGTAGGCTTCAGCAGTATGTGGACGGAGAAGTACATGCTTGATTTAGAAGGGGCAGAGCAACTAGATACCAAATTGCTAACATGCACTGCATTATGAAGAAAGCCAGAGAATTCCAGAAAAACATCTACTTCTGCTTCATTGACTATGCAAAAGACTTTGACTGTGTGGACCACAGCAAACTACGGCAAGTTCTTAAAGAAATAGGAGGGCCTGACTACCTTATCTATCTCCTGAGAAATCTATATGTGGGACAGGAAGCAACAGTTAGAACTGGAAATAAAAGAACTGATTGGTTCAAAATTGAGAAAGGAGTAGGACAAGGCTGTATATTGTCTCCCTGCTTATTTAACTTATATGCAGAATACATATATGCGGAATCCCAAGCCAGAATTAAGATTGCTGGAAGAAAGGTCAACAACCTCAGATAATGCAGATGATACCACTCTGATGGCAGAAAGTGAGGAGTAATTAAAGAACCTTGTAATGAGGGTGGAAGAGGAGAGCGCAAAAATTGTCTGAAGCTCAACATCAAAAAAACTAAGATCATGGCCTCTGGTCCCGTCACCTCATGGGAAATAGAAGGGGAAGATATGAAGGCAGTGACAGATTTTACTTTCTTGGGCTCCCTGGTCACTACAGATGGTGATAGCAGCCATGTCAAAAACACCTGCTTCTTGGGGGGAAGTGATGACAAACTTAGACAGCATCTTAAAAAGCAGAGATATCACCTTGCCAACAAAGGTCCGCATAGTCAAAGCTATGGCTTTTCCAGTAGCGATGTATAGAAGTGAGAGTGGACCATAAAGAAGGCTGACCACCGAAGAATTGATGCTTTTGAATTGTGGTGCTGGAGGAGACTCTTGAGAGTCCCTTGGACTGCAAGGAAATCAACCCTGAGTGTTCACTGGAAGGACAGATACTGAAGCGGAGGCTCCAATACTTTGGCCATCTCATGAGAACAGAAAACTCAGTAGAAAGGACCCTGATGTTGGGAAGTATGAAATCAAGAGAAGGGGATGAGAGAGGATGAGATGGCTGGACAGTGTCATCGAAGCTACCAGCATGAATTTGAACAAATTCTGGGAGGCAGTGGAAGACAGGAGGTCCCTGGCTTGCTCTGATTCATGGAGTCACGAAGAGTCGGACACGACTTAACGACTAAACAAGAACTCTCTCTCTCAATCGTGCTCTCACTCTCTCTCACACACACACAGAGTCTCATGAAGTGTGCTACTTATATACCACCCATAGCACTAAAAGCACTCTCTGGGTGGTTTACAACGTAATTATACAGCCTACACATTGCTCCCCCCCCATGAGCAAGGTAATCAATTTACTGACCCCAGAAGGATGGAACGCTGAGCCAGCCTTCAGCCAGCTACCTGAGCCTTCTGGTATCAAACTCAGGTCACAAGCAGACTTTTGACTGCAGTACTGCAGTTTAACCTCTGCACCACAGTCTTATCCCACTCTTGCCCTAAGATACTGCTCTTCCTGCACACCTGGATAGACCATTTACAGACACCCTGACATGTTACTGCTCTGGGTGGGCACACCTTTGCCCCTTTACTTCCTTGTCCCTTTTTTTTACTCCTATCACTGAGATTAAGACAAACAGGTTTATATTTACCTCAAAATGTTTATCTGTTTCAAAATGTTTATTTGCATAATACCTTCTTATTCTTAAACTATAGCTGAAATCCAATAGTAAGTCAAAACTAAAGTAGGCCCATTGAATCCATGGGGATTTGGTGAGCCTATTCCTTTGTAACTGCTATTGATTCAATGGGCTGCTCCAGTTGCGACTGGATTTGAGCTTATAAATCCATCAAAAAATAAGACTTGACCAGTTGCTCCTATTCTTTTCCCTTTCAGCTACTGGCACAGTGATCCTACTTCACACCTTCTGCACTGAGAAGGGAAGACAGATAGTGTCTACCTTTGAAGCAAAGTGAGTTTTCTTTTTAAAAATGGGAGAATGTATGGCTTTTCTGGAAAAGTGGAAAAGATATTACAGCTATCCAAATTCAAGAGAATCAATTCTGTGATGCCTGTTATTCTATAGTATCATGACCAAACATGAAAAGAAAATCCATAATTCTCATCCGTGATGAGCTGCATTGGTGGAGAGCGACCCGACCAATCCATACGTTGCTCAGTTCACTAGCTCATCACTTCCTCTTCTCAGTAACAGAATCAATTTTTACTGTTTCACATGAGATCCCTCCTGACTTCTCTGCTGACCTTCAAATATTGGTGTTTTCCTCCTGTACACAAAATGGGCTGTTGAAGTAGGGTAAGAAACCTTCCTGCCTAGAAGTAACAAGGGCCAGTGTTGAGTTTTGACTCTCACACACAGGTCTGCGCCATCTTGCCTTCTCCAAATGGAATTGGATTAGACCAACTTTCCCCAACTCCGGATCCTCCATGACAGCTGAACTACAACTGCCATCATCCCCAGCATGCTGAAAGGATGAGGGAAAGTGTAACCTAGTCCATTTGAACTCACAGAATCCATCAGAATCCTATGTTTACTGGGTCTGGAACATGTAGTCCAACCCACTTGCTAGATGGGGCGCTGCTGAATTAGATTATGTATAGCACAATGTATCTCAAGTCTCTCAATATTTGGTGCAGATTGTTATGCCTCGCCACTGACAAGTCACCACAATTTCCCATACATCTAGGTACAAGCATGTATAGTTATTTTAGAGAGGGATTTGTGAGACACACCAAAAGATACGAGTTTGTGCAAGCCAAAAAGTATGAGTATCCACACAAGGCTCAGAAATGCTTACGGCCCTCCAAAGCCTCCATGCAGAAGGTCATGGCAGTTGTTTTGCTCTTGTTGTGTTTTTAAATAGCTTAAGTTTAAAATGGTTTCAAACTTTATACATTGTGTATTTGTAGTCTGTCAACTGAGTGAATTTATTTAATATTTTCCATGTAACCAGTGTACAAGTGGCAAAGCCTATGCTGACTTCTTAACTGATGGCATTTCACATTTGAAGCTTACACTGATGAATTTACTTCGACAGATATAAGTAATAGAATTCTGGCCAATGGAATTTAATGGTGGTTTCAGCTGTACTTTGTTTAGAAATGTGTCTTGTAAGCCGTCTTGGGTCTCACAAAGGAGAAAGGCAGTAGATCGTCTTCATTCATGTTAGAAGCAATCCAATAGCCCTTCCAAAGTAGAACGATCAGCTGATAGAGCGCTATTATTGCCCAGAGGATGTGATCAAAGTCCTCATATCCTTCAGGGAGGCCCTTCCACCTCCCCTAGGCCAGCAGTCCTCAACCTTTTTCAGTCCATGGACTGGCTGGGGAAGGCGGGACATCCCTGCACTTGCGCACATGTAGAAACAAACATGCATGTTTTCTTGAACAGGTGTGCGCTCGAGCACATGAGCAAACACAGGTGTGGCATTTGCACAGGTGTACTGGAGCGCGCACGCAGCCACAAACAGGCTGTGTGTGGGAGCGTGTGTGCATGCGGTGGGCTGTCTCGGTGGCCCAGTCCAGCTCAGGCCACGGACCAGCACCGGGCCACGGGCCAGGGGGTTGGAGACCTCTGCCCTAGGCGGTAGATTAAATAGATAAATCTTTCTAATGTATTATAATCTTTAGCATTTCCAGTAAAGGGAGAGGAGCCTGGACAAGCTATTTTTTTTTAAAAAAATCAGTGTTTCTTCATTAAATGCAAACATGGCTAACATAGCTACTGAAAGGGAATATACTTGCAAGATTTTATGGAACTGATCAGTTGAATGCCCAGAATAACAAGACTTCAGGAAATTAAAAGCCTAGGCAGCAATGTTATCCTTCATTAGAATATTAATCCACTTCGCCCAGTATTATCATTGCTAATTGGCAGCGCCTCTCGCAGGCAAGATTCAGGCAAGATTTGTTCCTAGCCTTGCCTATAGATGTCAGATATTGAACCCGTGGCCTTAAAAGTTTGGGGAGGGGGGAGGGGACTACAATATGAATGGAAGATGCATTGCTTCTGAGAGAATCTGGATCTCCAGATGAATCTGACAGAATGATAGGGTGGAAAAAAAATTCTTACAAATAAGAAAACTCATCTACATGGAAGCAGTAACAGGAAATGTAAAAGAAGAAGTATTACTATACACCGTTTTGATAGTTTTCCTCCTTCAGACAGCATATAAAATGAAATGAATAGTGTGCTGCATAATTTAACCTATATAAATCAATGCCAGTGTTTGCTACTAAAGCAAATTATACAGACTTTACAGCCCATGAAGAACAATTAGGAAGCCAGGAAAGACACATAGATTAGAAAAAGAATGAAAAAGCTGGATAAAGTTCTTATTTCAGTTGATTGATAGATAGGCCAGGACAAATGACACCCCCCATCCTGTCCCAACCCCGATATACAAGCTGCTGCTTAACACAGATGATAAGGACTGGCCCACTGCATGTTGCTGCCTGAGGCAAAAAACCAGATGGCACTCCTTTTGTTCCAGCTGGACTGGCAGTGGAATCTTTTTTGATGGAAGACCCACCAAATGATGAGGCAGCAGGTTAGTGTTGGAACTGCAGGCCAAGATAGCTGCCTCACCTACTAACTGCCTCACTCTACCTAACAGCAGGGCTGGGCCCAAATAACTTTTGGGTGAATTCCATTGGTGGAAGAAACAGAAATGTTCGCATTGTCATAGATCTTGTTGTTTCTGGAAGCTACTCAGTACAGTGGACCCTCGACTTACAGACGGCTTGACTTACAGACTTTTCGAGTTACAGACTTCTCTGGCTGCAAAATTTAGATTCGACTTGCAGCCAGAGAATCGACTTACAGACCAGAAAGAAACCAAAATGGAATAAAAATAGAATAAAAACCACTGGTTATGGGATTAATCGGTTTTCAGTGCATTGTAGGTCAATGGAGATTCGACTTACAGACTTTTCGACTTGCAGCCACCATTCCAATACGGATTAATTCCTTAAGTAGAGGGTCCACTGTATGTTTTGAAGGGGAGGGTGCTTTCCCTTTATTTACTCCCTTGCTTTTCTTGGTTTCTTGGAAATGGGGCAGTGTGTTTCTATTTTGCCTCTCACCCCCCCCCCCTTTGTGCCTATTGGACAGATTTTTTCAAATTGTGTTATTTGGTTAATTTTCTATGGATTGCCTACCTTGCCCCTGCTTATTTCAAAAAGGGTTCTTTAGGGCTTTTCAACTGATTCTCTATTGCCTGCCTTGCCCCCTGCTTTTCTATAATGTTCTTTAGGGCCAGTCCCTGTCATATTTAATGAAAGGATTGGTACTCAAAAAGACCAGAAAACAAATGAGGCACCTAAAACAAATCAAACATGAAAGTTTTTGCCATGCACATTCCTAGTCAAAATCACATGTCCTTCAGCACTTAAGGAGTTCTCTTTTCTAATCACATGCTATCTGTAATGTATCGTTCATTTCTCTCCCTGGTCAAATTCATTGTTCTTTCAAGCACAGCCCCATTACTTCTTTCAAGGAAAGAGCAGTATATAAATGTAACAAACCAGCAGTGTGTTGTCTAATTTAGAGGTGTACTGACCTGTGTTTTCAGATCATAGTTCTATTGCTGTCTGGGATATTCTGGGAGCTGTTGTCCAAAAATTAAAAAATATGCCAACTTCTAATTTACTCTTAAGGTCTGGTTAAGGAGCAAGTCACATGAGGTCACCTGGAAATGCTTTGCAAGTGATATCTGGGCAGGAGGTGATTTGCTGCACTACTTGAAAGCCAAGACCCAGAGACATGGGTCCTAAGAGGCACCTGTCATGATAACATAAGCAGTTTGACTGACCCTTCTGAAAATACAGGCAAATGCTTTTGCATAGGGTTGTTACTTATGACCACATCATTCCTGTTCCTCGGATCATGAGTTATTCTGAAACATCAGTTTTCAATCTCCATCCTCACCTACGCATTTGTGGCCAAAACTGTATTTGACGCTCTGCTGTTTTATACCAAAAGAAGTAAAAAGTGCTGTACTCACTCATCCCACCTCCGTCTCTTATTCTTCTATCTTACGTTATGTCTAAAATCCTTGATGCCAGACAGGAATCACGTAGCCTCTATTTGTAGAGTTTTGGCAACTAAACCACATAATGGGAAAGCCGACCAACTTCTGCACTGAATTTGCAACAGAAAGCTGTCATTCAGTTGTAACAGATTTGTGGTTTCCCATTTGTGGGCAAGTTTCTATTGTCTCAACACCCGCACCAGACAGGCCTCCTTAAAAATGGCTCTTCAAGAGAAACCTCATTCTATATATGAACTGATAGAGTTCATATCCAAGTTCTGTCACTTCACAGATTATAACCAACAGGCATTTACACTTACCTCTGTGCGATCACCCAGTTGTCAAGGAAGAAATTGTTTGCCCTCCCTAACAAATAAAAGTAGTTAGGGCTTATTGAAGTAACATAAGCAATCTCTCCAACAATCTCCTTTGAAAAGAAAGTGAAACAATGAGGGAAAGTTTCAGATGACTCTCATCACCTGACCTGATGCTCTCAGGTTGCTCAGGCTGCATAATAACTGCCTCACAGGAAGACCCCCTTTCTTCCCCATCCCTAAACCAGGATCCTAACTTTGTCAGTCCCTCTTCTTCCTTCAACAGCAATGGCATGCCATTTCTTCTTTGGGGGGGAAGCACCCTTCTCTCCATCATCTTTCCTTTCCCATTCTCTCCTCCTTAATTATCTACTTTCTCACTTTGTTCCTGGCAGTATAAAAAGAGAAAGAACCAAAGATTTTGGGGGATGGGGGGGAGGGTTAGTTTAAAAAAAGACCCTCTATTTTCTTGTCAGGGAAAGGGGAAGAAGACATCTAGCAGTGAGTGTGCCATTCCTTAGTAATATAGAGGTTGTCTTAAAAAAGGATGTCCTTGTTTGTTTTTTAAAAAAGAAGGAACCATCCAAATGTGCAGCCAAAAGAAGAGGTGTGATGGACAAGGTCAATAGGATGGAGGTAGGAGGTGGGGAGGAAGCCATATGTGCACAGAAGCACACTGTGCACAGATACAGAGCCATGTATGCACAGATGCAGCAGCAAGGAAGGAGAAACCGGTGGGGGCCCGTCCACACCATGAAATTTGGTGTAATCCAGCCAGTGCTTAGAAGGTCCTTATCTTCAATGCAATCTATTTTAAGTCTTGGTAACCCAACCTGGAAGGCAGAACAAAGAGCTATTTTGCATCTCAATGAATTGTCCCAAAAAGATTGCATGCCCCTATGCCAGCTCTTAAAGGGGAAGGATATATTGTTTTAAATAGAAACACAAGCAGACAAGATATTTTTTTTCTGTGCCAAACAGTGCTATCAGGGAACCATATACCATAATGTGGTATACCAGTCTGGTTCTTTGCAAAAGAAGACAACTATGGGCTGTCAACACCTCCGAAGAAAGGGAGGGATTGTGTGGTTGCACAATCTGTATAAAAATATAGTGCATCAGGATGGAATATTTCAACACCTTTAACAAGAGTTTTGAAAATGAAATATCTGTAGTTTTTTTTTCTCTCTCCTTCAGAGGCACACAGAACATAATCCCATGTAATTGTGCTCTCCATTGGGCATCCTGGCAACCAGTAGAAACTTTGTACTGCATGCCACAATCATGATTCATTTAACTAAACAGAAAGCAGTTTTAGGATGACAATCAAACTGATAATGGCAACCTTTATGACCAGATTCCAGAACTACTTGTTTATTTGCTGTGAAAAATCTTCCATTCTTACTGGAAAGATATGTTATAGCACCTGAATTCAGCAGTTTGAAACAAAAACATTTATTTAAGGGATTTGTTGTTGTTTAGTCATGTAGTCGTGTCCAACTCTTCGTGACCCCATGGACCAGAGCACGCCAGGCCCTCCTGTCTTCCACTGCCTCCTGGAGTTGGGTCAAATTCATGTTGGTAGCTTCGATGACACTGTCCAACCATCTCATCCTCTGTTGTCCCCTTCTCCTCTTGCCCTCACGCTTTCCCAGCATCAGGGCCTTTTCCAGGGAGTCTTCTCTTCTCATCAGATGGTCAAAGTATTGGAGCCTCAGCTTCAGGATTTGTCCTTCCAGTGAACACTCAGGGTTGATTTATTTAAGGGATAGATAGTATTTAATGGATTAAAAACAAATTACTCTTTTCAAGTAATAATTCATTCTGAATACATAGCCATGAAAATTTATTGCTTAATATTCCATAAATTTATGTTAATGAAAATTAAAATATTACATCCACAATGGATACTATTTATTTTCCATGTTAATTACATTTTGCATACTGCAGAAAAGACAAAGTATAGCAGCAGCATTTTCGAGAATCGTTAAGCACCTTCTTCATTGTATTCGTGAAGGCTTTCATGGCTGGGATCTAATGGTTGTTGTGGGTGTTTTGGGCTCTTTGGCCGTGTTCTGAAGGTTGTTCTTCCTAATGTTTCGCCAGTCTCTGTGGCCGGCATCGTCAGTGCTACTCATTGTCCTCTGAAGATGCCAGCCACAGAGACTGGCTGGTTCTGAAGGTTCTGGTTCTGAAGGTTGTTAGGAAGAACAACCTTCACAACACGGCCAAAGAGCCCAAAAAACCCACAACAACCACTTCATTCATTCATTCATTCATTCATTCATTCATTCATTCATTCATTCATTCATTCATTTTATATCCCACATTTCTCCCTTGGCTTCCAAGGCAGTCACTTAGTCACAATTTTCTGCACAATGGCAAATTGCTTTGTATTTCTACCTCATATAAATTTTAGTATTTTATTATGCTAGTATTTGCAAATACTAGTTTAAAATATGTAAGTCTAGTGCAAAAAAGGTTCCTCCTTTTTCATGAAGAATGTATCATGAACAATGTCTCAATTTTTGGTGATCCTTGTCCTCTATGTCTACCTTTCTACCAGTTCCTGCTTTGTTTCCTGTTATGACTGAGGGTGAGATATTCAAGGGTCAGATTCCATCAGAAAAGAAGACCCTTCCAAAATGAAAAGGAAATTCCATGGGAGAAAAGCGGGGAGAATGTGCTCACACAGCTATCTCATTTGGATGTCTGATGTCTCAGCCCTAGAGATGGGCACAAACTATCAGTTCAGCAGTTTGTCCCAGTTCATTTAGCAACCCCACAGCTATCCTCCACAGCAGCAGTCCCCAACTTTTCGGTCCGCGGACCGGCTGGGGAAGGTGGGGCAACCTCTGTGCTCATGCGCATGCACGAACAAGCATGCGTGCTCTCTCGCACGAGTGCCCTGCTGCCATTTGCACATCTACACGAGTATGCATGTGCTTGTGAGCGTGCACAAACAGTGGCATGGGGCTTGTCTGGGTGCATGCACGCTCCTGTGCATGCGCAAACGACGGTGTGCCACTTGCATGGGCTGCTGGAGCGTGCGCACAGGCACAAACGGGCTGGGTGGGGCTGAGTGCGTGCAGGGGGTGGGGCAGGAGATCTGTTTCAGCGGCCCAGTCTGACTCAGACCACAGACTGGCACCGGGCCGCAGACCAGGGGTTGGGGACCTCTGCTCCACAGTACTTGGAGGAGTTGGGGCAGGGAAGCTGGGGTGCTGCCTCCAAGTGGGTGCCCATGGAAGGGACCAGGGCTCTGCACTACGGAACACTTGTAGGGCCGGTAAATTACCTGAGATGAACACTGAATCGGCAGTCATACCAATCTCAACTCAATCTTTTAACTAAATAAATTTCAAACATCCTTAAGGAGAAATGAAGCATGGTATACAAGGTGAAACAAATATTGATCATTGGTATCAACATCATCATATATCAATGGGAAAATCTGGACTACTCCTAAATAACATCATGCAAGCAAAACAAGAAATTGAAATTGAGTTTTATGCCAAGGAATCTGAAAGCAAGTGAATCCATATCTAAAAATACAACCTTGTCTGTTCCCATACCATATACTTCCCCCATGATAGCATTTGCAAATGGCAGGAATATATTGTCAAAATGAATGGTAAATTGGTTTTTCCATGAATGATAGCTTTCGATGCTGAAATGAAGCACAGCAGGTATAGAGATCTTTCCCAGGTATCAGGCAGTGGTGTTCAATCATGTGTTAAATGAAAGTTTTATAAAGCCATGAACTGCGCCTCTTGGCAGAAATGGCCTCAAATAACTGCAGGAATTTTTGGATCATTTCCCACCAATTTTATATCTTAATAAATGGAAGAGTTTCGATTTTCACAGTGAACTATATATCCTTCTAAGGAAATCCTGCAACACCAGCTGGCAAAAAGCTATGCATGAAGCTGTGTGAGGGAAGGAAAGGAATGGTTTACAATACATTTGGGGGGGGGTTGCTACCCCAAGGCACAATCCAAGTACATCAAGAGGCAGACTTAGAGTGCAACTACACTGCAATTTCAACCCTGGGAAATCAACCCCGAGTGCTCACTGGAAAGACAGATCCTGAAGCTGAGACTCCAATACTTTGGCCATCTCATGAGAAGAGAAGACTCCCTGGAAAAGACCCTGATGTTGGGAAAGTGTGAAGGCAAGAGGAGAAGGGGACGACAGAGGACGAGATGGATGGACAGTGTCATCGAACTATCAACATGAATTTGACCAAACTCCAGGAGGCAGTGGAAGACAGGAGGGCCTGGCGTGCTCTGGTCCATGCGGACATGAAGAGTCAGACACGACTTAACGACTAAACAACAACAACACTGTAATTTGATTTGCAGCCTGGTTTATGCTTGAAATCACAGCCTGTGCTCACAAAGGGGCTGCAGATTGATTCAGGAGCTCACAATTCATACTGGAGGCAATGCAATTCACATTTCAGCTCACAGCCTCTCCTTCTTTCGTTCCTTCCTCTGGTCCTGCCTCTGACGATCTGACAGAGTACCGACAAGTGCGTATATATGTAACATAATGATAACAATGTCCCAGCAACAAGATGATAGGTCGATCTAGTGTTTATCTCATATATGTAAGAAATGTTTTTTTAAAATAAAAATTAAAAATTGCAGGACAATCAGGGGAGAGTAAAGAATGTGGAGGCATCTTTTCCTCGGTCCTGAACATCACACCCCAACTGTCTACATCACCAAAACACCAGCTACAGATACACTCCCCCCCCCATCTTTACAAGAACAGACCACATGGGGAAAATCCCATTTGAATCATTCCAGCTTGAAAAATTAGAATGCATTGTGCCCAGAAATGGATCAGCAGCCAGTGAAGGGGTGGGGGGGTATGTGATCCATATAACCAGTCCCACTTAATAATCTGGCTGCAGCATTTTGGACTCAGCTCAGCTGTTAGAGACCCAGAGACTGTAGGAACTGTAGTGCAAAATGCTCCATGAGTGATTCCGTGCAAGTTCTGCTTTTGAACACACTTCACATTTATTTAAATTAAAAGTTGAATAAAAAATCTCTCTAATTGCAGCCCGCTCTTCTAGACTGTGAGCCGTGGGCAGTTCCCACAACTACTTCCTGTGTTCTCCCTAGAGTCTCTATCATAATGTAATACAACATGCAGTGATTCACAGAGCAGAATTCGCTTCAAGTTCCCCAGATTAGTCCACCCCTTTTTCTTATCAACTGGCACTTATAATCTCGATAACTCACTCTGATATATTAGTAGGAGAAAAAATTAAAAGGTATCATTACTTACAATTGAACAAACAGCTAAACTGCCAAACGTGGCTGACGGAGTTTCAGCAAAGGCCTCAACAGACTAATTGCTTTCAACAGACTGCTAACTGCAAGCAGATAACAAAGAGGGGAGACGACTCTCTTTTGAATCAGAGGCAGGGGAGGAATTATTGGTTACTGCTGAACAGATTTTGGTAACATAATGAGGGATAATTTCTTTTGCACTGTAACCGTAACTTTTCAGTTCAAGGTGGGTGCCTCACTAAATGCGAGAGGAAGCTTAGCCAGAGCTGGCTTGTGCTGTGCTTTCTGCTGCCGCCACGTGATCCATTTATTTTGAGCAGTTCTGGAACTGATTTTAAATATTTTGTATGTTACTATTTTGGATATGTGAGAAGATGAGCACTGATCCAGCATATCTAGGCATCTTTAAAACTATGTGGACTGTTTCCTTCCCTTCAACATGCTGTCACTTAAGCAGTTTTGTAGACAGTGCTGTTTCGATACCAGATGTCGGCTAGACGGTACTTGAGCTGAGGGAAGAAGCAGTGGGAGAGTGCAGTGTTTCAGATTCCGTTGAACGGATGTTGACTCATCCAAGGAGAACTAAAAATGCAAAAACCTTTTGATGTATCCGGATCTCTCACTAAAGCTGAACTGAAAGTGCCACTTCATACCACTGAAGAAAACTGTAAGAACTGTGTTTGGTTTTGCTATAGTACATATCATTTCCAAGACTTAGAACTCCTCGCGCATAAGAGGTCAGGTACACCTCTTTTTCATCCATAGATTTATACTGGAATGGGCCTAGAAGAGGACTGCAGATCTGACCTGCTATGAAGCTTGCAAATTGTGGATCCACATCAGAACTGTTTCTTTTTTGGCAGGCCTTCTTCTAATGCAGTGCTTCTCAGCCTTTGGTAACCCAGATGTTCCTGGACTGCAACTCCTAGAAGCCTTCACCACCAGCTGTGCTGGTCAGGTTTTCTGGAAGTTGCAGCCCAAGAACACCTAGGTTAGCCAAGGTGAAGAACCACTGTTCTAATGTGTGAAGGGGCTTGTCGGAATCATACCTATCGTTCAGGACAAACACGCAGGTAATGTAAAACACCAAAGAGCTTGGAAAAATTACTTTTGGGGGGGGGGGGGTCTACAAATTCTAGAATGCCTCAACCAGCATGCCCAAGTTGTAGTTTTCAGACACTATGTGGAAACTTGTAGTTGACACTTGAAATGGGAAGGGGAGCCCTGCCATTACTGGAGGACATTGCTGGGTGACAGATGACATACTGAATGAGCTACATCTGCATATTGTAGGGCTGGTCTATACCCAGGACTCATCATGTAGGTCTATGAACAGAGCAACCCAAGACATTTTGCTGTCTCAGGCAGATCCTTAGATATCAGACCTGAACATGAAGCCCATCTTTACCTTCCAACGGCCAGTCATAAAACAGAATGCACTAAGTGCAAGAAGTGTAGAGAGATAAAAGCAAGAATTATGATAGCCATATTTCAATAGTTGAGGAAGCAGCTCATCTATAAACACACTAAATTCTAGGACAACACAAAAAAAGACAAATAAAAGATTTGTTTTAATGACCATTCTGAAAGCATCAAGAATGGAAACTGATCTTAACACCAAAAAGAAGTATGTTTCACAGTCTGAGAGTAACATTAGTGTACACAAGGAGCCTCATGGCATAGTGGTTAAACTGCAGTACTGCACCAAAACCCCGCTCACAATTTGGGTTCAATCCCAGAAAGCCAGCTTGAGGTTCACTCAGCCTTCCATCCTTCTGAGGTTGGTACATTGAGCACCTAGCTTGCTGGGAGGGCAATGTGTAGCCTGCATAATTAAATGGTAAATCACCCACAGAATGCTTTACGTACTACAGTATGGGGAGGTATACTATGTAAGCAGCATGCTTTGCTTTGCTTTTTGTTTCACATCCTCTTCGCCATATGTCTGTTACCATTGCTTCCACAGGCAATGTTATCTTCCAGGAGGCACACCCTATTGGTTGAGGATCACCAAGACACAGGAGGTCTTCTCCTGTGCCTTGGTGATTCTCCACCAGAAGGGTGTGCCTCCTTGGTGGAAATGTATGAGGATATCAGGGGAGGTGTGTGTAGCTTTCTTAAATGAATTTTGTAAAACTGAACAATCAGGGAAACAATCATACATTTTACTTTTTCAATATGCAGTCTATTGCATCTTCACATTATATGCAATAATTCACCTGTTAAGTTTTATTTATCTTTCTTTATGTTTGAATTATACTATAATTAATTTAAAAAATAAATGAAGATGTAAATTTATTAAAAGGAGTAAGGATTTTGATAGACTGAAAAAAGGGCTGTAGATCTTAATGAACAGACAGGGTCATGATGAAACAAGCCACTTCTTAGATAATGCAATCCCAAGCCACATTTCGCATAACCTGATATGATCAGCATAAGGCATAGATTACTTTTGTCAACTCAGAATAGCTCTGTAAAGGACACATATAGTTCACTTAATGGAATTATGCAAACTACCCTCCTTGCCACAGTACCGGTACCTGCCCCTGCTAACACCTGGCAATCCAGGGACAACACAGAGTCAAGGAAAACTCCGAGGCTATAAAGCTGAGCTTTTGTGTGGTGTGCAACCCAATCTGGAGTACAGTCATGCCCCGCTTTACGATTACCCCATTTAATGATGAATCCGCTTGACGACGATTTATTTATTTATTTATTTATTTATTTGATTTATACCCCGCCCATCTGGCCTAAAAGGCCACTCTAGGTGGCTATGTTTTTGCAATCACTTTTGCGATCACAAAACGATGGTTTGAATGGGGTTTTTCCGCTTTGTGATAATCGGTTCCCTGCTTCGGGAACCGATTTTTGCTTTACGACGATCAAAAACAGCTGATCGTCAGGTTTAAAAATGGCCGCCGGGTGTACAAAATGGCTCCCCGCTATGTTTAGGAGCCATTTTTCACTTTACAGGCACCCGAAAATGATTGCCCCTATGGAGGATCTTCGTTGGATGGTGAGTTTTCAGCCCATTGGAACGCGTTGAATGGTTTTCAATGCATTTCAATGGGCTTTTTTATTTCGCTTTACGACATTTTCGCTCTACAGCAATTTCACTGGAACGAATTAACGTCATTAAGTGAGGCACCATTGCTGAATCTCATTCCAAAATCTAGATTTTCTACTGACAAAACAGCACCTCCATCTACTGAGGATTTAATTACAATCCATTTATCTTCACCCAGCCCAATATCAGACAAGACAACTTTGAGACAGAGTATTCATTACTGCTTCTCTGTTAGGTGACCAGGAGCAACAGAGCTGAAGGTTATCAGAGTATTGGTGGCTTCTTGCTCCAAAGTTACAAATGACCCAACAGTTTCATGCAAGTATTGGCACTGCAGGCCAAAACCTATGGTGTTGATTCAGCAAAGAACAGAACCACCATAGTAGTGCAGTGCCCTGCCCCTGTGCCCAACCCAACAGGTATTCCAGAAACATATTATGGGTAATGATTCAGAACCCACCACTGGGTTCTAACCAAGAGAACTAATAAGACCTAGTCCCTGCTGTAGGGGTATCAATCAAGCTGGCCAATGCAGTCTTTGTTGTTTCCTAAAAGCCAATTTAAACAGTGCTGAGCCCAGTTCTTGCCTAAGAAGGTAGAACTTCTTCATGACTGTAGTTAGATCTGAATGACTGTTGCAGTGATAACAATGCAAAGCATGGTCACATGGTGTCCACCCTTGAGATAAATTGGAGTGGCATCTCTCGAGTTCTCCTCTTCTGCTAAATATAGACGTCAAAAGCTGGATGACCTTCTCCTGCTATTTCTTATCTGATATGTCGGCTGCCAGAGGCTGAAAGGAAAGTTTCTCAGTCAGGTTACTGTTTAGACAGGCCTAATTCTGTAAAGTACCTGTGAGTTCCTACTGGAATTCAAGCACTTGTTTGTATGTGTGGACAAATAATAAGAGATACTCTCACAATGACATATTTGAGCAAGCTTTTAGTAAGAAAGTGGAGAACAAGGAAAGTATTTTTCATGAAGGATGTTTTATTTTTGTATATTTTGAAATGTGTTTTTAAATTGTTTCAGACTGTTTTGATTTAATAGTTTTAATAAGTGATATGTTTAATTCCCCTTTTAATCTTGTAACCTATTGTATTTTTAACTTTCTTAACCCTTGTCTTTTCAATGTTTTATAAGCTACTTGGGTCCTTTTATGGGGAGAAAAGCGGAATACAGTACTGTATAAACAAAATGAATGAATGTACCAGAAGCTACTTTTGTTGACTGGAATTCCTATGTTGATAGGGAAAATGTGGGAGTTGTAGGAATTTGTAGTAATTATATTAGCAAGGGTGGAGCAAGCTAGTAAGTTTAAAGCTACAAATTAGGAAAAATGATTCAGAATGCTGATAAACTAATATGTTTGTTTAGTTTATTTTTTAAAAAATACATTCAATGTAGAGTATAGAAGTTATATAGGGGTATAAATCTATATGTACAAATGTGTTGAAAGGCATCTTCACAGCAATGTTTTTTGAAAAGGGGGTAGTGATCTAGGAGGAAATGACCTAAGCGGGGGGGGGGGGGAGAGAACGGTCAGTTACAGAAGACCAAGAGAGGCCATGACATTTTATCCCATCACGTTATCTCTGCTTCACTCCCTACTGGTTACTTTAATTACTGCACTTATTTTAAAATGAGTTGTAGTCCAGAAAAGTAACTTTTCCAGGTTCTTACCCAAGCACACACATACAAAAAAGCACATATATTGCACATTGGTCAATTTCTGTCACTGCACATTTAACTAATCTCCAGGATGACAATATAGATAAATATTAAGTGTCTCATATGATTCTAGACCAATTGGAAGTCTTTCCAAAAGGCAGCAAATAGAGAAAATTGTAAAATAGCTAAGTGAAGGAAAGGGAAATCATATGAATGAAACAGATACTGGTTTACTATTCATCTCATTCAAGAATGTGCAACCTCCTCTAGGTGTTGAACGTCAGCCCGCCTCTAGGTGTTGAACATCAACTTCCATCATCTGCAGGCCGACATGCCTAGCAGTAAAGGATGATGGGAACTGCATTCCAGCAACCTCAAAAGTCCTACAAGTGCCCATTTTGCATCCAGACTGGAGACCTGTTCACATTGGCATATACTGGATATGGTATATGGGTCGCTGAGGGTACTGATTGGCACAGAGAAAAAAAAGACCTTATCCACTTGTGTTAGCAGCTCTATCAATGTGAGAGTGACGTACAAGAGATTACTTTTTTTAAAGACAAAACAAACAAAAACGTATACAACAGAAATACAAAAATACAAATACTGTAAATAATACTTATTACATACTAAATTCTAACGTGCACTCCATACCCACGAGACCCCATTTAACAATATTTTTATTATGAACTACCTTTCCAAAATTGTATAGAGTATTCTTTAGTGGCTTTTCCCCTTCCTTTGCCTAACACAAATTCCACAATTTTACCCCAAATACTGTACAATGTTAGAACTTATTTCCCCTCTTTTTATTTTGAGTTCAATACTCAATTTATCGTTTAATGCAATGTCCCATACTTCACTATACCAATCTTCCAATTTAATATATTTTTTGTCTTTCCAAAACCTATTTATTTATTTATTTATTTATTTATTCATTCATTCATTCATTCATTCATTCATTCATTCATTCATTCATTCATTTATTTATTTATTTATATCCCACCCGTCTGGTCTGGTCAACCACTCTTAATATTCTAGCACTTGTCACAAAAATTAGTGATCGATTCATTCTAGTAATAATATGTTATCAAGAATTGACAAGAGGGCAATTTTAGCATTAAAACTGATGTATTTATCAAATATTTCACACATTTCCTTAAAAGTCAGTTCCCAAAATTTCTTAACCAGTTTGCATTCCCACCACATATGAAAATACATACCAGTTTCCTCATCACATTTCCAACATACTTTGGGGTATGCTGGATTTATTATATTTATTTTTACAGGAGTCAAATATCTTAAACAGATTTTGAAAAAAAAATTCCTTTATTCTTGTCAACATTAATCTTAAAACTCTCATCCTCCACCTTTTTATCCAATTCTCTATTTTAATTTCTATCTTTAAATCATTTTCCCAAATTAATTTCAAACCTTCTGTTCCCCATTCTTTTTTCCTCTTGTTCCAAAATTATATTATATATTTTACTTACTATTCCCTTCAACATTGTATCTTGTATATCTTCATGTGATGACAGAAATTGTGAATTACGTATAAGAGATTACATATGCAATAGATACATTCCAATTATTGGTGTGATAGATTTAAATAATTGATAAGCATTTGCGTGCGTAGTCTTGTCTGATAAGATATTGATCTCCCTTGATTTCCTTTGTGTGTAACTATTACTGTGAAACATGAATGTGTTCCCTTCTTCCCTCTCTTCTATGTTCCCTTTTCCTTTCCCTGAACTAAGAAATACGTCAAGACCTTAACCAACTCTCTAAACCTGCTAGTTACTATGTTGGGCTACAATTACCAGAATCCTCCTGACAACATAGCCCCTGGAGATCTTGGCTGATGTAGTCCAACTCCCACAATATCATCCATTTTAGTTCACCTACAGGGACGTGGTGGCGCTGCGGGCTAAACCACAGAAGCCTGTGCTGCAGGGTCAGAAGACCATGCAGTCGTAAGATCGAATCCATGCGACGGAGTGAGTGACCGTCGCTTGTCCCAGCTCCCGCCAACCTAGCGGTTCGAAAGCATGCAAATGCGAGTAGATTAATAGGAACCACCTCAGTGGAAAGGTAACAGCGTTCCGTGTCTAAGTCGCACTGGCCATGTGACCACGGAAGATTGTCTTCGGACAAAACGCTGGCTCTATGGCTTGGAAATGGGGATGAGCACCGCCCCCTAGAGTCGAACACGACTGGACAAAAAAATTGTCAAGGGGAACCTTTACCTTTTACCCTTAGTTCACCTGCAGATAGAAAGGTTCTTTTGAAGGGGTTGTGTGTTCCTTATGCTTAGGGAGGGAGAGTTTAAACAAGGCTTTTATTGTGCCAGCAGTTAAAAGGTGTTTTGCAACTAATGAATTTACTGAGAGAAACAAAAAGCAGACTGGTGGAAAAATCGGGGAGGACAACACAAAGAGGAGGACTACATGGAAAGTATTCATGAAATTTAGTGAAGGAGGTTGGACAATGACACGAGGAAAGCTTCATCTGAAAGCAATGGTATGGTATGGTATCTGTTGTATTTCATATCGTCGCAGGAGAAACATAACATTGAAGGGGGAAAGCCTTCTGAAGCTGTCAGGTTGTACAAAATACAGTTTCTGTTCATGTTTTCTCACAAGAAAAGAGTAAGAGAAACCACAAGGTTCTTTCTAGGCTTTTATATAACTTGACCGCTTTACTGATTCTCTTCATGGCTCAAAACAGCCATGGCTACCCCTGGACCCTAGAAAGTGCAAATGCTTAGAAGCACATATATCTAACAAAAATTACAAGGGTAAGTCCACCTAGGCCAGTGGTCAAGAAACAGGCGTAAATTACCCCAAATGAGGTAAAAATGAAAATCTTGGGGGTAATGAGGACACAATCCTACCCCCTTCCCTCCTCTTCATCCTCCTCCTCCTCCTCTGCCCAGAGGGGGGTCCCCGGCTACCCGATCCCCCCCTTTCCACCCCCTTCTCCGGCCCGGCTGCAACCGAGCCATGGCGGATGGCGGATGGCGACATGCCCCAGTCGGTGGAGTACGGCAGTCAAGGCGGTGGTGGGGCCAGCAAGGCCGGGGCAAGTGGCTGGAGCACCCCAGCCAGGAGGAGCCTCTCCTTCCAGTGCCTGGAGAGGGGGATCGCGGCGGAGGGGGGAGTTGGGCAGCAATGGAGGCGGCGTTGGGCACCCACGGAGGGCGAGCCACTTGCTGCTCTTCGACGGCCACCCAGGAGCTGCCCGGGACTGAGCGCAGCCCCATCAGGTGGCGAAGGCAGAGGTGGCAGCCTGGGTGCGGGCGGTGAGGCTTCAGCAGTGGCGCTCAACTGGCCACATGTGACCGAGATCCTTCCTTTCAAATCAAGGGGCTAATGCCAGCGTATATAAATTTTTTAGGGGGTAAAAGGTAAAAAAAAGTTCCCTGACCCCTGACCTGGGCCAGTTTTTTTCCCCTACCAGTTGTACTCCCCAATTGCACTAAACCCAAATTGTCAGGCCTCATCTCCAGCCCACCAAATAGATAAATAAATAAATAAGGTTTTACCTCATCCAAGTGCAATTGTAAATTGTTAGCATTGCTAACACCACAGGCCAGACATCCTTAAATGAATTTGACACAGTACTACAGGAATACTTAGACTGACTCAGGAAAAGAAGGTGGGGTGCTTAGTTGGCAGGATCTAAGCAAGGCTATAAGTGATGGGAATTTGGGGGTCATAAATTCATAGTATTACCATAAATCAGTAGAAAACTTAGCAGCACATTAATATCAAAATTCTAAGAATTAAAAATGACCTACACTACTGTGCCTTCTGGGTTAATCAGAGCAAGGATGACTTTGCAAATATAAAGGAATTATGGTTATATGCAAGGATTGCATTTTCATAAGTACAAATACAAATAAATTAAGGCTGTGCAAGGTCCAGATCTGTTTTGGAGGCTACTTAAGCACTTTGGAATGTTTCCCTGGATCCAAAGTGATTTGTTCTCTGGATCCAAGTCAATTTATAAATATCCATTGACTTGCATTGAAAAACCAAGGTGGCTATATATATATTGTTCTTGCATTAAATTGTACATCATGAAGAAGGGAGTATAATGTTGGAAGAATTTTCTTCTTAATTCTTTTTAGTTAGCAGAGCATAATTTACAAAAACCATCTACAGAGCACGGGGGAAACATGAAGGAGAATACAGTCAACCCTCAACTTACGAACAGCCCAAGTTACGAACATTTCGACTTATGAATCGCTCTCATAGGAATATATGGACTCAACTTGCAAACTTAGATTTGAGTTACGAAATATTTTCTTTCGTTTTTTAAAAACCTAAGTCATCTTAGGTTAAAAGGAAAAAAATTCTGCCCCTAGTGGTAGGAACAGATTAACCGGCTTTGCATTAGTTCCTATGGGAACTAATGATTCGAGTTACAAACCGCCCCCCGACCTAAGAACCAAAAGCAGCCAGAATGGATTAATTGGTTTTCAGTGCATTCCTATGGGAAATGCTGATTCGAGTTACAAACTTTTCGACTTACAAACTTCCTTCCGGAACGGATTAAGCTTGTAAGTTGATGGTTGACTGTAGCTGAAAGTCCCATCTTCTACCAGTCTCTTTTGCTCTCACATTAATTGGCCCTTCATATATAAAAATTCCTCTACAGATAGCTTAGGTAAAAAAAGAAAAACATCTTTACTTACAGTTCTGGAACTTTACTTACAATCATAAGAATAAAAAGAACAGGAAAATGAAGTTTTTGCCATATAAAAGAAACATCCTCCATGCTTGCTACATGCACAGAGGTCATGAAAGGAGACAGAACAACAAACAAGAATACAAACAGGAAGAGGAGGCAGAGGCTTGTCTCAAGCCTGTTTGTATATGTGAGTGAGTGAGTGAGAAAGAGAGAGACAGAGAAATTTGCTAATTGGTTAATAGCAAGGCATAATTATGATAGACTGTGAAATCCCCTTCCCACTGAAACCCAGTGTTATGTAGCTTGGAAGAGTGTTTCTTTTCTCAAATATATACACACCAAATGGCAGATGGCTTCATGGATTTACATAGTAAGTACCTTTTACAGCAGGGGTTGTCAACCCTTGGTCCGCGGCCCAGTGCCGGTCCCTGGGCTTGCCAGAAGTGGGCCCTAGATATGGATCTCCACCCCCTGCACACACGTGCGGTGGGCATGTCATACTCACAGGGGGGCGTGCCGCTCACGGGGGTGTCACGCTCATGCGGGGGAGTGTGATGCTCGCAGGGGAGTGTCATGCTCGTACGGGGGGCACGAGCCTGACATGCCCACTGCACGAGCGCAGGGGTGCCCCCGCCCCCCGCACATGGAGCTCACTGCCCCCAGCCAGTCCACGGCCCCATAAAGGTTAGGGACTGCTGTTTTACAGGTTCATTTTCCCTGCAACTTGAAAAAGAAAGAAAAGAAAGGGGCTGAAGTAATTTATGTCTCTTTCAATTTGATTTGTCCTCTGGGTACAGATGAGATTAATTCGGCTATTCTGCTTTCATCCAGAACTCATACAAATTGGTTCAAATCAGACTGGTTCAGTTCATAATTTGGAATTTGACAGAATCTGGTGTGCAGACCTCAAATAAAGAAAGAATACTGTATGTGTTGTAAGTATATTAAAGTCACCTTCTAGATTCATGTGTTGCAAAAGTACATGAAAAGTTCTCCTTCAGGGTCATCTGATAATGTTTTCAGACCTATTTGGGGAGAAGGACTCAGAAGCCTTGGGTGGATCTGATCCATCACAGTCCTTTTCAGATACATTTTAGATTTTATCTACAGACTCTAAAAGGGACTAGGCACAATAATTTATTATTTATTATTTTATTTATTTTATTTATATCCTGCCTATCTGGTCGGTTAAGACCACTCTTAAGAAGGGGCTTCCAAATCTAGTACCTAGACCCCAAATAGAAATTTAGCAGCATCTTTCCTGACTTGGGATTTTAGATGAAGAACTTTAATTCTAAAAGGATAACAGGCAATGAACACAGGTAAAATAGCTGCACACAAGAAAATAATAACATACTATTTGTCCTGGGGGGTGAGACCCTATATTTCTCTCTCCTCAACCCCAAGATGGTTTAGTTACTTTTAACTTCAATATTCCAAATCCTTTCTAACTACTGTATAAGCATAGTTTGAAACCCTTCTTCCAGCTACCTTCTAACTCCCTGTGTCCTTCCATCATCAGGTTATTCTCATTCTCTCCTGTTTCTTGTCTGTTGTCTCCCTCTCAATCTTGTGAGAGGCATCTTAAAGTTTCCCTAAAATCTTGCACTCCATAATTCAAAGCCTTGAGGTTGTGAATTCTATAGACATAGGTCTGGGATGACTTCTTTGAATAATTGAGATGTTAATTGATTTCCCAGCTATTTGGCCTATTTCTCTAATTTTTTCCTTGGCCATTTTGCCCAGCCTGTTTAACATACCATAGGGGAATTACTTCCCAAGTAGCTTGTCTGGTCTCTCTTTGACATGGATGTTTCTTCTGCTCTCTGCTCTCACAGGAACTAAAGTTAAGTAAGAAACACCATTTATACAAGGAATGAAAATTGTATCAAGACATCATTTAGGAATCCCATCCATTGCTCCACAGGTGGACCCACCAGACATACTTTTCCAGAACCCATCTCTTAAAACCCAGAGCCAGCTCTAAATGTGCTTGTTTTTCCTTGGGCTCACTCCAGCCAACGTCTATTTTAATTTCCCTTACAATTCAATGGGGAAGATTTAAGGTCACTATTTTAATTTTACACTGTAAGATTTGTGCATGTTTCTTAATTTCAGATAGACTGTGCCCCCTTAACTATCCCAGAGCTTCTGAACAACAACACATCTCTTGGCACGTGGAAGGATTTTTTTTCTTTTGTCCACAGCTCCCAGAATTCTCCAGCCAGCAAGGTTACTGACCATTCCATCTCTAGGATTCTGGGAGTTGTAGTCCAAGAGAAAGAGAGAAATAAGCTTTTCCAAATTCTTGTTTTCATCCTCTCCAAAGCCCTGGTTATAAGTTGGCTTGGCTTTTTTAATATAGCTGAATATATTCTGTCATTTTTTTAAAAATGACTTCAATTTCAGCATCACAGCTAGGCTCTGCACAAACACAGAGAATAAAATGCGGCAAGAGTCTGCTTGCTACTTTGCTGAACCAGTTTGGTTGGAAAAGTTCAACAGGGTGTTAAGTGCACTTCAGCTCATGGATTTCAAAGTCAATAGATATATCATGCTTAACTCCGTGGTGCTTGGTTATGGCCAAAGTGGAATGGGTTTCGGTTTTTGTTACTGTTGTTTTGTTCTTGCTTATCAAAGTAGTAAATAGAGAATGATCCCAACAGCATACTAGACTGATCGTCATAGAAAGGAATCCATCTTTCAGGCTTTGTTTAACGTGCAGCAATTTGCAGTGCTTGTATTTTTACATGATATCTAGTCAAATGTAATTCTCACTGAGGCTCACTTCAAGGTAAGGGTATGCAGGGTTGTAGCCTGAAGGTTAATCTGGATTAACCGTCTACAATCCAGCACCTTCCAGAGCTACAATTCCTATGCTCTGTCTCATGCTCGCTGAGGTGATGGGCAATGTAATTCAAACAATGTCAGGTTGGTTACATTGACCTAGACCAAGTGGCTTTTTTTTAAAAAAATGTGCCATCAAGTCAATTCTGATGTATGTCAGTCCTTTTCAGAGTTTTCCAGGTAGAGAATACTCGTACATAGTTTACCAGTCCCTTCTTCTGGGTGTGCTGTAGGACTGAGTGTCTTGCCCAAGGCTATACATGTTGGTTCTACTCACAGGAGGCTCTCCTAAACCACTGAGCTATTCAGCCAGCTATTCTCAGCTTTGGGTCCCCAGATATTGGTGGAGCACAACTCCCAGAGTCCCTACCCACTGGTCATGCTGGCTGGAACTTTAGGGACTTGAAGTCCAACAACATCTAGAGACCCAAGGCAGAAAACTAGTGATCTAGTGTCTACAGGTGTCCTCAACCATTTTTGTTTAAAATAATTATACTTTTTAATACACCTGGACAGCTATTCAACGAACACCTCCCCGTCACTTTTAATTTGCCAGGTTTCTCTTCTCTGACACAGGAGGAAAAAACTTTAGAAGGGAAAAAAGGGTGCTGTCACGATGGTTTAGGAAAATCTCTCAATGTCATCCCTCCAAAGTATTCCACAGCATGAAGCATGAACAGACATTTAACAAAATGCACAGTGTAGGTGACAGACATTTGATAGCTTTATGGAAAAAATCGACATGTGAAATTTCCCACTTCAATGAGGGTTTGTCCACAGCCGCTTGCTACGTGCTGTCCACCCATCTCAGCAGTTCTGCCGAAAAACCTCTGTTGCCTTCTGCCATGCACCCTAAAATGACCATTGGCTCCTATATTTTTTTACTGTCTGGAAAGCTATTCCTCTGTAAATATCATCTGCACTGTAGAAAAGGAGCATCATATTGCTATGCCTATCAGGAAACAGAGGCATATTTAGCTCACTGCAAAAACAGATTACACAGAAAATTAGATTCCCCACGTGGGAACTGGTGTTCAGTTGCCTGGAATCTCACCTGCACTTTCTTTCCTGCCTTGATTTGATACTAGGTTGTGCAATTTTTTTCTTCCTACATTGAAGTTTGTACACACTTTTCATTCATTTCTCCTAATAGATGTATTTATGTGTACATTTTACCTAATTTACACATTTTTCCCATTGACTAAAACTGTTTTGTTTTGTTCCGCATTTTAGCTATTTCAGTTTTAAAATATGTAGAATTGAGCAAATTTATCAGGAAGCTGTCCAGGTGGGAAACAGGCAGACTAGCAGGTACAGAATAGACAAACTGAATGGCTAGCAGTCACCTGTAGCACATCTAAGACCACACAGAAAAACCTGAGGCAGATTTCACCCAAACAACAGCCTAGGCCTACATTTTGTTTCCAAGCAGAAGGGAAAACTATTTGGGAGGCAGGGAGAAATATTTTTCTTTTTTTCTGCCACTCTGAATCTTCAGAGGTTTATCATATGGAAACCAAGAGACTGTCTGTTTAAATTGCTGTTCCAAACTGTCATGAATGCTGCCATGGGGTATATCTGAAAGTAATTATCAAGGTGCAAGCATCTCCATTTCTACCCTACAACTGGATTAAGGTTTTGCATGAAACCCCTTGGAAGATAAACCTCCAAAATTACATGCCTGTACCAAGAGATGGTCCATTTCCAACATGGAGGCAGAAGCTAAATTCCTGAGACTATCATTTGGAGGAGATGCCCCTTTGGACTGGAAGGACTGTGTTCTCCCATAAAGACCTGATCTTTACATCTTTGGAAGAGGCCTTGATGGTAGTGCCACAACCTACAGGGTATTTCTCATAGGTGCTAAAGAGCTTGCATAGAGCCTTTCCTTAGGCCAGTCATAATGCCATTATGTAACCATTGTCCTATCTGAACTCTGTCAACTATCTGTGAGCTTGTAAGGTTAATAAAAGCACAGTCCTCCTGGGGGCAGGGCAGAGAAGACTTTTCACTCTGCTTCCTCAGACTCGTCGGCCATCAGGAGCACTGCTGGCAGACATCCCTGTGTGTGGCTTACTTCTTTAACTTCTATCTCTAAGAGACTATTTGCTATCCTAATTACTTGTGATCACAAAGCCCATCAGCCTTCTCAACATGAAACATTGTACTGCCTCTTGGCAGAAGGACATGTGTCACAACCCCTATGTAAATTCTCCCCTTCTCTCTTCACGTCATTATTTTTCATTAATAGATCAGATCTTGGCCATAGCCAAGTCCGCCTTTTACTAGCTGAGGCGCATTGCATGCCTTCACCCTTATCTCAAGAGGAAATCCCTCACAACACTGGTCCATGCACTTGTAATTTCAAAAACAGACTATTGCAACACTGTCTACATGAGGCTGCCCTTGAAGGCAGCTCAGAAGCTGCAGCTGATGCAGAACGCTGCTGCCAGATTGGTTTCTGGAACATCTCCATACGACTATATAACTCCTGTCCTGGCCCATCTGCACTGGATGCCTGTATGCTTCCAGGCCAAATTCAAGGAGCCTATGTTGGCATTTAAAGTCCTTCATGGTCTTGGACATTGTTACCTGTCTGAGCGTCTCTCCCTCAAAATATCTTTCCATCCTACCCATATCTCTTATATGGGGATGCTCCAAGTGGCCACCTCAGGGAAGGCTCAGAAGTCTCTCACCCATTACCAGGCCTTCTCTGTAGTGGCCGTTTCACTCTAGAATTCCCTTCTACCAGAGATGAGGCTGGCCCCATCCTTCCTGGGTTTTAGGAGGCAACTTAAGACCTGGCTGTTCTCCCAAGCTTTTCTGTAGCTTGTCCCAAAGTAATGCATTGTATCCCTCTTATTCCACTGACCGCAAATATTTCTTTTGCAGCCTACATATCTCTCTTGTTTATTCCACCCTAGGACCATGCTTATTGTGGTCCTGGAATCTGGATTTCTTTCCCTTTGATGTTTTTCATTGTTTTTTCTATTATTGCTATAACTTCTTGTTGTCTTCTGCCCCGAGTAGTAGCTTTGTTACTACTTGAGTGGGATAAAAATGCAAGTAAGTAAGTAAGTATTATGTACATGAAGAAATTTGCCAAATTTCTCACTGATTATCCCCTGCCTGTGGCTTCTCGCTCCAGCCGATACTGTGGTAAAAATGACTAATAAAGGAAGAAACAGTAGGCTAGTTCAGAAGCTAGAATATCTTTCTTGCGTCCAACGCAGCTCACTGAGATCCCATCTGACCTAGCAAATAATATGCCTCCCAGCAATAAATAAGCACATCAGCTGGCTGGAAAAGTTATCTGTGCTCTTACACAAATCAGCACTGGAAAAGGTATAGGTAAATCACATTAGAGTTTCCTTTCTATGCACTATTGCATTCCACAAAGTTGCTATGTGCGTGTAATTTTCTAGCACCACAGCCCATCCAGATACCTTCAAGTCTGTGAGATTACTTATTCTGTTTTGAACTACTTAAAATATAACCCCTCTTCTTCAGCATTCTGTTTCGGCCCCCAAACGCATTGCCCTGTGCATCCTTAATGAGAGTCATTAGCACTTTTTGTAACAATGTCATAAATGCTTGTCGACTCAGTTCATGGCATTAAAGGCTTTCGTTGCACAGGGCTCCGATTTTTGAGAGCAACTACAAAGGGATAATCTTCATGCCAATCAAGTACCATTAAATACAGAAGCTTGAGAATGGGCTTGCAGTACTATGAGACTGCAATCATTTGCTCTCATTATACTGTTAAAAGTACTCATAATAATTCCATCAACAGGCATCACAGTCAGTAAATGGAAATAAAAGACATATCCCTTTATTTGCACATGATGGCTTCTGCTGAAATTCAGAACTAATTCAAATAATGTTTCAGCATTAAGAACACATGATTAGGTCATATTTTTGTACTCCATGCATACTGGTTTTAAATGGCAATTCTCAAGCTGTGGGATATCCCCCTTCCCCAGTGGGTGTGTCAAGATTTCATGGCACATCTGTGCAGTTCGTAAAAACATAAGTGGCTCCTTATATTAAATCAAACCATGTCTGATCTGATCTAAAGGGACAGTTGTGGCAGCGTCAGTGGTTCTGCTACTATATCACTTTCCTTCAGCTGAGGAAGTTGTTTCCCCTCTTCCAAACAATTTTTCTATTTTTTTTCTTCTCCTTATGTTTGCATAGGTTAGTGCAGTACCAGGTAAATGCTATGTCACGGGGGGGGGGAGAGAGAATAAAAAGAGGATGAAGGGAAGGGGTGGTCTGAGTGAAAATCACTGGTCTCAACAAAGATGGTTCTTATACTTACAGTTACAAGTTTCTTACTCTGCCCCTATGGACACCTGCAACACAGTAATTAATGCTGGATAACTCAGTGATTTAAGTATCTGGCTGTGGAGCTTAATTGCCCACTGTTGGGAGTTCGATTCTACACTGTGCCTCCTTGACTGCGGCTGAACCCGATGATCCATAGGGTTCCTTCCAGTTCTGCAGTTCTAAGATTATGGTTATTATATTATTATATCTCTATGGATGGCTACAGTCATTTCACTCAGGGAAACCAGTAGAGACCCAGTTCGAAAAATTTTGAGGCAAACCACTCCCACCCCTTTGTAGTCTTTTGATTCTTGGTCAGAGTTACCCTTGTGCTAACCTATAAAGGAAATTAGAGCAAGTTATTTCTTGTCCCCTTCTTTATTAAAGAAAAACCTTCCTGTATGAATCTTCGAAAGCTTGTTCACAGCCTTTGTCACTGCTGAAATCAATTCAGTGACAGCCCTGGAAAAACATTCAGAAGCGAACAGCCAGAATATGTTTTGCAGGCATCATAAGAATACCCTGAGGAGGAATTTAATGAGAAAGAACATAATAGGGCTTTTGCGGAAGACTGATATTACATGCCTTTTATCTCAATGGCTTCCCCCATCCCACAAAGTGTTTGTCTAAAAGGTCTTTTGCAAAAATATTTCACACCAGGGCAAATCCTCTTTTATCCCAAAGATTATTCTTTACAATATTTTTCCCCAGAATAATGAAACTTCTGGCTTGGTTTCCACTTATTTACAATGATTAGAATTCAACCCTAGCTATTGAGTTTATAAATATAATATAAGTGAAATAAAATAAAACAGCACCCTGATGGCAGTCTACAAAATGTCTTCCCTACCCACCATGGCCTTTCTGGAATTGTTTTACCTAAACACTGTGTTTTTTTTCTATTTAACTTTTTATTCACCGCTAATGATTAAAGTGGTAAGGGACGTGGTGGTGCTGCGGGCTAAACCGCAGAAGCCTCTGTGCTGCAAGGTCAGAAGACCAGCAGTCGTAAGATTGAATCCATGTGATGAAGTGAGCTCCCGTCACTTTGTCCCAGCTCCTCGCCAACCTAGCAGTTCGAAAGTATGTAAATGCAAGTAGATAAATAGGTACCATCTCGGTGGGAAGGTAAAATGGCATTCCTTAGTCACGCTGGCCACGTGACAACAAAAACAGTCTTGGGACAAGTGCTGGCTGTACGGCTTGAAAAACGGAATGAGCACCACCCCCTAGAGTAGGACACGACTGAACTAAAAATGTCAAGGGGAACCTTTACCTTTACCTAATGATTAAAGTGGAGTTTTAGTGAAATGTTTCCATTATAAATCCAGCATTCCAACTGAGGAGATGCAAACCATGCACACCATTTCAGAACAAGACATTTAAAGTATTTTTGTTCTAATGGTTGATATGCATTTATCTAGAAACAAGTCCTATTGAACTCAGTGGTACATACTCACATGTCTAGGCCTGTGTTGTAAATATGGAAGGTTTGGTTAGCTCCATTCCTTTTACTAAAGGAAAATAAAGAAAATGAACACTAATGTTCCAACCCATGCACAACACAAATTCATACCTCCATTATAATACCCATCCAGCTCCTGTTGATGGATATATCTATGGAGCCTGAGTGTACTTATATTTTGGACCAGTATGTGAATGGCTATTGTATAGCTCAATGAGGTAGGTTTCTGGCCACAGAGTCAAAAGCTGGGAATTCATTTCCCAACTGTACATCCCAGCCTTGGGCAAGCTGCACAGTCCCAGGATGCTCTCTGAAAACAGGAATGCTAAACCACTTCTGAGTGCTTTCTATCTAGAAAACTGGAAACAGTTATCATAAGTCCAATTTGACTTGACAGTACACTATTGATGATGATGATGATGATGATGATGATGGCACTGTCAACATTGGAAAGCCAATATCAGAAGCCCTCTCATGTTCAAACATAGATGTGAAAGAGGAAAATGCCTTTTGACACAGACAGGGAACCAACCATAGCATATCTTGTAAAACCTATTGACTGAAATGGTCAGACCATACCAGCAGTAACCAAAAGACTGTAGGACAAATCTGATCCATCCATTTCCAATTACCTTGAGAGTTAATTACCTGCCCACTGAACTTGTAGTGATAATACCTTAGATTAAGAAAAAAGATAGACCCAGGAGATGTATGGCAGCAAGATCGGCGCTTTGAAGCTGTCAGAAGCAAATTGTTAATGGGACAACAGCTGGAGAAAGGCCTTTCAGTGGCATTTGGCACATTTCAGAATTGCAATTGCAATGCAGTTTTGCTATCACTTTGTATAAATTTCTAGAAAACATCCATTTTAGCCTATGGTGGAGATGCACATTTCACTGGTATTAAGACATGTTTTATGACCATTCGTTACCTAGTGCAGTGGTTCTTAACCTTTGTTACTCAGATGCTTTTGAATTGCAACTCCCAGAAACCCCAGTCAGCACAGTTGGTGGTGAAGGCTTCTGGGAGTTGCAGTCCAAAACTCCTGAGTAACCCAAGGTTAAGAACCAGTGACCTAGTGCAGTTCCATTTGTGTCCAGCTAAAAGAATCTTACATAGTAGGTTTGGAAAGATCTCTCTGCAGTAGACAATAATATGTTTGAAAAATTGTTCTTTAGATTGCAACTTCCAAAACGCTGGCTGGAGGATTATAAGAGATCTAGTCCAAAAATGTACTTTTTTCAAACTCCATTTATAATAATGTCAGTACTGTATTCATATCTCTTTGGACAACAGTCTGCCCAAACACTTTACAATGCTCCTTTCAAAAATCTTGGGGTTTGGGGCACCAGACTCTGTGTAGTTCAAAATCTGTGTATAACTCTTACGCCTCTCCAAAAGCTTACTACAGAGCATAAACAGTGGATTAACACACGCACTTCATCCAACTGTGTCAGCTTCACAGCATGCCTCAGCATCCTCCCCAGTTGCCACATGGAGCTGCCATAACAGGAGAGGGAGTTGGCCAGGCTGCCGCCATCAGACCAGCGGCTGCCACACTGACAACAACAGGGATCCAGGTAAGTCTGAGACTCACCTTTTTTCAGACCACTTCCTGGAGAGAAATATCAGCACAGTTGTTATTGAATGTTTGTTTGTTTGTTTCTTGAAAAACCCATGTATAACTAAAACCATGCAGTTCAGATCCATGGAATTCAGGGGAGAAGTTTTTTATTTATTAATTAATTGCCAAAAAAAAAAAAATTCTGACTTATGGGGACCCTTTCCAGGGTTTTGCAGGTAGAGAATACTTTACAATTCCCTTCTTCTGGGGTTGCCCTAGGATTGTACAACTTGCCCAGTGCTGCACAGGCTGGCCTTTCTCTTGGGAGGCACAGTGAGGAATTGTTCTCGCAACCTTTAGCTCTGCAGCCAGTTACCAGGAGTGTTTGGCATCCTTTGGATATGAATCCCAAGTCCGAGTCTGAGTCTTTGGTATCAAGGCCCTAGTCCCAAGCCCCAAGTTGAAGTTCCTATTAAAAACAAGCTTTTTCCCCAGAAGAAAAGGGAGGGGTGGGTGGGCTCCAAATCACAACTTGAGTCCTAGTACAGTATACTGAAAAACAAAACCTGAGTCGAGCCCAAGAACTCACCAGTGTGACTTAGGTCTGACTTGACAATGAGTCTTGCAGTTACCCAACTTACTGAGCTATCCAGCCACTTTATAAACAACAGTTAATGTTGTTAGGGCCTTCTGGCTCCACTTAATCTTTAGCAGTTACAGTTCTGTAAGTCCCTTCATAAATAATTTCATTTTCACTATCAGGTGTTTTGACTATTTTTCACCAGGGGTGCAGCAAATTGTCAGCTTTCATCAACCTTGATGAAGGTTAACAACTGTGGGCAAACTTTGTGTCACAGTTAATGTGTTACTACAAGTTCATTCCGTAATGAAATCCATTAGTGTTCCAAAGGCATGATTCAGACAGGCCTTGTCTGAAAAATCAGACTTGTAAACAAAACAAAGCAAGCTTGTTTACAAGCTATGGAAGATGAGAAAAACTCTTGCTGTGATAATCAGACATTAGAAGTTCGTTTAGTCGTTTAGTCGTGTCGACTCTTCGTGACCCCATGGACCAGAGCACGCCAGGCCCTCCTAACTTCCACTGCCTCCCGGAGTTGGGTCAGATTCATGTTGGTTGCTTCGGTGACACTGTCCAGCCATCTCATCCTCTGTCGTCCCCTTCTCCTCTTACCTTCGCACTTTCCCAACATTAAGGTCTTTTCCAGGGAGTCCTCTCTTCTCATGAGATGGCCAAAGTATTGGAGCCTCAGCTTCAGGATCTGTCCTTCCAGGGAGCACTCAGGCTTGATTTCCTTTAGAACTGATAGGTTTGTTCTCCTTGCAGTC
Source organism: Pogona vitticeps (assembly GCF_051106095.1). NCBI lineage: Eukaryota > Metazoa > Chordata > Lepidosauria > Squamata > Agamidae > Pogona > Pogona vitticeps. The sequence continues at coordinate 35,442,249 of NC_135783.1, forward strand.
CAGGGGACTCTCAAGAGCCTCCTCCAACACCACAATTCAAAGGCATCAATTCTTCGGCGGTCAGCTTTCTTTATGGTCCAGCTCTCACTTCCATACAACACTACAGGAAAAACCATAGCTTTGACTATTCGGACTTCTGTTGGCAAGGTGATGTCTCTGCTTTTCAAGATGCTGTCAAGATTTGTCAGTACAGTACTTAAAGTATTTCCTCTACTAATGGTGGGTTACCTGTAATATAAAGTCCACAGAGCCCCTTGTAATCACATCTGCAGAACAGAAATATCTGGTTTCTGCCCATTCACTGGGTATTGCCACTCTGCTGATGAAATGGCTGTGGGAAGCCAGGGCCAAATGGAAGATGGACCTACAAGTCAAGACTGAGAAGGGAGAGAAGATGGAATGAGTACTCATTCATAATTAGAATATCTAGGGGCTCTAAAGTGGAATATAAATACTCAAAATAAATAAATGGAGCCACCGTTGATGCATAACTGTTGTTAGGTCAAGGTATGCATGTGTGGTGCCTACACTCCATGAGACAAAACAACTCAACAAGGATTGTGGCTAAAAAAATAATTCACGTTTTAAGAGGCTTTAGCCACATTACATGAAATCACTGGTGAATTCGATGAGAAAGATAAAAATATAGTACTAGCCTTATTTGCTATTCCATACATAAGACTACGTGGTGGGGAGGAGAGATGATGATTGTTTCAGCATGAGAACCACGGGTGTAAGCTGTATTTTAGAGTAACAATTGATTTTTCCAGTAATAAAGACTAATGAAATGATTTGTCAAGTGTTCCAGATCAATTGTGCCATCTAGCAGCCTTCTCTGTTTAAAACACAATTAGCTCCTCAAAATTCCGATAATATATTCAAGAAGAGCCAATTTTCTGTGGAACTCTCTCACCATACTTTTCAGACAGGCTAGCAGAGGTATAGACAGAAGACAACTCTTGATTTGCTGGTATACATGTAGGTGATCTGCAGGGCTTCCTACCTTTAATAGCAATGTGCTAATTGCTTGTCTTTTAGCCTCCGTATTTCCCTCCTGGAGATTACAGCCAAGAGATCAGAAGAATGCCGAGACTCAGAAAAATGTTGAGGAAGGAACTAGGGAAGTGTTAGAATATATAATTATGCAACCCAGCATGTATGTATATATATGCATATATGTGTATATAAAAATGAATGAAATTTATTATTTACGTAAGACAATATGTGTAACCATCCAGATTCAGCCTAGTGTCAGCCAATAGGTGCTTAGAGAGTTTACTGTCAGATATGAGAAAAATTGTCAGTTAATACAGTATGAGGGTTGTCTGTTGGTATGTTAGGTGTTCAGTTAGGACTGTTTGCTCCCAAAGTGTCTCCTGTTAGTATGTTACTAAGGAAGATGTTAGAACTGTCTGATGAGGGTCTCCTACGAAACTGTTACAAGAAGTCTGTCAAGCACAAACCAAATCTACGTATACTAAGTCAAAATGTTGATTGCTGTTAGTTTATTCTTCAACAAATGTTAAGTAAAGATTTCCAAGTTTAATATGACTGAAAGATTATATTCTTTTATCTGCTGCAACAAACATACTGTATATGTATCAAGGGAGAATATTCGTAATCTGTGTGGTTTTTCATACTCACTCTTAATCTGCTGTGCATAAACTCTCAAAATATTTCAACAAAAAGTTCCTGAAGCGTAAGGATACGCCCTTGGAAACCAAAGTCAAGATCACCCACACCATTCTATTTCCATTTACTATGTATAGATATGAAAGCTGAACAAGATGGCCAAGAGGAAAAAAAATTAGAATATACTGTTGGAGGAAAATTTTGCAAATATCACTTACATTTGGCAATAACGGATTTCAGGTATACGCCAGCCATCTGTTCAGCTCCCTGGATGCTTGGAAAACAAGATCAACAGCCTTAAGTATTCCTTCCTGCCAACTTATCCATGAAATGAATAATGTTGAGGTCAATACCCCTACCTGAGATGTGTAAAGTGGGTGGAATCCACACATGAGGGAAGGAGCATGGTAGCCCTGCTCTCTGCCATTGGGCCTTCAACCAGAGAAACACAAATGTTCAAATGGAATTCCAAGCCACATAGAGGCTACCTGGATAGAACAGACTCCCTCTCTTCAGATTGGTTCATTTCCACAGCTAAAGCAATAACAAAAGGCAGAGCTATCATGTTTGCCTCATCAATTGTGTTCCCCAGACATTCTAAGCATTCCAGAATAGGGCCAAGGACTCTTCCTTCCTAAACATGTAGAATCAAACAAATGAGTTCAGAGAATCATAAGCTTGTGCAGACAATGATTATCCTCATCACCTAACAACTATTCCAGAAGATCATATGGACAATGATCTGAATATAAGTGCTATAAATGCAGAGCTTAGAAAAGTTACTTCTTACTATAAACCCCAGCATTCCTTCAGTAAGTGTAGCTAATTGGTAACATGTCCAAACTTTATATAAATGTGTTTGTCTCCACTGATGAAATATAACAGTTCTCCTACCTAGTGGGTGACAATTTTCCAGCAACACTTTTTAAATCACACTTTCTAAACATTTATCTTCTGAATACTATATACTGAATGCAGATTGGCACCAGAAGACATCAGTATAAACAGATGATCCCCCACATATCATTATATTTTTGCTGAATAAAATAATTCTGGCAGGAATTGAAACTTTAGAATCCTTGTGGCTGTTGTCCTCAGTGACATTTTCATATGCAAAGCAATTTAAAAGTGAATTGATTAGCTTAACCTCTGGCACAGGAGATAAAAATAATTTGCTTTGACTCTTGGCTCACTGGGCTACATCTGGCAAAAATGATATTGTAATGACCTCAGAGGCAAATGACACAAAGTTGTCACATCATTTTCAACACCCAGATCCTCTCTCTCATAAAATAAATGAAGTTAGCCTTTGAATAACTTATAGATATATAGATTTCTTGCTAGATCATTAGGGAATAATATGAAATTCACAAATCCCATCTCCTTGGAACATTCTACCCAAATTTCTCTTTCTAAAAATGTTAACTCCCAAGAAGACGCTTATTATATTTTTCTATCAGCTTAATCATGGGCCCTTTGATAACCCTATAGTTCTGGGTAGGTCTCTACCTGTTTTATTTCATACAATATTTCTTTCCATGGATAGTAGTTAGTATGCCTGGCGCTACTATTAGGCAGAAAAGAGTGGTTACCTCAGGCAGCAGATGCTACAACTTTACTGTTGTTTCTTCTGAATACCCTGATTATCTTTGGGTGACAATTGAAATGTATATCCCAAAGAATTTGCCTCAGTCACTAACCTAGATTGCTGTTGCCACAAGCATGATGGAGAATGCTATCCTGTCTCCAGTGCTGAAATAATATTTCACCACAACCCTATTTAGCCTCTCTTAAATGAAATAGGCTGCCATCTTGTATTTTGCCAGAGGCAGCAAAATGTCTCAGTTCAGCCATTATAGCTAAGCTTGTGCATGATATTTATTTGTTTGTTTGTTCGTTACACTTTTATCAAATCCATCTAGTGGCATTGCCACTATTCTGAGCAGCATTACATACATAAAAATAAAAACACCATACACACACACTCACCCCAACAACCAGCTCTCTCAACAAAGAGAAAGTACCCAGAAAGAAAAATCCCCAGAAGTGACAGCAGACGGAAAACAAAGAAAACCTTTGGCAAACTGATGCCTCACCTGAGATCTCTGCTGGAAGCAACGCGTATGCAGAGTCCCCATAAGGAGATATAACAAAAGAGAATTGCCTTTCCACATCCCACCAGCCTCATGGGCATATCTGGTGAGGACTCAGGACAGAGCCTTTTTGGTGGCCGCTCCCAGGCTATGGAATGTTTTCTGAGTGAAGCTGAGCTGACACTTTCTCTATTGCTCTTCTGGCAACGATCAAAGACCTTTCTTTTCAATGAGAACTTTGTCTTTTAAAGGAGTGTTGTACAGTACTTCTTTCTCTTTCAGTTTTTAAATTGTTTTAAGGTAATGGTCGCTCAACACTGTTGGGTGCTTATTTTTGTTTTAATATTTTATTTTTAGTTGTAATGTTTTCTAAAAATAATTTTCTAACCCACCTTCAATTCTCACATGGGGAGGAAAGCAGCATATAAAATAAACTAAACTGAATTAGATTAAATTAAATTAATTTAATTACTTATGGCCAGAATGTAATGGTATATAGAACTAGAACATCAAGCACTTACCTTCAGAGAAGAATCAAATGGTAAGTATTGTGGTGACTTTCTAGTTCTGCAGAATTTACTTGTGACTGTGAGACGTTAATTATAACAATCTTTCTGCTCTTTTCCATGGAGGAAATATTGTTTGTTGCTAATTCTTAGATGAATTATGAAGCCATCAGTGGGTTGGTGTGGGAGGCAGGAAAGCCCATTGCTTTTAAAGATGCTTTAAAAGCCCATTTCTTTAAAAGATTTTTGACAGGTGTCTGAAAAAGTATTATATCCACACTCAGTTACATTTGCTGATCTTAAAGGTGTCATGTGGCATTTGTTTTTGTTTATGCAGAAACAGACTAACACAATGGCCTCTCTGAAAAACAACTACAGTACATTGTTTTCATATTTCTATGGTGCTTTCTTGCTAGATTATTGATTGACTGACCACAAGATTGAAATATTTTTACCCCACCTTTTCTTTAAAAAGACCCAAGGCAACTTACATTATTAAAAGAAAATATTAAAACTAACAACAGTAATTATACAAATGTAAAAAGGATCAAACAAATAAGATACAAAAAAAATCATAAGCAACACCAAAACACAAGCAAAGCAGTAATGCATAACAATCCATCTAAAAATCACACACAGGTAGCTAGTTACTGAGGGCTTGCCTGAAGAGAAAGGTATTTCCCTGCTTGCAGAAACAGAGCAAAGATGGGGCCAGTCTGGCCTCCAGTGGAAGGGAGTTCCAAAGTCTAGGAGCAGCAACAGAGAAGGCCCTCTCCCATGTACCCACCAATCATACCAGTGAGGGTGGTGGGACCAAGAGAAAAGCTTCTTTTGATGATCTTAACACTTGATCAGGCTCATAAAGGGAGATGCAATCCTTGAGATAGCTTGGTCCAAAGCTATTTAGGGCTTTATAGGTTAGTATCAACACCTGGAATTCAGCCCTGAAATGCACTGTTAGCCAATGGAGTTGCTGTAACAGGGGAGTTATGTGGTCCCTGTAACCAGACCCAGTCAGAAATCTGGTTTTTGTGTTTACCACAAGATTGTCTGTCATAGAATGCACCCTTCCCACAAAGTCTTTTTTTATTTTTTAGTGCTAAACCGGTACAAATACCATTATGCCCAAGGGCTCATAATGGCTTTCCTAGCAAAAGTCAGTGCTCTCTGGTTTATGTGGTCCTTTACTACCCTGTTTTCCCCCCAAAATAAGACCTAACCTGAAAATAAGCCCTAGTATGATTTTTTTATACAGAGACGGACCAATGAACTTTGCACCTGAAGTACAGAGAGATGCCAGGAGACTTCTTCACTTATTGGCTTCCATGGAACTGCGGTTATTTCTGGGTTAGACAGGGGCAACATTCTTCTAGCTGAGTTGCCTCCATCTGACCTGCAAATAATTGAGGTCAGACAGTTTCAATTCAAGTAAAAAGAGGCGGGCAAAACCCCACCTTGTTCAATCTATAGTTGTTTTCTGTGTTTCTCAGCTCAGGCTAAATAGACCTAAAGCAATGTGTGCACACCTGAAAAAACAAAAATTAAAAGGTAAAGAATAATAATCATGTGCTGTCAAGTCAATTCTGACTTACAGGAACCCTTTTCAGGTCACTGTATGTCAGAAGTCACCCTATTACACATCATGGATTAATCTGTTTCCTATCCTGATCAGATTTCTACATTTTCATTTTCAAACTAATTCTGTCCCATTTCCATATCAATTTATACAGCGTTTTTAAAATTGCCTTATTTAGGGAACTCCTGTTCATGTGTAAGTGCCACTCCATAGTGCTGATGGTGTCACCTGCTAGACCAAAAAAATGGCCAAAATCTTACTTGCTCCCATTGGTGTAATGTGAGTCTCGGTGGTAAATGGTCACTAATAAAGTCAACAGAGACATTTACTAGATTACTCAGTGGAGTGAAAAAATTCCAACACATTTCGCCCACTCTGGCCGCATTGCATTGGCTGCCCATCAGGTTCCGCATCGACTTCAAAGTGTTAACGCTTACGTATAAAGCCCTAAACGGTTTAGGGCCTCGATACCTGGCGGAACGCCTACTCCCACCAAGTTCTACCCGGGTCACACGGGCGAGCCAGGAGGTGAGGCTGAGGAGCTTAATGCCGAGGGAGGCCCGAAAAGAGAAAACAAGAAATAGGGCCTTCTCGGCGGTGGCTCCTCGCCTTTGGAATAACTTACCTCCTGGCATTCGCGGAGCTCCCTCGCTGGGCACCTTTAAGAACCTATTAAAGACTTGGATGTTTCCGCAGGCCTTCTCTCCAGATTACTTTTGATTCTCTTCTTTCCTTTATTGTTTCCCTATTTTTAATTGTTGTTGTAATTATGCTGTTTTATGTTATTGTATTTTATCTCTGTTGTTGGCCACCTAGAGTAGTCCACCACGACTAGATAGGCGGGATATAAATTAAATTAAATAAATAAATAAATAAATAAATAAATAAATAAATAAATAAATAAATAAATAAATAAATAAATAAATAAATAAATAAATAAATAATAATAATAATAATAATAATAATAATAATAATAATAATAATAATAATAATAATAATAATAATAATAATAATAATAATAATAATAATAATAATAATAATAATAATAATAATATGTACCAAATAAACAATGTGTGCAGAATACACATATTGTATGAAAAATATGTTTCAGGACAAGAATGGTAGCACTATGCTACCCTGAACACATGCAGTTTCCACTGGTTTGGAAAGCTAAGCAGAGTTGGACCCGGTTAAAACATGGATGGTGGACTGTCAAGTCATACCAAGGATCTCCATGTTGGTGGAGGAAAGAATCTCACCTTAAACCCTGGACAGCCAATCATGTCTATCACTGCTGACAGCACAGTTGAACCAATCATCTGATTCGTTGGCTGAGATTCTATGGGGCGCTTCCATGTAAGTCATCAGCCAAGGCAATGTTTGTAGAAGTTAAACATTTCCTCCTTCCATCCTGAGCCCCCCATAGGTCATCATCATCATCTGGGGCTTAGGACAGGAAGAGGAATTATTTAATTACCACAAATTGCCACTACCAATGTGGAGATGCCTGGTATTCCTCAGCACTCTACCATCTAAGTATTAACTTAGCCCAACTGCTCTTCACTTTCAAAATACTGTATTTTTCAGAAAATACACATAGTATTCTGCATATATTCTGCACCTGGTACACTGTAGCAAATGCCTATGTCAACTTCTTAATTTGTAGCAATTCACCACCAAATTTTACATCAATTGCATTACACCACTGAGCATAATTAAGAGTATTTTGGCCATTCTTTATCTGAGAGATGCTAACCAAAATAAGAAATCAACCATTTAAATGTGACTTATATTCTTATCCATTAGGCAGGTGAGCATAACATAGCGTTTATCCAAAGTAGTTGTTGTGTATGCACCCATGAAACTGAAAAATCAATTTCAAAATACATGGAAACAGGGGGGAAAGGCAAATGGCCTCATTAAATCATCTGGCTGTAGCTGAAGCAGAGTAAGTGGGATGTAGTGGAATGATTATGCTATTAAAAAATCCTTCCATCTCAGAGGCAGTAAGATCCCTTAGATACAGAAAAGAGCATTCCCGTCTTCATCGGCTCTTGATTCCAGTTCTTTGAATCTTAGTTTAGCATGTGTTAGCCACGTGTGTTAGGAGCCTCGTGGCGCAGTGGTTAAACCGCTGTACTGCAGCCAAGACTGTGCTCACGACCTGGGATTCAATCCCAGGTAGCGGCTCGAGGTTGACTCAGCCTTCTATCCTTCTGAGGTCGGTAAAATGAGTACCCAGCTTGATCGGGAGGGCAATGTGTAGCCTGCATAATTAATTTGTAAACCGCCCAGAGAGTGCTTGAAGCGCTATGGGGCGGTATATAAGCAGCATGCTTTGCTTTGCTTTGCACAAGGAGGTATAATGGCCTGAGGAGCTTTATTCGCCCATGTAGAAAAGCGAAATAACCTACAAAAGGAAAGCAGCAAAATTGGTGCTGTGTTGACATTGTCAGGCCTCAGGGATGCAGCTAAAGACATTGCTGTGATTTGTGATTGGTCTTCAGGACTTAAGCATGGAATTCCTTTGAAATCTGACTTCTCAGCCCGAAGTGTCTTGCTGAATCATTTCTCTCCAACACTAATATGCTTTCAGGGAAAATTATCGACTTTCTAAAATGTAGGCTCCTTCCCAGAAACTCTGGAGAGCCCAGCTTAACCTGTTGCTCTCAGCTGTTTTGGACTACAGTTTCCCAATCCTAGCTAGTAAAGCCGTGGGATCTCAACAGGAGGGCAACCAGGTTGAGGAAATCTATTGCAGTCAGATAACCTATGGTCTAATTCTGTAAAAGCCAGATGCCTTTGTGTTTAAGTTAATGGAGCACACATGTCATTTCCTTGACACCCATGTGCTCACAACATCTAGAACAACTCTCAGTGTTTCCTTCCATAGTTCAGAACATGATACACAACCAGACATCACATTACAAGCTGTCTATCATATAATTGTTTGGTGTACCCCAGAAAAAAAATGACCAGAATTTCACTGTGAATTTGCTGTCTGTCCATGGTCCTGCTGAATCATTCATTGCATCCAACTGCTTTCTTTCGCAGCCTCCTTATGTGACAGCTTGTAGGGGAACTAAATTTAACAAATCTGCAGCTGCCATATCAGTTTTTCTGAGCAGCTTCACTGCTTAAGCGATGTATTATTCATCCTCTTTTCAGTCTTTCCTTCTTTGATTTTTTTTAAACTGTATTTAATCAGCAACACATTATTGCCATTGAATTATTCATTTTCTTGCACATTCATTTCTAGTTTGGAACTGATTGCCAGAGCAGAGATAAGAGCAGTGACATGAAATTGTTTACTCAGAAACAGCGAACAAGTGTAGCAGAGGTGCTACAAAATCAAGAAGAGGAATTTCTCATCAATCAGGTTTGCTGGGTCTCAGGGTACCTCTGAATGTGCAGAACATTAGCTATGGTACCCTGGTCTTTAAGTGAGAAGACAGATGTCAAGGGAAGTACTGCTGGTGGAGGAGAAAGCCTGATTTTTGTATCTGAGGCCCATATCTCCCCTGTTCCCAAATGGCTCCTAATCCCACTAATTTAGCACCAAATGTGCACATAATATTTGTTTAGAAGGTAATACAGGAAGTCCACATTGCCTGTCTGACTCGTTCACAAATGAATGCGTGCATCAATGTTATTTTGCAATTTATTTATGCAATTAAGCCCTCCCCCCCCCCCCGTGGCAGATTTTAGGTCTGCAGTCTCAGGGAATTAGAAGCTGCTGATCTGGTCAACTTAGATTAATATATAAAAATTGTGATGTCAGAATATGGGCTAAAATCCTGTTTGTAGCACAAGCCCAATCATTAATTTCTGTCCATTTTTTTTTCCTGGCAAATGAAGCACTCTGCTGTTGTGTTTCTTGAGACACAGACCACACACACCAAGCCAATGTACATCCCTAAGGATCATGGCAGTAGCCATTACAGTAGTTTATCATAAAGGAACAAGCAGGAAATTACACTTGGAATTACACTTTAAACAGACTTTCAGCCATGGGTCTTGATCCAGACCCCACTCCACCACAACCCATCCCAAAAGTCTCGGCCTGCTCAAAGTTCAAAAAAAGGTCACAGAGAACAAATACAAGGGTGCTTGTCTACAACATAATACAGGCAGACACCAACACATAATTCATCAGCGAGGATTTGGTAATTCCTCCACAAGTTCCATTGATTCAAATTGGTCTAACTCTAACTGCAATTTACTTTAGCATAGCCAGTCATGGTTATAGTAGATCTATTTGAATCAATGGAATTTACAGAGACATTAACACATGAGATCCCCATTGTTTCGATGGGCCTACTCTATTGCAACATATTATGCTAAGCAGTAAGATTTGGGTCATTCTCTTTGCAACACTGAAATCTGGAAGGTATAAGAAGAACTCCTTTGCCATCTTCAAACCCAGAGAAGTATATTTGTTTCCTCGGTGAGCCTTGGTTCTGCAAAGAAGTAGTTAAAGTTCAGGGCAAAGCAGGGCTTGGAATCTCCTTCCTTCTAGCTGTAAAAGAGTGTTGCCTTTTTGTTTGTTAGTTAAAGCTCTTTGAAGAGAGATCAGACTGTCCTTAAATGTACGTGGTTCCATGCCATGAGAGTTAATCTGCCCATCTGAAACATTCTCCATTCCTAATTTACTTACATAAATTTAGCCGAAGCAGTCAGTTTTACCAAGTAATTATCTTCAGATAATGCTCTTGCTGATTACACTCTAAAGCCTTTGAAACCCATCAGCATCTTTTCCGACTTACACCTGGCATTCTGATCTATTACAGCCATCCATCACTCTGACATCCTTCCATTAATAATGACTCCCTACAAGTTTAGAACTAGGAGCCAAAGAGATCTATGGGGAATCCATTGTGCCTTTTCATTTCCCTTTCCCTCCACCCAGGGCACTCCAGATGAGCTAAACCCAATTAGGCCTTCCTTGTTCTTGAGTCAATACAGTATACCATGACATTTTATTGAGAAACACCTGAACTCAGAATTATTATGTGAGTGTGGAGCTTCCCCTAGAATCAACAAAACACATTTGTGGTTTGCAAATGCTCACTGTCCTCAATCAGACATAAATTTTGGGTAGACCAGAACCCCCATGGGTTTCTCTTCATTAAGTAATTATTAGAGATGGGCACAAACTGCCAGTTTGGTGGTATGTGCCAGTTCATTTTTCAGCCCAACTGGTGTTCAGCTCTTCTCAACCCGCCCACTCAGAGGCTGGAGGAGGCATGGCAGGGGAGCTGGGGAGCTGCCTCTGAGTGGGTGCCTGCTGGAGGAGGCAGGGCTGGGAAGCACCAAAAACCTGTTCAGTGGAAAAATGAACTGGCACAAACCACCAAGCGAGTGGTTCATGCCCATCTCTAGATATGGTAAAGGCAAAATGCCACTGGTGCCTTAGCAGGCTTATTTTATAGATCGGTGGTTCCCAACTTTGGGTCCCCAGATGTTCTTGGACCACAACTCCCAGAAGTCCTGGCCAACACAGATAGTGGTGAAGGTTTCTGAGAGTTTTAGTCCAAGAACATCTGAGCATCCATTGAGAACCACTAGAATAGATAGTATAGATCAGTGGTCCCCACCCTTGGACCTCCAGATGGTCTTGGACTTCAACTCCCAGAAATCCTGGCCAGCAGAGGTGGTGGTGAAGGCTTCTGGGAGTTGTAGTCCAAGAACATCTGGAGGCCCGAGGTTGGGGACCACTGGTATAGATGGTTAATACAGATTCAGCATGATACAATATACAGTAGCTAAAGGAAACATACATCTGCCATCACATGCTGTTGAACCTCCCTGTGTCTACCTGCAGATAGTCCTTACTGGGGCATTTACCATACAAATGATCAAAATCCCTCCCTCCTACAGCTGAGGGGCTACCAAGATATGGTTGCATCCCTATGTTAAAACTGGCAAGGAGAAACAGAATGCAATAGCCTATGAATTAGTGACCTCCAAAAGGCCTGCTCTTGTCTTGCAAACTAAAGGCAACCCCACCTTCAGGGAAGGAGAACTGTGTTACGCTGCTGGGTGCAAACTCCTCCTCTGACTAGGTCAGTATGTTATCACCAGGGGGAGGATTTCTACGACATTTCACATGTTATCTGCAACCTACATTTGAACCCATAAGCCCAGTCTTCATTCTCCAAAACTACACCAAAGACATATTTCTATCCTTCTCTATGTGGATGATGCCGTGCTTTTAGCGAGAACGCCAATTGGCCTAAAGAGAGCCCTTAAGAAATTTGCAGACTTCTGCAGAAAGAAGGAATTAGAAATAAATTATAAAAAGACAAAAATCATGGCCTTTGGTAGAAGACAAAAGAAAAGATCTTGGATTATAAATGGGCAACCTCTTGAACAGGTCTCTTGCTTTAAATACCTAGGCATGGCCCTGCAATCCACCGGGGTTAGGAATGCCCATATCCAATATGCAGCCATCCAAGGGGAAAAAACAGCAAACACAATTCTAAGATTCTACCATTCAAAAGGGGGCCGTTATATTCCAGCAGCCCAAAAACTTTTTCAAGCAAAGGTGGTTAGCCAGATGCTCTATGGCACCTTTATGGGGCCCTCACCCAGCTGTTTTGACCCGATAGAGTGGGTCCAATCGAAATTCCCTAGAGCAATACTTGAAGTCCCTAGATGCGTAACGAATGCACAAATCCGATTAGAGACCGGCTCACTAAAAATGGTAGCCAAAATTGAACTAGCCTCCCTTCAGTACTGGCTTAAAATAAACTTTCAATCACAGGGATTAACACACCTACTCCAAGAAGACAACTTCCAATCAAGCTGGTTAAAAGCGGTCTTAAATAAACTGCAAGTAATGGGATTCTCTCCGCAAACAATATTAAGTATGCAATGGGATAAAGCAAAATCAGCCCTTAAACAAAGATTAATGGATATGGAGAGACAGGAAGATTTCAGTAGATGCCCTAATTTCAGAGCAATAGACACGCTTAAATATCGTCCGCTCCCTATGGCCTACCTATCACAGCTGGAAACGTATAAATTTAGGAAAGCCTTTACTCTGGCTAGATGCGAGGCTTTCCTCTCTGCAGTGCTGGAAGGCAGATTTAAGAAAACCCCGAGGGAACAGAGATTCTGTCCCTGTGGCTCCGGAGAGATAGAATCTATCGAGCACATGATGCTTAGGTGTGACAGACATAACAAGATCCGAGAAAAATATATTACACCACTTTTAAAAGATATGCCAATCCAATTGGATTCAGACCACTGTAATCAATTGCTAACCGACCAAGATCGGACTATCACAGAACGGGTAGCGAAATTTTGGGCGGCATGCTACAGCAGACAGACTAGATAGCTCAACCCTTAGACCTTGGCCATACATCGCTATATTTGCTGCTTTAGACATTCTTAGCTGTTTTTAGACATTTTACCTTTTGTATGACTATATATGCCACTCTCCTCAACGGTATACCTTTTATCTTTTAGCAGTTTTACCTTTTATCCTTTTAGCTTTTTATCCTTTTTTTATCCTTTATTTTTACCTCTTGTATGACTTTGTAGTACATGCTTGTCTATGAAGTTATGTATTCAATTTTGTATGGCTCGATGCCGTAATAATAAAATGTATGTATGAACCCATAAGCAAGTTCAAACATTTTTATGAGTAATTTGGCTTTTTCACCAGATTTTTTTTCTGCATATTTACAATAGGAAGTTCCAAGATTCATCAGCAGTAGGCCTTGGTCCAGGTGAGAAACATATTTGTGTCTGAAGATGTAGGTCTGTGGGCTGAAACTCCCAGAATTCTGCCTGGGAAATTCTTGTAGAATTATGGGAGTTAGAGTGAGAGAAAAAAAAGCTGAATGGCCATCTGTAGTGCTGAAATCATTCCTGAAAAACATAAGGGTTAAAAAGCACAGTGGCTAAACAGATAAATATAGTGATGTTTTCCCCTTCTCAACCTCTCATCTAAGTAATTGTACATAATTCCCAAATATTTTTTTAGCAAGTAAAACTAATTTCACACATTATGTGGCAAGAAGATTTACTGAAGCTATACAGGTACTTAGGTCCTTTTTAAGGGTTACAACACCCAGAATATCCCAGCCAGCATAATAAATTTTGGTTGACTAGTAGCTCAAACTCATGTCAGGGAGCAGCTACCTTGTTTAACCAAAAATAAGACCTAACTTGAAAATAAGCCCTAATATGATTTTTCAGGATGCTTGTAATGTAAGCCCTGCCCCCCCAAATAAACCCCAGTTAAGTGCAACCCCACCCTCCACCCTTGTGCAGCAACTCAAAGAAGATGACATGACTGTATTTGAATAAATGTAGATGGTTGTACATAAAAAAAATCATCTCCTGAAAATAAGCCCTAATGCTTGTTTTGTTTATTTGTTTGTTTGTTTTTTGTTTGTTTTTTTCCCTGTGATTAGGATATGCCCCCAGAACTGCCCCAAGGGATCAGTACAGACAATCACATTAGCCATAAAATGAAGCAAAACAATGTGAGGAAAGAAAGCCCATCTGCCAGCTGGGCATAGTGTACCAAATAGTCATGGGGAAAAGACAGGGCCTTCCCACAATTAGCTTTGTGTTGCATAACTAACAGTAAAAACATCAAAATTAAGAGTGAAAACTCAAGCACAAACAGCAGGTTGTGTAGTTGTGCCCTCAGTCATGTCAAGGAAGCAGACAAGATGCACTCCTGCCAAAGGCATACAGTAAGTGCACTGAAAATCTAGGGCTGGGGTTTTTGCAACAATATAAAGGAGACTTTGTTCCAAAACTGGCTTGTTTGATCACTGCTGATTTCACTCTACATCAAATAGTCCAGCTTAGGAATGATTGCTTTCATCACCAAGACTTAGGACAATTAAAATAATTTTTAGCAGACAATAGCTTCTTGTTTTCTTTGATTTTAGGAGAGGCAGATTGTTTACCTCTGTTTTCCTAACAGCAGCAGCAATGGCAGCTTTTAATCAAATATGGGTATGGCCACGAGGGACATGGTGGCACTGTGGGTTAAACCACAGAAGTCTCTGTACAGACAAATGCTGTACCTTAAATGGCCACTTACAGCTTGTAAAACAAACAGGTTGAAAAAGCCAAGTGTTTGCAAATCAGTCAGGGAAGGAAGGAGAAGAATCCAAGTCAAAGTCCACGGCCAAAGTTCAGTCTCTTACACAGAGAGTAGCAGTAGATGGAATTTTTTAAAAAATGTATTTGTTTTCCAATATCTTGCATTGGCAGTGTCCTCCTGGGCAGAGAGGGGTTTCACCCATCCTCTTCTCATCATTCACTAGCTGATCATCTGCCACCTTCAATTTGTTCAGATCATTGTGATCCTTTCCTCCTGAGGAGCAACGTTCATCCTGGTAAGGCATGATACTGTTCCCCCCCCCTCCGAAAATAAGATAGAGTCATATTCATTTTTGCTCCAAAAACGTATTAGGTCTTATTTTTAGGAGATGTTTTAATTTTTTCATGTACAGCAATCTACATTTATTCAAATACAGTCATGTCCTCTTCTGGTTGCTGCACAAGGGTGGAGGGCAGGATTTCACTTCACTGGTGCTTATTTTTGGGGTAGGGCTTATATTACGACCATCCTGAAAAATCACACTAGGGCTTATTTTCAGGTTAGGTCTTATTTTCAGGGAAACAGGGTACCATCCAGGATCATCAACCAGTCTGCAGAACAATCGGAATACATCGGCCCCTGTCTCCTCTGGCTTGTTGGGATTCTTATGGTCCAATTCTGAGGAGGAGGAGGACTTGTTCTGGTAAGATATGACACCAACCAGGATCATCAAACAGTCTGCAAAATAATCAGAATACAGTCGTGCCCCGCTGGACAATTACCCCGCTCTACGGAGAATCCGCTTTACGTTGATGTTTTTGCGATTGCAAAACAATGTTTTAAATGGTTTTTTTTTTCGCTGTGTGATGATTGGTCCCCTGCTTCGGGAACCAATTTTTGCTTTACAACAATCAGCAAACAGCTGATCGTCGGGTTTCAAAATGGCCGCCGGCTGAAAAAAATGCCCCCCGCTGTTTTCTAGGATGGATTCCTCGCTTTACAGGCACTGAAAACGGCCGCCGTATGGAGGATCTTCGCTGGACGAGCAGGTATTCAGTCCATTGGAATGCATTGAACGGTTTTCAATGCATTTCAATGGGTTTTTTATTTCGTTTGATGACGTTTTCACTCTACAGCGATTTCGCTGGAACGAATTAACGTCGTCAAGCGAGGCACCACTGTACAACCAAGAAAGTATAGTGCATGAATTACTATAGATGAATGTGTTCATATTACAGCGACTGATAGTATCTATATATCCTGCTCCCACCCGCACCCCTTGGATGAAACTGTAGATTCTATGTAGCGCAACAGCCACCCCAGCAAAAGGGAGATTTTAATGGCCAAACAAATAGCAAAGTTTGCCCTTGTTCAGGTGACCTCAAAGAATGGAGTGTAGAAAATGAACACGGAAAAGCTTCATGACCTAATCAACATCAGGAGATTAAGGTAGAAGACTTCATTTAAGCTCTTGATGGATTTCATTTGTCAAACATATTGGCAAACTCCTGAATAATCTTTCATCCTCTCCTGTCACATTTTCTATATCAGAGGAGCCGTATCGGTCTTATCGCAGCCTCTTTAATTGAACAGAGTACAACAAGGATAGCACAATACATTTTGTGTGTGTATGAGAGCTAACAACAGATGGGGGCAAAAGGTGCTCCATTTGTCTGAATTTGATGCAGCACAGGTAGCGTTAATACTTCAGTAATCTCTTCATTAAGCCCGATTTACTGAGGAAAACCCAAGATGTATATGAAAACATTATACCAAGGTCTGAAAGTCTGTATCAAGAACCTCTTTGATCCATATATTATTCTTTGGCATTAATAAATATATTCCACTCGCCAAATTTCTGGGACAAAACATAAAATTAACATTCTGCCTCCAACATCATGTCAAAGTATCCTTTCCCCCCATTTGCTTTCTTAAAAGTTTGATCACAATCTGAAAATGTGATTAGGCTATGAGTAGCATACTGACTGAATTATAAACATGCAAACCTAAGCATGCCTATTGAAAAGAATATTTCACTGTGTGCAGTGGGGCTTGTTCCCAGGAGACCTACATAGAAGTGCCGCTTAACTGAAGGGGGAATTATTTCAAGATCAAGCATATATTGAATTTCAACTGTGTCTTAATATAAAGATCGGACCGTACCACTATCACACTGACCTCCATCCTGTTGCATCAGAGGAAGGAACATGACCAGGTCAATACACTGGCACGAGAGCAACCATCGGGGTCACTGCATGACCCACCCCATACTGTCCAGTTTTGCCATTTGTGCTGTGTATCCGGGGCAGAGGTAGAGAAGAGCAACAGCCACCTCTAGAAATTCATTGAAAGATCCCTCTTTACTTTTTAATTACACTTTCCTCTCCAGAGGGGTGTATCTTTACATTAAAAAAATAGTTCCAATTCCAAGGCCCGAGAAGGTTACAAGCTTCTAAAAGGAACTATTACTTGCACATTTTGGACAAGTGACTAAAATGTTTTTTTTAAACAACAACAACTGAATGCTGCAAGCCATAGACCTGCAATATAAGCCCCATCCCACTTGATCACCTCGACACCATCAAAGAGCTTGAGCCAGCACTTGAACTATGTGATATTCCTCCACCACTATTTAGAAAGGCTGCACCCACTAGTTACTATTTCACAGCAAAATTAGTGACCTTGTCCCTTACTGAGTTATAATTCTAATGTAATGTAGTTACTGCTTTTTATTGGAGAAGGAACTGTGCAGAAGAAATTGGTTATTTCTACCACCACCACCCCTGTTACTGACGGCATGTGAGTCTGTGTGGGTTTTAAGGGCAAGTGGACCAAGCTGAACATTGATGTGAAAGGTCATCTCTTTAATTTCGCATGACATGGTCTCTGTGCTCCTGGATATGTTCCTCCTGTCAAGACACTGAAAGAACATGCTAGACCTCACTGCATGAGAAGACACAAAGGGATTCCAAAGAAAAGCTCTCAGTTATTTGACATTGCAAGGTTGCAGCCAAGAGCCTCCTGGGTTGGCCCATGCCTGAGAAGTTAGTGCACTCTTTGTCTGCCCTCCAAGTATTCTTTGTGCAAAGACACGGGTAGTACAGTACTTGGGAAAGTAATTTTTTGGATTGCAGCTCCTGGAAACTCCCTCCTCCCTTGAAATGAATGGAAGCCATCCCGTCTGGGGAATTTTGGGAGCTACAGTATAGTCCACAGAAGTAATATTTTCCAGAAAAGAATCAAGTTCTGCAAATCAGGCTACTTACACACAGCAAACACTGTGAAGATGCTGGATGACCCACATATTAGATTAGGCATCCTTCAGCCTCAAGAGACTATGGTAACGGGCTCTGTATGGAGGACTTGGAACAGCATCTAGTATGGCTGAACGCTCAGACGTCAAGGTTTCCCATCTGTTAAGGTCTGTTCCTAAGGCCTTCAGATCTCGCTTGCAGATCTCCTTGTATCACAGCTGTGGTCTCCCTCTGGGGCAATTTCCCTGCACTAATTCTCCATACAGGAGATCTTTTGGAATCCGACCATCAGCCATTCTCATGACGTGCCCAAGCCAACGTTGACGTCGCTGTTTCAGTAATGTATATATGCTAAAAATTCCAGCTCGTTCTACGACTACTCTATTTGGAACTTTGTCCTGCCAGGTGATACCAAAAATGCGTCAGAAACAACGCAAATGGAAGGAGTTCAGCTTCCTCTCCTGCCGTGCATGAAGGGTCCAGGACTCACTGCAGTACAGAACTGTGCCCAAGACACAGGCTCTATAGACCTGGATCTTGGTACAGTGGTGCCTCGCACAACGGGCGCCTCGTAGAGCGATGAATCCGCTCTACGAGGCCAGTTTTGCAATCGCAAATGCGATCGCAAAACAGTGGCCGCATAGGGCGAAAATCGCAGAGCGAAGGTTGGTAAGCGGTTCGCTTACCGACCTTCGCTTTGCGACCCGCCGATCAGCTGGTCGGCGGGTCCAAAATGGCCGCCGGAACAGCCGAAATGGCCGTGCACAGCATTTTCGCGCCCTCGGTAAATGAGGGGAGGGCGCGAAAACGCTGTGTGCGGCCATTTCGGCTGTTCCGGCAGCCATTTTGGACCCGCCGACCAGCTGATCCGCGGTCTCGCTGCGGCCAAAATGGCCGCACGCAGCGTTTTCACGCCCTCCCCTCGCTTACCGAGGGCGCGAAAATGGCTGCCGGACCCGGAAAAGCATCGCTGTACAGTGAGTTTTTGACCATTTGGAACGCATTAAACGCTGTTTAATTAACAGCGTTTAATGCGTTCCAATGACTTTTTTTGATCCGTACAGCGATGCTTTCACACAGCGAGGGTTAATCCGGAACGGATTAACCTCGCTGTGCGAGGCACCACTGTATATGCCGTCAGCTTCTTATTAAGCCATATTCTATTTGTGAGTCTAGAGAACATGGTAGCTGCTTTGCCAATGCGTTTATCCAGCTCGACATCTAGAGAGTGTGTGTCAGAGATGGTTGAGCCAAGGTACATAAAATCATGAACAACCTCCAATTCTTGTGTGGAGATGGTAACAGAGAGAGGTGAGTTCACACCCTGGCCCATGACTTGTGTTTTCTTCAGGCTGATTGTGAATCCAAAGTCTTGGCAAGCCTTGCTAAAATGATTCATGAGTTGTTGGAGGTCTTCAGCAGAGTGGGCAACAACAGCTGCATCATCTGCGAAGAGGAAGTCCCACATGCATTTCAGCTGGACTTTGGTCTTCACTCTCTATTTAGAGAGATTAAAGAGCTTTCCATCTTATCTAGTCCGGAGGTAGACACCTTCTGTTGCAGTTCCAAGCCATACTTCAGCATGACAGCAAAAAAAGATCCCAAACAGGGTTGACGCAAGGACACAGCCCTGTTTCACTCCACTTCGGATGTCAAAGGGATCTGATGTTAAGCCATCAAAAACTACGGTGCCCTTCATTTCCTCATGAAAGGACCTGATGATGTTAAGAAGTCGAGGTGGACATCCAATCTTGGGAAGTATTTTAAAAGGCATCCCTGCTAACCAAATGAAAGGCCTTTGTGAGATTTATGAAGGCCACAAAGAGTGGCGTTGTTCCCTACATTTCTTCTGCAGCTGTCTGAGGGAGAATACCATGTCAGTGATGGATCTGTTAGCTCGAAATCCACACTGTGATTCTGGATAGACTCTGTCTGCAAGTTCCTGGAGCCTCTTCAGCACAACATGGGCCAGCAGCTCCCCTACAACACTGAGAAGAGAGATGCCATGGTAGTTATTGCAGTCGGCCCTGTCTCCTTTGTTCTTATACAATGTGACAATGTTTGCATCCTTCATGTTATGTGGTACTCCACCTTCGCTCCACCAAAGACAAAAGATTTCATACAGCTCAGTGGTGATGATCTCTTTACAGCATTTCAGCACTTCAGCAGGGATGTTATCCTTCCCAGGTGCCTTGCGGGCAACAACAGCTGCATCATCCGTGAAGAGGAAGTCCCGCAGAGGGAATCCAAGACTGCTTTTATTTCTGATAAAGTTGGTTCACTGTCCAACTCTTCCAAGACAGGCAGGCACTCGATGTTATTTCCAGATGCTCAACTTTAAGGCAGATTGTTGCATGGTGCAGGGTTATCAATCTACTTGTTGGCTTTCACCCTAAAA
Organism: Pogona vitticeps; assembly: GCF_051106095.1. NCBI lineage: Eukaryota > Metazoa > Chordata > Lepidosauria > Squamata > Agamidae > Pogona > Pogona vitticeps. Next base: position 35,462,781 of record NC_135783.1, read on the forward strand.
CCCACACACCCCGTGAGGTTAACAGACTGTGGCGAGGTAGCACCTTACTGGCTGGGGACTCCCCAACTTAAGGAGGGTGGTAGCTACCTAGTGAGGTGCAATGACCTCTCCCACTGTTCCACAGCTGGTAAACATAATTATCAAAGTTACTTTCACCCATTTCAGCTCCAGCTCCCACTCTGCACTTCATGACTTTGGAATACCCTGGATTTGATTTCTGGATGCAGGATGGGGAACATGACATGTGATAGGGAGACAATATACTGTGTTCCCTTTACTGCATCAGAAATGAATGTGAAAGGCTGGCCTGTGTCTAGATTTATTAGAGGATGTGAAGGCATGTATTTGCTTATTGATTAAAAATATGAGGATTTTATAGTCTTATAATAGCAGTAACACTTATCACTTAAAATGCTTAACTTCTGGTCTCTTACCAGCATTATTATACTTGCATTCAGAGAAAGTAAGGGACAGTGGACAAATTTTACCAAAATGATACCAGCAGTCAAACTAGGGACTAGAGAGGTGAGCTCAGCTGTCATTATCTCTTAAGCCTTATCTAAACCACAGCTGTGGCAAATTCTCCTCTCTGCTGTTCTTCTGTCACAACAAAAAAATGGCTATTTTCCACAGCTAAGATGGCTTTCCCAAGTAGAGATGGGCACAAACCACACTACAAACTGAAGAGAAAAAAACCAACTGAGTTGCTTCATGGTTCAGTTTGGGCATTCTGTTTTGCCAAAACAAAATGAAGTGCTGAACTTTTTTCTATCTTTGGCAAAATGGATGTTCTGCTCTCTTACCACTGTCCCGTTGCCTCCCTACGTGGTCCTGCCACCTCATCCTCTTCCTTCTCCTCCACCACCATCTTCAGAGACAGCATCCCGACTCCCCTTCCCTTCAGCTGATAGGTATGCTCATGTGCAGAGAGAGCTGGCCTGGCTTCAAGAATTAACTGTAGAGCGGTGGGACATACGTATATTTTTGCAGGAAAAAAGCTTAACACTCCTTTTCTGTGGAAGAGTTTCACATCTTTGCTATGCATCCAAGGTGTTGAAAACTTCTTTTTTAGCTCCAAAGACTCAGGTGGCACATGTGCAAAAAATTCTGCATGTTTTATACTCGTTTGCAAGGAGGCCGCATTAATTTTTAAAGGCTTCATTATTTTGCAGGTAAGATTAGGTTGAAAGTCACCCAGACAAATAACAATACTCTGTGTGCATATACATCTGTAGGTTAGGCAGAAGACAGTGAACGTCTAACATCAGAAACCCACAATATCTCTATGGGTGATAAACAACTAGAAGGTCATTCAGAGGCCTCAAGGTGTCATCTTTTTATGAATCAGGGAAATGTGTGTGTACACACCCCTGAGGCTTCGCCTTTTGCAGCTCCAAACATGCACTATGAGAATTTTGCAAAGCTGTCAGGTTTAGTAACTAAATGACAAATCCATATGGAGGAGGGGAGCAAAGGAGGGAAAGAGAAAGAGAGAGAAATCTTATTATGAGGGCTCTTTTCATGACTAGAAAGATACCCAGACTTATCCATTGGTAATACAAGTGACTCACTCCTTTCTTGTGTGGGTGGGACAGCTGTGAAATGTGTCAAGATCAGTAAAAATTAATACTGAACAGATTTTTTTAAAAAATTGCATGCTAAAAGGTGCTCTTGGCAAAGCAGATTTTGTAGCTGGCTGCTTTTTATCTGTGCATGCAAGATCTTTACTGAGTGGCTCAGCAATGTGCTAATATGCCTCCAAGCTTTCTAGACAGCAGCTCAGAAAAGGTGCTATCCCCCTTAGGGTTTTGGTCTGGCCTCCTTAATACAAATGGATCTGTCATAAACACCTAGACTGAGGATGGGAAAAAGTTGGCCTTTGTCTAGCAAAAGACCATTATTATTAGTCCTTCCCCAATGCTCTTTCTCCACCCTGTTTAACAGAGCTCCGTCAAAACAAGATGTGTCCTTCAGCTTCTTCCCAGGCCGCAGATGATAAGACTGTTTATTGTTCTAGACAAGTTTTAAAAAGAGGTCATAAACACCCACAGCCATAATATTCAGATAATCCTGCTGTGTGTGAGTTGCTTTGTTTTAATTCTCCTCTGACAATGAACCTGGCTCACAAGCAGGGTAGGAAAAACAACACACACACACAGAGAGAGAGAGAGAGAGAGAGAGAGAGAGAGAGAGAGAGAGACCTTTCATCCACAATTGATAGAACGGGGTCAATCTTACGTGCTTCTGAACAAACTATAGAGAGGTTGGATGAATTATAACACCTTGTTTTCTGTGAAACGGTCGTTGAGTGTCAAAGATTCTGACACCTTTTTTCTGGATCTACAGAATTAGATGCCCCATCGACAAAAAATAAAATAAAATCCATTCTGCTAAGCCTGAATGAAACTGCTCTCATTTTGTCTCAGTTTTCCTCCTTCTACATATATTGGCAATCGTGGGGAAGAAAAACCGCTTTCAACACTCACAAACAGTGGGGAAACTAAATCCTGTGTGTCTATGTATGCTTCAAAAGAAGAATCAGAAGGTTCTAACATCTATTCTCTAACACTAGTTAGAGCACTGAAAAAGCTAGGTCTCAGGAATTCATCTTGCTCTCCCCCTCCATCTCTTTCTTAGGTGACTGGCAAAGAGAACTGAACAAATGAAATGAAAATGCTGTGCCTTCCTGTTATAGAGACATTAATCATCTGCTAAGCCAGATCATTTGACTGTGACTTTCAGCAAAGACCAGCACATCAAAAACACTCATTTTGTTAGATTAGTAATATTAAATTTCATACAAGCAAGTTGGTAGGGATTGTTTTCCTTTGCATAGGGATCTGAATTAGCAGCACTAATGAAATGCAATTAAATCACTCTATGTCTGCAGCCATTACCAATCCACACGCCTTTTCTTACAGTGTTCCCATATGAAACATATATAAAACAGATGTTCTTTATGAGAAAAAAGTGAGAGAATATGGGCCTAGGTAATTAAGGAAAGGGAAATACAAGGTGAACTAGAAGAAATAATAAACTATTGAAAATATTCTGAAAATGTTTTTAATAATTGCCTTTATTGTATTTATTTATCAAAAGTATTCTTACAATATATATCAAATTTATAGTTTTGGTCCTATTTTGATTCTAGTTTCCCTTTCCTTTGAACTCTCTCTTCATATCTTGAAGTTTTCATACACAGTAATCCAAGCCAGAGCCCACCACTCTGAGTTGCTATCTGTGAGCATTTAGGATTCGGCAGAGATGCCTCTCTTCTTAGGATATTAGGTATTTATACTGGTGGAGTACAATAGCCTACTGCGGAGTGTGTGGCTAGTGAAGGGGATAACCACTCCGGGAACTGGCATTGGGCAAAAGGAAAAATGTACTGTCAAAATCCAAGCTCTGGCTTGGATTACTCTCTATGAAAACTTCAAAAGAATAATATATAATAATATGTTCTCTCTCTCTCTCTCTCTCTCTCTCTCTCTCTCTCTCTCTCTCTCTGAGTGTGTGTGTGTGTGTGTGTGTGCGCGCGTGTGTGTGTGTGTGTGTGCGCGTGTGCATGTGTGTGTGTGTGTGTGTGGTTACAGAGACCCTTAGTATTTCCTTCCATGTCTGCACAAACATTTTGTTTTGCTTTTCTTTCCCTTCAAATTTCTTAATGAACCCAAGCCCCCACTGAGAGTTGAGCTCCCAAGTATCTTTTAAAAGAGAAAAAAAATACATCCAGGTCATGCTAAACACGGGATCACTTGTGGTGCAGTGTAGTCAATGGCATACTGTTCCCCTAAATCAAATACTGTTTCCTTAAGTGATCCTGTTTAATATGATCAATACCAATCCAGACGAGACAATTGACCTGTCCCACTCCATCCCCAGAGAGTTTGGTTTTTGTTTGTGGGGTGGCTTTAAAACCTGGTGGCTTTATCTCCCCTCACACACATTCATTCGAGATGATCTGGAATCAAAGTAGCTCAAAGCAGCAACCTGGAAACCAATGGCATTTTCCTGCTATTCAGTGGTATCCATCCCAGTCCAAAAGTGTAATTTGTAAATAAGTCCAAGATAGTCACAACAACCTTTGCCTTTTTTTCCTATTGAACCCCCTAGCTAAATAGGCCCTGAAGCACTTTTATTAAGATTAAGAGTGGCCACCAGAATCAGGAAGAAGATTAGGGCTGCAGAAGGATTCAAGCAGCCAGAGCAGTGGGACAGAATAGAACACGTGCACCCTCTCCTGGCCATCCATAAAAGAGACAGTGAAATAACAGCTGTGAAATCTCCTTCACTGTCAGAAATGTTTCAACAGTAGCCTCAAAGTTTAAACTTGTCCCATTGGTTTGTACTCATTGTGAGTTTTATTGCCATCAGTGGCACCACTGGTAGCAATACACAAGAGGGTATTCTCGGTGGTGACACCCTCTTCGTGAAATGCCCTGCCACAAGAAGTTAGGTCATTGTTTTGTTTCTCTTCCACCAGCCATTGAAGACTTTTCTCCATAAAGAAACATCTGAATCTTTTTAAATTTTTAAATTTTATTTTCTGACTGCTAGATTATTTACCATAGTAGATTCTAATTTTCCCCGCCAGGCATGGTATTGTAGAGTTCAATCCAGGTAGCTACATTTTAAAAAGATGGATTGATCACAAAGTAAGATTTAGATCAGGCTTGTCCAACCTGTGGCCCGAGGGCTGCATGTGGCCCAGGTCAGCTCATAATGCGGCCCAGTGCAATTTTTTATTTTTAAAGAAATTCCAAAGCTTCAAGTTACACTGCCGGCGCTTGCGGCCAGAATGTGGCTGGGGCATGTCACAACGGTAGGGGGAAGAGAGGGAAGGAAGGAGCGGGAGGGGAGGGGAGAGGGGGGCTGTGTGACTGCATTGTGCTGTCCCCATCAATAGGTGGACCCCCTCCTGGACCCATAAAGCCACCGGAGTCAAAGCTGGCAGCCTCTGCTGTCTGAGATCGCAGCTGCTGGTAAGCATGCTTGGAGCGGGGCTGCGGAGAATGGCTAGGGCTGCCCCCCCATGCAGCCCAAAACAAATTTATATGCGGCCCAAACCAAATTTCCATCTTCTAATGTGGCCCAGGGAAGGTGAAAGGTTGGACACCCCTGATTTAGATGTATCACAGGATACTAAGAATTTCTTGGATTAAGGAGATAAGCAAAAGGAGGTGCTAAAGCAAATTAATAAAGACCAAGAAATCATAAAATGCACCAAATACAGAATACTTTGGTAATGCACTGGGAAATTAAAAGTACAGATTGTTACAGCTCATCATTCAAGGAAGAAATACACAGGAAGTGAAGGAAGGAAAGAACTTGGCTGAAAAACCACATGACTGATTCAAATGTAGCACAATATAATTTGCCACTGCCAAGACTTAAGAGTTTCCATTCTGACATCCAACCTTCAGTAAGAGAAGATGAATAATAAGAATTTGATTATTTGTATTTTGTTCCCTGGTGGTGTTTTAGGTTACTGAAAATGTATTTAATGTATTTCTTTTATAGTGCCACCTACACTATGCTAAGAGAGTTTTTTAAGTCAGTAAAACTTCTATTGATACCCAGTATGGTCTAGGGCACTGGTTCTTAACCTTGGGTTTCTCAGGAATTTTGGACTGCAACTCCCAGAAGCCTTCACCACCAACTGTGCTGGCTGGGGTTTCTGGGAGTTGCAGTTCAAAAGCATCTGAGTAACAAAGGTTAAGAACCAGTGGTCTACGGGATAGAATAACAGATTAGGCCTCAGGAGGTCTGAGTTTTCATCCATGAAAACTCACTTGGTAAAACAGATAAAACAATTCCATATATATCTCACTTACTTTGAAAGCCCTATCAGAGTTGCTGTAAGTCACTTCCAACTTCATAACAACAAAACAAAGCATGCATTCAATAGCTTTCCCTAGTGACTGTCAAATTAAGCATTTTATACTTCAATTTACTTTTCCAGAATTGTGATATAAAGAAAAACAACAATAAACAAACACACAACACATTAAAGAAGTGAACTGTATTTCCACCACCCTATCGGCCACTGATATTGACACAGGTAGGATCCAGACAGCTGTTTACCCTGCTGTATTGCATTATACCTGTTTCCTTTCTCCACACCACATCTTCTGGAAATATGCCTCCAAATTGCCTGCATCCCCATTTTCTCTGTTGACTGTGATACTTTGTAGGATCGCCTCTTAGACTAGGGGATGTCGCCTGGCCTGCACTTGAATCTGCACACACAATTAGTGTTACTAATTCTGCAGGAAGGATTCGTAAAAGGCCATGTGTTTCAGGATTACACAAATGCAAGAGTTAGGTAATGCCTTTATTGAAGCAATAAAAAAATCACACAGATTGCAAGCTTTTGTGGATAAAATTCCACTTCTTCAGGCTGTGCATCACCCTTTTATGGACAGTGCATAAAAATTTGTGCAGGGAGATTCCATGCCACAGACAAGAGGCTCCTCTCCTTTCTCCATCTACAGTGCTACTGTCATTTACAGTGGCCACAGCTTGTACCACAGCTGGTGCTCCCTTGCTGGTCCAAGAGCACAGTGAGGAATTCACCAGTTTCAAAACTCCACCATGTCTTTGTTCATTGCATGTTTGTAATGTGCACCTCCCATTTTTCCAGTGCATTCCTTTGCATCTCTACTGGTCAAAAGACAGCCAGTGTGGTGTACTGGACAGAGTTATGTGCAAAAACTCATAAGATGTGGGTTCAAATCCCCACCCAGCCATGTAAACTCACTGGGGATGCAACAGTAAAGCCACCCCTTAAATATCTCACATACCTTGAAAGCCCGATCAGGCTGGCTATAAATCAAATGTAACTTGATAACACATAGCAAACCAACATGTTAGGATAAGGTGGGCACCAGCTGGATGAAGAAACAGCAGTGATATATCCTATCTCCGGAGGTATTATGATAAAACCTCCATCTGGTTCCTCTCAATGAGCAATATATCCTGACACTGAGCAATATAAGTCAAAATGACAATTTTTATGATAGTGCACTAGCCAAATGCATGCCTCATTTTGCTTTTTTTTAATATAGTTATCCCTTCATTTTTGGATTTAAAGAGATGTTTACATACTTGTACTTTCTGGTTTGTCTTCAGCTTCTGCTGTTTGCTCCCAAACACTGAGAAGAGAAAGAAAACAAAATAGTGATTGGGGTATTGGTGCTTTCTCAAATTATTTTAGGGATTTATTCTTCCGTCACCTGTGGGGCATAGTTCTGTGCCAAAAAAGGGGAAAGCAACAACAGCAATAATGTCAGGGGAAATCAACAGGAGCAAAGGTCAAAGCGTATAAAGCAGTTTATTTCTATGGTCTTTTTTGTGGGGCTCCTTCAGGGTCTATTTAAATGAAGATTCTGAGACAACAATTTTTCTATAGCTCCAGGCATAGAATTATGCAACCAGGAACTAAGGATCAGGTGTCCGATGACAGAGCATGCAAAAGTACTTAGAGAGACAGATGGGCTGTGAGTTAGGGGATACCCCAGGGTAGCAGAGTGAATCAAAAAGTTATCATGAAATAATAAACAGTATGGCAGAGAGGAGAATCCTCCGGGAGCTTATGAAGTCAAGGTATACCCCTGGCATCATTAGGTCCCCAGCTGACATGCTTTCGTGTGGCCTCAGCTTCAGTTTCCCCTTTATCTTGCAGAAGAAGGCTTTCAGAAGCTGGCCTGAATCCTTCCTGACCTTGAGACTCAGCCAATGCACCCACCACTCCTGGTGTCTGGATTTGAGAGAGGGGTGCAGTGACTGAGCCACAGTGTCAAGATCCTTGGGGGACCCATGGCCTCCCAGTAAATGGGCCAGCCTGGTAGGCCAAATCTGAGCCCCCATAACAAACGAACATGTCACACACCCAGTGAGTTTCCACAGCCAAGTGGGGATTTGAACTCAGATCTTCTGAGTCCTAGCTCACTACTCTAACCAATACATTACACTGTGTTTTTTTTATCCTGCATCTCTGAAATTCCCAAACCACAAAAACACTGGTGAGATTCATAGAGGTTAGGTTACCCATCTTGGCTAGAGGAGAAAAGCATGAGGACTTGCAAGCATTGACACTGATCAGCATAAGAGTTATGCCACACACTAAATATAGTAGAACTGTGGTATATGCTGGGGATCGGTTCCAAGCTCCCCCTGCAGGGGCTGAAAAATGGGGAAATATCAAATGCCATACATTGCATGGTCTCTGGCTCTGTCTAGTGGCTAGTTCTGACAAACACACCCTCGAAATACACATAAATAGGTATTTCTTGGCTTTTCTTAGTATTTTCAGCCAGCAGGTAAGTGAATCAGCAGATATTGATCCCACAGGTAGGAGATCCAACTGCACTCAAATCCAGACCACAACAGGGAAACAGTATTGCTCAATTTTATGAATTGCAAACACAATGCAGTCAGCCACAATGCCACATTGTGCATCTGCCTCCAAAGTCATTATACAATGCAGTACTTCTGCTCATAGGGCCCAAACCACAATAGAATACACTTGCCCAAGCAGGCCCCCACTACAGAAAGCCAGTTCATTATTTAGCAAAGAGAAATGACCAGCTTTCCAATCTGCACATGGTGGTGAGTCTTGCACCTTTACAAACAGTTGGTTCAAGACAAGGCTTCTGTGCAAGGTGCAAGGGTGCACTAATGTGTCCACATTTTGAAGGAAGACAAAAGCTTGGTGTGTGTTTTGAATTCTTTGGCTTGGAAGGTAAAACTTCAAGTTTTGTTTTGGTCTCTGGCTCCCCCTAGAAGCTAGTTCTGGTTCCTTTTTATTATTTAACACTTCTTGTACTGCATCAAAAGGGTCTATTAAACATAACTCTGGAAGTACCTTATAACTAAGAACTCTTATTTCTGGTGTTGTCCAGTCGCTTCTTACATTGGGGCTGGCCCAAACCATTCGCGATCCATCATCGGCCTCAAAGGGGTGGTCCGAACCGCACAGATTTTCCCACAACAGGGATGCCTCGCCCAGTCCCCCTTGCGCGGCTGCTGTAGTAAAGAGGGACTGGGACGAATCACTCTCCATCCCCCATGCTGGTTGCGGGGGTACACGACCACTGTCCATTTCTAGAGGCTCAAGCTCTCCTTTCACTGCATCTTCTCCTACTGGATCCAGTAGCAAACCTCCACCAGTGCAGAGATTAGGGAAATCCTTCAGCAGTCCAGCTAGATCTCCCGGCTCGCTGCCCCAAGTCCATCTGCACAGCCTTGTCTTTCTTTTCTTCCTCTCGTCCGTCCGTTATTCGAAAAGCCCGCACATTTTCTCCTACATTTAAGACCTCCTCCTACGCAATCAAGTCATCAGCCAAGCAAACCTCCGTCACTTCCCCCACTACTTTCTCCTCCCTCTCTATTTCTACCAGCACCCCCTCTACACAACTGGTCTTTGTTGGGTGCTGATGTACTGGAGGACGGCACACTGATGTCTCTCTGCTCACAAGAAGTAAAACAACAGGAATGACATGTGGATTAAAATAATAGACGCTTGCAAAGTATAGAATGATCTTGACCCAGTGACTCAATAAATGCATTGCTGGCGCCAGGCAAACTTCTCTGGGAAGAGTACTCTATAACCAGTTGGCCACCTCCCCCTCTCAGACCCATGAAGGTGCATGGCACTCAAAGTCCTTGAAATTATTTTGGTCATAAAACAGAATATCCCAGAGCATTCACTTCCTCCTCCCCAGCAGTATAACATTATACTATAATAATAACAAATTAAATAACTTTTAAAAATGGCTAGCTTTTCATGAATCCCAGTATCTTCTGCCAGGAACCACCCAGAACAGAAGGGTGTTATGTTGTACAGTGATTAATAAGGAGGTAGGAATAGCAACATCAAAAAAGAAACTAGTTTAAAGGCTTATCTGAAAAGATTAAGCAGTTATTTCTTTTTTCATTTATACTATGCTTTTCCACTAGAAAGTAGCACTCAAAGCAGCTTATAATTGTCACAAATGAATAAGAGCAAATAAAACTAAATGTAATCATTGAATCATGAAATTAAAGAAACCCAACCACACTGTAAAGTCCATTACAATCAACCAAGTGCATTAAAATCACTAATATCAATTAAGTGGGCAGTGGGAAAGCGATACAACATGACAGATTCAACCAGTGTGTACAGACAGGTACACTTCCACATGCGGGTGGCTGAATGAAGAAAAAAGTGAGATGTTTACAGCAGACAACATATTTCTCCAAAGTGTCAGTTTAGAGGCATTCTGTCAATGACAGGGCTGTGCTGTTTTCATGAAATAAGAATGGCATTCCACCCCCACCAAGTCTCTAGTTAAAGTGTTTTTTCAGAAAAGAAAAAAAATTGCTGCTTAAATCCTTGATACAAGAAACCTTCTCCTCAAAAGAACAAAGTTAAATCTCCTTATCTGCAGAAGAAGGGTTCAGAGGCTACCCGTCCCTTGTGATCGGCCTCTTTCCTTACTGCAGGGACCTGCTTCAATATTCCCATCATTTCCCCTCTGATTTTTATCAGCCCAGGATGAAATTAGTTTTTGATAAAAGCTGAGGCTTTCTTTAAAAACATTTCCCTCACTCAGCCTAGAGGGAAAAGGTTCAAAATGTACAGATGGCTTTCTGATGAACTTCCACCCTCACAGATTATGACAAGCCTTTTCCATTGGTCATCTATTTTCTTACGAAGACTATATCCGCAGAGAAGGGGGAAGGGTAAAATCTGTATTCACCACATGTATTTGGAGCCAATACAAAGCAGTGGAGGGCAGTACCTACCTATCACCTGTTTTCCTAATTGACATCCTGATGCCAAACCCACATGTCAGCATGTCTAACTGAGGCAGTACCAGCATTATCCCACTTTATGATGTATGGACACATTGGATGCACACCTCAGTGCGATGAGGAAGTTTGAGTGTGCCAGTGAAGCTAAGAGAAGGCCAGTTGCCGTTATGAGCCTGGACTCCTAGCAGGGCCACCCAAGGCAGAATGGACACAGCCGAGGCACCAGGCTAAGAGGCATCCACCCTGTTCAAGGGAGCGACTGGGCAGCAGTGCTTGCTGAAGGGAATACTGGCAGAGAAGGCAATGGCAGAGACACTCAAGCTAACTTTTGTTAGCTTTTGTAAACCCCTGCTGAACTTTCCTTACCATAAAAACCCTATGATGAGACGGTCCAAAACGAAACAAGAAATAGTGCTGGAAGATGAGACTCCCAAATCTGAAAGCATTCGATTGGTTATTGGGGAAGAGCAAAGGATAAGTACAAACAGCTCTGTCGCTAATGGAGCCTCATGGCACCGTGATTAAACTGCAATGCTGAAGCCCAGTGAATCAGTGGGAATTTGGTGAGTTTCACTGATTCTGTGGGCCCACTCTAGTTGCAACATACAGTATTACTGGATTTCAACCAATATGTGGCCCCTGTATGGTAAAAAGTGGAAACATTGTTGCTGTCACAGCAGCAAATTTAACTGCAGGGATCTGAGGAGGGCTAAAGTGGATAAAGGGAACATAAGGTCTACGAGAACATAAGGTCTACATCTTGTCTATTCCTGATTTAAAAGAGAATCTGTATTGCTGATGTGATATGTATCCAGGTGCACATAACCAAATATAGGAACAGTCTCATAAACATATAATAAAATGAAGCAATATTTCACCAAACAAATACACTATGAGAGACTTCACAGTAAGGCTTTAAAGGTTAGAAAGCAACACTTTGAATTTTGCCCAGAAATGGATCAGCAGCCAGTAGAGCTGCTATAAAAGGCGGGGGGTGTTATCCCTGTAACCAGACCCAGTTAGAAATCTGGCTGCCACATTCTGGACCCATTGAAGTTTCTGGACACTTTTCAGAGTCAGGAGCTAAGCAATTATCTCTTCTTATAACAAATGATACATAACATTTGAGGAATCTACTGTATCCTGGAGGATTGTTTTTGTGGATTGTACCTGAAATGCCTGCAGGCGAGACATAGCTGTAGAGCAGTTATGGACCCATCTGTACAAAAGGAAGGAAGGAAGGAAGGAAGGAAGGAAGGAAGGAAGGAAGGAAGGAAGGAAGGAAGGAAGGAAGGAAGGAAGGAAAGGAAAGGAAAGGAAAGGAAGGAAGGAAGGAAGGAAGGAAAGGAAAGGAAAGGGAAGGGAAGGGAAGGGAAGGGAAGGGAAGGGAAGGGAAGGGAAGGGAAGGAAAGGGAAGGAAAGGAAAGGAAAGGAAAGGAAAGGAAAGGGAAAAAAATCCACCAGATGTCTGGTGGGTCTGACACAATTTGTGTTCTGAAGTCTGAATGTTGATAGACAGCTGTGGACAGTTCTATCAGAACAACTGCATTATCTGAAAAGTGCACTGAGAAAAATCCCATTTGCTGATTCATAATTTGATATTATATTTGCTGCTATAAATGGCATCCAACTGTGGAAAAAGAAGGACGAGATGTGATCCAAAAGAGAACTTTCACTGGATACCGAGTGAACTTTGCTGGGTCCCTCCTTTCCTGTCAAAACTAAAAGTCGTATTTTGGTTTTAAAAGATACAGCTTAGCAATTTTACAAATAGTGCAAATGGAACGGCAATATTTCTGCCTGATTCATTGAAACCAATGGGCTCCCAAAGCCAGCTGTTTCTCTCAGCCAGGCATCCCAGCCTCAGCAAAGTCACAGAACACCCTGTGTCTTTGTTTCCAAATGCACAACAATTGCCATTCCCTCCCCAAATACAGCTTGCATACCTTCCTAGAGCAGATGGCAGTGCTGGGAGACAATCTGGAGGCTCTGAGGTGTTTAATACAATTAAGGGTGTGCAATCTGGAAATGTCTCAGGCTCAGGCACTATGTCCACCTATTCAGGGAATGCTTTCAGCAAGAGATCTGCCTAGCCTTCTTTCTTTTCTGGCTGATGGTTTCTGTGCCCACAGCAGACCAATTCAGCACTTCTTTCCAAATGAACCAAAGAATGATTCTTGATTAACTGTTTCATTCTTGTTAATAACAGCTCTGGGCTGTTGGATTGGTTCCCACAGTGGGTTCCCTAAGGCCTGCTTCTGATTTAAACCAAATTGTGCGTGCAGGACATGGGGGGGGGGGAATAAGGCAACTGGGCCCCATCCACTTGGATCATTTGTAATCTTTGTAAACAAATAAAAAAATTTTGAAGCAACATTATCTATGTCTAGTGTTCCAGTGGAGCTAGGACTTGGACTACAGCTTTGCCATTAGCAGGAACAATAAGGCCCTCTGGCATCCTCTCAGACTTCTTGTTTCCTCCTAATCGTGGAAGAATTGAATTCTTCCAGCAATTGTTGTCGTTTTTGCTGTTGTAAGCCGCCTAGAGTAATCTTAACTGATTAGATAGGCGGGATATTAAATAAATAAATAAATAAATAAATAAATAAATAAATAAATAAATAAATAAATAAATAAATAAATAAATAAATAAATAAATAAATAAATAAATAAATAAATAAATAAATAAATAAATAAATAAATAAGTAAGTAAGAATGTAGTGGATGAAATCCTGTTGCTAACCATAGTCAGTCCCATGAAAGTAGGCCCATTGAATCAGTGGGGATTTAGTGAGTCAGCTCCTCCCTAAGTTCCATTGAGTCAATGGGCGTATTCTAGTTTCAGTTTACTACACTGAGCAACAGGATTTCAGCCATTGTTGTGAATTCACTCTGCTGTAATGCCATTGAGTACACACATTGTTGTTATGTGCTGTCAAGTCACCCTGTGACTTATGGGACCTTATGAATGTGCTGTCCATCTCCAAAATGTCCTGTCCTCGACTGCGCTGCTCAGCTCATGTAAATTCATGGGTATGGTTTCCTTAAGGAGTCAATCCATCTCCTATTTGGCCTCCCTCTTTTCCTGCTGCCTCCCACCTTTCCTAGCATTATTGTCTTTTCCAGAGAATCCTGCCATATCATGATGTGCTCAAAGCAGAACAGCCTCAGCTTCCACATTTTTGCCTCCAGAGATAGTTCAGGCTTGATTTGCTCTAGAACCCACTTGTTTGTCTTTCTGGCCATCCAGGGTATCCACAAAGCTCTCCTCCAGCACCACATTTCAAATGGATCAGTTTGTTTCATGTCAGCTTTGTACTCACATAAGATACACAGTCATATGTGTATACAAAATATATAAACAGACATAGAAGTAGATATAGATCAGCACAGCTCCCTCCATTTTTGGACTCTCCGTGGGGGCACAGCTTCAATGGGCCACAGTACCTACTATTTAAAATTTGTCAGGGCCCGTGTCTGTCTGCAACATGCAAGGAGGTGAAGATATGTAAATTCTGTATCCATTGTCTTTTCCACTTACCCAGCTCCACGTTCTGTCTGGGATGTTGTTGGTTTTTTAAAATAAGATGGGCATACAGTGGGGTCTTGACTTGAGAACTTAATCCGTATTGGAAGGCGGTTCTCAAGTCAAAAAGTCTGTAGGTCAAGTCTCCATTGACCTACAGTGCATTGAAAACTGATTAATCCCGTAACAGGCCGTTTTTGTTCCATTTTGGTTTTTTTCTGGTCTGTAAGTCAATTCTCAGGCTGCAAGTCAAACCTAAATTTTGCAGCCAGAGAAGTCTGTAACTCAAAAAATCTGTAAGTCAAGCCGTCTGTAAGTCAAGGGTCCACTGTATATTTTCCCCACTTTTGTGTGCTTTTTAAAACATTGCCCGCATAACGTGAACACATACGTACTACACATTGACTAAAATGTGTCAAAGCAGTGTTGCAGGGGCAGGGGTCATCTGCAAAGACCCGTCAGCATTCAAACTCCAAAACACAAATTGTGTTCAGCACAAAGAATGGGCTGCTGAGCTGGTAAATCTCTCAAAAAGAGTAAGTTGGAATTGATATTTCTCTCATCTCTAGTAACATCTAGTTTAGCTCAGAAGCCAGGCCTCAAATGTGGGAGCTACTCCAGCAGCACAAGTGAAAATGTGCGACGTTAGGTCTCATACCTCGGAGTAATTATCCCAAAGCGTGCTTCTATAACATTTTAACTGTTGGGATTCGGAAGAGCTAATGATTAGAAGCCCAAGACTGACGGTGATAAGTAGGGCAGAGCTAGCAAGCGTTTTTTTAGCCTTCTGTCCTTTTGGGGAAATGCTGGATTCCATGCTACATGGGACCCAAAGGATTATAGGAGTGCCGTTAGCAGCTGCTTCGTGTTGGCTGCAATATCAAAAAGAAATCTAAGGGAGAAAGGATTAGGCTCAGCACAGACATGATTCCCCTGTGAATTACATGGAGGCCAGCAAATTGCTTCATCATGTTCTAAATATGTGAGGTGTGACATTTTGGCTGACTTAGACATCCCCTCTTATCTGCTTTTAGGCAGCAACTTCCTATAAATTGCAACATGGACAGAGTATGCACTCAAAGATAAAGCAAACTGGATAATATTTTTGCAGGTATACCAATAATAATAATAATATATAAAATCTTTACTGTAGGCATCCTTCATTCTCAAGAGACTATGGTAACGTGCTCTGAATAGAAGTCTTGGAACAGTGTCTAGTGTGGCTGAGAAGGCCATAAAATCTTTACTTCAGGGTTTAATTCAAATGTCTCACCATTTTACCAAATTCTGGAAAGGTTTGCTTACTACTCTGAGCCTTTGGAATGTTTTTTAACATTCAAACTGAACTATGAGTTTATTAAAAGGCACTTTATAAGCATGAGGAGAAATACAAGGAACAATTGTGGGGTAGTCTAGCAAAATCATATATCTTTTAAGTCGAAGGTTGATTGAAAATAATGCCAAATGCATTTATTTTTCTTTTGGCCATCACTTTTAGAATGTAGGCACAATGAGGCACTTGATCAATAATTAACCATGGATTTTATTTTATTTTATTTTCATTGTGTGCTAACTGAGGGAAAGTGGGAGTCATAATCCAGAAAGGTAATGTTTAAGTGTTCCAACAATACCTGTTTTAAGTATTGTCTACTGCTTTGAAAATTTAAAACACATTGGTGGACCACAGTAAGTCTAATAAAACTCACTCCTGTTTTAAATCTCTCCACATTTCTTACCTCTGTAAATTTCCAGAAATGTGTAACTTAAAGAGAATAAATCCTAACAAACCTGCTTCAGAAATTCTTCTCTACTCTTAGATAAGGTTGGCATATCCCAGATCTGTAAATCATATTGGATATTAGGCCATCTTGTCTGTATAGTATGCAAACTTTCACATTATGCAAACTAATGTAGATTTTCATATTGTGCTAATAAAGCGTATTATTTCATTGTTTTCCTACTGATATGCTTATAATTTGTCATCATTTATATAGTGTTCTGATCTAAGATAAGTAGTATAGTATAACAGTCAGAGAATTAGATTTGGAAAAGGGAGACCCAAATTCCAATCCATACTTAAACACAAAGCTTGCTTGGTATCTTTGGGCTACTCAGAACTTATCAATTAAACCTACTTTGTGTTCAGAATAAAATGAGGAGAGGGAAACCATGGGAAACAGTCACATACATCCCTGCTGTATATAAATAAATGATAGTATTTTACCATATAACGGGGCTTCATATACTTGTGAAATGGTAGTTGCACTGGTTGCACTTGTGCGATGGTAGTTGTTTATTACCATAAGTGTTTACTTATTTTGATGGCCAAAATAACCCTCTCCAGTGCCACAAAAATTCCCCACAAGAATACAGGATCACCTTATAGACAGGGGGAAATGTGGGGGAAGTGAGGACACACTGCAGAAATCAAGGTGTTGCTTCCTTCAGAGACACAGACTGAATATTTTATTGTAACTAGAAACTATCCAAGCTTTAATTTTCTTTGTCTTATTTGGCTTTCAATACTACAGATGCACACACACACACACACACACACACACACACACACACAAATGCATGTGTGCGTGCACACATACACACATGTGCACATGCACACACATGTGCACGTATACACACACACACACACAAACAAAAGGGACAATCCAAAGTGATATCTGTTTTTAAAACTCCCTTTCATGTAAGTTCCTATTTCCTTATTGATTATACAACTGAGAATCTCTCAGACAGAATAATTACTGATTGATCATGCTGAGTGGGGGGATTATGGGAGAAGTACTATAAGAGGGACGTGGTGGCGCTGTGGGCTAAACCGCAGAAGCCTGTGCTGCAGGGTTAGAAGACCAGCAGTCGTAAGATTGAATCCACGCGACGTCCCAGCTCCCGCCAACCTAGCGGTTCGAAAGCATGCAAATGCACATAGATCAATAGGGACCACCTCGGTGGGAAGGTAACAGTGTTCCGTGTCTAAGTCGCACTGGCCATGTGACCACGGAAGATTGTCTTCGGACAAACGCTGGCTCTATGGCTTGGAAACGGGGATGAGCACTGCCCCCTAGAGTCGAACACGGCTAGACAAAAATTGTCAAGGGGAACCTTTACCTTTACCTTACTATAAGAAAGCAATTCTGCCAATCTCTGATTTAGAGATAGCCTCCTATGCACATTTACTGAGATGCAATATTCTTTTAATTTAGTAGGATACATGTCTGTATCCTGTATATATATATACAGACATGTATCCTACTAAATTAAAAGAATATTGCATCTCACTAAATATATATGAATAAGTAGTTCAAAGCCATACCAGACACATATTGAATTAGTTATTCTACAGAACATTGTATTTTCCTTTTCATTGTTTGAAATCTTTTTCCAGAAGTTTAAAATTCACAACTACAATAAGCTCAACAAATAATAACAAGCAGAAGTTACTTGGGTCCCCAGAGATTCGTGAACTACAACTCCCTGAAATCCTGGCCATCACAGCTAGTGCTGAAGGCTTCTGAGAGTTTGAGTTTAAGGACATCTGGGAACCTAAGATTGTGTCCCACTAGATAGAATGCTGGGCTAGACAGCATCTAGGGTCAGATCTAGCATGATGCTTGTTATGTTATTATGATCCACATAGCAGAGTTTCAAACGCATACTAAAGCTGTAGATTGCATGTCATACTAATAAGATTCTATGACATTATATACAGCATACATATAACTTAGTGAGGGAAGAGATGCAGCAGAAGGACCAAAAACAGTGTAGCAATAAAAGCAAGTTAGATTTTCCAATAAATCAAACAGAATGTTTATTATAGAATATATGAAATTCTTTTTTTTTCCACACTGGGCTGTCTAGTAGATTTAAAGCACAAATTTGCTCTGTGCTGTTATTTTTAAAACACATGTGGATTTTTTCCCTTTTAGCTTTTTAAAAATTTGGCAGGCCATCTATATGCCCTCCCCCATCAGTTTTTCATATGATGTTTTTGCACCACCTAGTGGTTTTGAGTTATTTTAAATACAGGGGAAGCTGTTTTGGCTGTACACCAAATTGCAAAATCCATGTTTTTGATTATACCTTTATAAGGCCAATTAAAAAGGCACAAAATTCTTTGGACAAGTTTTTGAGATTTAAAACATCTTTCTGTTACGACATGATGTTACAAAAAGCGGGATGTGGAGAAGCTCAACAGTAGAGCAAAGTAGTCTGAATGCGGTCTTTATAATGAGGAAGAAGTGGCAGACATTATAGACATTAAGGCTTATCAAGTGTTAGATTTCCCACCCTCATGGCCTCAGGTTTTGCTTGGAAGAAGTAAAAAAAACTGTAAATTCTGAGTATGTGTCTTGAAAATACAATGATTCCCTTGTATCCCAAAGTTCTTTACGTCCAGTTTAAAGCACACAGCCTCTTTCTAGGGTGAGATCAGAAGGTCTTAGGCAGTTTTCGTACTGTAATGAAGTTAGAATAGAGAAGTACAGTAGTTCCCAAATTTCTGGTAGTTGCAGTGCAAGAACACCTGGGTCATCCCTGGTTGGGAACCACTGGAAGAGATGATCAGGCAAAGCAAGTCATTCTAAGTCAATCTGGTGGGTTTTCATTGTTTAAGAGGGACGACCCTTCAAAGATCAAAGACTGGAGCATGAGAGCATGCCATCTTCTTCTGCCAGTGCACGGTGCCATTTCTGGAAAGGCTAGATTGGAGCATCCTGGATGATAGCATGGGCTGGGTAACCGCAACCATGAACAAGAGCCTTCCTCACTGCAAAATGTTGCTTCACACTTCCTTGGTCAATAATATTAGAGTTTGCCACAATTTAAACACATGTAATGGCTTGGAATTTAATCCCTTCTTCCTACAGAAGGGGGGGGAGAGAGAAACTGTTGCAGTTTTGAATTCCTGGTTAAAATTCCTTTCCCTACACAGTGGATGTACAGAGATTCACAGGGCAGGGCAACTTCGAGTTCCCCAGGCAATCCACTCCATTCTCATTAACTGGCACTTCAGGTCTCAATAACTCACTCTGAGACATTAGCAGAAGAAAATAAAAAATAAAAACAGTAATTACTTACAGTTGTGAGCAGATCAACAGCAAGCCAACAATAGTGCTTCCAACAGGCTTAGCAGAAAGGCAGGGCTCTCTTTGAATTCAGAGGCTTGAGGGAATGATTAGATAGTGCTGGACAGATTCATTCACTCCAGCCCAGAACAGTCCCTCCCCGTCAAACACACTACAAGCAGCGTGCAAGGTGGTACAAACTTCAACAGAAACTTTATCACACCTTCTCTTCCCCACCAAAGCCCCCTCCCTCCTTCCCAGGGATGTCATAGACTAGAGCCAGGTATCACAGAGTTGAAACGCTAGAACTTTGTTGTTGTTGTTGTTGTTGTTGTTGTTGTTGTTGTTGTTGTTGTTGTTGTTGTTGTTGTTGTTGTTGTTGTTGTTGTTGTTGTTAGTATGAACAGTGACATTGCCCACCGGTGCCAGCCCAGGCTTCTCTGCTTCCTCTGAGCTGAACCCCCCACACACACGCTCGAAGAAGCTTAAAAAGAAGTGGATTTCCCCAAGATTTGTTGTGAGGCAAAGTCTTTGAGGTGAGTTTGGTCTTCGGTGGGCAACCAAGGGCTATCAAGCTTTACAAAAGACTTGCTTGATCTTTTCTTGACCCGGACCGATCCAGATGCTTCTTCAAGAGTTGGGAGACCCTGCACCATACAAGTGGGGTGCAGCGAGGGCAGAAAGGGGGAATTATCTCCTAAAATCTGGCAGCTGCTTTTTCTGGGAAGGCAATTTGGTCGCCAGCCTGACAAAAGTGCGCGGCTTTCCTGAGCCTTCGTTATACGGGTACAATCCGGGTACTTCAAGGTTGGACTGGAAATCTGCAGCGAGATATTTTCTGCAGATACTTATTTTCATATAATTCCGAGTGGCAAAACATGTAAATTATAAAGCTAAGGTACGGAGAAGGGAGGAGGGGGGTTGAAAATCGGAAAATAAGCTGCAGCGAACAATAGCCGAGTTTTATTTGTAAGCTCGAGGAATATGTTTCTTTAGTAAAAAAAGAGTTCCAGAAGCAGAATTTCCTGCGGGGGAAAAGAGTTTCAGTCGTTTGAAACTATTTAAAAACGGAGATAGAATGTTGGAAACGTGGGACGAACGGTACAGTACCATTCATTTGGATAGGCAGAACTGATAGGTGGCTCCATAGCTCAGTGGTTAGAGCACTGGTCTTGTAAACCAGGGGTCGCGAGTTCGATCCTCGCTGGGGCCTTCCTGTTTTTATTGTTTTATTTTAATTTTATTACTTCTAAATATAATTCAGCGCAACATATTTAGCGTCAGCTGAAGCTTTTTGATAATAATTCTGTGCTTATACATAATAACATCGGGGGGGGAGTTATTTTCTTTAGTTGATGCGGGTACAATATAATAAACGCCGTTTTTATCTTTCTTTTGATGGGAGCTTAGACTGTGTTTTCGTTTCGAACAGCTCCTTCAAAAATGCGGCCAAGTGTCACGAATATCAAGCCGGTTTCTTTGGAGGCTCAAAAGGCCCGCGGGCGGGCTATGCTTGTTGCAAAGGCTGCCGTTACACGCTAATGCCAGCAGGTGGTGGTGCAGAGCAATGGATCTTTGGTGCGATGGTTCGTGGAAAAGAGTACAGCGGGTGGGGGAGGTTCGTTCGTTGGGGTCAAAACCATCCAAACGTTCGCGTTGGACTGTGCATCTGCTTATTAGTTTTCATCGGTGGCGTACAGGTTTGTTTTTGGACCAGAATTTCCTGGGCACTTCTGAGAATTGTAGTCCAAAAAAACCCCCAAAACCCAAATCTGAATGCCTTACCTCTCGACTGAAAATAGGGTTCCACATTTAGTTTGATTTCCCCACTCTGTTTTGTTTCCAGAGTTGGGGGGATTTACACTACAAATCCCAGAATCTCCCAGCTAGCATGGCCCCTTGGGATTCTGGAACATGTAGTTCATATACAGCATTCAGTTATCTTTATAGGGGAGCTGGTAGTTCATATTCACTCCCTTCTGGCTCACCATTTATTCACACACTGTGCTACAAAGCTCCAAAGCAGAACATTTTACAAGCAGCAAAGTGTGCATGCGTACACATGCACACACGGGTCTGGACAGTGGGAAAGGAAAGCAGGGTTTCCTTTCTCCCCTCCTTCTAAGGATGCATATCCTCCACCCCATCAACTACTTGGAAATTCAAGATACGTGAAAACCGGTTTTCAGCCTTTGGCCTTCTAAACTGGATGTTGTGAACTTCCCACTAGCCATCCTGACTAGGGTTTGTAGGAAATGAAATCCCAAACATCTGGAGGGTCATAAAAAGCTGAGGACCACAGATCAGAACAAGCTGGTTGAATCTAGAAGCCAATACCTCTTTCTTCCTGAGTCCTGACACTCTGCCCTTCTGTGTTTCAGCTGCTCTTGGCTATAGACACAGGCGTCTGGGCTGTCGTCTTCCAAGGATGAGGACTTGGAGTCAAGGGACTCGCTGTCAAGTTGGACTTCACTCACACCGGGAACTTGACTCAGGTTCCACCACCACCACCATGACTCCCACTCGACTTGCAACTTAGAAACACACACACACACACACACACACACACACACACACACACACACACACACACACACCTCCCTTTTTTCTGGGGAGAAAAAGCTTGTTTTAATAGGGACTCAGGACTTGGTACCAAAGACTTGGACTCGGGCTTGGAACTTGGACCCAAAGACTCGCTAACATCTCTGTGGTCTTCCAGATGCTATTGGACTGCAACTCATCCCGGTTATGTTAGAATCAGAGTTGCAAGTTAATGCAGTTTCAGCTGCAACTCATGAGCAACAAGTAATATAACTCGGAGTTAGTTATTTGTAGATGCAAATAGTAACAACTAGTTACATTAAAATGTTACTTTCAAAATATGTTTTAAGGCTTTCCAGAGGCATTTTGAGATAATTTTTTTTAGGTTCTAGACGCTTCATAAGTGGCAAGGGACACATTCTTTACTTTTGTCTTCTGCAGTTTTAATAACTATCTCCAAAGTGTAATATCAAAATTGGCCATGGTAGTATTTTCTTGCATTTTTCTGGCTAGATGGTAATGAAAAAGCAACACATGGAAAACAAGGAATTACTTGCCCCACCTGAGTTCCGGTAACAGCAAGCTGGCTGCCAAGAAGTAATGACTACAGCAGAAGTTACTTTTAAAATGTAACTTCCCAAGCCCTGGATGGAATGTAGTTGACATCTTGGAAGAACATTTGGATGGAATGTAGTTGACATCTTGGAAGAACATAGACTTACGTGTGTGTGTGTGTGTGTGTGTGTGTGTGTGTGTGTGTGTGTGTGTGTGTGTGTGTGTGTGTGTGTGTCACTCTGTAGGACTGATGGGGAAACATTTTCCTGACCACATCAACATTACTGGGGGCAAAACTTGTGACTCTCCATTGCAGGGCTGAGTGTGGCCAGAACCAGCGCAGAGTTGTGTGTGTGTGACTCCTTCCCTTGACTGCCTATGCAGTCATGAATGAGGATGTGTATCCAGGCATTTTTGTTTCACAACCTGTGAAAGCTTTCGTCTATCATCTTTGTAGCTGCCAAGTACATAACAGTTGTTCATCAATGAAATCCTCAACAAAAGCTAAAAGCATCCCCATTTCAACAAACGATTGCCTTACAAGTGACCCATACAAGCACATACATTTTGCTATATTTATTTTTGTCCTGTATTTAAGTGAAACAGGGTGGTGGGAGCGGAGGTGGCTTCTTTAGAATCATACAAGAGCTGATGCAAGAAATCAAACTGTCGGAGTAGGAATATTCAAAATATAAAAGGCGGGTAACTTTGCTAATTCTCTGTTGTTAAAATGCAAACCTAGAGTAGTAGAATATTTGGCTTTTTGAGGAACACTCAGTTTTCTGTACTTATTTAGATCCTGCTTTTTCTCTCTCACAATGATTAGAATATTTTCTGGCATAAAGTTCTTAAAGTAGACTTCACTATCATTTTTATTATGTTTTTCCCATTATAATCCATAAATGGTTGAATTCCCAAAGAGACAGTTTACTGCTTTACACTGCTGTAGCCTCACTGGCATCCCTCCTACCAGTCTATTGCAAGTGGTCATCTGATGGCTTTTTTAAACTCATAGAATGATCCTGAAAGGCAAGTAAATACAATGTAAAAACCTAGGCTGGAAACTACAATTATTTTTCCTGATTAAATGTACAAGTTGCATCTATTACAGCCAATGGCCAAGCAACTATTTAAGCTAACGTTCAGTACTTCCTGTGCAAATGTTTCATGAAATCTGCACACAGATGAGAATCTCTTAACTAAGGATAGCTTCATTTGTTCTGCTATCTGTTCCATGTTTCTCATCATTCCTTTTGATGATTATTCTGTTGACTACACACAAGCAGCACTAACTGCAAGCAGATCTGATTTTTTGGCATGAGAATGTGATATGTTTTGTTCATCCAGCATGGCACATGGTTTTTAGTATGTTTTCACTCACATTATTTGGCATATGTGGTGGCCTGTGTCAGTCCTTTGGGGCAGTTGCTGAGCATGTTGAGAGGACATCACTGATGATTCACAAAGTGGGACAGGATGTGGGAGGCAGTGAACACTATTCCTTTTGTCTATTTTTTGCACACAGTGATAAATACTGCGACTGCAGTGCAAATTCAATTTGTATTTCTAAAAACATTTCTTCTCTGAGTTTAGTGCTAAGTTGGTGCAGCACTAATTAAAATGCTTACCATGTCTTGTCCGTTTAGTGCTATTTCACTTTTTGTTAAGAAAGAAAGGATTTGAATATCATGGGAAGGGGTGGGTAAGAGGATGATGATAATAATGAGGGAGGAAGGGGCCTGTATGATATGTGGACTCTTGAGACACACCTTCCCAGGATAATTAAATGTTTCTTTCTGACGCAGCAGTGATTTAAATGCCAGGGAGCAGTACAAAGAAGGCTAACCTAGGACAAACATCTCTGTGGTCATGCCCTAGGAGCATATGGAAGCAAAATGAGTTGTCCAGCAATTCCACTTACATCCACATTGCTTGATTCTTCAATGCACAGAGCTGGTAATTCAAAGGGTACTTCTTAAGTTGACCCTCCTTCTCTTTTTCTTCCTTGTCTGTGTTTCTCCCTTAGCTGCTGACCTCGACTTAGGGAACTGAAGGGACTTCTTTTTGGCTCTGGCTGACCGTGAGCCTTTCCTCTTCGGCAAGGATGTCTCTGCCTGAGATGTATGTCGGCTCCTTCCCTTTTGCGCTCGCCCATCCAACTTCGAGGCCCAGCCTGCCTGGGCTGCCTGCTGTTTTTTACCAGGCTTGGTAGGTTTTGCTGGCTTCTGTTTAGTTGAGTGTTTGCGGGATCCTTGCTTCTTGGACTTTGAGCCTGAAGAAGCTGGGGACCGTTCTGTTGAGTTGGCGGCTGTTTTAGGTGATTGGGTTGTAAGTTGTTCCTTCAACAGTTCAAGCACAGTCTCTGTAAAAAGATTTTTTTTAAAGTTGCATTCTCTGTGATTGATTGATTTAAGGTATTTTTACCCATTTTTATCCTAAGAAAGGACTTAAGACAGCTTACATCTTTCAAACACAGTATTAAAACTGAAGTAGTATTGATGCATCAGAAGAGGGGGAAAGGTTTTAAATATATGAAAGCAACAATATTACAGTATTATTTAACAGATTCTAGATTTCACACACACATAAACAATTTCTGGGAATTCTGAAGCCTGACATGTTTAACCTGCAAGGGGAAACTGCGGATCAGACATTTGGCCGGGAAACGAACCACACCAAACCAGCAGTTTGTGCCCATCTCTATTTTTAACTGATGAAACAGTCATAGTCATATTTATTATGCATCACTCTGGTATCCATAAGGATGAAAGGAAGTGTCCAAATTATTACAGTTAACAAAAAAGGAACAGACTCTTCCTTACAGTGGTGCATCTTCATATTTGTCATACGTAACCAAAACAAACATTATTTTCAGAAACCTTCATTGACTTACTTGCATGTGGAGTGAAGGGCATTCGCTTGCTCTTTGTTTTCACTGGAAGAGGTTTTTGTTTGCACTTCCCTGGAGGAGCTCTCCTAGAAGACAGATTCAGTCACAAAAACCACATGTGGAAGTTGGCAAAGAACTGTATTTTCTGCCTCTAAAGTCATGAGCCTTCAGTGGAAATATTTTACCACAAGAACGTCTTGTCTCTAGAGCATCTATGTCCTTCGCCAACCTGTTGCCCTCTCAGTTTTCATCAGCTACAGCCAACATGGCCTAGTTGCTCTGTGTTGGAGTGGTGGAACTTGTGATCCACCTCTGGAGGATGGTAGTTTGAGAAAAGCTGGAATCAAACATAACTCCAAAGACACATATTCTGGTGGGAAAAGCTCGTTCAAAGCTTCCACCACCTCACTGCCTTTTTACAAGAAGACTGCAACCGTGCATTGTATAGAAGGTTAAGTTAGGGAACATCTGAACCTTTGGATGAATTGGGCTTTAATTAGCATCAGCACCTTAATCCTAGAACTACATAGTTGGAAGGGACCTTCTGGATCATTGAGTCCAGCCCTTGTCCAGGAGGCACGGTGGGGAATCAAACTCCTCATCTCTGGCTCTAAAGTCAGATACCTAAACTGTTAAGCTAAATATTTGAAGGGTCAAAGGTTCTGCAGCTCTGACATGCAGGGAAATGATGGTACAATTCATCATCATCATCTTAGAACTGCAGAGCTGGAAGGGACCCTATGGAGGATCGAGTCCAGCCCCTGTCACGGAGGCACCAAATCTCTAAACTACTGAGCTATAAATACAGCATAATCTTCTGGGTTAGATTACCAAAGGGAAGTCACCGTTTTTTGAAACATGGGTCCAATCTTTCCCTACTGTGGTCAGTAATTAATGCTTCATACATTTGTCTTTTGGCCATCCTTTAAGAAAAGATGCTAAAGAAACAGACTGTATAAAATATTACTTGCTTTTTAGCCTTCTAAATGTGGCGTGCTAGTACTTGGACCATCCTGACTCCTTAACTTCCGTAAACAGTTCTCATGTTTGTTCTAGATTTATCCCTGAGTTTCAGCCGAATTGAATTCTACGGTCGGCCTCAGCTTTAAAATAAATATAACCTAAAATAAGTACACAGAGGAGCATTTTCCTCGGCTTCCTAGGCTATGGATCCCCAGGGTCTCTTGCAAGCCAACTTGCCTTGGGCACAAACAGGGAACAGGATTTCCTCCAGCAGTCTCCTGCCAATCTGGAACCCTAAAGCTCCTTTGGGCTGCTTACTCCCATTATCCCCAGCCAGGGCACATGAAGCAGGCATTGAAACAGGCACTGGAGGAAATGGGCACCCAGAGTAACCGAAATGAGATGTGTGGCACATTAAACACAGGCCATGCTAGGCTTTGGGTTGTGGGAGACTTGGGCAGACTTCATCCCATCTCTGCAAACCGAAAGACCCTGCATGGTTTACCTTGGATTTAAACTAAAAGCCCCCAAATCTCCAAGCCAGTAAAGCTACTGGCTCTGCTGGCTGGGAGATTCTGAGAGCTGGTACTCCGAAACAGGAATATTTCCAAGCTCTGCAAACTGCCACCGAGCGTTGGCTGAGAACATATGTGACATTAAACATAGTTTCTGAATTTGAAGCTGGGCATGTGTAAATGTTGAGCTGGATACTGGCTGAGGACTTATGTGGCTCCAGAATTCTTTGACTACAAAGCAGAGACAGACTATCTTTGTTGTATTTTTGAAGAGCACAAATTAATCATTCAGCACTAGAAAACAAGAGTGGTTTATGCCTTGTCCTTGCAAATAACGGAATGTGTTTTGTCTCTGTATCTCTATGTTCTCTGCACTTTCTACATGTACTGTGTCATTTGGGGACCCGTGTTTCCGGAATCTTTTATGTTGTTTTTAACAGAAAGCAGCTATGAATGGCTTCCAAGATGAGTAGAGGCTGATGCTAAGGAAAGGTCGGCTTCTTTGCCAGGTATTTCTCTCTGGAAGATAACTTCACTTACCAGAAGCTGCTTTCGCAACCACAGGGGATAAGATGCAAAATCACAGCATCTTTCTCCATTTGTGAGAGCAAGGGTTCAGGTGACAGGCTGAATAGAGAAACTTTGAGCAAAGATGGGGAAAAATAATTTCTCTCTCTTGTCTTGTCTCACATGGATGCAATTTTGTATTTTAAAAAATTTGAGACTTTTTAAAATTTATACATTTATTTTGACAAAAATCCATGGTGCCATATCACCTGTAAACAGTGTTCAGACAATGAATCGGAGAGTCCTGGCTTACCAAGCATGTACAGTGTGCTGTTGCATACTGCCTAGTGACTCATGCTTAACAGGAGCAGCAGCTAAACATCTGCAGAGCTTTTCCCTTCCCCGAGGTTTATCATATCGTCTGAACAAAGCAGCAAGTGGTACTCTGGCTGGTTTCTCTCCCAACTTGTCCAAAAAAGAATCCAGAATTTGCTCTACAGCTTTGTTCTTTGGCATGTGGTAGGAGGCAACAAGCCAGAGCATCAGCCATAGCTGGATTCAGTTGATGTCATAAATAAACCACAGTCCTTCAACTACAAGCACAAATACTAGGGCTGCACGCACTAGTCTCTCTCTCTCTCTCAAATGGAGACAGTTCCCTTCCTTAAATTTGTCTGGATATGGCCATATTTTTAACTTTGTTTTCCTAACCTTTTAGAAAGTCTAATCTATGCATACCTTTAAATCAGTGAATATCTAGAACCAACTTGGCTTAAAGCCACTTCATTTTAATTGGGATATGGGTGTGTTCACAAGGCATATTAACTGCCAGTGCAAAAATTGTAGTTTCCCAAAACCTTGTATACAGATTTCCACCCGTTTCATAGAAAAAGCAAAAGCAAAATCTGATTGGGTGAACTGAGTATTTCTGCTCTTAGTCAGCTATTGCTCTGGAAGAAAGTGGTGATTTGTTTGTTTGTAGATCAGCATTTGAGTGACATTCTAGGATGTGAAGAGGTACCCACCTTGCAGGATCCACAAATTTGTATATGGAGCCATGGGGAGCATAGGCACTCGGGTAAGCGGTAGCCATAAAATAGAGTTCACCTGGAAATGATGGAAGGAAAAGAGAAAGCCGGTAACCTTGTCTACATCATTGAGATGAGCACAAGTTGTGACGTTCAGCCTGAAAACTGTTTCTCTGCCATTTCTCTATTTCCCACTTCCAGGCAGAAACAGAAGTGGGTAGCATATATACTGGACTACCATATGTGACTTTGGGTTGATTGTCAAGTCAATTCTAACTTGGTGACCCTTTCCAGAATTTCCTAGGTGATGATGACTCAGAAGTGATTTAGCATTCTCTCCTTCTAAGGGCACTCTGGGATAACTCATTTATCCCAGGGTCTGCTATTGATTTTGGAGGAAAATGGATGTGTTTGCTGACAATTTTCTTCCCTGTGCTCTGTCTTTCTTGCATTCACTTTTGAATGCTATCAAGTAGTTTTTGTATTGTTTTTATCTTGATCCTTCTATGTACTTTTCATATGAATCCCTTTTAGATATCACAATGTCAAGGGTTATAAACATATTATAAAGAAAGAAAAAATAAAATAGCTTGGGTCAGCCCTGGTGGTCACACAGAGGATTGTTGGACAGTAACTTCCAGAAAAGCCCTGATCCAGAATGGACATGTTGGTTGGGGGGAATCTGAACAGTTGTCCAAAAATGTAACATTTCCAATCCCTGGTCAAGCCTGTGGCCTCAGTAGTCTGTTTGACCAGAAGCTGGCCATGCTCCCTGTATTTGACTTTACCTTAGAATCACAGAATAATAGAATGGCTATAGGGCCATCAAGTTGAAACCCCTGCTCAATGCAGGAATCCAGATCAAAGCAACTCTGACACACAGTTGTCCAGTTTTCTCTTGAATGCCTCCAGTGCTGGAGCACTCACCACCTCCTGACGTAATTGGTTCCATTATTGTACTGCTCTAATATTTATGAAATTTTTCCTGATATTCAGCCAAAGTCTGGCTTCTTGTAACTTAAGCTCATTATTATATGTCCAGCACTCTAGGATGATTGGGAACAGATTCTGACTGTAAAAAAAGAAACCCTGTTTTCTAGGCCAAAAAAATAGATGGTTGCAAAAAGTGTTACCTGCTTCATCCTCAGCAAAAGAGATTATGAATTTATTATATGAGCTGATCAGCCCGGGAAAAGCACAGGCTTTTGTGCTACCGATGCAGATGTCTTGTTTCTTCCATTTCTTTGTCCTCTCATCTTCTTGCAAAGCCATGAGTCGACTGGATGAAAAAGCAAAACCTTATGTGTGATTATTTCATTGCTCCATAGAGCTTAAGCCAAAAAAAGAAAATCCATGTAAATTCTTAGAGAGGAAAGAATAATTTGATCTGTTCCTATCCCTTAACTCAAGGTACCAACTCTTCCTTCAGCAGAAATTACCTTGAGTGGGAGGCCTTAGGGAATGTTGTTACTTCTCATTGCCAGGAATTTTCTGAACTCAGCACCCAGTTGCCCTTAATCCACAACTACTCACACACACTGTTAAACAATAAGAGTTTCCCATTATCCCTGACCACTGGCCATGTGGTGCAGGACAAATATTGTGTAGAAACCAATAATATCTGGAGGGCTACATGTTCCTCACCCTTGCACTATCCTGTATCCAGGACTGACTTCTTCCCTCCGTATTGGCTTCCCTCTTCCCACCAGTTGAGTAATTCATTAAATGGACTTGTTATATCTATGTGGTTCTGCTCTCCAGAGGAAAGTCATCCACCTTCTAATAAACACTACTAAAAGTAGAGTGGCACTTTCCATCTTATGCCAGATCATTGCTCCCAAGACAGAAGCTGGAGAATGTGGCTTCAGTTTATAACATTAATAATCTTGTGCCATCAAGTCCAAATTTTTAAAAATATAATTTTTATAATAGACAATTGTAAAAAAATCACAAGCTGAACAGCACGGACCCTCCGTCAAGAAGAACAAACCCCATACCTGTTAAGACTGCATTTCAGAACCAACTCTCAGGTATTTAGAGGTTAATGAAACCGGTTTCTTCCTTACCCAGTCATAAAATCACCAAAAATGTAGAGGCCATTGAGGTTTGGTGACTCACATCCTCTGTAGACATAACCTCCAGTGACTGATTTTCCCACATTGTGTCCATAGGCAAATATTGGAAGTATATCATCTGTTGATAGGGAGAACATAAGAATCAATTCAGTCAAAAGTATGATGACCTTAAAGTTCTTGAGAAATACACAGCTAAGGGAGCAAGAAAAAACAAAAATCACCTTTTTAAAGTCTGAGTCTTCAGGTACCCCATGTGCATGGGTAGCTGAGGGGGCACCGTTATGCTAAACAGCTGCTTCTCAATTTGCTTCTCTTAAGCTACATAGCACATAATACAGAACATAGCCAGATGTAACAGAGGCTGTATTCCCATAACTTTAATAGCTGTGTAGAAGAGGGAAGGGCTGCCATTTGCAGGCATAGAACCCAAATACTAAACTCTACCTTTGCTAAATGTGTTCTATACTCTGATCTTTCCTCCTAAAAATCCCAACTCCACAGTCTATTGCAATGAAAATGCGGTACGTGTACCTGTTAGATTCAGTGCTTTCCAACCTTGGGTACCCAGACATTCTTGGACTACAACTCCCAGAAATCCTGGCCAGCACAGCTAGTGGTGAAGGCTTCTGGTAGTTTTAGTCCAAGAACATCTGACAAGGTTGGGAACCACTGTGTTAGATATTGCCCAAGAATTGGCAAAAAATGTAGTTTTTTAGGTTTTATATTACCAGAGCTTGGGGGGGGGGGAATAATCACTTTTTGAACTATAACTCCCAAAAGGCTCCAGCCAGCAAAGCCTGTGATTATGCCTCTTGGGGAATTCTGGGAGAAGTGGTCCAGAACATCCCTTATCTAAGCTCTTCTAACATATACAGCGTTGTAAAATATTAAAATGAATTTAAAAATCATGACTGTTAATTTTAGTATGCAGAAGTGTTGGGGAAACTCATTTTGCAGACACCACTTCCTCCATACCCCAGATTCAGTTGTTCGTGGGGTGCCCAGGGAATTTGAAATGCACAGAATTTGAGGTTCTTTAACTTGCATTATACAATTCTCTAGATTTCCCACTCAACAGTGAAAGGATTATAGCTGCAACATAATAGTTGATCAAATTCTTTTTTACTCATAAGACAACTGCCCAAAAAGTGGCTAAAAATCATTATTTTTTTTTAGGTTTTAATACTCTTTGTTTTAACACTGTAAGCCATCCTGGGTCCTTTAGAGGATAAAGGCAAGGTATAAATATTCTAAATCAACCCATCAGTCAATAAGGATAACCAGTCACTTTGTTACCTAAGGAAGAATTTTGACAAAGCTTTATGTCATAGCATTCAAAGCCTTCCTTCGCCCTCCAGCCGTAGTTGCCCCCTTTCACAATTATGTCCACTTCTTCGTACTTGTTCTGGCCAACATCACCACAGAACAGCCTTCCCCTTCCTTTGTGAGTGAATGGGTCACCTCTGTCCACAGAACAGCGCCACATGTTCCTCACCCCGTACGCATAGATTTCGGGGAGAGCTTTAGGGTCAGAGGAAAAAGGATTGTCAGGAGGGATCCGGTAAGGCTTCCCATCGGAGCTCCTTCCATCGACATCTATCCGCAAAACCTTTCCTAATAAACTACTCCTGAGGGGAAATCAAGGGATAAATCAATGATTAATGATAGAGGAAATGAAGCAGAGTGCATAGAAAGGTTAATATCACAAAAGGCTAAGAACGTATCATTTGCATACACATGCGCACATATCATCTAAGCCAATGTGTTTCATGTATATATATTTGTCGTTCATATGTGCTGTCAGGTTGCCCTCAACATGATGACCCTATAAATGAGTAATTTCTAATATGTCTTGTCCTCAACAGCCATGTTCAATTTATATAACCAGTGTTATATAAACAGTTAACTGGCTTAGATTATACATATTTAGCCAGCAATGACCAAAATATTCAGCATAGTGAGTTGCAGTCGAGTAGGCCCATTGAACTGGTGAGTCAAGTCCTCCATCAGTTCCATTGATTCAAATGGGTCTACTCTCATTGCAACTTACTACAGTACTCTAAAAGTAGAGTAGTAAGCTGCAACTACTGACCTTTCTACTGATCCAGATAACGGGTTATTATCAGGACCTTGATTACAAAATGTTGATAGTTTGAAAACTGGGATGTGAGATGCATGGCCCTCTAAAATCAGCTGAACTGTAACTCCCCTCACCCTAGCCAGCAGAACCAATGGTTAGAGAACAAAGGAGTTGCAGTCTCACTTTCTGGGACCTTCAGTTATTTTGAATCATAATTTTGAAAGGAAGAAGATGCATAAAATACAAAAAAAAATCTAGAGGGTTATATATTCCAAATTTCTGATTTAAAAGACACATATCCCTCCTTTATATCACATGATATCCAAGGACTGCTTATATTAACTTAAACAAATCATCTCTCTTATGTTTAAGATACTTGAATGAAAAGGATCCTAAACAGAAATTATCAGAAGCAGCAGTGCTGTTTTAAAATAGCATAACTTGCTTTCCAAGGCAAACCCAGTTGCCTCCATTGTGTAACAAGAGCATATTAGACACAGTAAACAGTGGATGCAGGTGCTGTCTGGCTTACTTGTTCTGAGCATTCCCAAATTTACCAAAAGGGTCTCCTGCTTTCCCTCCATCCCCTGTAAACAGGTACATGTAACCATCCAGGCCAAAAAGGATCTGCCCCCCATTATGATTTGCAGCTGGTTCTTCAATCTCCAAGAGTTTCCTAAAGTGAAAAGAGAAAATTAATTTTAAAAAATGGAAAAACAGAAGCGGGTAGCCACTGTTGTCTTCCTTGGATGAGTTTCAAGGCCTCATTGTGTTCAAAAACATATTATTTATGCATTCATTAAGCAGAACGTCTTATCTGCATAGTTCTTGATGTTAATGTTTTCCTAGACTAAGCAAGAGAGGACCTTAACATTCCCTTGTTAATTCTTTCCTTCTGCTGCACGGTGATGTCTTGAATGCTTAGCTGGCATCCATGCTTGCCGTCTCAGGGGATAAACTGGGGGGCTGTCCAGATGGGGGGATTTGGTGCTGTTTGATTCGGGTTTAAAAGGTTTTTCAGTGTGATCTACAGTGGACCCTTAACTTACAGACGGCTTGACTTACAGACTTTTTGAGTTACAGACTTCTCTGGCCGCAAAATTTAGGTTTGACTTGCAGACTGAGATTTGACTTACAGACCAGAAAAAAACCAAAATGGAACAAAAACGGCCTGTTACGGGATTAATCGGTTTTTAATGCACTGTAGGTCAATGGAGACTTGACTTACAGACTTTTTGACTTGAGAACCGCCTTCCAATACGGATTACGTTCTCAAGTCAAGACCCCACTGTACCTGGCACTTGAGCGATTCCTCTGTTCACACTGGAGATGTTTATTGTTCTCTGAGAAGGGTCCAGACAAGTCTTTAGATCACTGTTTACTCGCATGTAAGGTTGACCCAGTTTATTCATGAGTAAGAAGGATGAGGCAGTGCCAGCAGTAAGGGCACAAGGGGAGAAGGTTGGGGAGACAGAAGGAAGGTAAACCCCCCTTTCCTCCATCTTTCTCCTCAGCCGGGGCTTTGCTCCTTTGTAGGGACAGAGTCTGAGCAGATGACCAAAAGGTATTTTATTCTTCAGAAGTGTGAGTGTGTAATCGGGTCTACAAAAATCAGAGTCCAATGCAGCTGGTTTTCCCAGTGGTTGCTTTTGTTTACTTTTCCCACATCCTCTTCTCTCCCCCAAGCAACCACTAAGCCAATGTTAATGGGGGCAAGGGAGAGATGCTGTCATCTGTCAATGAATTTGGGAGTGGGAGCCAACATAGCCCCCTTTCCCACAGCTGTCCTTCAATGAGCTGTGGTGACTTTCCTTTTTGTTGTTGTTGTTAAACAAATGTGGCACAGCAAAACAGCAATGCATCTGCTTAGCACGGTATACATAGTACTGCCAATGTATCTAGTTTAACTGGAATAGCATTGCAGCAATAGGGAAACAGTTTTAAAAATTAAGTGGTAGAAAAAATGAAAATACAGGAGGGGAGTTTCCCATTTGTCCATTAAAATGTTAAAACCCACCTAATACATCACAGGTAATACTGCCCATAGCTCCATATGGGTGCGAACTTACCGTCCACACAAGTCACACAATGGGATAATTGGAAGCATGCTAAATCATATCAAAAAACCCAGAAACTCTAGTACTTCGGCAGAAAGGAGTGAGACAGCTCTAAAATGAGGCAGGATGGAGCACTCTTAAGTCAGAACATGTGTGGACACCATAATTTGATTCAAACCAAACTGCACAAAGTGATCCAAATAGCGAGCTATATACTCATCAGGATTTGCGCTGGGTAAGTTATGCATCCAGGTCTCCCCAGCAGGCAGGCAGGGACGAGCGCCACACCTCCAACAGATAGCTCTTCTGCGTAGGGGCCATTGTCTTTGATAAACTACTCAACACACTACAGTTCCAAGGGACAGCCACAAAAGGAGATCCTAATCGCAGATCAGCTAAACAGCTGGATGCACTCATGCTATTGCTCTTGATACTGGAGCAGGACAATGGCCTCTGTAAGGTCTCGCTGCATCAGGACAGTCCTCTCCTGCGATGTGCCTTGTGATACCTAGTCCTGCTTCACGGCACATCTTCAGGTGGCAGCTGTTGAACACGGTTGCAGGAAAGGACTCCTGAAAGGACCCCCAAAAGATACTTTTGGAAAAGCCACTGATTTGAAAGAGGTCAGGTTGAGCTCTGGAATCTTTATGAAATCAGTCAGACCTTACCCTGCTGAAAACAGTTTCGTTAGACTACTCACTTCTTATATGCTAAGCATTTTAGTCTGCATCGCAGGTAGAAAAAGCTGAATACTCCTGCTCTGAAAGCACCAGGGTCTCTTGAAATCCCACAACAACCACGGGGAGATTTTGTGGTTCTTAGAAGCAACCCTTGGCACCACAACCCTCCCCCTCCAACCAAAATATTTTCTGCAGACATGTTTTTCTCATCAAGTAGCAGCAGAGAAAATACATGACTTATTTGCTTCTTTATATTTTGTTTTATATATGTCTGCCTCCCAAGATAGCGTCCATTCATCTGATGACATGGATTGCCGCCTGTGGAAGCTTATGCTAAAGAAAACATGTTATCTAAAGGTGCCACAAGACTTTGTTGTACATTTATTTGTGTGCATTTGGGAAATCTGTACCTCTGGCCATACCATATTTTGTTGAACTAGAACTCTCATCATCCCACACCATTCACTTGGCTGCTGGGAATTTGAGTCCAGCAACTCGTTTCTAGCTCCAAATCACACAGATAGAATTAGTGCTTCGAAGTATTCGAAGAGGATGCATTTGCTTTATCATAAGATATACATACTAAACTTCAGCTAAACCCATCTCATAGGATTGCAATGAGGATAAAATGAGAAAAGGTAGTCTAAGCTTTGGGGATAAAGTAGAAAATATGTATTTGGTAAGAAAAACAAAATTGAGGGAGGAACTTTACCTTTCCGAGTTTGCATCAGCTTTGTTGAGATCAGATGCAGAGACTCTTAGTTCACTGATCCTGATTTTCTCAACATTTTTCTTGTCCTGATAAGAGTAATAAATGTAGAATTTCCCATTGTCTTTGTATTTGGGGTGGAAGGCCATCCCAAGGAAACCTCTCTCATCGCCTACCCATGGACTTGCCAGCACCAACTTTTTAATGTCCAGAAAAGGCTCTTCTAGTCGACTTCCATCTGGAAGATAGACCCAGATGACACCCACCTGCTCTGCCACAAACATCCGGTGAGTGTTGTCATTAGCATGAACCATCAACACCGGATTTCTCAACCCATTGGCCACTTCTCGTAAGCACAGCTGGAGGCAGCCTTTCTTGTCCTCAACCACAGAGCCCAGGTTGCGGTTAAGGTCTGTGTTTTTCAGCACATCTGGGAAGCAATAGTCTTCATCCTGGATGTTGAGAAGGTCACAGAAGCGGGTCTTGTTCTTCTCACAGCATTCTTGGATTTGTCTGTCATTTGTAAGCAAAGTGATCGCAGAGCCGCAGTAGAAGTGGAAGTCCGAGCAGTAGTCAAAGCAAAGGCCTGGGAGATTCCGAAGTGGCGTCTGAGGGTTTTCAGCATCATAGAGGTGAGCTGCATAGGGGGAGCATTCCTGTTAAGGGGTTGAAAATGACATGTCAGCTCCTGTAATACTGTGAAACTGATTCCGCCTATGTGTTTGCGTCTGTGCCACTATACTATTTGCTCAAGTTCTCCATCTATAAGCAAACAATTTTACAACATATAGATAGATGGGCAACACAAGCCACCCTTAGGAATATGGTGATCAGGATGGGAAAACCTTTGGCTTTCTAGATTTCAGACCTCAATTCCCATAAGTCCCCATGCAACCTTGACCACATCTGGTCCCATCCAATTTTGCAAGCTAAGGAGGCTAGGACCTGATTCATTCTTGAAAGGAAGACCACCACATAATTCCAAGTGCTGTATTGAGGAAGTGTCATAGATCAGCAGTAGTGGACGTGTTTTGCATGCATTGGGGTAATCCCAGGTTACTTAACTTCATCTCCAAGTATGGTAAGTAATGAATCGTGCCTGAAACCCTGGAGTACTGCTGGTGTGATTCATCATAAGACAACTGCCAGTGTTCCAGAACTCTGCCAAAAACTCTTACTACTGGCCATCAATGGCACTTGTAATCCAAATATCTGAAGATTCTGCACCCTTACTATAAAGTTTTGTTTTTTTCTTCCCATTATTCCAGAAACATGCCAGGTACATTGTTGTGTTGTGTCAGACTTGGCAAAGTTAGTCATCGTGACTAATTTAGGTTCCCTTGATGTTATTGGATCTTGTCCAAGTATGACTGAGTCTGTACCTAACCCAATATGCACAGATGATGTTTGTGTTACTTCATAACCTAAGAAAATGAAAGAATGATTATCTAAATAATGTGAAGAATTAATTTTAAAATAGTTAGCTTTGAAAATGTATTCGCGAAGGCTTTCACGGCCGGGATCTAATGGTTGTTGTGGGTTTTTCAGGCTCTTTGGCCGTGTTCTGATGGTTGTTCTTCCTAACGTTTCACCAGTCTCTGCAAAATGTTAGGAAGAACAACCATCAGAACACGGCCAAAGAGCCCAA
This sequence comes from Pogona vitticeps, assembly GCF_051106095.1. NCBI lineage: Eukaryota > Metazoa > Chordata > Lepidosauria > Squamata > Agamidae > Pogona > Pogona vitticeps. Next base: position 35,500,427 of record NC_135783.1, read on the forward strand.
AAAAGCCACAACAACCATTAGCTTTGAAAACATTGGCCATCACCTAACTGAGGTGTCATACAACTGTGTTAAGGTAGAGGAGAAGGACAGATCCTATATATAGAACTAAAATCTAGTTGGAAGCTTTCCTACAGAATAATGATTTGAAAGCATCTGAGAAGGCTATGTTAAAATGTCTTACAATTCAGAGTTGTTTCCCAGACAGAACATGTTGCCTTGCTTCTTAAAGGTAAAGGTAAAGGTTCCCCTTGACAATTTTTGTCCAGTCGTGTTCGACTCTACGGGGCGGTGCTCATCCCTGTTTCCAAGCCATAGAGCCAGCGTTTGTCCGAAGACAATCTTCCGTGGTCACATGGCCAGTGCGACTTAGACACGGAACACTGTTACCTTCCCACCGAGTTGGTCCCTATTTATCTACTTGCATTTGCATGCTTTCGAACCACTAGGTTGGCGGGAGCTGGGACAAGCGATGGGCACTCACTCCGTCGCGTGGATTCGAACTTATGACTGCTTGGTCTTCTGACCCTGCAGCACAGGCTTCTGCAGTTTAGCCCACAGTGCCACCACGTCCCCTGTGCAAAAAGACTAAGGTACCTTTTAGCAGGGAAATGGAATAGCTTGAATTACAAATAAATCAGATTATTTGCTTCTTTGCAGGTAATGTGTAGGCTTGAATAGGTGCAAAGTGCACCAGCACTGTGTGTAAATGAAGAAGGATAAGGTCTTAATCAGAGCACTCATGAGATGGAATTTAACCCTTTTCTTCATTGCCATAGAGTCTTGAGGAAGCCCTTTTCTCTGAAATCAATGGGGAAAAAATCTCTTATAGGCACTAATATGTGGGTGGGGGCAAGAAGAACGTGTTACATGAGGTTTATTTAATATTACAGGGTGTAGCAGCTCAAGCGCTACTGGACTGGGGCTGGGGGGATGCTGGTTCTTGTTCCCATTGAACCATGAAACTGACTGGGTCAGGATTAGATCACAGACCTTGCATTTGTTACTGACTCTTAGCCTGAACATCTGTACTGAAGAGCTGCTACTGCTTACTGGAAGAAATGTGGGATATAAATGTAACTAACTAATTAATTAATTAGTAAATCTGTACCCATAATGCAAATTGACAAAATTACTAAGTGGATAGCGACCCTCTGGTTTATTCATTCTTTCATTAATTTTCCTACATACTGCTTTTAACCTCCTCAATGCACTCTAGTGAGAAACTGCTTTTCTTTCTTTCTTTCTTTCTTTCTTTCTTTCTTTCTTTCTTTCTTTCTTTCTTTCTGTCTGTCTGTCTGTCTGTCTGTCTGTCTGTCTGTCTGTCTGTCTGTCTGTCTGCAGTATCTATCTATCTATCTATCTATCTATCTATCTATCTATCTATCTATCTATCTATCTATCTATCTATCTATCTATCTATCTATCTATCTATCTGTCTGTCTGTCTGTCTGTCTGTCTGTCTGTCTGTCTGTCTGTCTGTCTGTCTGTCTGTCTGTCTTAATTTACAGCCTTAGGAAACTAAAATCGTTAATGGGGTACTGAGAGGAAGGCTCTTTCCAAACGTCTCCCTCCATGTCCCTCACTAAGAATTCTAGTACAAATGTTTAGGTTTTTGTGGCTGTGAAGTTATTTTTCAAAAAAGAAAAATAAAGAAGTTTGATTTTTGACTTGACAATCGTAGCACTCTTTAACCATACGAAAAGAGGACATGCTCAGTATATGCAATACTAGAGGGCTAAGGCAGTTGAGCAGAGAGAATATTAAGTGTTTTCCTGGTGTGTGTTTTGGCTGCTTTTTTGCAATGGCAGATGGAGACTCTCAACTTCCAGGACTGAACTTTACAAGGGAACCCTCTCTTTGGCTGTAAATCAGCGGATAGGCAGGCGGCCAAGCGGGGCTGTGTCCCTTTTGTTAGTGTTCTTCCCCTTCCCACTTCAGATGGATGGGCAACCTTAACAAAACAGAGAGGGCAGAGAAGGAAAGAGGCAGACAGTGCCAAAGCTGACAGAGACTGTGCGAGGGCGTTCCAGAGGACATGGAAGCCAGCTGTTGGATCAGAGGCTGCTTTCAGGAGGGCAGCTTTTGCAGGGCAACAGGCAAGAGCGTAATGTAAACACATCCTCCATGGCATCTGGGAATCAAAACACCAACGTCCGTGGGCTGATTTTTATGCAGCCCTAGAAGCCAAGTCAATCTGCACCAGTAAAGCAAAATAATCAAGTATCCTCTTGTCCTACTCTTGTGTAGAGTTGCCAAGTACTGGAGTTTACATGAGGCCATGAGAATGGGATGCTGCCAGCGTGTATTCCCAGATTTGGGGGTTCATTCTCATGACTTCAGTATGTGCCATTTAGACATGCTCAGAAGCACTCTCCTTACATTCAGTACAGCTGCTGCTGCTGCTGCTGGAATTCACACATTAGCTTTTAAATTAATTATGCTCTTTCTGCTGATGTCAGACACCCAATTTTTGCAATGGCTGCTGAAAAGCTAAGCTACAAGACATCACAAAGGTCCTCCACCAGTGACTTCATAAAGATCTACTCCAGGCTTTGGGCTCTGAAATCTCAGGGAATAAGACACTGGCTGGGGGAATTTTTGTAGCTGTAGTCCAGAACAGGCACTTTCAAAACTCTGCTGTAATGTAGTTTGAGAAATATTTTTGCCTCTCATTGTATATATATCAATTTTTGCCACATCTCTGCCATGTTGAAAACCTCTGCCATAGGTTTTCAACCAATACAGGAACCCACAAAAGCTATTTACCAGTGACTAACATAATACAAATGTACAAACCACCAGTAGTGATGTCCTTTTAAAAGATGCTCTCAGTCTCTGGGTGAGATAAAGCAAATAGTAATCCCCCTAGTTTCATATGCGAGCAAATATGTGAAGCTGGGTTTCTCACACAACCAAAATCAAAATCCTGTCCACTGCATTACAGCTTACAATTGTTTTATAAAAATTGCTATGGTTCTACTAGATCTTGGAAACATTTCTTTTCAACTATGGATTCTAGTATTCCCATGATGCCCATACTGACTGAGGCATTCTGGGTGTTGTAGTACCATAAAGCTACATTTCCCAAGGTTATACATCCTCGTCACAGTATTCTTATATCTATATGCAGAGCAAATGAGATCTGGTATAGGAGAGTAGCAGACAGTATGAATTTGTGAATCAATGTGGAGTGGTGGACTGAGTGGTAGACTAATTTTTTTATTATTATTTAAAAGATTTTTACTGCACCTTTCTCCTTAAAAAACCTGCCTGAAGAGAAAAGTCTTTGGCTGCTTGTGGAAGGACAGCAAAGATGGGGAGGGAGGGAGGGAGTTCCAGAATCCAGAGAAGACCTTCTCCCATGTCCCCACCAAATGCATCTGTGAAGGTGTTGGGACAGAGAAAAAGTCCTCCCCTGATTATACCCAGGCCGGCTCATAAAGGGAGGCACAGTCCTTGACACGGCTTGGACCCAAGCCAGTTAGGGCTTTATAGGTTAAAACCAGCACTTTGAATTGTGCTTGCAAATGGGCAGGACACCTAGTTTCAAATCCATGCTTGGCCATGGCAATTTACAGGGGAGGGGTGGTGATTTGTATTTAGGAAAAGGTTTGCTGGGCTGTTCAAACTATCACTACCACCATACTTCAGATGTAAAAATCACTTATGATGTTTAATTATATTTCTTTATTTATTAAATTTATATGCCACCCATTTAGACATAGCCTACTTTGGGCGGCTCACAAAATATACAGTGGTGCCTCGCTAGACAATTACTCCGCATGACAGTTTTTTCACTAGAAATTGACTTTTTGTGATTGCTATAGCAATTCGCAAAACAGTGATTCCTATGGGGGAATTTCACTGTACACTGTTTGGTCCCTGCTTCGCAAACCAATTTTCGCCAGACAACGATTTTGACAGCTCCCTCCGTGCTCGCAAACAGGTGTTTTCGGGACCTAAGCTTCGCAAGACAGTGATTTAAACAGCTGATCGGCGGTTTGCAAAGTGGCTTTCATATAGCTGATCTTCACTAGACAACGACGATTCTTCCCCATTGGAACACATTAAACAGGTTTCAATGCATTGCAATGGGGAAATGCTTTTCGCTAGACAATGATTTTGCTAAACAGCGATTTCAGTGGAACGGATTATCATCATCTAGCGAGGCACCACTGTATTCTAATTCCTATGCTTCAGAAGAAGAAGAGCATGACAGTTCACAGACCACATCAATGACACAGAATCATAGCCCACTACTATACCTGGCACAAGATGTCTTTGATGTATCTTCCACATAGTTTCTGGGCTTGAGGGTCCACATAATCCATGATCTCCCAGTATTTGGCTGCAATGATATTGTCTTTGTCTTGGTCACAGCATCCAAAGGTCTCATAGGCAGAACAGAACTCCAAATGGAAAGGAGGCTGGAAAGGAGGCCCATAATCAAGGCACTGGGGATGCCCCAGGAGACCCCTGCCGTGGCACAGGAGAACAAAGGAGGTGCAAATGAGAAAATTGGAAGAATGTAAGGAAAACATGGAGCAGTTGTTTTCAGAGCACCTGGAGTTGCTTTCTTGACTGCAGATTTTCTGAGATCAGAGGCTTGTGAGTTGTGACCACTTTGAAGATGTTTTCCAGGCTTCTGAGTTTTGAAACATCCCAGCTAGAAAAAAAGGTCAGTGTTTGTTCAAGGTTGCATACTCACTCTCTTGCTGTCTCTACAATTAAGTTTACTATTGGTGAGCTAAGAAGCAACCTTCCACACCGCCTCTTTGCCATTCCACGCCTCACTCAGCAGAACCCTCCCCCCCTTCTCTTCTCCAAATTTATCTGCCTTCCTGTGGAGAACAAAGAGAGACAGATGTCACCAACTATTACACACACTTGCCGTGTGTTTGTGAAGAAAGACAGAGAAAGAAAAATCGAAAGAGATAAATCCAGAGACACAGAATGTGCATAAATTGCAAACCATCTAGGAAAGGATTAGTTTTCCCATTCACGAAGTTCAAGATTCCCAAACTCAGCAAAATAGCTGGAAAGAAGATGACTCATTTTCATCCATTACATGCCCACTCTAATTAGCTTGAACATACTCAAACTCAGATTAAAATTCTACAGGAATGAAATTCTCACTTCCCACTCCAGTTCCTAAGCATGCTGAAATAAAAATATATTTTTGATCATCAGAGGTTCAGATTTATATCTTTCCCGCCATAACAGTTTTGGACTCAAAATAATTGAATTACAGTATATATTAGTCCTCCCAACAGAATTTTTAAAAGATGATATGTAACTAGAAAGTGGAACATATTAAATGGTTTGTCAGAATGTCTTCACTGAGTATTTAAAAAAACAGCTTTAGGTGATTTCATGTGTATACAGAGAGAGGGAGGCAAATAAACATCCTCATAATTTAGGGGACTTTTGGAAATATTTTATCCTACCACTTTTGCCCTGTAATCAAACCAGAAGAATGTTCAGCATAACCAGAGATGGAAAAGTTACTTTTTTCAGGTTCCACTTTTTGGAGCCCTCTGCTGACCATACTAGCTAGGCTAGAGGACAGAAGTCCAGTAACTTACAACCTTTAAACAGAATGCAACGGTATAACATAGGAGGACCATTCCCCATGGCTTATTCTGTGACACATCTCCATCTCCCAAAGGCTAACCAAAATGAAGGACTGACATTGCTGCACTCATAACGGTGTCCTGTGGTTAAAATTGTCAGATGAACCAGATCCCATTCTCTGAAATGTCAGGGCCAAAACCTAAGACCGGGGGAGTGGCTGATGCAATGTCGCAGGGGCTTGTGACATCAAGAGAAGTGGGGTAAGAAAGGGCTAGGAATAGGTAGCATTTTTCTAGGCTTTGTGCTACTGCCGCAAGGACTGGTGCATCAAGAATCTCACAAATCACAACGTGGATATTTCACTCCCTGCCTTGTACCAAATGTCACAGTGAGCCCAATATTGATGTGCTAAAAATCTCAGAGGGGGACCAGGACTAGGAGTCCATTATACCTTTTGGAACAAAAGACAAACACCTTCATGCTGAGCTGGGACTGGATGAAAATGGAGAGCCAGGCTTCAAAGCTGCCTCATACACAAGACTCAGTTCTCCTCCAGCCTTGCTGATCTTGAGATTTGTCTTCTTGCTCGGAGACCCAGAAAAGAAAATCAGTTCTCTGAGACGGCAGTTGGTGCCTTGCCCTAAGCATGGTTAGCACAGGAAAGTGACAGGATGGAAAAACTACTGTGCTCATGAGTCAGAGAGCAATTGCCCAGCTGGCTGTGTAATCTTAACCACAGTCAAGTGATGTGGGATATGGAACTAGGACCAGTTACTGCATATGCAGTATGAGAGGGATTGACTCCCTAAATCAGTGGTATCGAACTGTGGCCCTCCAGATGTTCTTGGACTTCAACTCCCAGAAGCCTTCACCACCACCTCTGCTGGCCAGGATTTCTGGGAGTTGAAGGCCAAGAACATCTGGAGGGCCACAGTTTGACACCACTGCCCTAAATGAAACCACAGGCACAAATTTACAAGAGCTGAGCAGAGCTGTTGACGACAGGACATTTTGTAGGTCACTCATTCATGGGGTTACCGTAAGTCAGGGGCAACTTGATGGCACATAACAACCGTGTGGGCTTTACAAACAAAGCACGAACTGAGCTAGGAGGTCCAAATTTCCCTGGTCCCTCTTTGACCTGCTCCCAGAGGAAGAGCAAAAATATCTGCTGACTAGTAACGTGTAAGGAAAACATACTTCACCTCCAGCCCACGGAGACCTCCACCACCATTCAGTAGCAGCTGCCTCTCACTCTCAAGTTACCCATGGCATTCTGAAAGTCCCGAGAGATGGTATGTTTCTAAGTCTAGACATTCTCTGCAGGGTGTCGCTGTAAGCAAGGATGCCAGCTCGGACATGGCAAAAAAAACCCACCATTCATATCCTGACAAAAACAGTGACTGCTATCACAAACCTTTCATGAGAAAAGTTTGGTTCCAAGAGGCTTACCCCCACCATCACAGGATGGGGAGAATTGATCAGTTTTCATGCAATTGTGGGCCACTATGAACAGTTTGCAAGAAGAAGAAGAAGAAGAAGAAGAAGAAGAAGAAGAAGAAGAAGAAGAAGAAGAAGAAGAAGAAGAAGAAGAAGAAGAAGAAGAAGAAGAAGAAGAAGAAGAAGAAGAAGACACCCCAGCTTTGATGAGAAAGATGGGGAAAGTCCATCTTTCTCATCTAGAAGAGGTAACACTGGATTCTACTTTGTACAATCCAAAGTTGTGGACAGGATCCCTGCAGGGGCAAGAACTGCCATGTGTGTGCTTGGCTCTTATCCTTCCCAGCTTTTAAAACTAGGTAGAAGAAGGTATTCCAACAGCTCTAGTGTCTCACTGAAGATCAGAAAGGTTTTGTGAGGACTGAAAGATTCCATGCTTTGATTATCAGAACTGTAGACGTGCACTATATAGTGTCCAGATCTTGCGAAAGTTACTTTTTTCAGACCCACAGCATCTCTCAGCCAGCATAGCCAATGCCTTCTGAGAATTGTAGTTTAGAAAAAGTAACATGTCCAAGCTGTAATACTGCCTCTTGGCTATAGTCTGACTATTCTAGCCCATTTTTAAAAAGCGAGTCATCATTAAGGGATCACAATAATTTGCAGATAGCAAAAAAGGAAAAAACAATAATCTTGATTTGGAGCTATAGCAATGTACTGTATCTAAATATTTTTGCACTTCACTTACAAACTGGGCAATTGATATTGTTCCTTCTACAATAGATTAAAAAAAATGATGCAGGACACCCTGGTTACAGAGGTTTAGAATGGGGTATTCAGCTCTTCTGCCCACAACTCACCACATGGAAATTTACTATGTAGTAGTAGTCAACAACATATCAAACCAAACCTCCAATGAAAGTGCAAGACTCCCTCGGCATCCAACAACGTCAACAACTTTCAATCCAGGAGGAGAACAGGTTTGCTACTGAGACTGAATTATCGATCCCTGGCATGTATTGTCACAACAGTTTTGATTCACCCCATTTCCCACATGCTAGTATTAATGCTACAGGGTACCCCAGGATTAAAAATTGGGAAGAAGCCATTTTTATGGAGTGTGTGGACAGATAGAAGAATTCTTACCCTAGACCAGTGGTTCTTAACCTTTGTTACTCGGATGTTTTTGAACTGCAACTCCCAGAAACCCCAGCCAGCACAGTTGGTGGTGAAGACTTCTGGGAGTTGCAGTCCAAAACTCCTGAGTAACCCAAGGTTAAGAACCAGTGCCCTAGACCACCTAATCTGATACAATAATGAATTCTTGACATTTTCCTGCTTGAGGCCTAGGTATCACTTGCCAGCCTCAGCTGAATGGCAGTATTTACAAATGCAGCATTTGCCGGCATCCAAATGCAATCCAGCAGCATTGAGTGTCTCGGTCTTCTGCACTGTTGGAAATGCTTAATGAATCAATTCAGGACAAGAAAACTGTATTCTTTAATGATTATCTACTCAGTTAACAAATATTACATAAAAGGTCTCAGGGATGAGTGAAACATAAATATACTTACTGTTTTGCCTAACTTCAAGCATACCTGAAGTATCTGTATATCTCAGGTTATGAATTATTGTTGAAAGATGCTTGGGGGGCAACAGGTGGATTTGCTGTAAAATCAATCTCTGAGCTTTCTCATGAGGAAGCAGAGCCCACCATTTGCCAGATCAAAGGGAAATTGAGTCAGGGCACCAGATGGCCCATCTCTCTGAAGCGTAGACAAACTGGTTTCACACTCTTCTGGGTCAGAGTAACTCCCTCTAAGGCAGTGGTCCCCAACCTTGGGCCTCCAGATGTTCTTGGACTTCAACTCCAAGAAATCCTGGCCAGCAGAGGTGGTGGTGGGAATTGTAGTCCAAGAACATCTGGAGGCCCAAGGTTGGGGACCACTGCTCTAAGGCATCCAACCTAACTGGGCTTCAAAGAGTCTTCAAAGTTGCGTATTGCTGAGTTCTCCAAAGGATACATGTTCTATTGGGGCTAAAAGGAGGACAAATCTGTTGGGTTGAGGAAAACAGGTTGAGAAGTCAAGAGAAAAGGAGCCCTTTCCAGCTTGGGGGCTGGGAAGCCGCTCTGGGTATGCAGTGAGACACATCCTGGCTTCATGTCAGCGTAGAGCTATCATAAGAGAATCATGGCAGTTAGCAGTAGTTGGAAAATCCAGCAGCTTAGTCTGTAGCATTTGCCTGCTTGCTTGCTCTATCCCATTGCATTTTGTAGTTTGAATGCAACCAAAAAGCTTAACCATTGAGTTGTTTTTTTAAAAAAAAAAACCTTTAAATTTTCCTTTTAATAAAGTTACCTTTTAGAACAGACACCTTGTCTGAGGGCTCTTCTTGCAGAGTTTCCTGGCTAAACTAATCCAACAAGCCAGGCTACTTGATGATATTTCGTTTATCTAGAGCATGTACAGAGTACAAAAGGATTTTTTTTAAAAAACAAATAAAATAAATCAGGATAACTAGGGCAGCATGATTACTGGCGAACAGTTCAACGTGGCTGTGAGGTGGCCAGTCAGGGTTTTCCTCTACCTGGCAGTAAAGGTGTTAGCTGGTCCTGGCTGTTCTGTTACTATTATCCAACAATCAATCATGTTTAGAGGATACTGAACATCACAATTACTTCTTAGGACAGGTGTGAGCAAATCATCTTAAGGCCTGGTGCTGCGATTCTCTTGATGCATCTTTCAATCATATGCTTTGGTCATGTCCAGCATTTTGGAGGGGAGTTATTACTCATATTAATTTTGTATTGGATATTCATTCATTCTGTCTTTCATTTAAGTAAGTTGAAGATATCTCTCACCGGATGATGATGTCATCCACCTTACACAGCATAAATTTATGCCTACAGGATTTCAGCCATTATTTCACCATCGGATGAGGTAGGTCTTTTATATTTGTAAGATACTATACTAGTTGCATTCATAGCACCACTGAAACACAGCACGAGTTGAATAGCATACTGAAACACTTCATATTGAGCCTTCAAAGTCCAAGTGATAAAACCTGTTTGCTATAAAAAAAAACCTCAACTTTTTAAAAGCAATAACTCAAAGCTGAATAATACAATTTTTCAAATGGGTTTATTATAAAACAGGAAGAAAGTTTTAAAATGGTAGCAATTCTTATACAAGTCTTTTGCACTAAAAGTAATTATTTATAGAGGGCAGCTGTATAGAAAATGAAATTCTTACAGTCAGGAAAAATAATTTACTCTCCTTTTTTTAAAAAAAAACAGATGTTTGACTTGTGATGTAATCAAACATCAGACAATCTCAAGCTGACCCAGCTGTGTTCTTTCACAAAGTTCTTCAGTGCTTTGAATTTTTTCTTCTTGGCTTTACGTCCTTGCTGTGTAATGTATTTAAAGTATTTGCAATCTAGACATAAATAAAACACAAAAATGAAATGTCGTTAGAATTGCTGGGATAGTAAAAATGAAAAATATGAAGTGAAGAGGGCTCTACTGACTACCATCAGCACTTTAAACTGAATTGAGATTTGCAATGATACACAAAGGGGGCTTCCACTGTTTTCTTCAGACAGTGTTTTACTGGTTGAAATATGGTAAGATCCACCTATGCAATGTTCCCACAAAGCTGGGCGCATGCACTCGTGACTCTGCTTCCCTCCGCACAGCACTCTTCCTTCTCCACACAGTGACTGTGTTAGGTTCCAGTTGCAACAGAACCCAGCGCACGGGGGGGGGTTGGAGTTGCGCGTGCTTGCAGGGGCGAAGCCGCATGAAAGAGAGGCGGAGCCCTGCCCAGTGGGGCTGAAAATTAGAGGGTATGTTGCATCTATGTATTTGGCTACAAAAGAATAAGATGGTAATCCTTGTTCAAGAATTTTTTTAACAGTCAATAACAAATGTGCATACAGCAGATACTGTACATGTTCCCAAAACAGGAATAACTGAGGCTCTAATCCAAGTGCAGCCTTCTACAATAGATACACCTCATCACAAACTTCCAGCAGCCCCAACATAATCAGTTGTGAAGGACGGCATTTTTTTAAAAAAAGTTGCATTCATATCTCGCATTTCATCCAATGAGTTTAAGGGGGTGTAGCTCTCCATGCCACACTGCATGCTTACTGAGGCAGAGTGATCTAACTAAGATCAAGTGACTAGCCAAGGTCACTCAGTGACTTTCTCAGCCTCATGGTAACTTGAATGTGGAGATCCCAAATCCCAGCCCATCACTCTAATCACCACAGTGGCTTCTCAGCCCAACATTTTTGTGGTCCAGCAATACCTAGAAGGACCCCAGTGGCAACATTTCTCTGCACTGGGCTAAAGTGGGAATAGGATGTGTACAAGCATGCATCTCCTGGCCCCAGTTGCCTCACAGGCCTTCACACATGACACATGAGGTTCTGTTCAGGTGTGTGTAAGCATGTTTGGCTGAGCACAATTGCACAGCTGACATAAATGGAAAGTTGTCTGAGACAAGGTTTCTGATCACTAGAAAATTGAACAGGTTTAGATGCCCCTAAACAGAACTCCATTCTTAATGGGCATAACTGAAGTTTCCAAGAGCACAGCATGAATGCTTGTGTACATCCTGACCTCTCTTATGTGTGCTGTAGGCAAATAATTACTTAGGGGTTCCATCTATTCCACAATCTATTGTAACTTCCCTCTATGAATCTAAAGAACTAAGGCGTTGTCACGTTCCCGCCTGTCCCTTGATTGTTTCACCAATCAAAGGGCACAAGCTACGTGTCGTGTCGCCGCTACCATTTGATTACATCAACATTGTTTACTATGAATCACAGAGGTCCAGGCAATGTGTCATTTTAAAAAGAACCAAATAGAAGTTATTATTATTACAGATGATGAAGGTACGTACAATCAATGTCGATCTTAACAAAACATCCTACTTCATCCACTCTCAACCGCCAACCGTCTCTCTCCACGCCAAACTCCAAATTCACAAATCCTCCAATTTAACTCTCTCTCCCCCTGCAGAGACTCTTATGTCTCATGACTCTGTCTCTCCAGCACTCTCCTGCTGCTGGTGCTGGTGCTGCTGCCGCCTCCTCCAGCGCCACTCCCAGGCTCAGCAGCAGCAGCAGCAGCAGGAGGAGGAGGCAAAGACTGAGGCAAAGGAGTAGCCGCGCTCGCCCACCTCTCACGGCTGCCCATTGACTGCTGCCACCGTCAGATCGCCTCCTCCAGCGATCGTCTCCTTCAGGCAGGGGACAAGGCAGTGACGTGAGCTGGAGGTAAGCCCTGGCAGTCGCACTGGAGGAGGCGATCAAGTGGCGGAGGCAGCAGCAGCAAGAGACTGAGACGGAGGAGCAGCCATACTGGGCCGCTCCTTGTGGCTGCCCATTGACTGCTCCTCCGCCTCTGGCAAGGGTAAAAATTAGGGGAGCGTCTTATACATTGGGGGGGTCATATACATGGAAAAATACGGTAAGTAAATACGTAAGGGCAAGTCTCAGTGTTCAACAACATTCCAGGAAATTCCCAGCACAGCAAGATCCTTATAAGCCGCCTAGAGTGGTCGTAAGACCAGATGGGCGGGGTACAAATAAAATAAAATAAATAAATAATGAAACAAGCTTTATTCCCTTTATAACATGGTATAAGTAATCTAACAAGATTACCCTACATATGGTATTAACTCATTTAATGGTCCCAAGCCAAATTAGAAGTCTGGTTTAGTCTGACTGCAATTGTGTGGAAACAAAAGGACTTTATCATTTAAGAGTCTCACAAGAGTTAGATGCAATATAAATGCTGGACAAAAAGATTAGCCAAAATGAGGCAGCTGCTTCAGTCAGCACCCCACCAAGAGTGGCAAATCTGACACTACCTCTGAGCCCTCAAAACCTCAGAGAGATGCTACCGTTCTCCAGAGGTAACTGTTTTCTAATTGCTGGGCCACAGCCACTGTATAATGAGCTGATACAGTCACCAACCAGCAAGACATGAATGCAACGTATTTTTAGAGTTCAGCTATGGAATTAAAGTAAAGATGGGATGACAGCCTTCAACATATGTGCCCTTTAAAATGGATTGGATATGACTATCAACAGCATTGTAGGGACTTTATGCTGCCTCCAAAGTTCTAGTTGTTTTCATCATCATCTGTTCTATGTAAACTAGGAAAATGCGTTCAAAAAATTACCTTTTCCCAGCAGTATTCCAGCCACCACTGCCTTTTCACAAGCAAGACTTTCATTTTCCTGCCAGTTTTTCTTTGCCAAATAAAGACTAAAATGGAAGGATGGCCACCATTCTTTTCTGGCACTCCATTCCTTTTTGAGCCATTTAAGCTGCTTGCCAGAACTGGAAGAGGGTAAGAACAGATTAAGTAAATAAGGTGCAGAGTGAAACAGATGTATCTCATGTGTGCTTTGCTGGAATACATGTGTTTCTTATTCCATGAGGGAACCGAAGGGAGATTACAGTCATGTGCAAAAAAGCTACACTATCTTTGAATTATATGGTTTTACATTTCAGGACATAGTAAAAATCATATGATCTTTAGCAAGTCTGAAAATTAGGTAAATACAACCTCAGATGAACAAGAACACAGGACATATTATATAGTGTCATGATCTCTTTAACAAAAATAAAGCCAAAGTGGAGAAGACATGTGGGGAAAAACTAAGTACAGTGGTGCCTCACTTAATGAGCGCACCGTTTAACGATGAATCCGCATAGCGATGCGGATTTTGCGATCGTTTTCGCGATCACATTGCAATGTTTTAATAGGTAAAACATCGCATTGCGATGATCGATAAGCATTTCGCTTACCGATCTTCACATTGCGATGTTTGGGAAACAGCTGATCGGTGGTTCCAAAATGGCCGCCAGAAGAAGAAAATGGCTGCCGCAGCGTTTTCACACCAATTCCTCGCTTACCGAGGCGGCGAAAATGGCAGCCCTATGGAGGATTCCCGCTTAGCTGTAGTTTTCGCCCCATAGGAATGCATTAAACGGAGTTTAATGCATTCCTATGGGGTTTTTCTTTCCGTATAGCGATGTTTCCAGATAGCGACGATATATCCGGAACGGATTATCGTCGCTATGCAGGGCACCACTGTATACTCTTACTGCTTCCATAAGAATTAAGAGGCTAAGTAGCAGCCAGGTGCTCCTTACCAAATGCCTTTGAGTAATTGATCATTGGCAAATGTGGCCAACGGTATAAAAGCTGATGTTTTAGCAGTTTGCTGGTCTGGAGTATTCAGGTGTGTTCAATGCCAAGGAGGAAACACATCAGCAATTATGGTAGAGAAGTAATTGTTGCTGCCCATCAATCTGGGAAGGTTTATAAGGCTATTTCCAAACAATTTCAAGTCCATAATTTGACAGTGAGGAAGATTATTCACAAGTGGAAAACATTCAAGACAGTTGCCAATCTTCCCATGAATGGATGTCCAAGCAAATTCACCCCAAGGTTACACTGTGCAATGCTCAGAGAAACTGCATAAAAACCATCCCAGATTCTACATGCCTAAAGTTAATGTCAGTACAATTAGAAAAAGATTGAATGAGTATGATTTGTTTCGAAGGGTTGCTAGGGGAAAGCCTCTTCTCTCTAAAAAGAACATGGCAGCACAGTTAAGGTTTGCAAAGTTGCATCTAGACAAACCATAAGATTCCTGGAACAATGTCCTCTGGAGAGATGAGACCAACATGGAGATGTTTAGCCATAATGCATAGTGTCATTTTTGGTGAAAGCCAAACACAGCATATCATGTTGTACCAAGTGTCGAGCACAGTGATGGGTGATGATTTGGGCTTGTTTTGCAGTCACAGACCTTGGGCACCTCGCAGTCATAGAGTCCACCATGAACTCTTCTGTATAACAAAGTACAGTAAAGAGTCAAATGTGAGGCTATCTGTTGAAAAGCTAAAGCTTGGCCAAAATTGGCTCATGCAACAGGACAATGATCCCAAGCACACCAGCAAATCTACAACAAAAAAGCTGAAAAAGAAAATAATTAAGGTGTTGCAATGGCTCAGTCAAAGTCCACACCTCATCCTGACTGAAATGCTGTGGCAGGACCCTAAAGAGAGATGTGCATAAACAAACACTCACAAACTTCAATGAACTGAAGCAACATTATGAAGAAGAGCGGGCCAGAATTCCTCCACAACAATGTGAGAGACTAATAAAATCATACAGAAAACAATTTCAAGGTATAGCTGCGAAAGGCGGTTCTACAAGCTGTTGAATCATAAGGTGTACTTAGTTTTTCACACATGGCTTCTCCGTTTTGTATTCACCTAATTTTCAAACCTGCTAAGAATCAGATGATTGTTACTATGTCATAAAACCTAAATCTATAGAATTCAAAGAAAGTGTATATATCTGGGGGCTCATACTTCTTTAAAGCTTATATCATCTCCCAATCCCTGAGTTCTGGTAAAAAATACTAAATGAATTCCATAAGACTCAGGTTTTCCTCCCCCACCTGCTCTCCTAAACCTGCTTCTTACAAGGCTACTGAAATCTGAATGCTTCAAGATTCATTCTGTATTTGGAGCAAGGTGTACCATATAATTTTATTTAAGCCACTGCAAGCTGGCACTGAATATGACTTGAAAACAGTACTAAAAGTGATTGAAATTTTAGAATGCCACTCACTTCTAAAGTTGGGTAAAAATAATAAGATGAGAGTGAAATAAATAATAATGTGGTAACACAGCGGTAAATAAAGTTTACTGGAAATATACCATCCAATGGCTGAAATCCAGTAGTAAGTTCCAGCTACAGTAGGCCCATTTAATCAATAGAATTCAGAGGAGTTGACACACCAAATCCTCACTGATTTTATGAGCCTACTGTGATTACAACTTACTGCTGGATTTCAGCCATTATTAGAAAGCCTCAACATAAAAACAGGGTATTATTCTCCATCAATAGCTTGCGGGCTTCAGATGAGTTCTGAAGGCTGTTACCACCTCTAACTAAGACAACTAGGTTGTCTTTAGGTGACCAGGCATAATAATGGAACTCCAGATACCCAGTTGATTTTGCACCATGAATCTAGTAGCCCTACCACTATCACTGGACATGCCTAGTTCAGTGCTGATGGAACCATCAACAACGAAGCCACTGTCTTCATGATGGAACAATCCTGCCTTTCATTTGCAAAGTCCTCCGTTCGCAATTATAGAAAATCAACAACCAGTGCCTGATAGCCTTTTAAAAACCTTTCATTTGCTCTGAAGCTGTGTATGGCCACAGGACTAAAGCCTTCTTCCTGATAATGCTAGCTCTGAATTTTTGGAAGGCCTTTGCATGCCAAATACTTGCAGTCGGAGGATGTACGGTAATCCAGCACCAAATCTACCGCATTTACAGCAGAATGTAGTTGGCCATTTACTTACTTCTGTAGGATTTCTACAATCTGTTTTGCCAAATGGCTCCAAGCTCTTGTGTTTTCCTTCCACCCAGCATAGTCTAAGGCAGCAAAAATAACTTCCAGACGTTGCTTGTGGTGTTTACTTTTTTCTGAAATTAGAATAAATCATGCAAAGCATACCATAGCGATTAGAAAGCAATGAGATCTAGTTGTATCATAAGGTTGGCACACAGACAACCACTGTGTCACACATTTGAATCTGATATGACCCAACTCTCCTTATTATTTGGCAAGATCACAAGGCAACCAATGTAAGGATGCCAAAAGGTATTTTCTAGGGAGGGAATTCCAAAGGTGTGGGGATACACCTGCAAATGTACAATCTGCGTGACATTCACAGCAGAGCAGAGCCCAGAGCCTCAGAGGCCCATTTCACCTGCTTCGTATGGGTGCAGTCAGTCTTTCAAATAACTTGTTTCCAAACCATTCCAGGCATTAGACATCATCATTTAAAAATGAGACAGAAAACAGGCAATACTTAGTCTAACATTGATATAATGTGACCAGAAGTATCCTGGCGTGACTGGGTTTGAGTTTATGTACCACAGCTCCCTTGTCTTCCCCCTTTTTCAAAGGAGAGTCTGAAGGTAAACTTATAAAATATTCCTTTTCCTTTCTGTGCTGTTTGCACTGCTCTCTTTCTCCCTAATAGGAAGGGTTCTGAACAGGCTTGCATCTCCTATCTGTCTCTTTGATGGATAGTTTCGTGCCGACTATCTCTTTGGTCCAGAGGTCTTCCAGGGCTATCCAGCCTCAGCCTACTGGGAGGTCATCCTCTCCTTTACTTTCTGCTTCTCTCGCTCCTCTGCCTTCTCTACCTCTTTTCCGCAGTCTTTTATCATCCTCTCCTGTCATCAGAAAGCCCTAAATGATTGGTTCTCCTCCTGTTCCTTCAGAGTTCTCGCCTAAGCGTGTTTCACTTATCCAGGGATCTGCCTTTTTCTTGCCTTCATTACCTGCCTGAATTATTTATATCTCTTCTATAAGGAGTAAGAGACCGTAAGGTAAAGATAAAGGTTATATTCGCGAAGGCTTTCACGGCCGGGATCTAATGGTTGTTGTGGGTTTTTTGGGCTCTTTGGCCGTTTTCTGAAGGTTGTTCTTCCTAACGTTTCGCCAGTCTTTGTGGCCGGCATCTTCAGAGGACAGCAACCTGTGCTCTGGTGTAGTTGGCTTGGAAGTGCAGTATTTATGGCTGTGAGATAGGCTTTTGTCTTCTTCTGTAGTTGGGTGATTAGTGTGTATTGTTGTGGGTGTATTGTTGTGCTAAGGAGAAGAGATTATCTGTTCCTGTGGTTGATGGGTGTCATTAGCTGGTCTTTTGTGCGTAGTGATCCCCTGTCCTTGTGGCTGGGTAGAGTTCGTTGACCTTTTCCACGTTGTATTTTTGAGAGCTGGGAGCCAAGTTTTGTTGAGCTTCATACTTTCCTCTTTTTTTGTTGAAACTGTGCTGGTGTTTGTGGATTTCAATGGCTTCCCTGTGCAGTCTGAGGTAACGATTGCTGGTGTTGTCCAGTATTTCAGTACAGTATTTTGAAATAGAATTTCATGTCCAGTTTGTTTCAGAGCATGTTCAGCTACTGCAGATTTTTCTGGTTGTTTTAGTCTGCAGTGTCTCTCATGTTCTTTGATTCTGGTGTGGATGCTTCGTTTTGTGGTTCCAATATATACCTGGCCACAACTGCAAGGTATCTGGTATACTCCTGCGGTGGTGAGGGGGTCCCTTCTGTCCTTTGCTGACCGTAACATTTGTTGTATTTTGTGGTGGGCTTGAATACTGTTTGTAGGTTGTGTTTTTTCAAAAGTTTCCTCATGCGGTCCGTGACCCCTTTGATGTATGGCAGAAATACTCTGTTTGTGGGTGGCTGTTTTTCTTCTTCAGTTTGGTGTTGTTTTCCTGGTTTGATGGCTCTTGTGATTTCATTTTTGGAGTAGCCATTTGCCTGTAGAGCCCAATTCAAATGGTTGAGTTCAGTGCTGAGAAACTGAGCTTCACAGTTCCGATTTGCATGGTCTACCAGTGTTTTAATTATGCCTCTTTTTTTCTGTGGGTGGTGGTTGGAGTTTTTGTGTAGGTACCGGTCTGTGTGGGTGGGTTTTCTGTAGACCTTGTGTCCCAGTCGGAGGTCAGTTTTGTGTAGGACCATGACATCTAAGAACAGGAGCTGGCCCTCTATTTCTTTTTCCATGGTGAATTGTATATTTGGGTGGATGCTGCTGAGATGGTTGAGAAATTCTTCCAATTTTTCTTCACCGTGACTCCAGATTGCAAAGGTGTCATCCACATATCGGAACCAGACTGTGGGTGTGAGGGGTGCCGAAGCCAGGGCAAGTTTTTCAAAATGCTCCATGTAGAAGTTTGCTATAACTGGGCTGTTCACTAAGGTACCGATAAAGCTTTGATGTAGTATCCCTGTTCACTAAGGTACCGATAAAGGACACCCTGACACTCATCCAGCAGATATTTCCAGAAGACATCAAGGCCCTCTTCCAACACTGCCTGACCAGCTATTTCCAGTGGGATAATGAATTCTATGAAGAGACAGATGGAGTGGCCATGGGCAGCCCCCTCAGTCCAAGTGATGGGAGCTCGCTGTGTCATGTGGATTCGAGCTTACGATTGCTGGTCTTCCAACCTTGCAGCACAGAGGCTTCTGCGGTTTAACCCACAGTGCCACCACATCCCTAAGAGACTGTACATGGTCTGAAATCCCTCCTCTGTAGCAGGTTATGGGGACAGCACACTCGAGCTACATTTCCTCACACCTGGCAACCAGTTAAAAAGGTTCACATTGTCTTTGAAGGCAGAGCTATGTAGGAAACATGGAAGTAGTCTTCTTCTTTGGTCTAGATGGGCGGGGTAGAAATCCAAATAAATAAATAAATAAATAAATAAATAAATAAATAAATAAATAAATAATCATGATGTGTGTAACTGAAGCTAGGTTTACTTTTCTCTAGATAGGATTACAGTTGGCAAACACCTAACCTGGTAAAAAAGTGCTCTTCCACTGATGCCACATGCTTTTATTTACATCAGGATTTGCAATTATGCCTAATATTTGTCTCCTACACATAAAGACAAGATGGAAGGAGAAGGAACCAGCCTAATGGTAGTAGCTTAAATAAGAGAAAGCAACATAGTAATTAACAAGTCTTACTTGACTTTTTAAGCATGATGTAAAATTCCAACATCAGCTCATGAGATGGGACGAGCTCATGTAAAACCTAGGAAAACAACAGATAGATATTAATAGACTAGGATAAACATTTGGGGGCAAAGTTGTGTACTTTTACATCCCACTGATTTCAATGGAAGGATTATTAACACAATCCTACGCCAGTTTTAGTTATAGCAGAGGACTAGATTGAGTTGCCAGTTTTGCTTTGCAGCCTACGTGAACATAGCCAGAAAATAAATCATATTCCTGCAAGGATAATATAAAATCTGTTCTTCCAAGAGACATAAGACAGATTCTTATTCATACACCTTTCTTCAATTGTTTCAGCAACAAATCAATGTCTAGAATTCTGTTGCTTAGTGCAGGAGATCATTTTAGATTAGACCCATTAAATCAGTGGGAATTTGGTGAGTCAACACTTCTGTAAGTTCCACTGATTCAAATGGGTCTATTTTAGTTGCTATTTACTGCAGTAAAGAAATTCATAACTAGAGCAAACTGCTTTGAGTCAATGGAGCTTGTAGAGAACTTGACCCACCAAATCCTCACTCATTCATTCGGCCTACTGCAGTGTGACTTACTGTGCTAAGTAATAGGATATCAGCTAATGGTATTCCCATGGCGCATGAAAAGAGCAAGGAATGCTAGTATTATAGCTATTTTTCCCAAACACATGCTACAGCAATTATGCCATTACTGTACATTAACTGCTGATTTTCTGTGAATCACTTTAACACAATGACCAGTATCCTGTTCAGGATTTCTGCATGCATAGCCAACAACCGTGGAAGTGCCTTTATGATCTGATGAGACATTTACCAAATGACTAGTTGTGTAACCAGTTTTTATATAAGGAAATTTTTTAAAATATAAAAAAATCATGTGAGAGAATCAATGTTTTCATGCCGTTTTCAGTCTTTACTATAAACAAGGAGGCCAAACTTAAGAAATCATTCAACATGTTCTTAAATTAGTGCTTGGTACAAGGGAATGGAATTTAAGCTGAAACAGTTATAAAACCTGTTTATTTCAATGGGCAAGTTAAGTAGGTTCTATGATCAACTTCAGTGGAATAAAGGTCTTATCAAATTAACTGGTGTTTCTTTTTCCATTACTCATAAAGTAATCAGAAGCACTGGCATGAAATAAGACCTTGATCTAGTACCTTCAGCGCAGACATCTGTGTTTTCCTTGATTCACCTCTTCTCTTTAAGAACTGATACAAGTAGACATGAGCATTAGGATTGGAAGGAAATCTGGAATCGTATGCATAATCATTTAACACTTCTTTTATTTCTTCATACTCCTCATAGTGTTCTAGCAGCTGAGAGAGAGAAAACAATGTATAGTTGATTATTTAAAGTTATAGAACACATTTTCAGCTGCAGGTGCTCAGGAGTGTTTTGCAACCAAATAAAAACTAGAGAAGAAAAGTTTCACTCAAAAATAGTTAATTCAGTAGCCAGACTCCTGTTGCTTTGCAGAGTAAATTGGATTAAAATAGGCCTATTGAATCTACGGGGATTTGGAAAGTCAGCTCCTCCTTAGGTTCCAGTGATTCAAAGGAGACTACTCTAACTAAAATATACTACACAAGGCAACAGGATTTTGGCCACTGATAAACATACTGAGACAACTGCCAAAATCCTGTTGTTTAGTATAAGCCAAATCACAACTTTGGGTCCGTTTTTCCATGGTAAAGAAAACATCCCTGCTGTGATTCTCAGCAGTAAACACATGCCTCAAGAATCATAGCAGGGGTACTTTGTTTACCAGATGAGAACAGACTGAAAGTTGTGATTTGACTTACACTAAACAGTAGGGAAGAAATGCCTAGATATAGTGGCATAAGTCTCTTTGGCAAACTAGTCTGCCATTATATCTGAACTGACAAATTACGGCCTGTGTTTTCTCTAGTATTTAGTTCAATCTACATGAGGGCAGAAGAGAATGGTAGGGAAGCAAGGTAAAATGGGGGATATTTTGGAGTAGGTGAGCCGTGCCCATGGTAGCCATTTGGAGCTGTTGTCTGGGACAAGTTCTCAAATTTCCAAATGTAATAATCTCAGAAAGATTTTAGAAATATCAAAACAAGTAACCAGTGTGTTATATGACAAAGAATTTCCAAAATGAATATTTATTCCTTCATGTTGGAAGCAACCAATGATGCTTTGAGAGTGGAAGGATCAGGCCACAGGATGCTTTCATTGCTCAGGGATGCCTGAATATATAGAAAACATTCATATTCTCTGGGGAGGCTCGTTCTGCATCTCCAGAACTGCTAAATCCTTACTAAGTATTTTTTCACAGCCCTGTTTCATTAACTGCTATAGGACCTTAAGTATTCATCAAACTGCAAAGTCTTGAATCACTAGCAGTACTCAGCTCAATCATCAAAAGTGTGGTTAGGTAATCATATGAAGTTGTTACTTACATCCACGTAACATATCACAAAAGGATCCCAAACGCCAGGCATTTTAATTATCTCCTTGAGGCTGACTTTAGCCTGCTGATACAAGCTGTGCATCTCCTGTTGAATAGAAGACCCAGCATAGCTATCTTCACCTTAAAAAGACAAGACAGACGTGTCTTATGTTCAGTAGTTATTTAAAACAAAGCTAATCATGACATTTATCAGCTAAATATACAACAGTAATCTGGTTTAATGTGGGCACATCTTTGCTTTCCCACACTTTTCCTCTGCTATCACAGTTCTTAAGCAATTGCATCACCAGTAAGCATCACCGTGAACTCCATGAACAATGAATAAGGGCCAGCAAACATCAGGCTGAAAAACTATAATTTGAAGTGGGTTTGCGAGCTATGTTTTATTCAGACTCCACTTCAGTGATACTTTTATACTGAACAACTTTGCTTTGCTCCAGCCTGTGCTCTTCCAAGGTAACAAAAAGGTCTTGCTGGTTTGTCCCTAAAATCTTCTCCATATGATCAGATTTTGCTAAGGAAAATAAACCATGATATCATGGGGGGAGGTTAATAAACAACAAATCATGGTTGTGCGTTATTTATGCCATATGAATGAAACTGATCAAGTCTCCCAGCAAATCTGGTTTAAATGCGAATTATTAGTCTTCCTTACAGAGAGAGTCACTAGGTTTGAGGTCCAAAGTTCCTCGTATAAGATGCAGTTCATAGGTAATGATGATGAGCAAGAACTCTAAACTTCTCATATGCAGAAGAGGGAAGTAGACCAACATTGCAATCTTTTTTATGTTTAGCCAGAGTAAATCCCATGAATATCAGTACAATTTATTCCCTTATAAATCATTATTTAGCCTGCAGCAAAAGTTTCTCTCCTGGGTTTCAAATTTCAAGAACTGAATACAAAAGCCAGAGACACTCACACCAGCATTTCCAAAGACACAAACTCACCAATCTCCAGTATGTCTGTCTTCTTTTTTAGCCACTTATAATAATCCAGGAGTCCCCTATAACCTTGAATGAGTTTCAGGTCTTTTTCCTGAGCAATTGATAGTTCTCCATACCGCCAGCTTTCTGCTAGGACCAAGTTCTGATAGGCCTCATCCAGAAACCCATTGCACAAGAGATGGAAGGCATGCTCTAAAGAAAACTAGAATAATTTTAAGTCTGGTTTATGAGATGTATCAGCTGCAGCAACTTTGAAGATGACGCAATGGTACAAATTCTTATGAGGACCAATAGCCCCCCTCTTAGCGCTGCCATTTGGGGCCAAAGTTATCAACAGCAAAGGAACATGTCCACCCCAAAAGTCTCAAAATAAAACTTCTATACTAAACAACCTTGGTTTGCCCAACATTATAGTTATTCTCACCTTTAAATAAGTTTTTACTCCCATATTTTTCATCCGATCCGCAAAGTAATTGATCTCATCTATATTAGTCCGTGGATGCTGCTGCAAAATTTCAGTTCCTATTCTCCAGACCTCCTATCGCAGAAAAAATACACACACATCCAGAGCAATGAAGCCAAAGTAAAGCATTATGGCTAATATGAACACCTGCCACAAAGAAAGTGGCATGTGGAACATCTAACTGGCTCTGTTATGCTCCAGAATACATGCACATAAACATATTATACCAAGGTGACCCTCCAGCCCTGACAAGCATTGCTAATAGTAAGGGATCGTGGTAGTGACATTCCAATCACTGCTGGAGTGCCATACATGCCACATCCTGCATTACTTGAAAATACAGGGTACCGAAACCAGTGCAACATCTCTTCATGCGATTTGTTTAGAATCAGAGTGTTTGCCTGTTTACTCACCTCAGGAGCAGCTCGCAGTCTATCCTTGGTGGTGTTTTCCAGCACCTCTAGATAGCTGATCATTAACTCAGCAGCCCTCTGCCACTGAGACTGCAGGAGGGCATCTTGTATGCTGCGTAAGCAAGCATCTTTCACCTTGTGGAATTCTGATAAATTTGATCCAGTTCTAACTAAAACAGAAAAATAACTTTGACTATTGATGCTGAGCAGTGTTTTTCAGGTGCAATTGTGGACAAAGACTACAGTTTACACACACACACACACACACACACAAGTATATCTTGATATCTGAAGTTGGACTGGCAAGAAAGTAAACAAAGGTGTACTGTATTGGCTCTTAATAAAACTGATAACATACTGCAAAATAGTTTGACAGCCTTTGCAACTTCTCAAAATTCTATCATCAGACAATTTTTTCTACATGTATACAGAAAATTGAAAAGTAAAAAGTAACACCAAGACTTTTTACTTTTTATTTTTTGATCAGTGCCCAAACATGACCAACAAACCTATAGTTACAGTGTATTCTCAAAGGCTTTCATGGCCAGGATCTGATGGTTGTTGTGGGTTTTTCAGGCTCTTTGGCCGTGTTCTGAAGGTTGTCCTTCCTGACGTTTTGCCAGTCTCTGTAGCTGGCATCTTCAGAGGACAGGAGTGAAGGAGTGGCTGGCATCTTCATCCTCTGAACATGCCAGCCACAGAGACTGGCGAAACGTTAGGAAGGACAACCTTCAGAACACGGCCAAAGAGCCTGAAAAACCCACAACTATAGTTACATTGCTTGTGAAAGGACATCAGGTTCTCACAACTTAGCATGAACTCTTTCAGTGCCAGACTTGTGGACAGATGTGAAGAAGAATATAAATGCTGACATGAAATATATCTTATTCATTTGTGCTGTATATATTCTGCCTGATCTTAACACACTGCAAAAAAAGACCACTTTGACTTAATGAATGCTCTGCCTGCTTGATTTCAGTCCATTTGAGCAAGTGTGGGGGAACTCTACTTTCCAGCCACAGCCCGAACAATATGGCTATAGCTTTAAATCAAATTTATTTCTACACATTGTATAGTATTTACATAATAAACATGGTGCATGTGCACCATAAGCCCCTTCTATTGAATGCCCCTTAATATGCCGCAACTTCTGTCCTTCATTTTTCCTTCCCAGCAGGACCCGTATTTTGTTCCACAGCAGAAAAGGGAGACAGTGGGCAAGAGAACAAGTAAAGGAATAGGATAAGCATTGCAAGAGCCAAAGCTCTGTTTGCTCAGTAGAACTGTGCTGTGCACTACGGAGCCCTGGATGTTGGTGCTGCAAGATTACAGAAATGATGCCTTCTACCCTGTTTCCCCGAAAATAAAACCTATCCTGAAAATAAGCCCTAGTATGATTTTTCAGGATGCTCGTAATATAAGCCCTACCCCAAAAATTAGCCCTAGTTAAGTGAAACCCTGCCCTCCACCCTTGTGCAGCAACCAGAAGATGACATGACTGTAAAATAAAACATTCCCTGAAAATAAGCCCTAATGCGTTTTTGGAGCAAAAATTAATATAAGACCCTGTCTCATTTTCGGGGAAACATGGTATCGTCCATATGCTCAGAAACAACATGTGGCACAGCCAACCTAAAATGCATTGAACCTGACCATGTATGGAAGGACTGCAGGACTGAATTTTTTTCGTAAGGAAAAGATGATCTTGACAGGGAAAAAGCTAGGCTAGATCCCATCTCCCTGATGTGTTCGTTTTTCCTCTGGCAGAGGAGTTTTGTCTTTAATGTCAGAGGGATTCAGAGATGCCATCCTGAGCTGTTTGCTGATGTGGCACACCTACACGATGAAACCAGGAAGAGCACCCAATTCTGTAGAAACCCAAACATGTAATGCTAAGAGACACAATATAAAAGGTCACACTGCCACCTACAGGAGAGAAAGCACACTCCGACTGCTTTGCTTTCATCTTTATCAGTTATAATGTGTCAAACTGAGCAACAGTTATACTACTAGACAATTGCCAACACCAATTAGGAACTTACTTGGATGGTGGAAATACTCTGGAAGCAAAGGTAAATACATTCCTGGGATTGAGGTGCCCCCAGCAGAGGCATCGTCTCTATCTTCTTCTGGGGACAAATGCCCTCCCTCGTCATCCAGCTCTTCAGCAGAGCTATCCATTTCTGCAACAGACATCAACACAGAGGCCTTAAGAATACAGAACATTTTTTTAATCTAGAGGAAAAAAGGGCAACATATCTTATTACATACAGTGAACAAAGATGATTAGAATTGGGAGTTTTGTATTCGTACTATCCGGGATAGGAATACAAAGCTCCAAGGTTAAGTAATGTTTGCTTTTCAATAATGGCACATTACACATAAAGAGTGGAAGTATAATGGCTTGGATAAGAAAGGGAAATACACATAGGTTGAAATCCTGTTTTTGTAAAATGAGACTGTGTGATGGATATCTGTCATTTAATTCCATTAAAAACTTCTTATACCTCCTGCCTTCAAGGCTCAGCAGCAGCGAGCTTCCCAAAGATGTGAAGGGAGGAATGGGAAATTTTAATTAAACTAAATTAATCTATGGGCATATGATGATGTAATCTGGCCTAAATTTACATCAAGTGGATTTCAGCCATAGTTATGTACATGTGGCAGAGCAGGGAAGCAAACCTCACCTTCAAAACTTGTTTACAACATAGGCCAACTCCATTGTTGCATTTGCTACGAATCCTACTTCTCTCTCGAGAAGCTGCCTTCAGCTAACCACACAGTGCCCTGCAAGACCCACCGAGACATATACCAACCTCCCTGCTGCCCCACAAACATGTAAGGGTTAAGGAAGGACATGGCATCCAAAATAAAGTAACTTTCCCTTTCCAAAGCAGAACCAAAAAAAGAGCAAGAAGAGACAAGGGAAGCCTCAGCCAAATTGCCGTCCGTGGCCGATCATACAGGAAACCCTCCAAGAAGAATATCCTGGTCAGTGTCCACTTCATGTTGGTCACCAACAATCGCTGTTCTACTAGACCAGCATGGCTACCTGTGCCTTTCCTATTAGCTTTCCATGAAACTACCAGATACCCTTAGGGAACTAACTTTCCCAGCCACTTCTGGTCTGAAATACCAATAACAGCAGCACAGAGATACTAGACATCAACATGATATCAAAAATGAAGAATGAAATCCATGCTGAGATATGAATTTCATTCTGGAAGTTTAGGTGAGGCACCACCTCTCAGCCTAGCCTGCAACAGCCTAAAAACTGCTCAGTTAAACCTGTAAAATTAGCAACTTTTGCAGCGTTATTGGGGCAATAAGCTAAACTGCCACTGGCCAGGGGAGTTTGTATCACTTTTTAAAAAAGCTTTCTAAAGGGAAAAAAGGCATACAAAATAGCATCTGTGTCAGAATATCAAACAAACAAAACAAAAAGAAAGAGACAAAACATTGCCACACCTTCAAGACATAAAGAACTGCTATATTTTAATGTGATATTTTGTGGATGCATATGGAACGCATATGGAACATTCCATATGCATTGTCTCTGACACATTTTTGGTATCACCTGGCAGGACAAAGTTCTGAACAGAGTAATCCTAGAATGAGCTGGAATTTTTAACATGTATACACTACTGAAACAGCAATGTCTACATTGGCTGGGGCATGTCGTGACAATGGCTGATGGTCAGATTCCAAAAGATCTCCTGTACGGAGAATTTGTGTAGGGAAATCGCCCTAGAGGGAGACCACAGGTGCGATACAAGGATATCTGCAAGCTGGATCTGAAGGCCTTAGGAATGGATCTCAACAGATGGGAAACCTTGACATCTGAGCATTCAGCCTGGAGGCAGGCAGTGCATCATGGCCCTTCTTTAGGATTGGGATGTATACTGATCTTTTCCAATCCTCTGGCCAATGCTGAGTTTTCCAAACTTGCTGGCATATTGAATGTAGCACCTTAACAGCCTCATCTTTTAAATAGTTCAACTGGAATGCCATCACCTCCACTGGCCTTGTTGCTAGCCACACTTTCTAACGCCCATTTAACTTCACTCTCCAGGATGTCTGGCTCAAGGTCAGCAACCACACTTTCTGGAATGTCTGGGACATCCAGATCTTTCTGGTATAATTCCTCTGTGTATTCTTGCCACCTCTTCTTGATATCTTCTGCTTCTGTGAGGTCCCTACCATCTTTGTCCTTTATTATGTCCATCTTTGCACAAAATGCTCCTTTAATATCTCAAATTTTCTTGAACAGATCTCCGGTTTTTCCCTTTCTATTATTGTCTCTATTTCTTTGCACTGTTCATTTAAGAAGGCTCTCTTGTCTCTCCTTGATATTCTTTGGAAATCTGCATTCAATTTTCTGTAACTTTCTCTATCTCCCTTTCATTTTGTTTCCCTTCTCTTCTCTGCTATTTGTAAGGCCTAGTTGGACAGCCACTTTGCTTTCTTGCATTTCCTTTTCTTTGGGATGGTTTTATTGCTGTTTCCTGTACAATGTTACCAGCCTCCATCCATAGTTCTTAAGGCACTCTGCCCACCAAATCTAGTTCCTTAAATCTGTTCTTCACTTCCACTGTGTATTCATAAGGGATTTGGTTTAGATTATTCCTGACTAGCCAAGTAGTTTTTCCTCCTTTCTTCAGTTTAAGCTTGGGTTTTGCTATGAGAAACTGATGATCAGAGCCACAATCAGCTCCAGCTCTTCTTTTTGCTGACTGTATAGAGCTTCTCCATCTTTGGCTGCAGAGAACAACCTGATTTCGGTACGTCCGCAGCTGAACGTCCTTTTGGCTTTGGCCCAACCACTTCATTAGCTCTGGAGCTACTTTTACTTGTCCTCTGCTCTTCCTCAGTAGCATGTTGGACACCTTCCGACCTGAGGGGCTCATCTTCCAGCGTCATATCTTTTAGCCTTTTGTTTCTGTCCATGGAGTTTTATTGGCAAATATACTGGAGTGGCTTACCAATTCCTACTCCAGGTGGATCGTGTTTGGTCAAAACTCTCCACTGTGACCTGCCCGTCTTAGGGTGTCCCTGCACGGCATAGCTGAATTACTCAAGCCCCTTCACCACGGCAAGGCAGCAATCCATGAAGGGGAACTGTAGTTGTACCTCTCCTAAAATCCTCACCTTTCCCCACATTAATAGTGGCAGCTTTCTCATGCCATGAGCCTCCAAAAGAAAATATATAACATTCAACCGACCAGCAAACTCCAATGGCTCTTAATTTACAACAACTTATACCAAAACGTGCAGCATCCACATGGTAGTTCAAACTACAGCAGTAACTCAGTGGGATTTGTTTAAGCCTCTCCTTGCCCTTTAGCAGCTGATTCTGTTCTAAGTAAATCAGTGGGATCCACTTAAGTGTCCCTTGACCATTCAACAGGGCCCTGCCGGACTGGTTTGTCTCCTTTTAGGTGCCGGTGCACCGTTGCTGCAACAGACGAAGGTAGGCTTAACTGAAGACGATTATCGCTCTACCTTTTCCTACATCTATGAATGCCCAAAGACAACCTTGCTGCTCAGGGAAATCCGTTCCTCTTATCGGCTCTGAGTCACTCTCGCCCACCGGCGGACTGACTAGCCTACCCGAAGGTCCTTCTCTCTTTCCGTGACCGCTCGTCGTAAGAAAACCAACGCACCCCCACGAAGGTCTAAAAAGCTATTTTCTTTGGCTTCCGAAGCTCCGGCGCACTTACCTCCATCTTTGCCCAGGGCAGAAGTGAGCACCGGTTGGTGCCTCCTTCTGTCACATGATACCGGCCCGCCTTCGGGGGCGGAGCCTTTGAGGTAATTTACGTGCACTTCTTAATTGCGACGCATAGATTAAGAGCAAGTGTAGAAGAGTACCTCTGTCCGTGTGTGGAAGCATAACCTCAAGACCAATGCAGGAACACAATTCAAAGGGTATCTATTTTCATATAACTGAAAATTTCCTCTTTTGGACTAGAATTACTGTATAGTATCCTTGGGCATAGACCAAAAAGCAATGCTTCTAATTTCTTCCTCTTTTAACATTAATATGGGTCTGAATTGAGGGCAGTTACGTTTTTGGACTACATTTCCAATAATAATTTGGTTCAAGTACTTAAGTTTTTGTTATAAAAAATGTATGTTTTTCAGCCTCTTGTAAGGACTATGGTCGAATCATATTGCTTCAGAAATATATGTGTGGAAGGATAGCAAATAAATATTTTAAACAACAAAAACATGTAGAACAGAATAAAAATCAGTACAGTATTTGCATGTGTGTAAAAAGCATCTACTTGAGCTCCATCATATATAGACAAAATTGTGATATTTCCCCCCAATTCTCGGATTTCACTATCCAACCTGTGCACACATTCAGTTACATACTAAACAAGAACATCTGTTTTAATGGCAAGTGTTTTCTTTTTTATGTATTTATTTATTTCAAGAGTAAGGGGAAATACATCAGGATAACAGGGAATATATTGTGCCATACATTATCACATATTATCTGTAACATATCATTATATTAAAAACTTTTGTATCTGTTAGTTGCGTATATAATTCCAACTACGTAGTTAGTTGACTATTTTGTATTAAAATTATCACATTTGGCTTTCAGGTTACAGAACAAGTGTATTCTACATGTAAGATTAAAACTACATAGTACACTGATCTACACCAGGAGTTCTTGCAAAATGCCTTTGATCTACACCCAAAAAATTAGAATTATGAGAGATTTCCTGTTTCAGACAGGAAAGTATTCATTCCATAAAGTGTATGCCACTAGCTTAAGAGCTTTGCTCCAAATGACGGCAGAGCAGACCTAGGTATGGTCCAGGGCAACCAGTACCTTCTGACTGCCTTCCCCACTGTTCAGATCTACTACATTCACCAGAGGGCCAAAGGTGGCAGCACAAAGGAGGGAAGCAACAGGAGCCTTTCAATCTTAATAGCCCAACTACTCTTGTGACTATTAATTGCAAAGAGCAGGGAGGCATCTTAATCTGGTGTCTCAGCTTTAACCATTCTCTCTTGGGTGACACTGCTAGTAGTTCACACATTACAGAGACTACTCTCCCTGACATACTTATCCCTTCAGTAGGTGTACATCCAAGAGGGTTCTAAAAGAAATGGGTGTATCACATTTTATTGTCCTCATGTATGACTTCCGGACAGCAATTTATTGTTAGGACAGAATATGGAGAAATAGAAGAGTTTACAAAGGTGTCAGAGAAGAGTGTACTTTATCACAGTAACTGTTCGACATATATGCATAACATATTGCATGAAATCTTATTCGTGTTTGTATAATGTTTGCATAACTTACCAGTGCTAATTGTGGCTAATTGACAGAAGTTCAAGGGCACATGTTGGCTGCACAATCAGTCGTGACCAAGCATGTCACTGAGACATGTCCTGGCACCTCATCAATTAGCTGCACTTAGGCCCAGCAAGATATACTGTGCAAGCCTTACATGAACAGCAATAGGATTACATGAACAGCAATAAGATTCAGATGAAGAAGGAGTGAAAACTGAAGGAACATCACTACAGTGGGGTCTCTACTTAAGAACGTCCCTACTTAAGAACAATTCTACTTAAGAACAGCGCCATTTGCTAAATTTTGCTTCTACTTGAGAACAGAAATCCTAGATAAGAACAGGAAAAAAAACCTTTCCTGCTCTTTTTTTAACCTTAGGTCATCTTAGGTTAAAAAAAATTCTCCCCCTAGTGGTAGAGTATGTATTAACCAGCTTTGCATTAGTTCCTATGGGAACTAATGCTTCAATGTACAAACGCACCTCTACATAACAAAAAAACAGCCAGAACGGATTAATTGGTTTTCAGTCCATTGCTTCAAAATTAGCTTCGTCAGAAGTGCTTTTAACACTGTTCCCTGACCTAAGAAAAAAAAGAAAAAATATCCCCCTCTAGTGGCAGAAGGTGGAATAGCAGCTTCCCATTAGTTTCTATGGACGGAAAAGAGCAGATACGGATTAAATGGTTTTCAATGCATTCCTATGGGAAATGCAGATTCTACATAAGAACTTTTCCACTTGAGAACCACCTTCCAATACGGATTAAGTTCTTAAGTAGAGACCCCACTGTAATTTAGGAGAAGTGTGACACTGTATTACTGGCAGAAAGCAGCAATGACTTGAAACAATAATTGATGAAAGTGAAAGAAGAAAGTGCAAAAGCCAGTTTGCGGTTGAAAATTAAGAAGACAAAAATCATGATTATAGAAGAATTACGTAACTCTAATGTTGACAACGAATAAATTGAAATTATTTAACTTTTTCTGCACCTTGCTTCAATTGTCAGTTAAAAGGGAGATTGCAGTAAGAACTCAGCAGAAGACTGAATCTCCGAAGGGCATTAATAAAGGAATTAGAAAAGATTATCAAGTGTAAGGAAGTGGACTTGTTCATGAAAGCTCATATTAAAATATAGCAGTAAGTCTTTAAGGTGCCACAATGTTTTTGTCTTCATTATTTTTTATTTTTGTTTTGTCTTTTGCCTGATACATGTGTAAGGATGTGTCACTGGAGACTAAGAATAAGATCATCCAAACTGGGTTATTCCAGAGAGGAGGAAAAATTATTCATTCAAAAGAGGGTGTTAGAAGAGAGCTTTACAAATACTGTACTATGGATTTGCAGAAATACATGCAAGTGGCTACAAAATCAAGTAAAGCTAAACTCTCTGTAGAAGAGCTATTTTACTTTGGACATATCACGAGAAGACAAGACACCCTGGAAAAAAAAGAATGCTGGAAAATGTTGAAAGCAGGAGGAAAAGATGAAGACCAAATATGAGATGAACTAAATACAGAAAGCCATGGTCTTGAGTTTGCAAGAGCAGAGCAGGGCTGATAATGACAGGAAGTTTTAGAGACCACAAATTCATAGGACTTCATGGTAAATAACTGCAACAGTTTAGAGCATGGTTGGGGAAGATCGTAATAGACTGCATTTCCTAGTACTGGCGCTGTCAGGAGTTTCCTATTGACCATCTGGGCTGCAGCCAAAGTCACCCTGTTCATACTTTAACAATCCACATATCAATTAATTCCAATTCACATCCATCCATTGCCTCTGCTCCTTCCTTTTCTATCTTTCTCTATTTCTCCCCTTTCCTCTCTGTTTTTTTTTCTTTTCACCGTGGAGACAATTTGGGGGCGGGGGGGAGGGTCTTGCCTGGCACGGTGAGGAGAAGGTTAATTTTTCCGTTTTCAGTTTGGTTCCTCCCTACATGGCAATAGTCTTTTTGAAAAAAGCTTTCACACTCAGACACTACCTAAGAGAATAGCATATGACCAGAAAGGGGGGGGGGGATCAATAATTTAGAGTCTAGAAGAACATCAGCCTTACTTTTGTTGCAATTAGTAGTGGAAATTACTGTTATTGATTGCAAATAAGAAAGTAGCAGTAACTGGAAGAGCACAGCAGACTGTTGCTTACACAGTCATGCCATGAACCAAGCCAGTTCATTACTATTATTACTTGTTGTGCATTTGGTACAAGGAATCCTGTGTGCTTGACACATTTTAATGATTTAAGGGCTCTTCTGCCAAATGTGCAAAGATGAAAACATTTGAATCTCGATCATTAGATTGTTCTACTACAGTACTTTGCTTTCCATGGTAGGAGATAAGGTCCAGTAAACCTTGGCTTTGTTTTGTCAAGATCCTGAAGGAAGATACATCTTCCTGTACAGAATTCACTCTGACAAGTTTGCATTTGCAACTTGTTTTGCATTCAGCCAGTCATCGGTAGTAAAAGATAACATGTGAGAACAAAACTATAACTTGGGTGGACAATCTGTGCCCCTTCAGATGTTGTAGGGTTTGAATTCCCATCAGCTCTGGCCAGGCAATGGTGATGATGAGAGCTGTAATTTAGCAACATCAGAAGCTTGCACAGTCCTGATATAATTTAATAAACAAAACAGAAAAAGGACAGAAAACCTGCAATGATTGCAAAAGCCTTAATCATTATTTACAAATGGCATAGGAGGTTGTGCATAGTTCAGCCAAAACTGCAGTGGTAAACGAGTTTTGTTCAAATTTGTTCAATGGCAGTAGCACATTAAATACAAGTTCATCAATGCAGGGCCTACCAGGTTAACACCAGCTTGGAAAAAAGTGGGCGGAGGGAGCTGAACAAGACCATGCAACACTTTTAAGCATTAAAAAAATGTTGTAATACTTATTGGGGGACAAGAGCCAACATAAATTATAACAGCCCAGGCAGATGCATCCATGTGACCTCTTGGAAATGAGGCCTGCTTAGCAGAAGCAAAAGAATGTGGTGGTAGACATGATGTGGTGCCTCAGATATCTCTGAATGTGCAAATTTACATCCTGCAAAGAAAAAAGAAAAAGAAAAGCATACTAAAACCCTTAGCATTAGTGGGTGGGGCGGTGGTAAAAGTGTTCCCTGTCCAGCTCCCTGCTGTTCTAAATTTCTATTTCTTTTCCCCCTGGGGAAAATAATTTTAATATGTGACCCTACAGCTGTCTTCTGAAATGATCCTAGACATCCTATTGCCTTATTCTGCAGAAAGGGTGCAAAAACCTGAAATCGATGCCATTTTGGTCCTTCACCCTTTTTAATTGTGTGGCAGAATACCTCTGAATTTAAGGTTACATTCCTAGTACCCCTAAATGGATCCCTGAGACTGGTTCCACTGTGCCTTAAGTGAAGTGAGGCTCTTGTCTGAATGGAGAAAGATGAAACGATTGATCAGAGCATACCTGACAGAATGCCTCCTCCTGATGAAATCTGCCCGCCCCATATGATCCTCTCAGCTCAGGCGGTTGAGAGTATCTACCCCGAGAGAGGCCTGGAAAATGAGAACCAGAAACTGGGCCTTCTCGGTAGTCACTCCTCAACTCTGGAACAACCTCTCATCCAAAATCCGCCTGGCCCCATTCACTGGGAATTTTAAAGTGACTGCTAAAAAAATGGCTTTTCCGACAGGCCTTCACCTCATAATACCTCAGTCACAACATCTAATCACAGTGAGTGGTCTCAGCATTTACTGTATATTATCAGTCCTGCTGTCTTGCTTTATATTATTTTATATTACTTTAATTATTATTATTGTTGAAAATGTTGGGTTTTTTTGTATTTCTTTTGATTTTATATTATTATGTTCATTGTTTGGAATTGTATATATTTTATATGTTTAATATGCAAGCCGCCCAGAATGGCCTTGTAATGGGCAGTATAGAAGCTGAAATTAATAATAATACCCTGTTTCCCCAAAGATAAGACAGGGTCTTATATTAATTTTTGCTCCAAAAATGTATTAGGGCTTATTTTCAGGGGATGTTTTATTTTTGTCATGTCCAACCATCTACATTTATTCAAATGCAGTCATGTGATCTTCTGGTTGCTGCACAATGGTGGAGGGCAGGGTTTCACTTAACTGGGGCTTATTTTTGGATTAGGGCTTATATTATGAGCATCCTGAAAAATCATACTAGGGCTTATTTTCAGGTTAGGTCTTATTTTAGGGGGAACGGGGTAATAATGATGATGGTGATGATGATTATGATGACACTGCAATTCCAGGGGATGCCAGAATCATTGACATTGCAATTCCAGAGGATGTCAGAGTTAAAACTAAAGAACTGGAAAAACTAACAAAGAGACCTGGCAATTGGAAGAAACACACTTCAGTGGTTCCCATAGTCATTGGGGCTTTGTGAACAGTATCAAGAAATTTCACACAGTACTATAAGCAGTTGCAGATCTCAGAAATCACACCATCAGAGCTACAAAAACCCGGCAATATTAGGAACACCAGTCAATATTCAACAGATACTTAGGTTTTTGATTAAAACTTGTATCTGTTATATAACACTGATCAATGTTTTTATAATTTTGACTGTGCCTGGTGTTTTTCAACAATAATAATAATAGAGAAGAAAGAAATTGTGTGTCAGGTAGCTGGCCATAAGCCAGCCTGCTTCCTTCTGTTTTAAGTGATGGGCCATCCAAACTGCTGGTTGAGAAGAAGCCTGAAAATAACTTGCATACTGCAGCTGCTCTCTCTATTGAAGAAGGGAACCAACACGGCCTCAATAACATCACTTATTTCTGGGACATTAATAACTGCATAGAAGTTTCGAACTGCACACAAGAAGGTGATGCACAATCTTGAAGAAGATAATTTATCACCGAACTCGTTGTTTCTTTTATATTCTAAACGGTCGATTAAAGGTACCACCTGTTCCTGTATCTGTAATGTTTCCACGGCCACCCGCCCTTTTCCTGATGCTTCCTTCAAAGTGACCTGAAGGAGGATGCTTGTGGCGGCTCTCAGGCTGGTCAGCTTTTTTTTACTCGATACACAAGGGGGCGCCATCTTATGCTTTGCCTCAGGCAGCCAAGTGCCTTGGGCAAGCCGCGAAGGGTGCGAAGAAGTCAAGACTCGGCCCACGACGCCTGGTCGAGCGAGCCGGAGCCGAGGTGCCCCCCCCCGCCTCCGGCGGCTCCCCGCGGACACCCGCGCCGCCCAGGCAGGGTGTGGTGCTGCTCCATCCTCTCCGCCTCCCGCTGCTCCGGTGGGACAGCGGCGAAGTCTCCTCCTCCTCCTCCTCTTTTCCATATCCTTCTCCAGCCCGGCTCTGCTGACGTGTCTTGCTTTGCAAACCTCCTCCCCGCTCGCTCGCCCGCCCGCTTTCCCAAGCCAACCCAGCAGCCTCGCTCGCGAAACATGGCTGCGGCCCGGCGGCCTCTAACGCTCGCGCTCCGGCTCCTCGCCTTCTTCCTGTGCGCCGAGCCGCTTGTTTGCCACAGCCGGGAGCCCGAGCGCCGTTTTGCCGAATACAAGCGATGCGCCGATCCCGAATGCAGCAGTAAGTGGGGGGCGAGGAGGACGCGGGTGTCCGGGGCAGGAGGGGGGGGAGAGAGAGAGACGGACGGACGGACGGGAATCCGCCGGGTCCCTGCGAGAGCCGGTCCGCAGCAGAGATGAACCGAGGGACCTGTTGGCATGCATCCCCAAGGCCACGCAGCGGAGAGGCCGGAGGAGGAGGCTCGCTCGCGCTCCACGAAGCTGCCCTTCGCTTCCAACCCATGGCTTTTCTTCCAGCACCCCAGGCTGGAGAGAGGAAACGGCCGGCGTCGCTTTTCTCTCCCTTCCCCGTTTGCCAGGAGGGAGAAGAGAGGCTTTCCTCCCTTGCTTCGGACTGCTTTTGGCCTCCCCTCTTGGCGGCCGATTCGTCCCAACTGGCAAACGCCTTCTGTTGTTAATTGCCTTTTATTTTCTCTCGGGGTGCAGAAGACGACTACAAAGCGAAACAAGCCGCCGTCGTTTGTGTCCTTTTTTTTTTTTTAAGCTTGCTTGCGAGGAAACGCTGTTAAAGTGGATAAGGTTGACATCTCGATTTAAAAACATATTGGCCTTTAGGACTGGACTAGATAAAACTGGGAAAGCTTAGCTCCAAGTCGCACCTTTGCTGCGTTGCTTATACTTGTAAGGTCTGCCCGGCAAGGACCTGGAATCTCCTTCTTTCTAAAACTCTATGTATAGTTAACAGTGTCCAAAATATATCCCATCCCTAACTAGGAAGGGAGACATTTAGTCCATCTTTAACTGAGTGGGGAATAAAGATTTCCCTTCCCTGTTAAGGATGGAATTTGTCACTGTCATACTCATCAGTGGGCATGAACCCAGGGCCCATTTCTATGATCATCCACATATTTTCTTAATACTGTTGATTTGGAGGGTCAGGAATGATAATTTGGGTCTCTAAACAGCTACACTGTTCAGTCTGGTATACCCTCCTGTGTCACTGACCATCGCAGTTGATTGAACCTCTTGGATCACCTTGATTGTAACACTCAAATGTTATTGTCCCACATTGACCAGGTAGCAGCTTAGCCCTGGCTAGGGTCAGATGCAAATGCACCTTAAACAGTTCTTAATGGCCAAAAGCATTTTCAAGTTAAGGTTTGCAACAAGATGTTGCCGTTTTGAAAGACGTCAAACATTTGTGTTCCCTCTGGCTATGTTAACAAACTTGTATATTTTGGATTCTCAAACCTAGAGCCCAGTTTTAATCAGAAACCACTTTTTGACTTCATTCTCTTCTTTTTTTGCATTCTGCTATTAAATTACTAAAAGTAGCCTAATATGTCAGATGTGTTATGGAAACAGAGAAGCTGGTGGTTCTTTGGACTCTCCCACTGTTTGTTTGAGATGCATTCTGCGCAATTAACTGTGAGAATGTCTCAGATGTTTCATATATGTAGATTAAAGTGCTGTGTGCTTATGCACAGTCAGTGGCAGGCCACTCCTAAATGTATTTATTTGTTTGAAAGAAGTATTAGTTGATTCCTGGTAAATAAGCATAGGATTTAAGCTGTGCTGAACAGTACTGTGCATGGTTACTTGGGAATTCTACTGGATATGGATAAAGGGTGAAGGACTGCACTTTTAAGTCATGAAGAGCCTATCCACACTTTGTGGTGCTACTTTGAAATTACTGGGCTATAAACAGACTTTAATATACAGCTGAAGCAAGTGTAATAGAGATGCATGCTTTTTAAAGCACCATAGTTACATCAGCTTTCAAATAATAAGTTTGTGAATTTTAAAATAATATTTGAAGGCATTTCACTTATGTTTATGTTTGTTTTATTTATTAAAATACACACATCCTTTCAAAAATGAACTGAGATGTGGCTAACAAACATACACCAAAGGTATAATATCAGATTTTAAAAACCTAAACAAAATGTAAATCCAAGTGTATCTTTATATGCAAACGTATGCTCTTTTAGAGTTCATGCCACGTCTTGAATATATTTAGTATTGGGCCCTAGAACGCAACATGAGGCAAAGCTGGAGTTTTCTTATTTTAGTGAAATGTACACTGGAACTTCATTAATTTCACTGATTTCTTGATTGGCCAGTAATAAAGAACTGTAACAGTTTCGAAACTGTCTTTGTACCAGTTCTAACGTTTAATTCCTGAGCCACATGCACTTTCATATACATGCATGTCATTAATAGATTTCCTTTACTATTTGGAAAACCTTATTTTATCTTACATTGTTTTTTCTCTCTTTCTTTCAACAGTGCTGATGTGTAGAGGGAAAGCAGTGAAGGATTTTAAAGGTCCAGATTGTCGTTTTTTAGATTTTAAAGAAGGAGAATCAATATATGTGTACTATAAGCTAACTGGAAGAACGAACGAGCTTTGGGCTGGAAGCGTAAGTATTCATTTTATTTTGTTTTGTTTTAGCTGCTTTATAACTGCTATGATAGGAAATGCTTGTTTTAGCCAAAATCCTGTTGCTTAGCATAGTAAACTACATTAGTGTAGGCTCATTGAATCCATGGAAATTTGAATGAACTCCTCCATTAGTTCTGTTGATTCAAATAGGCCTACTATAGGTAGCTTTGACTCCCTTTAGCCCATTTTAATTAATGGAACCTATGGAGGAATTAGGCAGTGGAAGACTGGCGTGTTCTGGTCCATGGG
The DNA here is from genome assembly GCF_051106095.1 of Pogona vitticeps. Classification (NCBI taxonomy): domain Eukaryota; kingdom Metazoa; phylum Chordata; class Lepidosauria; order Squamata; family Agamidae; genus Pogona; species Pogona vitticeps. Next base: position 35,539,841 of record NC_135783.1, read on the forward strand.
GTCACGAAGAGTCGGACACGACTAAGCAACAACAACAACATGGAAGAATTAACTCACTTAAATCCCATTGATTCGGTGGGCCTAATAGAATTTACTGTGCAGAAAAACAGGATTTTGGCTTTTATGTTAGTATTTAATTCTTCATGTTCAGTGTTAGTAAGGACTGCTCAATTTGCTGAGCAATGACAACTTAATGACAAATTCTACAGAAATTTAGCTTCCTTTGTGTAAGATTGTAACAATGAATTATTATTTGGTGGTGTGTTTTTTTTAATATACAATCACAGCCTGTTGGAAGGAAGCAGGTATCATAAAACAATCAGCAGTAGCATTTACCCTGCATCAGATTCTATGAGAGCAACTGTGTAGATTCCCACAACCCTCAAGCTGCTTGCAGTGCAGTTAAATTCAGCACTTCTCTCTGGATCAGTTCACACAATTGCTTTTATTTTATTTTATTTAAAAGCCACTTTTCTCCCCATAGGAAACCCAAGGTGGCTCGCAACAAGTAAAACAATATATATTGCATCTTGGTTTTAATTTGCTGTGATATGAATGATCCTTTTGCTTGAGTTTGCAGCTGTTTCATTTCTCCCTTCCCAGTGCAAGCAATTAGCCAGGAATCTCTTTTGTTGCTCAATATCATTCCCCTAGCTGCTGTTGCACCTGTGGTGCAAGTTCATTAGATCCATTTACTTTCTTCTTCATCTTCATGAAGAGAGAGAAACAACTTTAGGTAGGGCAACTCTGAGTGAACTGTGAGAATACATGCAACATGTAGAAAGGCTCTTAAGGAAATTGGAATGGTACCCATTGTTGCAAAGTTTTCAGTTTCTGGTAAAATTCCTTTGCTATGCAGTGAAAGTACAGATACACAGAGTAGAATAGCTACAGGTTCCCCAAACAGTCCACCCCTTTCTCATTAACTGACACTTACAGCCTCAATACCTCAACATTTCATTATTTACAGTTGTGAACAGATCAACAGCAAATAAATGAAATACTTCCAACAGACTGAAGAAAAGAAAAACACTCAGGAGAGAGGTGGGGCTCTCTTTGAATTCAGAGGCAGGAGGAAATAATTGGTTAGTGCTGGATAGACTGATAGTCACCCAAGCCCCTCTCAGTTAAACAAACTACAGACAGAGTTGTAAAAACTCCAGCACCCATCATGCTGTGAGAAACTTTCTTTTTGGCCAATGGAATTTTCCTTCTTTCCAACTTTAGAGCCATCTGTGACTCCCAAAATATGCTCTAGGGTGGGGGTCTTCCAGTGGTCCAAAGCATGTTTGCAAAGCTGTGTATGGGATGGTGAAATAAGTTCTGATGATTCATGCTATTAAGTTGGTGGCAGAAGAAACCAATTGAATATTACCCATTGAAGAGAATGCAATAAAGGCAGTGTTCAAAAAACAGGAATATGTAGATGATATGCTAAGAGGGGATATCTTTGTGTTGCATTTGATCCATTTATTGTACTTTGTAAATATGATGCTGTAGAGACAAAAATGGGCCAAGGTCCAGATACAGAAACATTACATAAGAATGTAAGAAGAGCCCTGCTAGATCAGGCCAAGGGCCCATCTAATTCAGCTCCTGTATCTCAAAAGTGGCCCCACCAGATGCCTCTGGGAGCACACGAGACAACTAGATACCTGTCATTAAGACCCGTTTAAAATTACTGGGCAACTGTTAGAGCAGTATGACAATGGAACCAATTACTACAGGAGGTGATGAGTCCTCCAGCACTGGAGACATTCAAGAAAAAAAAATCAGACAACCATTTGTCAGATTTACTTTGGTTTGGATTTCTGCATTGAGCAGGGAAGTGAAATTGGTGGCCTAATAGGTCCCTTCCAGCTCCATGATTCTATGATTCTATGACAAGTCAGTTAGAGTTAAATACTGATGAAATCAGTGGATCCTTAGTACAACTCACTCACTTTAGCTCTCCATCAGAAACTATTTTCAGTGACATAACATACCTTGCATTGAGTTTTACTGTGCAGAGGAGAGATATCAGGAGAGAAGTAGAAGACAGACTCCTAGATTCCGTCTTCTGAGGAAGAGGATTTGTTCACAAAAGCTCACATTAAAATATAGGACTTTTTAAGGTGCTACATTTTTGTCTTCTTTATTATTATTTTTTTGGCCTGATATTCTAGATTCTTACCAGTCTGGATTTCTCATTGATGAGTTCCATAGGAACAGGCCCTTCATTGAAAGGTCGTATCTCTCTAAGTAATTCTCATCTCTTTTCCGCACGCACCACCCTAGCTTGCAAAGGAGAGTGTGCTTCTGTGTACTGTTCCAACACCATGAGCTGCCAGGAGGTGCTGGTTTCATTAGACTGTTAGAGTGAGGTTAGGACACAACTGATTCTTAGCAGCAATAGAGTCCAATTAAAGATGAAACAGGGAAAGCATTACACATAGTGAAAGGAGCAGAATGGAATCATTGTATTGTGCTGGGCATTTCCCTTCTGACATGTACCAGGCCACAAATAACCTGATAATTAGGAGGCATCTGTCTCCAGGGTTACAAGCTCTTCATAAAAACAAAACATGAAGAATAATTAAGGCCAGCTATGGAACTCGGGGCTAGATAATTAGACACTCAAGATTTTAAACAAAAGAAACCAAACAGTTAATGCCCACATTAGCCAAATTAATTTGCACATAGACTGTAGAAGTGTACAGTGACAAGTCAGTGAGCATGGATGAAAGTTCAGACCGAGAGTATAATCTTAATTATGTTGTATTCTATTACAAATCCACTAGTGACAGCAGACTGTCAAAATATTTTAATACAATACAAAGCAATTGTTGTTTCCTGTGATAAAGATGGTGCAACCCATGAAAATCAACAGTTTTGTTACTATGTCTATAGCTGCAAATGTTGCCATTTTAAAAAAAGCATCTACAGTGGACCCTTGACTTGCAGACGGCTTGACTTACAGACTTTTTGAGTTACAGACTTCTCTGGCCACAAAATTTAGGTTTGACTTGCAGACTGAGATTTGACTTACAGACCAGAAAAAAACCAAAATGGAACAAAAACGGCCTGTTACGGGATTAATCGGTTTTCAATGCACTGTAGGTCAATGGAGACTTGACTTACAGACTTTTTGACTTGAGAACCGCCTTCCAATACGGATTAAGTTCTCAAGTCAAGACCCCACTGTACAGTACAGTACTTTCTGTTTCCTCCACTACTATTTTATTTTATTATTTGTATGCCACCTTTCTTCCCATAGGGGACCCAAGGCAGATCACAACAATTAAAACCATACAATAATAACAAATTAAAATACTATTGGTTTCCTTAGGGTGTCAGTGCATTTCATATTTGGTCTTCCTCTTTTCCTGCTGCCTTCTACCTTCCCAGCATTGTTCTCTTTTCCAGATAATCCTGCATTTTCAGCTTCAACATTTTTGCCTCCAGAGATAATTCACTATTGATTTTATCTCAGATCCACTTGTTTGTCTTTTGGGCACTTCAGGGTATTCGCAAAGCTCTCCTCCAACCACCACATTTCAAACAAATGCAACTTTTTCCTATCAGCTTTCTTTACTGTCCAGCTTTCACTTCCATATAAGTGATCAGAAATACAAGAGGGTAGATGATCTTGGTCTCCAGTGACACATCCTTATTTTTTATTATCTTGTCTAGTTCTTTCATTGTTGTTCTTCCAAGTACTGTATCCAGTTCTCTTCTGGTTTCCTAGCTGCACTCTAATTTTGGACAGATGATTGAAGCTCCGCTTGCACACTGGGGATGAAATTAACAGCAGCAGCTGCAACTCACCGCTGATTAAAGGAATTTTCAGGGTGCATGCAACTTTTGCACAATGCAGTGAAGTTGAGTGCACCCCAAAACCATCAAAGGAACTCTTTACTCAGGGGCAATTTGCTCTCTTGATGACATTGCTGTTGCACACACAGAACTGTGCAACAGGATTTTAGGCACTAAGTACAATTTTCATTGTTGCATGATAAAAATAAAAGAAAGGGATTTGACAGAAACTTAGCGAACAGTAGATGTGCCATTTAGTTTGTAGTCAGAAATAAAGGATCTCATACTTACAACTAAAATGACACTCTTAAAAGGTGAGTTAGCCAACTACCTATAGGAAGGCACTATTGAAACTAATGTTGGGCCCAGGGGGATAAAACCACTCCATATACAGTGGTGCCTCGCTTAACGATTTTAATTGGTTAAAAAAAACCATTGCTATGGGAAAACATCGCTAAGCGAAACGCGTTTTCCCATAGAGATGCATTGAAAACCGGATAATCCATTCCAATGGGAATGGAGTACCGTCCTTAAGTGAAAATCGCCATAGGAAACATCGCTAAGCGAAACGCGGTTCCCCCATTGGAATGCATTGAATAGGTTTCAATGCATTTCAATGGTTTTGACAGGTCCATTTCCGCTATTTTTGAAGTGTCTTAAAATGTTCAAAAACTGTTTAAAATGCTTGGGATCGTTAGTGCACCCTGTAAAACCTTTGCAACCTTAATTTGGTTTTGTTCTGAGTCTTCGTTAATTTTTGAATTTTCCCCCCATTGGAATGCATTGAACTGTAAGTTTGACAGCTGTAGTTAAGCTGGATAATCAGTAGCATCTGTGCAAATGTCATCATTGCCAAGATCTTCTGAAGTTCTTTTTAAAATATTTTGAGTATAATCAAACACAATCCTTTCTTGTTGTAATTTTTTATTTATTTATTTATTTATTTATTTATTTATTTATTTATTTATTTATTTTATTTCTATCCCGCCTATCTGATCATATTAGACCACTCTAGGCGGCTTACAATAAAAACAACAATGTAATTTTACGACATTACAGCAGAAACGTAAATAAAAATAAAGAACAGAGTAAGAAAAAGATCATCAAGGGTTTTCTGTTGGGAAGGCCTGCCTTGTAGCAGGTAGGAAAAGATCTGATAGTTGGAGTTTATTTGATATGCTTTTTAAAAAGGTCCAGCAAATGTTTATTAGATGGTACTAAAAACTGATTATCAGTGAACCCAGTTATTTACATTGCAAAAATCGGCAGTATCCATGTTTCTATCTCTTACTCTTTCAGAGATCTTTCAGGAGAAACAGACTAAATGGAAATATAGTATTGAAATCTTTTATTAAACTCTTCAAAGATGGCCTCTTAATTCAATGAAACCCCATGCAATTTTTTTCTATACGTACTGATGTCAGAACTTGGTCCATCTGATTGTTTGTAAAATCTTAGCAATGTTCCTTCAATAAATAAGTTTTCTTCTTTCTCCTTTAAGAAAGCATCAGGGTATCCAGGAAAGGGGAAATACTGTATACATGGAACGTATTTTGAGCATACTACCTCTTGCAAGTATGTTTACTTTCTGTGTCTTCTGCCAGTATTTAACTGCCTTGCTTATCTAATCTCTGAGGCAATTCTCGTTAATATTGGCTTCCTGATACCATTTACACACACACACAGGTGAAGATGTAGTGTGAATTTTTTTCTAGAAGGCATTAATGCAGACAGCAATTGGATAGCATTAGCTTATGCATCTTTATTCAGAAGCTCAGCTCCAGTGGTCAGCATCATATTGAGCAGCTCTGCCTGATTAACGAGAATTAAACTGGCTGCAGCAGTTTGTCATGAATTAAATAGTTTGGTTTTTGATTTTGAGGTGCACACAACTTTATATTGTTGTCCACAACAAGGAGAGCCAAATCTTTCTACTTCTTTGCAGTGTTCCTAATAAGTCTCTGTCCCACTCAGTGGCTATAAACGTTTTAAATGTATTATATTTAAATACTCATTTAAAAACACACCTAGTTTTGTTCTCGGCAGAATATTTGCTGTTTCTGCATTTCATTTTATATCATGAAGAGTATGTTTGTTGCATATGCACAACTAGTACAGCATTAACTGAGAATATGAAAAAAAAATAACCATAGCCAGAAGAGGAAGAATGCAATCTAGACAAAATTGTGCACACCCACTTCCAACACAATGTATATCAAAGACCACAGTAACATGCCACTCCCACAGATTTCAACAAGACGTGGAAAAAGTTTGCTAGTAATCTTATCTTTTTATAGTGCTCAGTATTGAAATGGCAAAATGCCATTTTTAAACACTTCAGTCCTTTCATTTCTTGAATGCCTGAATGTTTCACTATTTTCCGGTCTTTAAAAAGCAACCATAACAACCCAAATCTAGATTATCAGTGAGGTTGTTTAAGAGAAATTGAGAGTTGATGCACAAAATACCATAAATAGTTCCTCTGGTGCAGTATTTATTTTTATTTGTAGAAAAAACAATGAAATGCCCCATGGTCCCAGTGTATCTTACTGAGTGCACCTCTCAACTAGAGCCCATATATACTGTGTACATCCTTTGGGCATAGACAGCACCCTTTCTATATAGTCATTATTGCATACTTGGCTCTACAAAAGGAGCAGAAATAAGGTTTTAAATCCTCACTCTTCCCATACCTCCAATAATGACTTTTTATTTTATTCTCCCTTCCTGCAGGTTGGAAATAAATTTGGCTATTTTCCAAAGGATTTACTTGAAATAAATCATATTTATACACACGATGAGCTGGAACTTATAACAGATGTAAGTATGTATTGTCCTGTTTTGAGTGCTTGGGAATAGTGTGACAGGGCTTGTGTCTTTGAAATAGATTGCAAGGAAGAAACACAATATAAATAAAGCCAAGTGGAGAAATGGGGAAAGAAAGGAGCAAAAGAATACTGTAAAATATTTATCTCAGATCCATTGATTAATTGAGAACATTTAGGCTAGAATCATGTGACAGGAGGCCTTGGACCAACTGTCTGCTGCATATTTTGTCATCTTATTGTGCTCTCAAAGCACAATCAGGTGCGCAACCAACCAATTATGAAACACAGAAATTGCTTGCATTTGTTCCTTTGCCTGCAATATTTCACAATAGGTTTTTGACCTTAATTCCTCTGAATATTTAGAGAGGAAATGCAGAAGAGTAAACTACTGGGTAGTCAGGCCTGCACAGCTTGTGACTTACCAAGCAGAATGCTATTTGCCAACCATATCTGAAAATCCACTGGTGTGGAGTCTTTTCTCATTCTTTCCTCACCAAGATTTGTAATACACGGGGATTGTCAAGTATCCAGCAGGTCACAACACAGGACTCATACAGTGGTACCTCGTTTTAAGAACTTAATCTGTACAGTGGTGTCTCGCTTAACTATTACCTCGTTAAACAACGAATCCGCTTGACGGTGAGGTTTTTGTGATCGCAAAACAATGTTTCAATGTTCAAAAATCGCTTTACGACGATCGGTTCCCTGCTTCGGGAACCGGTTGTTCGCAATACGACGATCTGAAAACAGCTGATCATTGGGTTTCAAAATGGCCACCCGCTGTGCAAAATGGCTTCCCATTGTTTTAGGAGGCATTTTTCGCTTTACAGGCACTGGAAAATGGCCGCCCTATGGAGGATCTTTGCTGGACGATTAGGTATTTAGCCCATTGGAATGCATTTAACCAGTTTTCAATGCATTTCAGTGGGTTTTTTATTTTTGCTTGATGAGGATTTCGTTCTACAGCGATTTTGCTGGAATGGATTATCCTCGTCAAGCGAGGCACCACTGTATTGGAATTAAGTTCTCAGGCTGAAAAGTTCATAATGCATTGAAAACCATTTAATCTGTATCTGCTGTTTTCCCTTTGTAGGTAGAGGCGCTGTTTGTAGGTATTTATTTATTTATTTATTTATTCATTCATTCAGTTTTTACCCCGCCCCTCTAGACAACGTCTACTTGGGGCGGCTTACAAAAATTAAAACACATTAAAAGAATGTAGAAAAATAACTAGCATAATGCAATTATTATAATTAATACTATCCAAGATGGAGGCATTAGTTCCCATAGGAACTAACACAAAGCCGGTTAATCCGTACTCTACCACTAGGGGGTGATTTTTTCTTTCTCTTTTGACCTTATGTGAACTTAGGTCAAAAAAAGGGCAGGAAAGGTTTTTTTCTTTCTTTTTTGGTTCGTTAAGTCAAGGCTCCGTTCACAGGTCGAAGCAACTTTTTGCAAACGGAGCCATTCGTAACTCGAATTGTTCGCAAGTTGAGGTACCACTGTACAGTATATACTTACATTTAATTGTGTTTTTACCTGTTTAGAGCAAGCCTATATACTTTTACTCAGAACTAAGTCCCACTGTGTTTAGTGGGGCTTGCTCCTTGGTAAGCCCGGGGGGAGGGGGCTGAGAGGTTCAGTGGAAGAGCCTGTGCTTTGCATTTTGAACTTATATTGTGTGTTTATACACACATACATATACACAGCAAATATATATATATAAATATAAAAACACAGCTTTCATATATATGTTTGAAAGCTTTTTACCCAATAAAGATTCCCTGGCAGATTAGATACAACTGGGCTAGTTGGACAAAGAGTTCATTTGTTTGCAGTCATATCTTATTAATATATAATAGAGGTACATATTATATATATCTTGATATGATTCAAATCCAGCAACTTGATCCTGTGCATATTTCCAAACACCTTACTATATTAATTGACTTTATTTGTATGTAAGCACACATAGAATTGCAATGTAAGTTTTGTAGAAATTCTGATGATACTAGGAATGTTTCCACTTGAAATAAAACATTCTTATCATGTTTCTATCACTTTTAATCACATGCATAACCTCAGCTTTTACTAGAAATAATCCAGCTAAATTTCAGCTAAGTAAAATGAAAAATTATGATGTGATATAGAGTATGGGGAGAATATCCTGTTCTTTAATTTACTGAATTTATTTTCTTTTTCTTCCAGGAAACAGATTTTGTTTGTTTTGATGGAGGCAATGATGATTTTGATAATTATGATGTGGATGAGCTTTTAAAGATATCAGAGGATATGGAAGGTGGCAATGCAGAAGATGAGCTAGAAACTGAAGAGGAAGAGGATATTGAATGGGCTGACTCTGCAGAGTCTATTGGCCCAGATGCTAATAGTTTTGATATAGGCTCAGAAGAAGAAAGTAAAGACAATGTAAAAATGAATGAACAAGTAAATGTACTTCTTGAAAATACTGAGAATGTAGAAGAAGCTCTTGATTCCAAGAGTGAAAATCCTGTTGTAAATAGTGATACAGAAAATCCTCAGGGAGACCAAAGTGCACAGAAGCCTTTTGAAAAAATGCTGCAGGAAACATTGAAAGTGCCAAAACATGAAAGTGCCAAAAACTCTAGTCTATCTCAGGGTGAAGCTAAAAAATCAGATTACAGAGGCAAAGAAGTATCGGAGGACTTAAAAACAACATTTGGCTCCACTGCAGATGCCTTTGTGTCTGATGATGAGACAACTAGCCTCATTACATCACTTGATGGTGAGTCCAGGGAAGATTTAGACGTTGACACTTCTGATACGGAGAAGCTGAAAGAACCAAAGGAGCAGTCAGAAGAAATTCCTTTGTTACCTTTTGAACGAAAAATCAAATCTTCAGACCCCCCAGAAACTGAAAATATGTCACCTGGGGGTGTCTTTGAGTCAAAAGCAAGTGTTTTTAATGATGATGCCACAGCAGAAGCAGAATTAATACATGAGAAAAAAGATGACTCTGGTCTATTAACACATTTAGGAGATAAGTTTTTTGCCATTGTCAGTGGAGGTGAAAGAACAGGTGATGAAATGGATGAGAACAAGGCTGATTTTGAGGAGGACAGTGAAGACGAGGATGATGATGATGATGACAGTGAGGATGGTGAGGACGATGTAGTCCTAATTAGTAAGAATGAAAACACAGAAGATGCATTACTTCATTCGGAGTCTTCAGCAGAATATGATCCCTTTATATCAGAACATGATCTTCTTGAAAAGAAGTCACATAATACTGATACTAAAAATTCTAAGGAAGAAATGAATAAAAGAGCGAACCATAAGGGAAAGCATGAGGACACTCAGGAAGAACAAGTTACCGAAGAAATGGAAAGTACTTCTACACACAATATGGATGTGTTTTCCAGTTTTGGAGATGATCAGCAACCTAAAGCAACCATGGAAACGGAGGAGAAAAATTTAAAGCCACCCCTGGGTGACATCAAAGATGACCCAGAAGGCTTATCTCTTCATAAGATAATGAAAGAGAAGGAAAGAGAAGAGAAAAATATGGAGGATAGACTGGAAAATGATACAAAACACAAAACACTGTGGGAAAAAATAGGTCATAAAAAGGAGGCTAAACAACCAATGAACTTTGTACCAGATGTGCTGGAAGAATTAACAAATGAATCTCAGAGTGAATTTGAGGATGCTGACTTCACAGAAGGTAAAGCAAAATACGGTGGAAAGGAGGAGGGAGAAGATTTTGAACCAGGAGTGATACTTGGCAGTAATAAACAATCAAATGATTCTGGTACGGAAAATATTCCTACTGAAAAAGATATTCAAATGTCTACTGAACAATCTCAACAGGAAACTGTAACCCAGGATTTAGAAGAAAGTGAAGAGGAGGATGAGGAACAGGATGACTACATAAGTAGTGAGAAAACACTAGAGAAAAAATCTATTCTAGAAAAATCAGGGGAAGGCACCCATCTTAAAAACCTTACTCAGCAAAACACTGTTCACGATGAAGCTGAGGACTTGGACAGAGTTACTGAAATGGATGAAAATTTAGAGAAATCACACACAGAAGAATTCAAGCCTGAAGAGACAGAGATGGAAGAAGGTGATTTCTTAGAAGAATCAGAAGAGGAGTTACTTCAAGATGAAAATGCTATGAGTGCAAAATTATCTAAAGAGCGACTCACAGATGAGCAAGGTTTCCCGTTAGATGTTGAAAACACAAGCCCTCAGCTACAAATGCCAAACGGTGCTATTTCAAGAGTTGCTAATCCTGTTGATGAAACAGGAGAAGAAGCAATAGCAACTCTTGAACAGCCCCAGAAAGAAGATGGCATGGAAGATTTGAATGAGAAGCTTAGAGGAATGCAAATTAGGGAAGAGTCTCAACAGAATGAAGACAAAGATGAAAAGCAGGAAAAAGTAGAGCCAGCTTTATTGCCTGCAACAGAAAATTCTCTGGTCGAGGGGAAAAGTAAAATACAAGATGTTCATGATAAAACAATGTCAAGCAATTTAAATTTCTCTGTATTGGATGATAAGGATGACATTAACCAAATCAAGGAACATGATTTTTCACAGAGGGGCCTTAAAGAACTAGAGACCTCAACTGAAGGTAAATACCAACATTCCCATGATCCTAGAGATGTTTCAGAAAACACAAATGAAGTTGTGGAGTCAGAATACAGTGAGTCTGTGAGGGAACTCATTATAATGAAGGAATTTCTGGATGAAAAACGCATTGCACGTTTAAAAAAGTATCTTGGACAACAGCATGTTTTCAGGATTGAATCTTTGTTTCATGACATGGAGTTGGAGCTATTGCTAGCTCAGAAACATAATGGGAATTATGAGGACACTGAAAAGGCTTTGGATCAGATCCTTGAATCTTCAGAGTCTAATATTCTAGATGTTCTGAACAAGGCTTTGGATTCAAGAGAGATGGAAAACAAAGAAGAAGTGATCAAGGAAGTAGACTTGTTTGATGAAGAAGCTGCCTTAATGGATGATGTTCAGGAACTAATGTATTCATTAAGGCAAAAGTATTCTCCAATTAGTGAAAGTGCTCCTCTTGTATCACTTGTAGAATTTGAGATGGATTCCCATGAACCCATTAAAGGTAAGATCTTAAGGCTGAAGTAAGTGAGACTGAGCTCAATGGCATGCACTGCTAAATACTGTAGATGTGTATATGATTATAGTTTATAGTTTAATTTTTATTCTTATATAAAACACAAACAAACAACCATCAAAAGGATACAAATACAGGGAGGGAAAAAGGGGCAACACAAAACAAAACATAAACAGGTAAGTATTTGCATTCATATATTATCTAATGGCTGTGATACAATACTAGAATCCATAACCTATACAGTGGTGCCTCGCATAGCGATCGCTCCATTTTACGACAAAATCGCTTTGCGATGGACTTTTTGCCATCGCAAGAGCAATCGCTTTGCGATGGCCCCTATGGGGAAAATTCGCTTTGCGATGATCGTGGGGGAGCGCTTTCCCACGCATTTTCGCACAGCTGATCAACGGTTCCAAAATGGCCACCCACTGTTTTGCCTCACTTTAGAGGCACCGAAAATGGCCACCCCTATGGAGGATTTTCGCATAAGGTGAGTTTTTAAGCCAATAGGAACATATTAAACGCGTTTTTAAAATCGCATAGCGATTTTTGCTGCACGGATTAACATCGCTAAGTGAGGCACCACTGTATTATATTCTCTACTCATATCTGTTTCTGGGCCCAATCATAAAATATTTTCCAGCTTTCTTTAACATATGTTCTCAGGTTCTTATGTAATGCCTCTGACAATCTATCCATTTCTGTGATACCTGATTTTTTCCACTTTTGGGCCCAGATCAGCCTGTCAGCTGTAAATATGTACAGCAACATACATTTAATTTTTTATCAACATTATCTGGCATTATATTCAACAAAAAGATTTCTGGTTTAAAAGCTATTTCTTGTTGTATAATTTTTAGTGTAGTGTCTTTTATCTGTCTACAAAAGCTTTTTGCTTTCTCGCATGTCCACCACATATGAAAAAAAGTTCCGGGTTGCTGAGAACACTTCCAACATGAGTTGCTAGCCCCTGGCATCATTTTCGCCAGTCTTACAGATGCAATCTATAAAACATCTTTAAAAACATTTTCTCTTAAGTTTACTGGCTTGAGCCATCTATAGTTCTCATTCCACATTTGAGTCCAGTCATCTGTATATTATAATCAAAATTTTGTGCCCATTTAATCATCACTATTTTCATCCTTTTGTTCTCGAAATTATATTCTAACAAAAAAGTATACATTTTTGTATAATCTTATTAGTAGAAATCCACAACTCATTCACCTGTACCTTCCCGTCATAAAAACCCACTGTTTTGTCTTTTTTAAACCTTGATTCTAATTTAAAATTGTCCACCAGTTTGTCTGCAGACCCATTTCCTTCAGCTCCTGTATATTTTTAATTGTTGCTTTTTAGTTAATAGGTCTTTATACGTATATCTTGATTGTTTCAGAATTAAAGTTTATCAAACCTTCTTTGATTATAGTTTATATTGAGTGGGTGACATATCTGGAAAAATGTGACACAATGCAGCCATTAAAGCACATCCTGATTTGAAAATGTTTCTCTAACTCTTGCATGGAACAATTGCTTAGAGCACATTTTAGGAGATTTTATGGATTCGGTATCAATTAATGTTTGATAACACCTCATTTCACCTAAGAATTCTAATATAAAATACTTATAGGATATTATAGAATTCTGAGCTTTTCAAAGGCACTTGTCACTCCATTAATCTATCAACAGAATTCCACCAGTGTAGGATCAACACAGACATAGCACCACAATCATTCACATATTGTGTTGCTTCCAAATGTACTTATGCTTAGAGCAGACCCATTAAAATCAGTGGAATTAAATTAAGCCATGACTAACTGGTCCCACTTTAGTTGGACCCCCTACTTAGTCAGGTTTCAGACATGAGTAAGCGTGGGTCTACCCAATTATATACTTGCAACATTCAAGATAAGCACCAGAGAACCTTCTCAGGACATGAAACCATTTTAAGAGCAGACCTGTGGGAAATTGTTCTACCATATATTTCTCGGAACACCAGTTGGTCAACCTGACAGTAGACAAAAATGATTTGTTCTGTATATTATTGAATAAGTAAAGCAAAACAAAGGTTGAGAAATATTGTGTGCCTTGAAAGCCCTCTGAAAATGTATTGAATAATCTAGTCTCCTCTCTTCATATAACCTGCATAGAATTTTATGATGTTTTGGTTGCCAATCCATAGCTGATGGAAATGTTTCATCTGTTTTATTTAGGGGAAAATTCAAAGTTGCATAAGTGGAACTTCCCTCTCCCCTAAATCTGCTTTGAAAGGTCCACTAGCCTTCTGGAGCAAGTTTTGAGGGGAGGTGGAAGCAATGCTGAAAAGGAATATTGCTAATTTTTCTTATTGCATCTGATAGCTCATTAAGAACTGGTCCAAAAACCCAAAGCCAGTCTGAAACCTTGAGTTAAAGAAAATGTGATTATATGCCTTTTAAAAATTACTGTATTACTAAAATGATACAGGGGTGTTTGGGTGTGGGGGTCTCCTTTACACTTTCCAGACTCTCACCTGCTTAGGTTTCATTAAAAAAATGAAAAACCCTTCTAACTCCAATTACATAGTACTGTGTATATAAGATGGTGTTTTTTCTGCTTAAAATATACATATATATATTATCAGTACAGTGGGGTCTCTACTTAAGAACTTAATCTGTATTGGAAGGTAGTTCTCAAGTTGAAAAGTTCTTATGTTGAATCTGCATTTCCCATAGGAGTGCATTGAAAACCATAATCCGTATCTGCTCTTTTCCGTCCATAGAAACTACAGTGGAACCTCTACTTAAGAACTTAATCCGTTTTGGAATGGTGTTCTTAAGTTGAAACGTTCTTAAGTTGAAGCAAAATTTCCCATAGGAATGGACTGAAAACCAATTAATCTGTTCTGGCTGTTTTTTTGTTATGTAGAGGTGCGTTCGTACATTGAAGCATTAGTTCCCATAGGAACTAATGCAAAGCTGGTTAATACGTACTCTACCACTAGGGGGAGAATTTTTTTTTAACCTAAGATGACCTAAGGTTAAAAAAAGAGCAGGAAAGGTTTTTTTTCCTGTTCTTATCTTGGATTTCTGTTCTCAAGTAGAAGCAAAATTTAGCAAATGGAGCTGTTCTTAAGTTGGATTGTTCTTAAGTAGGGACGTTCTTAAGTAGAGACCCCACTCTATCTATAAACACCTAATTTGGGATCATTAAAGTTAAGCAAAAGCATTTTCAGACAAAGAGAAATGTGTCTGGAAGTATGTGTAATTCAAGAAATAGGCATAGTGCTAGTAATTACAACCTATTAAAATGTTTACTTTTCCCCCATGCTTCTGTTCACTGTAGCTAATGAAAAAGAAATAGAACAGGGCAGAGATCCAGTAGAAAGCCCTGACAAAATAGAACCAAAGTTTTTACGCAACATAAAAAAGACATCTGACAAGGAAGACATTCTTGAATTGGGTCAACCAGAAGAGGATGATGACATGTTGGCACAGGCTGGAACTTCAGATGAAACAGGGTTCAGAAATGTCCTTGAGAGTCACAAAAGAAAACCAGATATGGCTACAACCCTTGAATCAGTTGATCCACAAACAGGGGAAGACTTGATTGCAGGTAACCTTCTAGGTAGCTTTATTCTTATTTGGTTGGTTCATTGGCACATAACAACATCAAACATGCATATAATGAGATTGTAAAATAGATATTTACAGGTCTGAGGTACAGTTAAAATACCAGATAGCCAGCAACTCAATAAACAACCTACAAACGTACAACTTCAAAGGGATAGTCCTACTGATCTTTTGCTGAAAATGAATGAAAATACATTTGCATCCTAAAGCCCATTATATTTTTAGTGGTACAAGCTTTTTTTGAACTAGAGTTCACTTTGTCAGGTGTGTGACATGTTTTCCTCAGTTGGCAGATGTGCACATGGAGTTGCAGAGGAAAGAATGGTGAACAGTGGGATCAATTTTGTGTGTGTGAAATGTTAAAGTTTATTGAGTATGACTATTGTATGCAATTTGTTTTAATAAATAGATGTCTAAAATGTTTTTCTGTATTTATCACCTTCAATTTTCTTCTGAAGGTAACACACCACCTTCTTCTGCAACACACACACCAATAGATAACAGTTCATACATTGAAGAGCACTAATGTACAGGTCGATAGAAGAATGTGTTGGATTTTCTGCAGTAGACTAACATGGTCATCATTGACACAATTTTTAAGTCGTTATAGAAAACATTAAAATTAAAAACACAACATTTAATGAAAATAATTTCTGAAATATTTTCTTGAACTTTAAGGTCTATCTAAAGACAAGGGTGATACAATGAAAGACAGCAATAATCCATCTGAAGTAGACTCTGTTGCTCCACATTTTCCTGCTGCCTTTGATGGTGCAATACTATTAGCAAAGGAGAATATGCAACCACTTGCAAAGATGGTAAGCATTTTTTCTGCTTAAAATATACATATTGTTTGTGTGGATAATATATAATTACATATTTGAAAATCAGAAGTTATGAAGCTAACTTATTCTGTGCAGAAATAAGGTCCTAGTGAGTTTGATGGCAACCCCTCCATATCAGTGTGTGTTGAACTCCTGTGTTAAAAGCAATTGATTTCAATGGCACTTACTCCTAAGAAAACATACGGGTGTTACCTCTTCTGAAGGACCTTTTATAAGGCTATGTATGCAGTGGACAAAATCAGTACATGGGTGGGCAATTTTAGGTTAAAAGACAGTAATACTGAAATGGTTACACACATTTTCCCTCATATGCACCTCTGAACTGGAGTCACTTCCAAGGAGACAGGGATTGGGCCATTTCAACAGTGCAGCCCCCTCTCTCTTCCAGGCCCACAATTCTGCCCTAATTGTAGCCCCCTCCTCTCCACTGAATGACGAGGGAGGAAAAATAGCTGTAATCTGTTTTTCAAGAGTAAAAGTGCCTCTAGAATAATGGGAGAGGGAATATTTGGCCTTCCATTCCACCAGCCCCACACACAGCATAACAAACTAAGAATTTGTAGGAATTCTAGTCCACCGTTACCTGGAAAGCCAAGCGTTCCCTCTCCCTGCTATCGAATTTACTCTCGTATTGCTATGTAAAGCCCACTTTACCCATCTTAATTACTGTTTACTTTCAAAATAGGTTTGTTTGTTTTTTAAGCGGGGGAGGGGGCGTTTGGTTAAATAAATCCTCCGGGCCAATAGTACTGAGACACCCTTTTAAAGTCGTCGTTTCCGGTCGGAAACCGGCAGAACGCTTCCTGCTTCCGGCCTCCCTAACCGCCTCTCCCGAATTGCTGGCACGAGCCGATGACGTTCAAAGGGTCACGGGGGGGGGAAGAGGGAGGCCGGTTAGCGTGAGTTGACGTGGCCCTTCGGGAATCCTGACGGGAGGGGGGGACGGCGGAGGCAAAGTTCGCCGCCTCCTCTTCCTCCCTGAATCAACGAGCGGATCGTTCCCCCCCCCTCCACGTCCCTCCTCTCCCCTCCCCCTCCCGTCTCCATGGAGTCCGCCCCTCCTTCCAGCCCCCCAGGCGGCGCTGCCACTTTACTCCTGGGGCCGCTCTCCCGGGGCTACGCGTCTCTCACGGGCCGCCTCCTTCAGGTGAGAAGGGGCCGGGGCTTCGGGGCCACCATTTCTTGTCGCCTCAGCTGCCGGCGGGGCAACGTCGGTGCTTTCCGCCAGGGAGCCCGGTGGTCGCCTGCTTGTCAGAATTGCCGCGGTTCTGTGAGCAGAGGCGAGGCGGGAGCGGCTGGGGGGCGCGCGCGAAGGTAACCGCCGGGGGCGTGGGGGAGAAAAGGCCGCCGGTAGGCCCATGGACCCGGTTGTCGGAGGACTTGGGTGGACGTTGAGCCGAGGTTTGTCGATACTGTAGGGGAGGAGGAATGTCCTTCCACCCGTGTTGACAGCATATACCGTGCGGAAAGTCCGAAGATTTCTTTGCCCTCTCCTTGCTCTTTTGTGCCTCTCCTTCCCTGAAAGCCGGCGTATCTCCGCTTGCATAAAGCAAGATCTAGTTAACAGTCATCCTGACGACAGGTGGTGTTTTATTGCTTTATGCACAAAAAACAAAAACGAAAGCAACCTGCAAAAAAGAGGCTTCTGTGGAGCTGGCCACATGCTTTGAGCTGGTTTTGTGGGATTTGTTATTCTTCTGTTCACAGCAATGAAGAGCATAGAAGAGTTCTGCTAATCTTTTTAAAAGGCTTTCCCTCCAGATCTTGTAGGGAATTGTTTATGAAGTGAAATGCTTGTTGTTCTGAAGCTGGAGGTTCTTGTATAAAGTAATTCCAACCTCTGGCAAAGTTAACAAGTAACTTCCTTCCGCACCCCTGACAAAAAAGGGAAAAGAGAAAGTTGCTGGAGAGTCTTGCTGTTACTATGGTGAACAGGAGCAGGGAAAAACATATACTGTAGATCTGGTGTGTTGTAACTAGTGGAATATGTTCCTAATCGAATTGTGTTTAACTTTTGAGACTGATGCTGGAATAACAAGATGTTGTAAAGCTGTGGTGTTAGGGAGGAATAGCAGGTCCTTAATGGTCCAGTAATACAGTAGTGGAATATTTTAAATTTTATTTATCTTTGTAAAATGGTATAATCTGGAATTCAAGAGATTTAAGACCAGTGCCATCTGTTTTCTTGGATGTAAGTAAAACACAACATTAACAATGACTTAGTTGCAGTCTTGTTTTGGTATCACCCTGAAATTCTGTTGTTCAAAATGCTTATGAAAAAAATCATAGGGAACTTATTTTTCTCTGGTACTTTTAATTAGTGTCACTGTCATTTTATGGGACAGATTACTGAGTGTGAACCCAACAGATCCCTTCCTAGATTTCCTTGGGTAGGTCAATAAAAGTAACTTCTTATATGAAATATATTGCAATAATTTTTTTTGTCTTCTGATAGGATTTCTACATTTCATGCATCTTGCTGTTCTCAAACATTTAAAACTGATTGGCTGATGACAATGATTGTAATGATTAAAACATTTAGAATTTGAGAAATTTTAGAATTTGGATATTGAATTTCAATAGTGATGATGTGTTTTTTCTTTTGAGGTTTCTGTGGAGGAACACTTATACTCTTACTGTTTATCAAATCAAAGCCTAATCAATGTTAAGTGTAATTTTCTGCATCTATGTATGTAATGGTCCTTGTTTTTTTTAAAAAAAACCCAGCAGTAACCTATTGTCGGGGGTACTTTAAAAATTAGAAGAAAATTTATTATGAAAATTGTAACCAGGAGAAAATTGAATTCTTAGCTATAGCTGATGTTTTGTGTGTTCTTTCTGAGAACACCTTTTTATTACCTTTTTGAAATCTGTATTACGAGTTTTTTTCTTGTCTTCACCTGTGTGATGGGCACTAGATCTTTGGCCCAGGGAAGAAGTTTAACAGATATAGGATGAACACTTGGGAGTAGGGCTGCTGAACTCTATCTCTTTTGTTCTAGCTGGTTTCAACACTGCCTGAAGCCATGCAGCCTGGCCCTGACTTCCATGGACTTCCTTGGGAGCCCATTATCATCACAGCTTTTGTGGGGTTTGCAACACTTGCCATTTTCTTCTGGAGGACCTGCCTATCTGTAAGTAAACTTTCAGAGTTAAATATACTCAGTTGCTTGATCAGACACTTACTTACACTGTTGAAATATTTGCAGATCATGTGGTGCCAAACATAATTAAGAAGAAAGAATATAGTTTGTATTTTTATTTACTGCTTTATATTTTAAGAGATTCCAGCCAGAATTTTATTGCTGATATATGCTTTGATTTGGGGAATCATGAACATCTTGGTAGAAAATTCTCACTCATTAGCAAGAAGCTGATTGCATTCTGAGGTGTGCATCCAGTTGGGTATGTACCCAGAAACACAACCTGCACGTCAGTAAGGAGAGTCAATGTGCTGCTACAACTTAAGAGTTTGGCGGATATCAAGGCAGAGTTGGAAATGGGTCCCATTAGTCTGAAAAATATATTTTGATACTTGCATCTGTACTTTTGTACTGTAGTCACTGAATCATAATAAATGGACAGATGTGTCTTTGTAATATTTTCAATTTTTATAATTCATAAAATGAAAATTAAAGGAGAAATTGTAAAAATAATATATTTGTGTTTCCAGTTTATTTGCATTTTAAAATCAAACTTCTATCATGGCTGCCTCCAGAATACTGTTTTGGAGGGAACAGTCATCAGTCAAACCAATGTGACCAGTGGTCGGGGATGATGTGGCTTATACTCCAACACAGCTGGGGAGTGTTGCCTTGGGGAAAGCTGACAAATAAAATTAGAAGCTTAGAATGAGTACAAACCAGTTTTTCATGGGTGAGAAAAATATCAGGTTATATGGAACCACAATAGTAACTCATAGCAGTGTTATAGCAGTATACATTGCAAGCAATTAATTTTTCCATAAAAACATGTCCTTTGAAAGAATGGGATATTTTTTTAATTGAGATTTCACAACTGGAATTATCTCAGCAGAAATCTTGAATTCCTTAGAACAGTTGAGTGCTATGCTTTGGCCTTTCCATTGCTGTTTTTCAGCATCACATTATCCTTGCCAGCCCTTTCCAAACTATGGCAATGTCAGATAGTCTCTCATCCAGATCTTGAACACCCCCAACCCTGGTTAGCTTCCAAAATCAGACAACTTTGGGATGTTCGTAGAATAGAAAGTGTTTATTTCTGGGTCAGGGGAGAGTGGTATTAAATTAAACAGACAAAAAAAAGGTAAGTGACCACTTTAGTACCTTATGGAGTAAAATAGTATAGACCAGTGGTTCTTAACCTTTGTTACTCGGATGCTTTTGAACTGCAACTCCCAGAAACCCCAGTCAGGACAGCTGGTGGTGAAGGCTTCTGGGAGTTGCAGTCCAAAACTCCTGAGTAACCCAAGGTTAAGAACCAGTGGTATAGAAGATAATTGGACATAAGAGTAAATGTGCTAAACATGCACTTACTGAAAGTACTTGGCTTAACATTAGAACACAGCAAATTTGAAAATGATGTGATGGGCAGCTAGATTTCAAGTTAATGGGGCAAAATTCTAGGCATCTACTTCACACCTGAAAGTTTTGGATAGATGGATAATTGAAGAAAAGTTATGCTGAGAGCAAATGTTGGTTTCATGTACTTTGACAAACATGTAAACATGTGTTTCAGCTTTGAAATAAAGTGGAAGTTGAAGTTATTCTACACAGGTAGCAGCTCAGTAAACAAACCTTTGGCCTGAATTTGAAATAGGACATTGACCTAGAAGCTTTTAATAGAATTTGCTTTAAGCTTGCTTGTGTAATGTCACTTGATACTTGCCTTGGAAAGAGTATGTGTGTTGGTATATCAAACAGGTGAAACCAAAGAACTGGTTATTGACTATGTTTACTTCACATTGTTAGATGATAATTATATTAATAAAATCACCTAGTTTTTCTCATAATATTGTCCTATCTCTTTCTTTTTTAGGTGAAGAGTAGAATGTATCAAGGTAAAAAAATAGTTTTTGTTATTCTAATGTGATACTATCATCTGTATTATCTGGATACTCTGTATGTCATCTGTCTGAGGAACAAATGAGGGCTGAGATCCAGAGATCCTTATGTAATTTATTACAGGCGATTCCCTGTACACAGATGGATTGTACTATATCACTACATATCTTCATGTTTTGTTTAATGCCACTTAAGTGGGAGAAAGGGAGGCCTGAAAAAGACTAGTGCACATGCAGGCTTTTGAATCTGGCTGTTTCTAATAGCCACGTTCTCTCTTTCTCACTGTTTCCAAGACGTGTCCAAAATCCCATGCCTTTAACATCTCATTATAATGTATCTGTAGCTTTCAGTATGAGGAGCAACTTTCTCTTTGCTCCAGAGTTGAAATTATTTATTATTTATTTATTTATTTATTTATTTATTTGATTTATATCCTGCCCATCTGGTCTATACGACCACTCTAGGCGGCTTCCAGTATAACATAAGCAAATAATAAAATAACACAAAATTACACTGAAAATGAAAGACAGTTTTGTGACATGAACACTTAGTCATTGGACTGTACAGACTGAAATCGATGATCAAAGCTCTGTCATTGCCATGAATTGCTGTCTAAGTTCACCAGTCCTTGCAAGAGGGACATCAGTGTTCAGAAGCTGGGGTGGAAGTTGGTAGCTCATAGTCGAGATACTTGAGGTGCATAAGGGTTAATAAAGTTGTCCAGTTCTTCAGAAAATTGTTTCGTGTTTTGTATTTTTTTTTCTAGTGACAGAAAAACAACTTGTAGAAAAAATTAGTAGCCTTATGAAAGAAAAGACAGAAATTCTAGAGAAGATGTCAGAATATGATCAAAAGGTATAGTGGTGCCTGAGTATCTAAATTTTTTTTTGCAGATAAATATATAACTTAAATATATACTCTCTTTTCTGGTAACAATATAATAGAGAAATTACAATTTGTAATATTGAATATAAAATTATAATGTGAGTAACCTTTTTTAAAAAATGTTTTTCTTTTTACTGTAAATAGATAAAGGAGGCAAAGGAATCTGTTAAAGAAACACAGAAACAAAATTCTAATCTTTCTGATGAAACTGCAGAGCTTAAGGTATGAGAAAGAGATTTTCTTTCTGTTATGTTTAAATGTAGTAACCTTCCCCAAACAAAAACACTTCTTGCAATTTTCTCTCACAGGACACAGTCAGGGGGCTTAAAGAAACAAATCATCTTCTAGATGACAGAGTGAAAAATTTAAACACCATGCTAGAAATTGAGAGAGAGCACAACGCAAAGAAAAAAGAACAAGTAAGCAGTTATTCTTTGCCACTGGCAGTTTGCATATTGGAGAATTATGTCATCTTTATTATCATGGACAAAATATTTATCCGATACTGCCCTGGTTCAAAAGTATGTTTTCAAACTCCAGATTTTATCTGGCTGAGGAACCATAGTTCACAGTTCACTTATTTTATGTTAGTGCAGTTACAGTGGTACCCCGCTTGAAGATTACCCCGCTCCACTACGAATCCGCTTTACGATGGGGTTTTGCGATCGGCGATTTTGCTGGAACGGATTATCGTCGTCAAGCGAGGCATCACTGTATACTGATTTTGTTACATGTGTATTTGTGTTGTAGTACCTTGTCTTGGTGCTTACTGTAGAATAAATAAACATGTGCCGTCAAGTCAGTTCTGACTTATTGCAACCTTTTTCAGGATTTTCCAAGTAGAGAATACTCAGAAATGGTTTACCATTCCCTTCTGCTGGGGGGAGCTTGCCCAAGGCCACACAAGCTGGCTCTACTCAGAAGAGGCACAGCCAGGAATTGAACTCCCTACATCTGGCTCTGCAGCCAGATACCTAACTCACTTGAGCTATCAAATCTCTAGATGCTAATTTCTCTTGTTGTATAAAGTATTACTTGCATTGATTCTCTCTAAGAATGGGAAGACCTTTTTTTCCCAAGAATCCTACTCAGACTCTTAAGTGTAAAGCTTTGCCCGTGGAGTAAGGCCTAATTGCCACTGCTTGCAGGTGCAGTGCTTCCCATTGAGAGAGCCTGACTTTAAATTCTGCAAGGAGATATTTAATGTCTCCTCATGCAAATGGCATAAAAATGAAACTGCTTCATTATAGTCCATTGCACAAATTGTTTGATTGAACAAGATCCTGGGTATTGACCTTACATAGAATAATAATACTTAATTGTTATATATTAACTGAAATCCTGTTGCATGAGGAGGTGTGAATTTTGAATAACTTTGTGTTATGCAAGTGTAACTGCACACCAGGATTTTGGCCAGTGGGTTTCAGAATTCAGAATGCTTCATACAACTTGTAAGATAGGCCAGCATTCTCTCCATGCTATGGGTGAGGCTAGCAGAGACTTCTATCTTACAGAGTTACACCCTGGCTTGCATACTTAAAACCATTTATGAATAAATTTTTTAATCAAGGTTAGTTAGAGGTTTTCCATCTCACTTTATCACTATAGTTCTGTTAGTTTTTGAACTAACAGTGATACGATTTTAGACAGGATTGGTCAAGCTCCTCCTTCACTTAAGGAGCAAATGAATCTGTTTTTGAAATTAGCCAGTTTGATCACCTCCAGTTGGATTTGATTTTTTGGTATGAACTAGAAAAAGTCTTAGAATTTCTCTTATCCTGAGGTGAGCTTAGCTAGCCAATTGTTTTATTAAATTTACATATTGGCAGATACAATGTTACAACTGGAATAGGCAAACTGCTGTCTTTTAGTAAATGTCATGTGTGATGTTCATTGTCCCCAGTTGTTGGACGTGCTCCTTCAGGTAGCTGGAAGTTGCAAACCAAAATACAGTATTCTGACGGCAGTAAAATGTGTTGCTGTAATGAAAACTTTATGTGTGTTTTTATAGCTCACAGAAGCACAGAAGACTTTGGAGAAGTTGCAAGAAACCATTACATTTCATTCTGCAGAACTCTCTGAGGTAAAACATCTAAAACTACATGGTCTTTGTCAAGCAAAAAAAAAAAAACAAACAAAAAGACGAAAACATGGCACTTTAAAGATTAACTTATATTTTAATATGAGATTTTATGGATAAGTCTGCTAGCACAGACTGACACAGCCACCTCTTTTTAAAGTATCTTTATGTCTTAAATACTAAAAGCAAGTTCTAAACTCTAAGAATTGTAGTCGATTGTTGTAGATTGTTGCCTTATTTGCACCATGTATCTCACACTTTTAGGTGCAGCTAGCTCTGAATGAAGCTAAGTTAAATGAAGAGAAACTGAAGTCTGACCTTCATCGTATGCAAGAAGAGAATGTAAGACTCAAGAAGAGTAAGGAACAAGTGAGTATTGTGCCTGTTAAATAATATACTGCTTTTCTTAGATTAATATTTGATTTGTGAACATTTTACATTGTAGGATATCCTTTTGGAAGTTATAGACCTCTGTTACTTCAAAATATAGGGAGATGTCAGAGACAAAAGTAAAGCAGGTAATAAAAAGAGGAGTTTGGCAGTTGAGCAGTACTGGGGACGATCTTCCTGGATACAGGAGATGCCTAGGTATGATGATCTCTAGGTGAAACTGAGGTGAAATGTGACCTCAGGAGCCAAAGAGAGGGTGGTAAGGTTTGGTAAGGATTTTGAAGACTTGTAGCAAAAGAATGTGTTTTTTTCCAGAGCAACCTTGATGCTTTCGCAGTATGTTAATCCCCACCCGAAAAATAAGCCCCAGTTAAGTGAAATCCCGCCATCCACCATTGTACAGCAACCAGAAGAAGATGACATGACTGTATTTGAATAAATGTAGATTGTTGTACATGAAAAAAATAAGACATTCCCTGAAAATAAACCCTAATGTGTTTTTTGGAGTAGACTTTAATATAAGACCCTGTCTTTATTTTAGAGGAAACAGGGTAATACTAAGAAAGCTGACTTGGCTTTTGAAGAAGACTTGAGTATCATGTCTGTGGTGGGCATGAACTTAAATGTTAGGTACCTCCAATTCCATGACTGGAAAGAACAGCAGTCCCTTCATCTCCCCTTCCAGAAGTGTCTAACGTTGTTACTGCAAACAATATAAATATCGGGGAGGTCATCTTTGGCCAAGCTCTTGAATCTCCTGCTTCTACCCTACATGTGGAAAATCTGTGCCAGATCAGAAGTGGTTTGGTACAGTCTTGGTCTAGTTGTAAGAATGATTTTGGATGATTGTCGTACTTGTAGCTTTTCACAAGTTGCAAGAATGGATTTCTGTTTGAGTACAGTGGTGCCTCGGTAGACAATTGCCTCGCGGGATGAAAAGACAATTGGTTTTTGCGATCACTATGGTGCCTCGCAAGGCTTTTTTTCTATGAACGTGCTTCGCAAGACTTTTTTTTTACCGATGCTTCGCAAGACGTGTGTGTTTTTTTTTTAGACCGATGCATAGGGAACCTCGCAAGACGATTTTATCACAAGATGACAATTTTCGTGGAACGAGTTAAAATCGTCTTGCGAGGCACCGCTGTATTTGCTCGTGTCGTTTCCCATAGTTGTAATACTGATTTCAGTGTAACCAAAATGCTCTGTAACTTCTCAGAAAGTTACATGTTTTCAACAACTTTGAAGTACAGTGGTGCCTCGCTTAGCGATGTTAATTCGTTCCGAAAAAATCACTGCTAAGCGATTTCATCGCTAAGTGAAACAGTTTCCCATTGAAATGCATTGAAAACCGGATAATCCGTTCCAATAGGAACGAACTGCCGTCCTTAAGCGAAAATTGCCATAGGAAACATCGCTAAGCGAAATGCGGTTCCCCAATTGAAATACATTGAAACCTATTCAATGCATCACAATGGGACAAAATACAATAACATATTAAAAAAGAGAACAAAGTCAAATTTGGTTAACAAAGGGTTTATTAAGTGCACTTTATGATTTCAAACATTTTAAACAGTAAACTTTAACTTTATAAATAACAGAAAAACGTTTAAAAAAACAGCAAACTTGAAGCTGTTTAAACCATCGTTAAGCGAAACAGGGGACCCAAAATTTAATCGGTATGCGAAGCGTGGTCCCAACCATCACTAAACAAAAATCGCCCATAGGGACCATCACTAAATGAAACGCAAAAACACTCCGAAAAAATCATCGCTAAGCGATTTCATTGCTAAACGGAATGCCCGTTAAGCGAGGCGCCACTGTATGCTTACGCTTATGGAAAACAGAAGCATTGTAGAAGAATAAAGCTTTTAGAATTACAATTAGGTCCAGAAATAATTAGATACTGGCACGAGTGCTGTTATTTCAGCTGTTTACCAAAATAAATTCAAGTTATAGTTAAATAATAAATATGGGCTTAAGGTGCAGTCTCCCGGCTTTAATTTGAGAGTGTTCACATCCAAACTGGAGGAAATGTTTAGGAATTACAGCTCTAATATGCAGTTCCCTCTTTTTCAAGGGACCAATAGTAATTGGACAGTTGACTCAAAAGCTGCTTCATGAAGAAGTGTGGGCTATTCCTTTGTTATTTCATCATCAATTAAGCAGATAGAGGTCTGGGGTTGATTCCAGATGTAGCACTCGTATTTGGAAGCTGTTGCTGTGATCCCACAACATGTGTTCAGAGCTGTTCTCAATGCAAGTGAAACAGGTCATCCTTGGTCTGCAAGCAAGCAAGCAGGTGCAAACCATTCATAAGTCTCAAGAATAGAAAGCCCAGGTTGGACTTTGAAAAAAAAATCTTTAAAAGCCAGCCCAGTTCTGAAACATCATTCTTTGGACAGTATGGAGAAGGCTTGGAATGGCTCACGATCCAAAGAATATCACATCATCTGTAAAACAGTGGCAGCACTGTGATGGCATAGGCATAAATGGCTTGCAATGGGACTTGGTCACTAATGTTTATTGATGACGTGACAGAAGCAGCCGAATGAATTCTGAAATGTATGGGGTTATATTCTTTGCTCAGATTTATCCAAATTCAGTGAAGTTTTATTGGATGGCACTTCAAAGATGGACACTAAACCCAAAACATACTGCGAAAGCAACTGAGGAATTTAAGGCAAAGAAGTGGAATATTCTGCAGTGGCGAGGTCAATCACATGATCTCAAACTGATCAAGCAGACATTCAGTTGCTGAAAAAAACTTAAGGCAGAAAGACCCACAAACAACTGAAGACGTAGACGTAAAGGTGTGGCAAAGCATCACAAAGTAGAAACCCAGCATTTGGTGATGTCCATGCATTCCAGACTTCATGCAGTCATTGTTTGCAAAGGACTCTCGACAAAGTATTAAAAATGAACATTTATGATAGTGTTAATTTGTCCAACTACATTTGAGACCCTGAAATAAGGGGACTGAGTATGAAAATGGTTGCAATTCCCAGACATTTCATACGATATTTTTGCTCAGCACTTTAAAGTAAAGATTAAAGTCTGCACTTAAATTGCATCTCAGTTGTTTCATTTGAAATCCATTGTACATAATTATGAAAATTGTCTCAGTGTCCAGTTATTTCCAGACCTAACTGTAAGACAAGCTGATGTTGCCTGAATAATTTTTCTATCTAGAGAAGACTTGCTTCACCATCAGTGCAGTTTACTTTACCTTGATACCCAGATGAATTTTGATATGGTTGGATAACGTTATCACTGGAATTAACTCTTCAGGGATAAATACCAGATGTGAAGAACACAGGCTTCTAATTTTTGCTAGAGGCCCGTATAAGATCTATAGGGCTCTTAGATTGCTGTTCAGGTATCAGAATTTCTGACCTGACACATCCTAGGAGAAAAGTCAGCCTTGTTCTCTCCATCCAAGCCGGGGGCTAGTTTCTACGGACCGATCCTGCTGCTTTGGTTTGGAAGGGGGGGAGAGAAAGCGGATGATCCTCCTCTCCAAGGGGCAGCAGCAGCAGTAGCAACAAGAGGAGGTTGCCAGGGGGACCCGAGAAGGAGAGCAAGGCGGGTGAGGGTCGCCTATGCAGGAGACTTGGCGGGGCTCCTGTTTCAGATCCAGGAAGCAGGCGATCCTGGAGGGGCGAGCCACCATGGAGGGTGGTGGGTCCTTTTCTTCCCCCTCTTCCTCCTCCTTGTTGGTCCTGGAGAAGAACATGGCCAAGCTGACGGTGATGGATATCTATGACATCGCCTCGCTGGTGGGCCACAAGTTAGAGCGCCTGTTCGACACTGTAACCTTGGGCAAGCTGCACAGCCCCACAGCACCCCACTATTGAGTATTCTATACCTAGAAAACCCTGGAAAGAGTCACCATGATTGAGAACTTGAGAGCACATTAGAAATATATAGATGGATAGATTAATTGATAAGATTGCATTATGCTTATTCTTTCAGCTGTTGCAAGAGGCAGAAGGTTGGAGTGAAAGGCATACTGAGTCCACAGAACAGATAAAGTTATATCAGAAGTCTCAGAAGGACATGGAAGAAGCACTTGCCTATAAGGAAAATGAAATTGAAGTAAGCTGGTGTAATAATTTTTTTTCTGCATGTAGTATATTCTTATATATGACTAAGCTGCTACACCAAATGCTGTAGTCCTTTGTTTTAAGACTTGTTTTTTTCATGCTGCCTTAGGTTTTAACTAACTGCATTATGCAGCTGAAGCAGCTTGATGCAGATTCTGAGTCAGAAAACAAGAGGGATGAAGGAAGCGATCTTGCCAATGGAGAGATCACAGGTACTCGGGACTTGGCTATCAGAACAGATCTGTGAATGTGGTGACTACATGAGCAATCAATTTTGAGATGCAAAATCTGATAGAATCTTCTTGGGCCTACAGAGCACAACAGTCTTATAAAATTGGATTATAGTATTGTTGGTTCAAAGTACATAATTAGTCACTCATCTTTCTTGATATATAGGGAAAATATGTTCTTAGTAAAAGTTTGTAGTACTTTTAACATGCTCAGCAAATGTATTGAATTGTGGCTTGTATTTATAATGTGAGCTATTCACATGATAGATAACTGGCTTGCATTGCTGTGGTAATACTTTTCTGGAGTTAGTCTTAGACTTCTTAAGGCATGCTGTAGTATATTCTTACCTCATGTTGAAACTTTCTTCCCATGATCAATTCTAAGAAATTATCAACAAAGTCTCTGTTTTCTCTTTTGAAAATTTTGCTTGAATTTTAGACACAATTGGTTTTCCCCCCTTTCTAGATACCAGGAATGAAAAGATGAAGAACCAGATTAAGCAGATGATGGATGTTTCACGGGTATAACACACTGATTTGTCTTATCGTTATGTCCCATGTTTACATTATAGTAGAGGGCTTCATTTGCTGTTTCATTGCATTTGCAGGTAAAAACAACATTATCAATCATAGAAGAAGAAAGAGATAGCTTGCGTTCCAAGCTAAATGATGAAGTAGCATCAAGGCATGAACTGGAAGGTACATCTGGTGAAGGGTATTTTAGAATAAAATGCTCTGTAAAATTGGTTTATCAATTCAGATGGTTTGTGTTTCCATTTTTTTATAGAATAAAGTCTGGAAGCAGAGACTTGATGATCTAGCTCAGGGTGGATCTGATTTAGAACAAGATTCAAATTGATTTGTCACATTTTAAATCACAATTTAACTCAGCAATTTTTGATTTTTTAAAATTTAAATTGTGATTTGAATCAATTTGATTTTTAAAAAATCATTGATTTTTAATCCACCCTGATCTGACTCAAATCTATGTATGATATTTATCCTCTCCTCACTGCTTTTTGGCCCCAATTTCTCCCTTTTCTGTTTACAGTGCTGCAGTGGCAATCAAAGCTACAACTGATAGCTTGTACTCAGCAGGATTTTGACTCTAAATCCAACAACTCTGTGTGGCTTTCTGGCTTACATTCCTAACATTTCAAAGCTAATTTTGTTTATTTTCCACTCCCATTTGTCCTGGAGCTTGCAGCATCTCTTTGCCTTAAACGGTAGATCAGGGTAGTAAATGCCGATAGTTTTGGAGACTAATTTTTTGTATCTTCCTCCAGTACCCTTTATGGGCTGCTCCCATTCCATCAAAATCCAGAGGAAAACCTTTTAAAACAGACATTTGTTTACTTTAAATGCATTGAAATGGTTTGTTGCCAAAATTCAACAGCAACCTTCTGCAAGCTATGGAAAGTTATTTGCTTGCTTTAAAAAGGTTTTCTTACAGACTGCAACAATGCATTTAAAGCAAGCAAAATCCAATTTTAGCCCAGACTCCTCCTTCATTAGCTGCTAAAATAGAATAGTGGGCTCTTTAGTGGGACAGAGGCTCTCAACAACATCCTGGCCCTATGTTTCCCTCCCCTTCTGCAATTAAATTTTCAGAGTAGGGATGGGCTACTTGCTGTCAGTGGGCCATACAGTGGGGTCTCGACTTAAGAACTTAATCCATATTGGAAGGTGGTTTTCAAGTTGAAAAGTTCTTAAGTCGAATCTGCATTTCCCATAGGAATGCATTGAAAACCATTTAATCCGTATCTGCTCTTTTCTGTCCATAGAAACTAATGGGAAGCTGCTATTCTGCCTTCAGCCACTAGAGGGGGATATTTTCTTTCTTTTTCCCCCCTTAGGTTCAGGGAAGGCAGGGAACACTAAAGGCAGCACTTTAGAACTCTTTTTTTTAAAAACGAAGCCAATTTTAAATAATGTTTTAAAGCATGTTGTGCTGATTTTTTCAGCACAAAGGCACTCAGGCAGGCTTTTTAGGTGCTTAGCAAGCCTCCGGAAGCCTGCTCAGAGCCGGCCAATCAGCTGTTAGGCGGGGAGAGGAGCGGGGAAAACCACAAAATGGCTGCCAGGCTCTTTCTGGGTGTCGGCTTTTAGCTCTTTCCTGCTCTTTTTCCTGTGGTTTGGGGGCTACCAAGGCCTGGTAAGTGACTTTATTTAACAGTACAGTATTTATTTTTAAGTTTCTGACCCTTTCCCCCCCTCCAGAAGCCTCTAAGGGGAGGGAGGGGGGACTTTTTTCCCTGTTTGTAACTCGAGGGAAGTTCGCATGTCGAGTCCTTACTTTCCCTATAGGGCAGGTTTGTAACTCGAATTGTTTGCAAGTCGGGTCGTTCGTAAGTCGAGACCCCACTGTATGTGGCCCTCAAGGCCATCTCAGAGACATGCCCCCCCCAAAAAGAAATCTGACCTATGAGCAGTGGTTTTCACCTGAGGTGTCTGGAGAGAATGACTGAGGTCCCTCCCTCCAACAAACAAAACAAATGAAAAATAGAGGCCAGAAGTCCCCTCTGGGTATCTAATGTTTTTATTTATTTACCTAAATGTTGGTTTTTGGTCATTTCTGGACATGATGCAGTCTGTGGAGGAAACTGGAGGCAAGAATTTGGCCTTCACACCCACTGAGATTTCCCCCAAAGGCTTTAGAGCCCTCTTCCTTATAAACACCCTCTTTATTCAGTTCTGTATCTTGATCTGCCCTTCCTTTTTCTTCATGTATACCATTGTTCAGTTTTCTTATAACTCAGGACTCTGTTTTTCTCATCTTAAATGCTGGGGACCTCTTCTCTAAGGCCTGTTTTATCTGCAGGTTATTATTTACAGTAATGGTTCCTCACCTTGAGTCCCCAGATCTTCTTGGACTACAACTCTCAGAAATCCTAGCCAGCAGAACTAGTGGTGAAGACTTCTGGGGGTTTTAATCCAAGAACATCTGGTGACCCAGGGTTGGGAACCACTATTTGATAGCATTAAGGTGTTACTTAAACTGTTCTCTGAGCACTTGCATATTTTGTATCGCCACACCAGCTCAATTAATAAGCACAAGAAGCTTACTTGTCCCAAATGCAGTACCTGTGCAGTTTTGTTTTTTTACAGAGCAAATCAAGAAGCTGGAACATGATTCATCATCTTTACAGTCAGTCAGATCTCAACTAGAAAGTGAATGCAGAACGTTGCAACAAAAAGTAGAGATTCTCAATGAGCTTTATCAGCAGAAGGAGATGGCACTTCAGAAGTAAGTGATGGACTTTTTGAGGAAAAAGTAAAACCCTTAAATAGGGTACAGAAGGATTGTTGTGGTTTTTATGTTTAGCTAGTTTTGCCTATGGCTGAGGTCACTGGCACGACACCTAGGGTTACTGTGTGATCCCTTTTCTGGATATAGGGCCCTGTTTAACTTTTTTGAGTGCCTGACAGCTTTTTCAGAGACTCAGCTTACCTACTTGATGGTATTCCAAGAAGCCAAATAGCACTACAGTACTTTCTCTGATGAAGACTGCTAAACCGTATTAGAACCACTTTTTGTGAGATTCCACTTTTTTCAGTGTTTTGTGCAATTAGCCTTTCGTGCTTTGGTATTGCCATAGTAGCCCAAGGAACTTAAGACAGAAAAATCAGTGCTAACTAATTATTGCAGATCAGACACCTATTTGTTCTTTAATTATACCACCTTTTATTCTGACCTAGGAAATTAACACAGGAAGAATATGACCGTCAAGAGAAGGAGCAGAAGTTGTCTGCTGCTGATGAAAAAGCAATCCTGGCTGTTGAAGAAGTGAAAGTTTACAAGTAATTGTTACATGTGAAAAAAAAAGTATTGTATTTTTAGATTATGAGCAGAATTAAATCTGTGACTTTTTTTTGATAGGCAGAGAATTCAGGAAATAGAAGAAGAACTGCAAAAAACAGAGCGGTCTTACAAAAACCAGGTATGCTGCTGGCCTAAGAGATCATTTCATAACAAAACAGAAGGCGGAATGCAAGCAAGTATGGAAACTAAAACCTCTTTTTTTTTACTTCTCTTTCCTGACTGGTGTAAGATTGCTGCCCATGAAAAGAAGGCCCACGACAACTGGGTAAGATGGTGATTTGTTACTTTTTAAAAATGATAACATTCAAATTTTGAAATGTTTTACAGTGTTTTTTTAATTCACTATGAGCTCTTCATATATTTGGACAGAACAGAATGCAGTAGTAATCAGTCCTAGGTTCGAATATGTCATTTCTTAATAGTAATTGACTTGTACATGGTGTCTTCTTACAGCTCATAGCACGTTCTGCAGAAAGGGCATTAGCAGAGGAAAAAAGGGAAGCTGCCAACCTGAGACAAAAGTAAGTGTGTTTCCTGTACGGACCTTAAAAAGGAGTAGTACTAGCAATCAGTATTGAGATTCATAGATTTTCTGAAAATGTCTTCTAAGCAGACAAGACTTATTTAGTAGTTTATAGTGTGAGCATTAACAGTGTTTTCAGTTTAACTCTTTTTATGATAGGTTAATAGAAGTGAATCAAAAAATAGCAGCACTTCAAAGACCAATAATTGTGAAACCAACTGCAGGCCGACCAGACCATCAGATCCCTCCCCGCAGAGGTATACATGCACTGGGCTCATCTTTGTATTTGAAGTACCAGAACTTGTGTTTTTTTAAAGAGGAAGTTAATGTGCTACACCACTGACTGTGCACCATGCTTACTGTGTTGCAGGTCCATTAAGTCGAGATGGATCTTTCGGGCCTTCGCCTGTGAGTGGTGGGGCTCCTTCACCACCACTGATGATGGAACCCCCTGGACGACCCCTTTCTGCCAATCCAAGGGAAGGTTCAAGAAGTGAATTTAGTAAGACATGCTTTTTCTGTTCAGAGGTTATTTTGTGACAAGAAGCCTTTTCTAAATCATTGAGAAGCAGCTGTGGTAGAAGAACAAACTTCTAGTCTGACAACAAGACTTCCCCTTTCTCTCTTCCCTAATACCCCATCGTCTGTTTCAGGGAGTCCCTCTAGAGCAGATTTGGGAGTGGGGAGCTGCAGGAAATAGAGAAAATCTATTCTGCCAGTATTGTTACGGAAATAGATGTTTGCCAGTGTTGCCCATTTTTTCTGTGGATAGATGGAGTTGCCTACAGCTTACTGATCTCTTCATAAATGGGTACTGGTATTACTCTTAACATACACATGCTTTGTGTGTCTAGGATGAGGAGCTGCTGAAATGAGAAAGCTGTTTGGCTCAAACACATGCTGTCAGATTCTCAAGACAAGTAATAATATTTAATGAAGGGTAGCAGTAGAAGACATTTCCTCTTTTTTCCAACCACAAGGAGAAAGTCCCAGTTGGCTTCCTAAGGTAGCCATCGGGAAGGGAGTGAGTAGTTAAAAGGGCACTGGGCATACTCATCTCCCATTTCGTTTAAAAAGAGTAGTGCAGAGTGCCTGCCTTTTTACATTTTCCATGTTCTTTGTGCCCCCCACCCTCTTTTTGTGTTACCTGGAACTAAAATGAGTGGTTCTGCAGCCACAAGATTTTGACTATTTAATCAGTGACTTGGCAGCAGAAAGATGACCTGCATATTCATGCTCATCTTCCTTTGTTTCTCTTTCTCCACTTCCAGTCACAGCACATAAATGCTGGCTTTAAAAAGGAACCTGTGGGGTGCTGCTAAAGCTTCTGGTTTTTTTCTCTATGTCCCATAGTCCCTCAGAAGTGCACAAATACACCAAGCTTGGTTTGTGTTTGCACATCTGTTTAAAGACAGTGAACATCCTTACTCTAAACTATGTGGCAAAAATAATGGCTCACAAAGCTTCTGTGTTCATCCTCCAGGTTCTACTGTGATAGATGGCCCTCCAGCCCCAAGGAGACATCTGGAGCTATCTGGAAGAATGTCTGCCCCAGGTGAGATTGCAGAGGTTGCAAGCTGTACAACTGGAAGAATGTAGAGTATATATTTCAGAAGCAGTATAAAACACCCTTCTCTTTCCAGATCTTGGTCCTGCTGTCGCTGCTCTGATTAACAGTGGCCCAAGAACGTCCTCTCCTTCGGCAGTGGATGGAATGGTAAGCCAAGGGCATTGAATAACTTCTCGTGCTCAGATGATACTCTGGGCAATCCTTGCTTTGCTTTCTCCACTATATATGCCATGTCACCACTTACTTACATCTTATGTTCTGTTTTGTTTACCATGTTATTGTCATACATTGCTGGGGGGGAAATAAAAGCAAAACCTTCCCAGAGAACATGACACCCTTTGTGTTTCTACTGCCCCATCTTCATCTTCTGAAACAACTGCAGTGAGTACCAAAAGGCTGGGAATGGTGCTTTTGCTTTTCCCTGGTTTGGTGGAGAGGATGAGTTTGTAGTGTGATGCTTCTTGCCTCAGCATGAGAGATGTGGTGCAAAACTCACTGTCAGGCTTCTTGAGTTGCTAAGGTGAAATCTATTCTTGGGACAACTAGTATTTCATCACATTATATTTGGGAAGGTCATACTTCTTCAACTGCCATAAAGAATATGACTGAGTTTCATTTGGTTCCTGACACTGAGTTGTTGTTTTTTTTTTAACACCTTGCTTGATTTCTGTGTTAATGCTCCTACTTGTTTGGTTTTCTGTTATTTTTAAAGAAATACACATGGTATTGCTTTAGGTGGTTAACTGTTAAAGGATATAACAAAGGTGAAAGACACTAACTGTTTGATGTCTGAAGTTCTAGTAATTGCGAGAAAAAAATATTGTATGACATGCAATTGAACTGAGAAATTGCAGTGCCGTCTAATACTACATTTCAAAATGTTTTTCAGTTTGACTGTTGTATTTCACTAGAAGGCTAAGTTTACAATCTTGTGTAGGTTACCATGGGTTCTAAAGGCCCACCATCTTTCCCGGGACACCCCATGATGACATCTCCAGGACCTGGACCGCTGCCACCTCCAGTTCGATTTGGACCTCCACCCCGGGCACCATATGGATCTCGGCCTCTTCCACTAGGTAAAATTGCTGTTTTATCTTGTGCTAAAAAGACCCCATGATTCCTTTTTTTGGTCTTACTAACTCCAGAATTCATTTTTGCTTCTTATTTGTAAATAACTTGTTGACTTATTCAACTTGAATATAACCTTGTTAAATATGATGGATTTCCAACAACAGGAAAGTACTGTCAGAATAGGGGGAAGTGGAAAGAGGCCATGAAGGGCATGGGTGCTTTGTTGTCTAAGCACTGGAACTTTGTGCCCTCTTTTCAAACATGTATCTGCATAAAAGCTAGAAACATGCTTTCAGGGAATAGAAGTTGAGAACAATGGTATTCTAGACCTTCTACATAGATTTCTGCCAAAGAAGTGTAAAAGGCAATTTTCTTTTTTTAAAGAATACTTGTCTTACTGTTGTTGATTCATCTTCCAGCACGTGGAGCTCCTCCTCCACCTCTTCCAAGAGACTACCCACCTGGCCCTCCATTTGGAATAAGAGACTTCCCACCTGGCTCACTTCCACCACCTGAACAGAGAGCATATATCCGTGGACCACCTCCATTCCGGCCTCCACCTCCACGGGATTTTCCTCCAGGTCCACGGCTACCTCCACAAGTATTAAGGGACTATCCTCCTCTTTCAGTCAGAGACTTGCCACCTTCTGCACCCAATGAATACCAAGGAGGCCCTCCCTGTCCCCCATCTCCAGCTAACTCACGGGACTCTGCTCATCATCCAGAACAGAAACCATGACTTGGTTTTTGGACTTATCTCTATCACGTTTCATGTGGTGAGGATTTCAGTGGCTTCAGCAAAACCAGCTGTCTCCTGATTTGGACTTTCAGTGTAGCTTTTTTTTCCTCCAGCAGAAATATTTCTCTAGCAATGTGCATTTGGATCACCTTTAAATCAGGACTTGTTATACTTGCATCATGAGATGCAAGTATAATTTTTCTGTGATGACTCTGAAGTCTGCTTCTACAGCTGTGGCTGACCTGCAGCTGCTCTCAACGTGCAATATACAAAAGTACCCGTGTGGTTAATTTTTAATTAATGTAGCCTTATGTAACAAGTCAGTGAATGATTTCAAAATTATAATCTGAACATTTCCTGTGGAAATAGCTTCGGCAAGAAATGCTACCCCTTCACACATAGCCTACAGTGACTGTAGACAAGTGGTTTACATAAGGATTCTAATGCAAATCTTTTTAAACATGTGGTGTGAAAGTACACTGTACTCAAAGGACACATCTAATAAAGAGAATAAGAATCTTTTTTTTTGCCACGTGTGAAGAATAAATTTTGTTTAATAATTAATGGGTTACTGTAAAAGCCTTTTTGGAAGCAGGGTATATGAAGCCTAGATGTCAGAATCTCATGTGGAAAGCTAAATGCAAATTGACTTGTAGGATCAAAAAACATGTATGCAAATTATGCCTAGCTAATAGTTTTACAACAGCATACTGGATGGATTGAAGTATTGCTCACAGAAGGATCTGCCTTGTCTTCCTCCCTGAGAAGTCTCTCCAGAGGGTCAACA
Source organism: Pogona vitticeps (assembly GCF_051106095.1). Lineage (NCBI taxonomy): Eukaryota > Metazoa > Chordata > Lepidosauria > Squamata > Agamidae > Pogona > Pogona vitticeps. The sequence continues at coordinate 35,577,294 of NC_135783.1, forward strand.
TATAGTCCAGAATAACATGGACTTTGAGCCTGCAGATGGAGCTGATGCATGTTTTATGCACTGAGCCATTAAGATGAACCCTCTGGAGAGATTTTTCAGAGTGGTGATGTCAAAGCAACAGCTAAGTATGTGTAATGGGGTAGGGAACCTTTTCCTTGTTAAGGTTCACATTCTCTCACAGGGTATGTGGCAGCAGTGGGTTGGGACAGGGTGAAAGTAGACATTTTCCTCTCTTTCTAACTAGCATAGAATTTCTGAACTGTCAAGAGTTGCCGGTTGCCCACCTACTTATTATACAAAGTTATTAACAGCAGACAACTGAATCCTGCCTTGAAGAGTATGTAGAGTGGAGATATGGGCCAATGGACTTTAGATGCCCCCTATCAGTTTTTGCAGCCACTAGCACCCCATCACTAAATTTTAAATGTGGCAGCAACAAAGCGTTTTCTCCTCCTTTTAGAGGGAAAAAAGTGTTCGAGGCAGCCTCTGGGGAACACAATTCTCCTTCAAAACAATCTGTTTCAATGCAAAGAGATAATCTTCCCCCAAAATGAAGTGGCAAAGTCCACTTTAAGTTATTACTGTGCTGTTGAATTTCAGTTGTGGAAGAGATGTTTGGCCTGTAGTGGGATTTGCAGAGATCAGAATTGGACACAAGATGGTCCAAAGTTGTCCACTCTAATGTGGACTCAAGTGTGTTTGCCACGAAGAAAGAGCTTCAGTTCTATTTTCAGTCTGATTTTAACTTGCTTTACTCAGTGCACTGTGACACAAGTTATTTATCTTATGAATCGCTATGGATAAAGTGTACTTCCAGATAGGACTGTTTCTTAAGTCTAGTACTAGATGATCTTCATCTTAGTGATGTTTGAAATCATAAAAAGCTTGGTTAGAACCTTCTAAAGTACTAGATAAAATTAAATTATTTCATGCTCAATAGAACATTTCCATTTCTAATGATCTGTCATGGTTTGCAGAATGTGGAGTTCAAGGTAACACACTACTATCAACAGCTATTTATCTGTAGACAAATAAGTTTGGCGTTTTGGTCACGTGCACCTTCCTAAAAATGAAAGACAATGCAGTTGTGGTTTCTGTCCCTCCAAGATGTCCTTGTTGAAGGAACAAGAGATAGCACTGTTGGCATGTGCAGTTTTTTAGAATGCAATGGAATTATTAAGGATAAGACCTAACAATCATAAGCTGAAACCTAGTCCTTTACTGTTTGCAAGAAATCTTTGTAAAAACGAAAGCACCAAAAACTAGACATTTGTTAATTCAGTGATACATAATTTTCAGTTTAAGCAAGTACAGTAATGCCTCACAATGCATTGCCCCCTTTAGCACTGATGCGTTACAGTGCATGTAATGAATCTGGCACCCATTTGTGGTGCTTTGTGGGGACCAGTCTAGCCACTCCATGCAGTAGTAGACCAGGCCTTCAGGAGACCTGGGGCCCAGTCTATCCACTCAATGCTAGAGGTAGACTTGGACTCTGGAACTTCTGGCATAAGGCATAATGTTAAAATAACCCTGTTTACTGCTGGTTTGGTTAGCACTCCCTCCTTTTTTTCCTTGAATGAATCCTGAGCACTAAACAGCATTACTGTACTAAAAATCCCAAATGAAGGATGAACATACAGTGATGCCTCGCTTAGCAATTGCCTCGTTTAACGATGTATTCACTTAGCAATGTTTTTTTTTTGAGGAATTTTCCTCAAAACATTCGTTTAACGATGTTCCCTATGAGGAAATTGTGCTTAGCGATTTCGGGACCTTGCTTCGCTTCAGATAGGAGCCTCGTGGTGCAGTGGTTAAACCACTGTACTGCTGCTAAAACTGTGCTCACGACCTGGGGTTCAAATCCCAGGTAGCCGGCTCAAGGTTGACTCAGCCATCTATCCTTCCGAGGTCAGTAAAATGATTACCCAGCTCGCTGGGGTGGCAATGTGTAGCCTGCATAATTAAATTGTAAACTGCCCAGAGAGTGCTTGAAGCGCTATGGGGCGGTATATAAGCAGCACGCTTTGCTTTAACGATGACAGTTTAGGTCCCCCTGTTTCGCTTAACGATGTCCGTTTTCGTTAATTTAAAAGGGTCTTAAAATGTTCAAAAACTATTTTGAATGCTTGGGATCGTTAGTGCACCTTCTGAAACCTTTGCAAACTTAATTTGGCTTTGATCTGACTCTTCGTTAATTTTTGGTGAATTCTCCCCCCCCCCCCAATGTAAAGCATTGTCAAACCGACAGTTCAATGCTTTCCAATGGGGGGAGGGAATTCACCAAAAATTAACGAAGAGTCAGATCAATGCCAAATTAAGTTTGCAAAGGTTTCCAAAGGTGCACTAACGATCCCAACCATTTAAAACCGTTTTTGAACCTTTTAAGGCACACTTAAAATTGCAAAAACGGACATCGTAAAACCATTGGAATGCATTGAATAGGCTTCAATGCATTCCAATAGGGGAAACATTGTATCGCTTAGCGATGTTTCCTATGGGGATTTTCGCTTAAGGACGGCAATCTGTTCCCATTGGAACGGATTAACCGGTTTTCAATGCATTCCTATGGGAAATGGTGTTTCGCTTAGCGATGTTTTCCCATAGCGATGTTTTTTTTGGAACCAATTAACATCGTTAAGCGAGGCACCACTGTAATTTGTTTCCCTAAACCAGAAGAGATCCTGTGACTATTCTGATGTAAGTTTGTATCTTCCATCATTCCTGGCTGTGTTCGCTGGGGCAATTGAGAGTTGAAGTCCATCATCATATGAATGGCCACAGGTTCCCCTGCAATAAGGGAAGAGTCAGAGGTTTCTGAGTTGCACATGGTATGGAAACAGCAGCTAAAATACTAGAAGTCAAAATTGATTAACAGTGGCAATTTGATCTCAAAGATTTTTTTAAAAAGGTTAGTCCTATTCTCAAATTTGTTTCAAATTTTAACTGAATGGAACTTCCAGTTCAGAGGAATGAACAGAGCATGTTCAAATCAGATCTTCTGAAAAAGGCTGAACTAAACCTTTACTGGAACAGGGCTGTGCATGTTATGTTCTCAATTATCTATTTAATCCCCAATTTCTCTCTGTAAATTTTAATTTCTTTATAGGGGCATATATACAGAGATCTTTGGAATTCCAGGACAGTAACGAAGTATGACCCTGGGACCATAAACTGCACTACCAAGAAAACTGGTTCCCAAGAAAAAAAGCAGTACATTGCAGCTTCTAGAAACTTAAGTTGTGGGGCAGAGGGGAAGGGTCTTCTCTATTATTACATTGAAACACAATCAGTTTCCAACACTGGTATTTTAATGCCTCTATCCAAGTTAAAAGAACTGGTTTTGAATTTCTCTTTTTTGTGTGTGTCATTTTTCCAAACTTGCTATACTTGTAGAATACGAAAGTAAGGCAAACTCCCATGTTTCTGTGGATATGTACATATTCTTAAGCCACTGATCTGAAACTCATCTGTGCACTTATGTAGACAGAGGGGTAAAGGTATTTACATAGCAACTATATATGCAAATCTGGAAATTTTCATGCTAGGTGGGCTTTTCCCCCAGAAGAACAATTTATCTGAAATCAGTAAGTACTGAGAACTTTACAAAGTGTCAATTTGTCTTTTTCTATCTTCAAATTGTGGCAAGAGAGTTTATTAAATTTTTCTTAAGGACTTCTTAATTGGAGTTTCTTTGTGATGAAATGTCCTCCAGTTATGAGCCATCAAGTTGTTTCCAACTTACAAAGGCCCTATGAACTAATGACTTCCAGGAGGCCCCATAACTGATATCTCTGCTCAGGTCTTGTAAACAGCCTCCTTTACTGAGTCCATGAAATAGCTTTATATACCGTTTAAACCTAAATGCTGAGTGTTACTATCACAGCCACTTCATAAAATCAATCTACAGATTGAAAGAATGCAGATGACAAGAAGTTGTAACTACCAGCCCACAAAAAGCAGTTTGTTGATACTGGCACATCTTTATTGCTGTATCAGGTTTGGTGGATGAGGGCTTCCCAACCACACTTGTTTAGGGTTCTGATGTGGGTACAGAAACCAAATTACAACTGAACTGACACAACCAGCCCAATTAGGAAACATTCACAACACACTTTGGAACATCTGTGATAAAAAATATACATTCCAAAGAATGTACATTCCAAAGAATGGACTTGGCTGCCGGAGCTTGACTGTAGATTCACTGCTGTGCAGTGCATGATGGTCCCTTTGACCAGCTGGCTACAATGCAGCCATTTGTGCTACCTCCTGAAGGATGAGTGCTACACTGTAGGCAGCTACTATGATTTTGTGGCAAGTGGTTCAGTTCACAAAAGTCACTCTTTGTGCAGTATTTGATGAAGGTGAAGATAAAGTGGCTTCTTGGTCAACAACTGAAGTTTCTTCCTCTTAAAGTCAGTGGGTTTTTTGTACCTGTAACCGCACAGAAAGGTATCTGTTAGAATTGAGTGTAACACTATTTGGAAGATTGCAGCAAACACACATTACGATCAAGCTGTCTTAGTGTGCTGGAGAAACAGGCCTTTACTGAACTGGGACTGATGACATAACCTCCTTTGTCCTACTCTGCCCATCAAGAACAATCACTGCACCCAATTACATTAATATTCACAGGAAGAAGCATGCTGTGTATGTAGAAGATTACACAAATAGTCTCAAGGACACTGGCCCTCAAAATTCCACTGAGAATGAAAGGACAGGTTACTTACCTGTAAACATGGTTCTTCAAGTGGATTCTCCATGAATACACACTAATGGGGTTAAGTCAGCACTTGTGCTGGCCTCTCGGAATCTTCTAGAGCTGCAAGAGAAAAGTAACAATGTTCAGGTTGCCCTGCACTGAGCATGCTCCGCCCGCCAACGGCTCAGTTCCACATGTCCGCCATGTGAAGAGTTGGAACCCAGAACACTCCTCAGTGACGAACATGTGGGGAGGCCGGGCGGGACGTGTGTATTCATGGAGAATCCACTTGAAGAACCATGTTTACAGGTAAGTAACCTGTCCTCCTTCAACGTGGTTCTCCATGAATCCACACTAATGGGTGACTAGCAAGCACACTTACTGGATGGTGGGCAGTCACTGAAGCAATGAAGTCAAAACAGCCCTTCCAAACTTGGTCTCAGCTTTAGCCCGAAGGTCCAACTTGTAGTGGGTAACAAAGGTAGAAGCATTGGACCAAGTAGCAGACCGACAAATCTCTTGAATGTCGACTCCCCTAAGCAGGGCCGTAGAAGTAGCCATGGCCCTGGTGGAATTGGCTTTGAGACCTTCAGGAACAGGTTTCTTCAGCAGTTCATATGCTAGAGAAATGGTAGAGACTAGCCATCTAGAAAGGGAAGAGGAGGAGGCAGGAGAACCTTTACGAGGCCCATAAAAGCAAAGAAACAGTCTGTGGGCCTTTCTGAAGTCTTTAGTCCTGGTGACATAATAGGCCAATGCTCTACGCACATCTAAAGCATGGAGCATGCGCTCAATTTCTGTAACTGCATCTGGAAAAAGGGTTGGTAAAATCAACGGCTGGTTAACGTGGAAGTCAGAAACAACCTTAGGGAGAAACGTGACATCAGGATGAAGAACCACTTTATCCTTTAAAAATTGTAAATAGGGAGGATCGGCACGTAGAGCAGCCAACTCACTAGCTCTCCCAGCCGAGGTAATGGCCACCAAAAACAATGTCTTAAAGGACAAGAATTTCAAGTCACAAGAGGCCATGGGCTCGAAGGGATGCCTTGTAAGACAGTGCAAGACAGTCTGCAGAGACCACTGAGGTATCGGTCTTTTGGCCGGAGGTCTCATGTTGCCAAGTCCTTTGAAAAAGGCCTTAAGGGTTGGGTGAGAGAACCATCTGGATGACTCCGAACCTGGAGGTTGAAAGGCCACAATAGCTGCAGTGTATACCTTCAGCGTTGACTTAGACAGGCCTAAATCGAAAAGATACCTAAGGTATAAGAGCAAAGTCGATAGGGCAACAGGTGAGGAATGCAGCCCACGTTCCTCAGCAAATCTAAGAAAATTTCTCCACTTGTAGCTGTAAAGCAACTTAGTGGCAGGCTTCCGTGCCTTGTCGATGACCTCTGTCAATGATGGGAAATCCTCCACGCAGTCAAGTGGAGTGCATCGAGGTCTGGGTGAAGAACATTCCCTCCGCTCTGAGTGAGTAAGTTGGGTTGCAATGGAAGTGTCACCTTGTCCACTGACGCTTGAGACAGTGTGGAAAACCACGGTCGACGTGGCCACCAAGGGGCAATTAGTATTGCTTCTGCCCTCATCTGTAGCAGACGGACTATGACCCTCTGAAGGAGCGGTAGAGGCGGAAACAGGTAGATGAGGCCTCTCGTCCATGGCACCATGAACGCGTCTCCGAGAGAGCCTTCTCCTTTGCCTGCGCGGGACGCATAGAGTGGACACTTCTTGTTGTGTTGCGTCGCAAACATGTCCACTAGTGGATGACCCCACCTTTGGCAAAGGGTGGTGAACACCTTCTGGTCCAGTTGCCACTCGTGGGATTGAAACGGGCGACGACTGAGTTCGTCTGCCAACTGGTTGTCTGATGTGGCCACATGGATAGCCACTGGAAAAATGTGCATCAGGTAGCACCATTCCCAGAAATGTACTGCCAGAAACAGCAGAGACTTTGACCTCGTGCCCCCTTGTTTGTTCAGGTAGTACATCGTGGTGGTATTGTCCGTTACTACCTGTACAGCTGTGCCTCTGAGAAGAGGGAGAAACGCCCTGAAGGCCTTTATCACCGCTAGCATCTCTAGATGGTTGATATGCAGGGACGCTTCCTGCGGGGACCAGAGAGCATGTATCTGGTGATGTAGACAATGGGCTCCCCATCCCACTGGGCTGGCGTCTGTTGTCACTTGTATGGTAAGTTGTAGAGGACGAAAGGGCCTCCCGATTAGCAGATGTGGAAGAAAAAGCCACCACTGCAACTGCCTTGCAAGTTCTGGGTGACCCTGAGGCGCTTGTGCTGACTGTCTGCCATAGGGCTGAACAGGGCCAGCAGCCAGGATTGGAGAGAGCGCATTTTGAGTCTCGCATGAGGCAAGGTGGCCGTTGTCGAGGCCATGAGGCCTAGCAGGTGTTGCGCTAGCTTTGCAGACACTGTTCTTCGTGGCTTGAACCTCAGAACTGCTTTCCTTATTTTCTGGATACGTTCTGGAAGTATAAACAGGCGGGCTTGCACAGCATCCAGTCTGGCCCCTATGTAGTCCATCACCTGAGAGGGTTGCAACTGAGACTTCTCGTAATTGATGGATAGGCCCAAAGCCTGTAGGGTCTGCAGGACTTGATGAGTGTCGTGGTAGGCTTGCTTTTTGGACTTTGACACGATCAGCCAATCGTCGATATATGGGTAAATCTGAATCCCTTTGAGACGTAGATAAGCTGCTACCGGGGCCATACACTTGGTGAAGGTCCGCGGGGCAGTGGAAAGGCCGAATGGGAGAGCTACAAATTGGTATATGGTGTTCTTGAAAATCAGTCGAAGGTACTTCCTGTAGGCCTCGTGGATCGTTATGTGAAAGTAAGCATCCTTCAGATCCACCACTACAAACCAATCTCCTTCCTTTAGCAGGTGGACGATCCCTTCCAGAGTAACCATCCTGAACTTCAGAGGATTGAGGTAGGTGTTTAGATCCCTCAGGTCCAGTATGGGTCGAAGACCTCCATCCTTCTTTGGTACAGCAAAGTATCGGGAGTAAAAGCCGTTCAGGATGTCTCTGTGAGGTACCTTCTGGATGGCTCGCTTCTGTAGCAGAGTGAGAATCTCTTCCTCTAGGACGGGGTCGAAGGATGTATGCCTGACCCATCCTAGAGGAGGTAATTCTATAAACTCCAGGCGGTAGCCGGAGCTGATAATTTTCAAGACCCAGGTGTCTCGAGTGATCTTGTACCAGTTCTGAAGGTAGGGAGAAAGGCGAGTAAGATGGTGGTTGATCCGGATGCTGACTGGGAAGTCAAAGGTATTGTTTAAACTTTCGGCCAGAGGGCTTAAATGACTGGCGCTTGCTGTGTGTTTTGAAACTAGAGGCCGAGGAAGAGGCCTGAGAAGATCTTGCAGGTGGTTGTGGCCTGAACTGGCGGTATGTTGAGGTTGAACCCTGCTGGTACGGCTGCTGTTGGGGCCTAGAACGCCACTGAGGCTTAGAAGGCCTTGGCTGTTGCTGTATGGCGTAGGATTTAGCCGTTTTCTTACTTTCATGGAGGGATTTCAAGTTCTCGTCGGTCTTTTCACTGAAAAGACCAGTGGCGTCAAAGGCTAGGTTCTTGATTCTGGCTTTAATGTCATCCATTATATTGGCGGAACGTAACCAGGCGTGCCGTCTCAACGTGATAATAGATGCCAGATTTCTGGCACTGGCATCTGCCACATGCCGTGAAGCCAGACGTTGGTGTTTAGACACAGTCTGTGCCTCAGCATAAGCATCAAGGCATACTTGTCTGATGTCCTCTGGTGCCACTTGGAGCGCTGGGAGCACTCTCGCCCATAACTGTTTTTGATAGGCCCCCATGGCTACCAAGTAGTTGAGGGCTCTGAGGGCAAAGGTGGTCATCGAATAAAGCCGTCTCCCGAGCACCTCTAGGTCTCTTCCCTCTTTATTAGTCGGTGTCGGATGACCTTTAGTGGGCAAACGCCCCGCACTAGATTCCACCACCAGAGAATTAGGCGCTGGGTGTTTGAGAAGGCACTCCGTCTTTGGGCCATGGACCCGATACATGTTCTCAGTCCTCCTTGAAAAAGTGGGAGAATCAGCTGGATGCTCCCAGTAGCCAGTGATAAGGTCCATGAGCTCTGGCACATAAGAAAGGCTAACGGGCCGAGACCTGTCCTTGTGAATGTCCCCAAAGATGAGGTCATCCTCACGAGAAGGAGATTTCTCCACCTCCATCCTCAAGGTAGCAGCCATTCTCACGACCATCTGAGGATAGGATGAAAAATCCTCTGATGGAGATGAGGGATGGATATCCGCCGCATCAGACCCCAGTGGCTCCGCTGGTACTGGAGTCTCCAAGGAGGCGTCTGATGTGCCTTCGTCCTCGTGGTCAGAGGAGGAAACCGAATCAGGTTCATCCTCATCCTCCAAAAGCCGAGGTGCAACAGGCTGTGGTATGCCCTCTGTAGGCTTGGAAGGTTTAGTGGGTAGCGGCCTACTCGGGGCTGGGAAGGGCGCCGAAGGCTTGTCAGGAGGTGTCGACGTCGGGGGGCCGTGCTTGGTAGGCCGTCCCTCCGCCAGAGTAGTGCGCTCCTCGTTGTCTGGAAGAGGGTGCTTTCGACGTCGACCCTTTTTTGGAGGCGGCGTGGTGGAAGTAGACGATGAGGAATAGTAGGTCCTCTTTCGTCGACGCCGTCTATCCCTCGACGTGGAGGAGGAATCAGAAGAGTAGTCTCTCTTATGCCGATGACGGCGTCGAGACCTCCGTCTCTCACGGCTGTCGTCAGAGTCCGAGGAGGAGTAATCCCAACGGCGATGTTTCCTTCGCCTATCGACATCGGCAGTACGTTTGCGCTTGCGATGGCGCTTAGGTTTCTTAGGAAGAGTCTCCTCCTCGGTCTCGGACGCTGGGCGTCGAGGAGGGACTGGTGCACTCGGCTCCCCAGGTCTCCTCAGGGAGGGTGTCGGAGACTTGGTGGCCGGCGATCCCGGTGTAGACGATCGGGATCGAGACGCCTGCCCAGTTAGAATAGGGCTCCGGGGCGCATCGGTCAAGCCAGAGATGATTTTGTCAATCTGGCTTGCCGTGGGAGACCTCTCGACAACGACCAATGGTTCTTGTCGTGGTGGAAGAGAGGCTCCAGGTTCCGACGCGGACTCTCGGTCCCGAGAAGAGTCCTCCAGGAAAGGGGAAGGGAGCGAGGTGGAGATAGGAGGAACCACAAGAGTAACCTCCTTCGATGTCGACGCTCCCTTCAGCTTCTGTTTCTTCTTCTTTAGGTGCTCCGGCTTCGGTGGAGAGATGGAGCCAGTCGATGTGGAGGTAAGTATTTTCTTGGACGAGGTTTTCGCCTTGGACTTGGTTTTAGACGCCTTCTTAGGAACATCTTTAAGAGTGTCCGAGGAGGTGGATTGGACTACTCTGATCTCTGACCGCACGGTGGAGGAGGAAGGCGCTACCTCCATTTCCGATGGTTGAGAGGCTGACAATGTTTGTTTCCAAAGGGAATATCTTAGACGTTGCTGCCGAGCCTTTAAAGTCACTTTGGTGAATCTTTTGCAGTGCCGACAGTTGGAGACCGAGTGGGATTCTCCAAGGCAGTACAAACAAAGAGAATGTCCGTCCTGGAAAGGAGTTTCCGGGAACAGGTGGTACAGAGGCGAAAGGGTCCTCTCCTCGGGGATGGTTTGTCCTTCGGAGGCATAGACTAACCGGTGGATGGAAGTAGACCAGGAGTCCCGAGTTACGGAGCGTTTGTTGGGCTTGGTAAAGGCAGGTAGACCAGGAGTCTCGAAGGCTATGGAGCTTTCGACGGACTTGGTGAAGGCAAGTAGACTAGGAGTCCCAGGTAAAGGCAGGTAGGCCAAGACGACGGATACCGAAAATTGAAGAAATCCGGTAGGCGCGTGGCGCCCCGCAGGAGGCCAATTACCGTTGATCGGTATGACCAACTGGCGCGTGGCGCCTCAGAGGGTGGCCTGGAAGGCCAATTAGGCCAAAAGAGGTCTAAACAAAGCCGCCAGAGGCAAAAGCGAAGTCAAAACCAGTCCAGAGTCAGGGCAACAACAGGTAGATAAACGATTTTCAGTCCGGTCAATGTAAAACACGAAATATAGCCAAAAAACAGGAGCTCAGTCCGAGAGGTTCCAACTTTCACAAGCGGAAAAAAGGAACTGAGCCGTTGGCGGGCGGAGCATGCTCAGTGCAGGGCAACCTGAACATTGTTACTTTTCTCTTGCAGCTCTAGAAGATTCCGAGAGGCCAGCACAAGTGCTGACTTAACCCCATTAGTGTGAATTCATGGAGAACCACGTTGAAGAATCACAGTTACTTCTGAGTAATACCACTTTAAACTATGCTGTATGTTGATATCAATGGATATTAAAGTTATTTTCATTTTGTTAAAATGGGCTCAGGGAAGCTGTTGTCATGGGAACTAAACACAAATGGTTAAAAGCCACTTTAGCCACACAGGTACAAAGCCTAAATCCTATTTACATTTTACATTCAACGAAATCAAGTAATTTCCAAAAATCATTCATACAGGAGTGTTATTTGGGTGACAGTACTAAGTACTGTGCAAATTAGAATATTTATCTCAATCAATATACATAAAGCAAAATGTCAGCAGAGAGCGAGTTATGTTCCTCTGTTTTCAGAGAAGACTATTCAGCAACTTCTGTTAGTCTGGCAGCCCCTGGGAAGCCTCTCCCAATCAACGTAGCACTGAGGTCCTGCCACACAGAAGTCATGTTTATGATGTACAATCAGAATGCACCACATATGAGCAAGGTCACTCACAGTTCTATAACAATTGGTCCAGGCTTAATTTCATCCATCTCCATGAAAGCAAAGCACTTGGTGCTGGTGAACCTTTTTTTAGGCTTATAGTGTTTAAATTCAAAGAAAATAGCTGCTCCTGAAAAAGGAGAGAAAGCATCAATCTAAGCAATACTGTGTATGTTAGAACATCAGGTAACTTTTTTACAGGTTTGGTATGAAGCTGGCTGCCATCAGTGACAGTACTTTCTGCTATATGTAAGAAAGCAAAGTGTGCTGCTTATATTGCCACCCTATAGTGCTTAAAGCTGTTTTTGAGAAGTTTACAATTTAACTACACAGGTGATACATTGCCCCCTCCCCCAATGAGCTGAGTACTCAATTTATCAACCTCAGAAGCAAGCTACCTGAGCCTAGGATTGAATTCCATACCCTGCCCTACCTATGGAGGAAAGATCCCATTTGCATGAATGGGAATTTTTTTTCCTAAATCTAACTGACACACAGATGCAAATGGACCAGTGGAGGGAAGAGTTTTTCCAGCACAACACTGCCCCCTCCCCCCCAACAAATTACGTGGGGGAGGTGAGGAAAGACAATGCTACTGTGGTTGTGGCACCAGAGATCAACCCCTGGAAGGCTGCCTATCAGCAAACACTGCCTTCAGGCTGGAAACGGTTCCCTACTCTGGCCCAACGTTCAGCTTTGACAATGCTAGTCGCACTTCAGTGTAATCTTTGGCTGTAGGTCACAAACCTTTTGTTAATTTTTCAATATGTTTCTGAATCTCAATGTCCACATTAAAATGAACGTATGTGTCCTCCTTCCTTGAAGCAACTGGGGTATCTTGGACAGGGGTCAGGTCTATCCCATTCAGGTCTGTTAAGGAAAAGAAGAATATTGGTGTTCTCCGCAGAAAAGTACTGCAGTTTTGGAATAATTAAGCCACGATCAAGTCATTGTATTTTTAATAATTCAAGCTCTCTAAATGTAAATGGCTACTTACTTACTAATGAAAAGGTTAAAAAAACTCACACAGTACAATTAGTTCATGTAGGCCTCACACAATATGACTTTCTTACATGGATATAACTTCCAAGTAGGATATATATTTATCATAATACAGTGGTGCCTCGCACAACGAGCGCCCCGTAGAGTGATGAATTCGCTCTACGGGGACGTTTTTTCGATCGCTAATGCGATTGCAGAGCGACGGCCCCAATGGGCGAAAATCGCAGAGCGAAGGTCGGTAAGCGGTTCGCTTACCAACCTTCGCTTTGTGACCCACCGAACAGCTGTTCCGTGGCTTCAAAATGGCCGCCGGAAGCCCCAAAATGGCCACGCGCAGCGTTTTCGCGCCCTTGTTATGCGAGGGGAGGGCGCGAAAATGGCTGCCGGCAATAGAGGAACATCGCTGTACGGTGAATAAATCAGCCGATTGGAACGCATTAAACTAAGTTTAATGCATTCCAATGGCTTTTTTCTTTCCGTACAGCGATGTTTCACACAGCGAGGGTTAATCCGGAACGGATTAACTCTCGCTGTGCGAGGCACCACTGTATACTTATATCACACCATACTGGATAGGTCAGAGATTTAGGTATCTGGCTGTGGAGTCAGAGGTTGGGAGTCTGATTCCTCACTGTGCCTGCCTTATTGTCAGGGGCTGGACTCAGTGATCCATAGGGTCTCTTCCAGGTCTGCAGTTCTAAGATTATTATATGTCCATGCCAGAATAATCAGTCACTTCTATCAAGTCCTCCCACTGCACATAACATCTAGAAAAACATACAAGATGATATATGCCCAACTTAGATGATATATGCCCAGTTTCCAACTTAGAGTGGAGGTCATATATGTGGACTTTGATGACAGTTACAAATACATTATTTCAAGAAAACCATTTACTTTTTTACTTTTGGGAAAGTTATCCTTCATTAAAAATGTGGAAGTAGGAGCTTTAATGTTGAGGGCATGGAAGATGGTACAAAGCTTCAGACAGAGATGCAGGATACCTCTCAAAAGTAAAAGTTTGAGATAATCCAATTGATTTGTTGGAGGAAAGGGCAAGAAATAAATGCAATGTATGTTAGTATTTTGCATGCTAACTCACACTGATTCAGCAAATCTCTCTATTTTGGAAGAAAAGAGATACATACTTGCTGTATGAATATAAGTTATTGCCAAGCTTGGGATAAATGGCTAAGACCAGATCAAAAGTGCTCAAATGTCAACGGGTTCATGACTGGTCAACCCAAAGAAAGGAGAAATGACTACCTTTCACACTAACAGTGATATAGGGATCGATGCACTGCCCAGCGTCTTTGAGACCAATTTTCTCTATTTTGATAGTAAGCAACGTCATCCCAGGTTCAGATGGCAATCTAGGTAATAAAGTACCTGGCAGGAAAACGGATCAGAATATTAAAATAACAGAAAAAAAGTCCTTCAGTATACTTTTCCCTACTGCTTTTGGTTTTCATTTGCATTCCAAGCCTGAAAGATTCAATCTACTATTGCAGACGATAACCAAGGGAGGACAGAACTTGGCTTACTGAGACACAGAGATTATTTTGGGCCATAAACCCAGCTTCAACTTGACCTACCAGTAAAAAGCAGGTGGCAGAAGTATACCTGAGGAAGATACAGCGGTGCCTCGCACAACGGGTGCCTCACACAACGATGAATTCACACAGCGATGCCTTTTTCTGTTAAATTTGCCGCCTCACACAACGATGTTTCCTATGGGGAATTTTCACACAACGATGCCTCTTTTTCGCTCCTGTAAAAGTGTCTTACAATGTTTGGAACCTGTTTTAAATGCTTGCAATGGTTAGCCCACCTCCTGAAACCTACGCAAACTTATTTTGGTGTTGTTCTGACACTTCGTTAATTTATGGTGATTTTTTGTTTTTCCCCTCATTGAACTCCATGCATTTCAATGAGGGGAAAAACAAAAAATCAACACAAATTAACGAAGTGTCAGAACAACACCAAAATAAGTTTGCATAGGTTTCAGGAGGTGGGCTAACCATTGCAAGCATTTAAAACAGGTTCCAAACATTGTAAAACACTTTCACAGGAGCGAAAAAGGACTTCGCAAAGCCATTGAAATGCATTGAGTCGGCTTCAATGCATTTCAATTGGGGAACCGGGTTTCACTCAACAATGTTTCCTATGGGGATTTTCGCTCAAGGACGGCAATCCGTTCCAATTGGATTAACCGGTTTTCAATGCATTCCTATGGGAAATGGCGTTTCACAGAACGATGTTTCACACAACGTTGATTTTTTTGAACCAATTAACATCGTTGTGCGAGGCACCACTGTACCTTTTTCCCCACATTTATCATACAGGTAGCCAAGAAACAATGTTCAGCTGCAATCTCAGCACACTTCAATTGCCAGAATTCAGGCGCACTGCATGAGCATACCTGAGCTCTCAAACATACACTGAACTGATACATCCACCATGGCCAGGTAAATATCTGTACATTCAGATACCAAACCACTTTCAAGAAATGCTCTCATGAAAGAGCAGTGATGGAATGGGATGATCAGGGCTTTGGGATCTGACAAGAAGAACACAATTTTCCAGTACAAGATATTTCTTCATGATTTTAATGTGACAAGCAAAAATGAAATACAGTGGTGCCGCGCTAGAGGATGATAATCTGTTCCACTGAAATCACTGTTTAGCGAAATCATTGTCTAGTGAAAAGCATTTCCCCATTGGAATACATTGAAAGCTGTTTAATGCATTCCAATGGGGAAGAATCATTGTTGTCTAGTGAAGATCAGCCATAGGAAAGGCGCTTTGCGAACCGCCAATCAGCTGTTTAAATCGCTGTCTTGCAAAGCTTAGGTCCCGAAAATACCTGTTTTGCGAGCATGGAGGGAGCTGTCAAAATCGTCGTCTAGCAAAAATCGGTTTGCGAAGCAGGGACCAAACATTGTGCAGCGAAATTCCCCCATAGGAATTACTGTTTTGCGAATGACTATAGCGATAGCAAAAAGTCAATGTCTAGTGAAAAAACTGTAATGGGGGATAACTGTCTAGCAAGGCACCACTGTAAAAAGGTTTTATTCAGGCTAGCTGAATACATTTGTATCTTCATTTTTTTTCTAGGAGAGGCCACTTCTCCCTAAAACAACCAAGAGAAATTCTAGTGGTCAAATAAAAGACAGTACAAGGGTAGTTGAGTAATTTAAAAACCAAATGTAATTATTTTTAAAACAACACATTTATTACCTATTATTATTTTAGGTTTGGTTTCAATTTCTGTTGCTATGTACTGTCAAGTAGGAACCAAATTAATAGTGACTATTAATAGGTAAAGCAAGTAAGATATTTAAGGGGTGTTTTTATCAGTTCTACATGCCCTGTGGGTTTCCATGGCTGAGCAGGGATGTGAACGGAGGCCTCTGGAGTCTTAATTCATCACTCTATCCATTACACCTCACTTGGTATCCTTCCATTTACACAGAGCCTTTGAAATACTAGAAATGTGAGGTATCTTGTTCAGAAGAAATATCTTCCAAGTTGAAGAAGCTTTATTTAAATACTAAAGCATTAATACTGAATACAGTAATCCCATTTGAAAATTCATACTGGTTTTAATTTAACAGTTCTGTTTTGAGTAGTTCTGTTTTTTTTTTAAGAATCTGTAGCACCAGTCCAGAGAAATGCTCTTGGTACCACTGCCCAATTTACAGCAATCTGCTCTTGCCACAACACACTCCATTCAGGACAGTCCATCAGGAGAGGCTTTTTGGAGAGCCTAGCCTGAGCCTAGTCAGTGCTGCAAATTTTAGGAGCAGAATAAATATTACAATTCACCATAGGTTTCTTAAGATGTTTAACAACCAAATATTCTAATCTAAGCAATGCATACTCAGCTGAGAAGAGGACAAACAGATAGCTATGCTGTGTCATAATGAAATAAACAGGACAATTCTTCATGCATAAATGCTAAAGGTTCTATATCCTGAAAACAAATTTTGGAGATGCAGATATGCAACACATGCAGAACTTTACACAGCATTAAAGCATAACACAAAATTGCTGGGTTGGAACACTCCTGGACAGGCTGCTTATAAAGGGATGTTCTATAACACAAGTCACCTGAAAGACTATTCTACCGAAAGACAAATCTAGCATCTTTTTTAAAAAAAAATGGACACAAATGCTTTGACATGAGGTTTCTTAAGGTTTTAATGCATCAAATGATCAATATTCCTTATATTGTAGCCAGGAAATGGAAATAACCAGCTGTAGAATCCAGGTGCATATAGCAGCCGTTCAGCAGCAACCAAGAGGAAAGAACATGAAGCTTCTGAGTTCTCAAATCTTTTAGGACAGAAGCTAAGAAAGTGCCAATCTACTTCCCTATCACTCTCAGGCTTTCCAATATTCTGTTACCCTTTGTTCTAATCAGTAAGGAAAAACCAGTACCCAATGGCCCAAATCCTCTTGCCTGGTTATGCTAGTGTAATACAAATGGTATTCAACTGGAGGTGTCTTGAGTTAAGAAATTAACGCAGATATTATCTGCTGCATACTGAGTGATGTGACCAAACATGCAACTAATAATGTCTACGGTGATTTCTTAACTTACAACAATTGCTTACAGAAGTTAGGCCATTAATGTAACTACGCAAAAGGATGTAGGCCAAAATATTTTAAGTAGTCTGCACAGTGCAGTTGAGAGAAATCTGGAAACACAAAGGGGATAAAGCTCATTTAAAAAACTCGTCAACTGAAAGGCTTATACAGTAACATCAAACAGCTGGAGGTTTCACATTCAACCGTGTAACAACTCGGCTCAGTTGGAGACAAGGTGAACGACTTTGGATGAAGTGTAAATGTGCTGGGCAAGAACTGAACATCCATGACACAACCAAATGTGCAACGCACCAACAGAAGTGTTTTGTGGTTTGCAATTCCAACTCAACAGTATCATAATTAGTATGAGTGCAACTCTGAGTTGCACCCACATCACTGTGCAGGAGAATTTTGCCCAATGTTTTCTGGATCATTTTCCCCATGTAATAATTTCCAAGGTTGATACTAACACTATTGTATATAAGCCAATACAAATACATTCAAGTATTCTTTTTCAGAATCTAACTTTCAACTAAGTTTTCTTTTCCAAAAGTAGATTTACTCTATGTAATTTATGCAGCCACCTGAACAAGTCTTAGCTTGAACATTAATTCCTTCCCATTAACACAGAGGAAAAAAATCTAGAAGTTTATTGTAGGAATAAAGTGCTGACAGACTTTAGCAAATAAGAGCTTTAGTATTTAAATGGAAGCACCAGAATGCTATTACAGCAACATGAACATGTTCAAAACTAAAAACTGCTCATGTTAAAACACAATCATACCTTCATTGGCTCCTGGGTTAGATGAATGATGTAGCACATGGTTACACGATGGAGCCATGCATGTAGAAGACAAGACCATGTACAGTTAAGCAGCACAATAATGCAATTTGGGGTCCGTGAAAACAAACAGATTGTACAGATGAAGGAAGCATAATTGAAATAAATATTCAGTAAAGCAGTTGGCTGGACAAAGTGCTATCTAGTGATCACAAATTACCTAAAGTCTTCATCAGTATGCCCTTCTTATAATTATATTTTAACACTGTTTACACACCTCTGCTTGCAAATTTTGGCATGATATACAGAAACATAAACAGATACTAACGGCTAAAATCCAGCTGGCACAACTACACAGAATTGAAAGCCTTCTATTCCTTCCCCCACCCTCACCCCAGGTTCTGAGGCTCTGTAAGGACCTCTTTTGACTTAGAGAAGGCTTTGAGAGCCTCAAGATGGAGGGGAAACCTTTAATATTGGAAAATCGCTAACACATCTCTCAGCAATTGGCTAATGAGTGATTTTTGGATGAACTGTTATGCATTACTGGTCTAACCACGTTGCAAGCACTGCTTGTGTTTACCATCTCCCAGAGTGGTATTTGTTCCTTTTGCATACTTATTTTTTTAGCTTCAAATATTGAGGGGACGTGGTGGTGCTATGGGCTAAACTGCAGAAGCCTGTGCTGCAGGGTCAGAAGACCAGCAGTCATAAATTGGAATCCACCCAACAGAGTGAGCTCCCGTCGCTTTGTCCCAGCTCCTCGCCAATCTAGCGGTTCGAAAGCATGCAAATGCAAGTAGATCAATAGGGACCACCTCGGTGGGAAGGTAACAGCGTTCCGTGTCTAAGTCGCACTGGCCATGTGACCACGGAAGATTGTCTTCAGACAAAACGCTGGCTCTATGGCTTGGAAACGGGGATGAGCACCACCCCCTAGAGTCGAACACGACTGGACAAAAATTGTCAAGGGGAACCTTTACCTTTTATTGTCTTTTAATGATGTAATCCACCATTGTATATTCATTGTTTTCAGCTTTAATATTGTCTTACAATGATGTAAATTGCCTTGGGTCCTTTTGAAGGAGAAAGGCAGAGTAAAAATATTTTAAATAAATAAATACGTTTGCTAGATATTTTTTGTACACACGGTGGGGGATGAATTGCTTGCACATAGGTACTGCACTGACTGAATTTCTCCTCAGTCACAGAAAATTTGTCCTACATCCAAGTAGTCCCAATTTTATTTGCTTATTCTTCAATCTTCCTACTACTCTTCAAAGTCTATTAAGTGACTTCCACATGACTCAAGCTGACATGGTCCAGCTTGAGTCTTGTCATGGTGGGAGACATTCTTCAGCCTTCATCCAGGTGTGTTGTTTTTGTTCTTCATATTTTTGCCTAGCCTATTCTGATTTAATATTTAAAGCATGAGATATATGCAGAAAACTTTTTGTTGATTTTAGCCATTGCCTAGGGGCTTGGCATCCACGAAATGGATGGGCCTGGTAGTGTATTACTTTATTTCATTCATTATTTGCTAGGACTTTTTGAGGTGCAATGCCAGCCAAATAATAGAGATTTCCAATGGGGTTAGGTTTCAGGCAACTAGTAATAATCTTGCATGGTTCACTAAGAGCTACACCCACTTGTTTGATATGTGTTGATTTATACCATACAGTATTAGCATTTTCTGTTATAAAGTAGCACAGAGACAAAGCTATTTGTATTATTTGTGGGTGTCAACTCTAGTCTGATCCAGCCAATTTCCTGGAGGTTAACATTAGAAGGTTTTCACGGAAAGCTCACTCAGCTCTTTTGAGAAGAATCTACCTGTAATTCCTATTTTTTGCTGTCTAGCAAACATTGTTATTGTTAAAAGCTGCTCCACTCGCACCATATAAAGACAAACAGGAAAAGGCTTTCACCCAGATTAACGTGACTGCATCAAACACTGCTTGTGTCTGATTCATGCACATTTATTATCCAACCAATTAAGATACTCTGTTCATAGCTACTTAGGTCCACTTGCACAAGTCTCCATCCAAATGCCTCTGTAGTACATCTTCACCATACATGCCCCTCCCCACTGACTGTTCACATTTGATAAAACTGGTTCCCCTACCTGGAACTCTGGCAGGAAATGTGTCTGGAGAACCTGCTCCAGCTCCACCTTCCTCCTCATCTTCTTCAAATTCTAAGTCTTCTTCTTCACCAGGTGCCAAGATCTTCCTTTAAAAACATACACACAAAACACAGGAATTGACTAATTAAGATAGACACCTTCATCACCTAACTACTCTTGGCCAAATTGATGGGATGCCTGCATGAATAATATAGTTACAGGCAATACTTGGAAATACCCCTAGCTGCCTATACTGAAACCACAAGATTAGAATTACTCAACAATAATTTTGTGTCCTACAGTTTCTGACAAAGATTCTTAAATCCTTCGGAATGCACACCTATGATTTAATTTTTTCCTTACCTTGGTGGAACAGGCTGAACATCAAAGGGGAATTCTTTATTATATGTAAGAATATTCGTTAAGACTATAAGGGAAGAGAAACGTAATAAAAAAAGATCAGTGTACAAATGAAAACAATTGGCACACTTCTGTGCCCTCATTAGAGACACCTGCAAGAGACAGTAACTCCTCACAACTCACTCCTGACAAAGGAACAGAAAAAAGGGTTGTTGTAATTCAGCATCAAATCTCAAATTACTCTGAACATTTTGGGAACCTTGTGTAATCAGCTTCTATAGAAGAGACTAGGAAAACCAAAACTGTTTTTTGAGCAAAAAGAGATTATTGCAAAGCTACAATATAGCCATATATTGGCTGAAATGTAGACAAACTGTCATCACCTGAAGTACTCCTATAAACTCATTACCTTTTTTAAAAAAAGGAAAAAATGATTTTGATTTTAGAATCCAAACCCTCCTCAGTAAAATTCTAAGAAATAAATCATTAAAAAGTTTCTAATACTAGAAAGATGCTCCAACGTTTCGAGAATTTGCCATTGTAGAATCCAAACCCTCCTCAGTAAAATTCTAAGAAATAAATCATTAAAAAGTTTCTAATACTAGAAAGATGCTCCAACGTTTTGAGAATTGCCATGTCTTTTTAAAGAAAAAAAAGCAATAAATTCCTCACTTTTCACATCAAAGCGTGTACGTTCCACAAAAGAAGCAAAACTTCCCCACAGACCCAGAAGTTGTGGGGGGCGGGGGGGGACAGGGATAGGAATAGGGATGGGGATATGGAGACTGACATACATAAGCTCTGGGCTGGAAAAAACTGAAAGCAACTGAGCATTTAGGTATGAAAGAAACTAGACTTTTCTTTACATATCACCAAGATTGCAAAACACATGGTTCTTTTTGCAAGTTTGATGCAGGTGAAGTCTGTGACAAACACTATACAAACATTTGCATAATATGGAAACTGCCACAGAATTTACTGCTTTCATATGGACATTAATTACACAGCATTTTCCAGGCTGGCAATTCACTTGAGGCCCCCAACCCAAGCATCGGGCAAGAGTTTTTCAACTTGGTTGAAAAACTAGATCAACAACAATGATTCTTAAAGTGGAAGCAACATGAGATGCATCCCTTTTACTTTTCTAGTTGAAACAGCTTGCTTTGTTCATCAACAAGCAAAACAGCAACTTTCAAATATGGAACAATTCAAAAAACTTGCCCCATTTATTTTTATTATTACTAGAGCTCAGACAATAACCTCTCAGAAACAGCAGAAAGAACTGTTCATGGGCTTTTGCTATTTGGTCACAATGACCCATAGTGTAACAGCATCTTTTATTACATACAATCCATCATTACAAATGAAATTAAAGGGGGAGAGTAAGGCGTTTGTTACATGGAACTATTCTGCAAAATAAAATAAAATAGAAAAGGAATGCTGAATATTGAATAGTGCATATCTTGATTTCAGCAAGGTCCCTCACAATATTCTTGTGGCCAAGCTTGTGAAACATGGGTTAGATTCTGCTGCTGGCAGGTGGATTTACAACTGGTTGACAGGGTGTGCACCAATACTTTGCTGACTGGCTGCATATCTTGCCTTTGTTTATATTCCTGTCCCTTCTCCTCTGCTTATATTTCTTGGCGCACTAATGGAACTCTTGACAAACTCAGTTTAGGAAATTGTAGTCCAGAAATTTGCTACACTATCTGACAGAACAGTTTGTCTTGAAATAACTTTCTCTGTAGAACATAGTCCAGCTGTTAGATGATCCTTAGTGGAAGCTTGATAACGATTCAGAACAATGTTATATCAGGACCCATGGAAACATGTCTAACCTCCCAGAATGAAAACAAGACCTTGAGAATGCATTCTTGGTGTTGTGCGGATATGTCAGAATGTACAGTATGAGAAACTGGGAAACTTACTCCCAACAGCATCCCTTCTTCCCAATATTTACAGTTCTTTCGAATTATCTTGACAGCTTGGGCCCTGAAACACCACCTCCTTCCATATGAAACTACCCGGCAACTCAGATCTAGCCAGAAGGCCCTCCTGAAAGAGCTGTCCTTCAGTGAGGTGAGAAGGATGGCCTGTAGGCAGAGGGTCTTTTTGGCAGCTGCCCCCAGTCTTTGGAATGCCCTCCCAAACAATATCTGACTGGTGCCGATGTTACTGACATTTCGGCCCCAGGTTAAAACTTTCCTGTTCTGGAAGTTTTTTAATTGAAGGTTTTAATTTTAAGTAATAAGTCATGGATCCAGATTGTTTTTGTTTTTGTACGGTGGATGTTTTTTTTGTAGGGTGGATGTTGGTTTTTAGTGTCTGCTTTTAACTGAACTGGTTTTAATTGATGTTGGAAGCCGCCCGGAGACTCTTGCAGGGTGTGGGCGGCATACAAGTCAAATAAATAAATAAATAAATAAATAAATAAATAAATAAATAAATAAATAAATAAATAAATAAATAAATAAATAAATAAATAAATAAATACCAGGACACTTACTAGGTTCTAGTTTCTTCAGATCCTCTAGCTTAAATTCTTCCTGGGACTGTGTAGACTAAAAAGAAAGCAGTATTACATGGTTGTTTCTACTGTGCAGTGCTAAAGACAATTACAATACTAACAGAATGGTTGGTTTTGCATTTTTCTACCTGCTGCTTCCTGAAAAAGCCTGCATTTTAAAGAGTAATTTTTAAGTTATGCTGTTTACCTAATGGGAAAAGATTACTAAATCTGTTGATGTTTAAAGTGATTGTCTCAGAAACTTGGAAAACCTGGTATCCACCATCTTGAAGATTCATTAATGCCACAGAACTAGAGAAAATAGCTCTCCCTAATGAGTCTAAGTAAACTGGTTGATTTTTTATTAATATTGAAGGAAGTATTATTATCTGATGATGTTCCATATTGGACTCAGTATCTTTCTCCTAGCCATGTAACATCAAGGCAAATACATCCAGCTTTTCTCAAGATTTCTAGTAGGTAAGTGACCATACAGATAAATTCCACATGTTCCATGTTTATAACACATGTGTTGCATGCAGAAGAGTTCAGGTTCACAGCAGACAATGATAGACTAGACAGTCCTATGGCAATATAGAAGTTTCAGGTGCAGAATTCCAGCACAAGCCTGGAGAGTCCAATTGATTTCCTTATTGTGTTCATCACAGTATTGTTTCTTATGATTAAACAGTGCCCAGAGTTCCAAGTATGATCTAACATGGCAAGAGGAAACCAACTCAGATTCTCTTGGGTATAAATAGTGCAATTATTAAACTACAGTACTCCAGCCAAAACTCTGCTCATGACCTGGGTTCAATCCCAGGTAGCGGGCTCAAGGTTGACTGAGCCTTCCATCCTTCCAAGGTTGATAAATTGAGTACCCAGTTTGTGGTGGTGGTGGGAGAATGGTGTGTGTGTGTAGCCTGCATAATGAAACTGTAAACCACCCAGATAATGATTTAACTGCTATGGGACAGTGTATAAGCAGCACATATTAGTAAGACTTCATCGAATTACATGAAAAACATGAGAGAGATATGGCATAATTCTTCCAAGGAGAATGGAACGCTGGTATAAACTACCATCTTTAATATCCAGAATTCAGGTCTCTTTTTTTGAAATTTTGTTAGTTATATATTTTTCTTCATCCCCTTGTGTGAGTCACAGAAGATTGAACTTGAATGCTGTAAGCCAGTTCTTCATAAATAGCACTTTTAGTTTTAACAGACTTGGGAAAATCCCAACAAAGCAACTGGAAACTGCAAGATGAAAAATGAACAATGGTACCTGCAAAGCTGCACTCCTGAGTTCCAAACAAGTTGCAATTTTAGCTAAGGTTTTCTGTAAGAGAGAAAAAGGGGAAAGTTGACTAGACTGATGCTGCACTGTCAGAAAAATGCTTTTACACTTGAACAATCTTTTTCAAGATATGCATTGAGGCAAGCAGCAATCCAATTCTACATGTACCAGATTTAAAAGATAGTAATCTGCTTGATACTTCTATAGCTAGCAACAGATAAGATTACTAGCCTGAGTAACTTTCGTCATTTTATACATGCAGTCACATTCATATGCATCTGTACTTACATTTTGTCATGGAAATTCAGTTGTGCCATGCACATGGTTCAGGTAATACACTACAATAAACTAAAACACATAGCTATGCATCAGTATGAACTAAGGGTCTGCCATTTATATGGATCTTTTTGTGTTTCTTGCTTTTGCTGTTGTTTCTAAGAATTTCCCAGGCAGATTTCTGGCAGTTCCAGCTCACAGATGCAATACCTACATTTCACTCACCTGGAACAGGGCCTATCTTTCATGGTGTCTCGGGCCTACTTCCTATTCAAAACAAAACTGCACCAGTGCTTCCTCGGAGGTCAGTCTTGCTGCCCATTAGGTTCTATATAGGGCACTCCCAAACAACTATAATTCTCAGCAAAGAATTCTGCTTGGGGAATTCTTGGAGAATTCTGGGAATTGGAGTTAAAAAGACATGAATGGCACATTCCTATTATGCACTAAATGGTAATATGAGAAGCTACTCTAGAAGAGACATAAATGAGAAAGATAAAAATATGTTTGACCCTTCCCTTCACCTATATTCTTTTCCATTCACTATATGTGTATTTAGCCACATATAAGTGAGATATCAGCCTGTTTTCCTTTCCTAGCTAACAGCTATGCTTAGAGCTCCATTTCCTCTCCTACGTTAAGAGCATTACAGCTTCTGGAACTTTCTTGCTGCCCTTTGTTGTGCAGCAGAAAGCTTTGAGATGTATTAGAAGGCACTTGAGAGTTGAAGAATGACAATGCATTCAGATAAGATTTGCTTGGTAGAGATTTAAAGTTATGAGGAATGGAGTTTTTTTAAACATTAAAAAAAGGAATCTACTGAATTGTGGCAAGACACCAGCAAGCATTATTCATAGCTGTTTCTCAGGAACCACACCCAACTGTAATATTAAAAAAAGAAGAACCAAAACATTACAGCTAGACACAGCTAGTATTTTTCAAGTGTTATTATCTCCAACAGATTGCTTCATTTTCAGGAATGAAAACACTTAATACATCAGGAAAAGCATCACAGTTTTTAATGAATGCTGTTAGTTAAAATCTTTGTCTCCAATTGATGTTGAAACTGGATCTTTAGAAGAGCCTACTCAACACACTAACCATCAGTTATGTTGTGCAACTAATGACTGTGCTAACAGAAATGCACTGCAGACTCCATGGAAAAGACTATCTAGGCCAGCTGGAATTTTGCTGTGCTTTGTTATAAGCTTAAGTCTCATGAAAGTCTCCTGGTTTGCTAGTAATCTGCTACCAGTACATTGCCACATATAGCTTTCAACAAGACACATTATTTCATATGGTCAGGTGCAACATAAAATTAAGAAGCAAAATCCCTTTGACGATAACCAAAGATTTAAGTAGTCACAGTTGTGATATGGGAAAGTAGATGTGATTAGCCAGAAGAAATAAACTGGCAAAAGAAATTCAATTAGGAAAGCAGGGGTGCCCTTTTTAGCTCACCCAAATACAAGAACATGACCATTCTCTGGATCCCTCCATACTCAAACAAATAGAAGATGGGTTGAAAAATTCTCAGTTGAACTTCTAAACAAAGTTTATCCTTCCTGATCACCCCTTGCAGCTTATGCACTTCTTCCTAGAATTATACACAAACAGGCTTCTTTTCTGACCCTATCTCCTGCTCATGGCATTCCCTGCCTGTTTCCTGCCCAACGCCTCCTTGAGGATTAGTCTATAAAAGCTCTTTGCCTTTTATTTTTTTTCCTGAACATCAGAAGTGCATGCACAAATGAGGTAGAAGCATGGGAAAGCCCCTTTCTAGATATTCATGTGGCAGTTTGCTGTTCTAGACAGCAAGTAGATCTTCTTTACATTAAAAAAATCCAGAGCAAAACTAAAAGACAACACCTCTTGACAATGAAAGCAAGAGTGGTTGGATTCCACTACTTTTCAAAAACCAAAACAAGAAGCAGAATAGATTCATATAAGGATAAATACAAACCTTTAACATTTATAACAATGATGAAATGCCTTTAGAGTTACCATTTGTTTCTAAACACCATAAACTAATCTCCGTTGTTTAAAACAGATGGGCAACCAGTCTATACAGAATGGCTTTTTCACAGTGCACTTTGGCTTCACTACTGTGAATGGTATAAGGAATGTATTTCATATATTTCCATTTCTTCTTAGGACATGCTTTGTCAGTACATAGAAGTTAATCTTGTTCTTTATCATACATACTCTTTGTCTGCATAAGGGATCCACTTTACAAAGGCAGAGATCCAACAGATGTTCAGAGTGGACAGAAGGCACTTTCCATTCATACACCAGGTATGTGTATCTCTGACCTCCCAGTTCCCCCCACCAGCAGCATCTCTACCCCATGCTGTTCTCACAGATATCAAATCCTCAGAAGCATCTGGGGAACAGGGGTTAAAATCCAAGCCACAATTGTGAAAGGTCAACCAAAACTGTCTTAATGTACATTTTTCTCTCTGAATTAAGTCTGGAAGCAATTTGACTGCTATCTTATCCACCCTACTTACAAAGTGATTGAAACTCCAGATTTCAGTGGATAATGATTTCTGCATATCTACTTAGTGCTCGCATCAGGCTCCCAGCTTCATTGGGCTATATACTATCCAACTACCTATGCATGTATCATCTCAAGCATTCTGATCTATCTCCCTTTGGTCTTTGCTGTGGTCAAGGAGAAACCAGATGGAGCATCACTGTGTTGAAGGAGGTGATCTTCCCTTTGGTGCAGAATATGTGAAGATTTCTTATGCATCAAACTGAACTTATATATTTGGTCCATGTCATCCAATATGAAAATGGAAGTCAACAGAATGCTAACTGAATTGGTACACTGTGGCAGTGCTATTCTATACATAGCAGTTTAGAGGTAAGAGACACTAAGATCAGTGGAAATTACTTCCAACAGAGTGGATAAAAATACAATTATTTCTTTTTTAAAAAAAAATATTTAAAGCACAGTTTAAATTTTAAAAATCATGTTTATTTAAATTGTTAAAATATTTTAAAATTTAAATAGTGCTTTGAATTTATCCTGCTTCAAATGCCAATATAGGGTGGCAACCAATGTGGCCTCTCTCCAGTTACTGTTACTAGTATTCACTTCTGTAAACTACCTACTGTATTTCTGGAGGTACTCCACAAGTCACCAATCTTTAGTATCTCCATCAACAGTGCGAATATAACACTGATGTCTCATAAACCTGAGAACACACACACGGCTTCTTGTAAGATCTGAGAGGAAGCTGGAGAAGTTTTTTAGAATCAATACAGGACTTATAGCTAGAGATGTAGTATATCTGAAAAATTCAGAAAGAAACAGTTTTTTTTATGGAAAAAATTGAATTTTTTGGAAAGTTTATATTTTTAGAGACAACTTAATACATAAAATACTAAATACATAAAGTCTCAGAAGTCTTTCATTAAGGTATCCATGTCATATAATTTGAATACAATGTCACAGACATATTATTTATAATTGTAAAAAGAATATACTTCACACTCCATATTTTTTCATTTTTTTTTCAGAAAAAAACACACCAAAAATGGCTTTGGAAAAAATGGGAAGAAAACTAGGGTTTTTTTCCATATTTTTCCGGTTTTGCCCAAGCCTTCCCATGTTTTACTTATAGCTGCTTCTCTGACTAGTATTCTGTGGCTGCATGGACCAGTTCTCACTAACTTCCACCCTGGTCCTGTATCTTGTACAAAAGGTACATAGTAGAGATTGCCAAATGAGAACTTTAAATATTAACAGCAGCACAAAGCAGGAGAACCAAAGTTCAACAAGTTATCCCCACCATGAGAAATCATTTTATTGAACAGAAGAAATTTCATACAGAGTTTCCATTTTTGAAATACTTTTCCTAATATGATCAGAATTCATTAACATATTTAGTAACCTTGCTTGACAACACAGTATTATGCAGCAAGAAAAGAGAGTTTAAATTATTTTGCATTAGCTCTTAAAGATAAATTTAACTGATTTATTGACAGACATCTATGAAGGAGCTATCAAAAATTAACTCTCTGAATGAACTGTATTTTTTCAAACGGCAGCCTGGTCAACCAGCAATATTCTTCCTTCCCACCATAGACTGTACTCCCAATGAGTCAAGAGGAGTCAAATATTGCTTCTAAAGAGTATTCCATTATGTACCTTTTGATCTTCTGTGAATTCTGAGTTGTTGGGCTGAGACTGTGCCTCCTTCTGTAAATGCCTTGCTAATCTGGATGGAGAGAAAGAAATAGATAACTTGATGGCTCTAAGATTATTACAGACGATAAAGTGCTCAATAAAATGACAGTTTTTACACAGATTCAGGGTAACCCTGCCTCCTCAAAAGTGGAATTTTATGCATGTGTTAGTAAATTATAAAAGAAGTGGAAAGAAAACATGATATATATCTTCTATAAAGGTTTCCACCTAAAATAATCTGAGAGTTACATCAATCAGCAGTCTGGCATTCATAATGCAAACATAAAAATTGGCTTATATTTGTTTGTTTTTTTCAGCCCTATCATTACATACTGCATTACGTACTAACATAATAACAATCTTGCATGCACAAACCCCGGGTTTCAGTGGGAGGAGGCTTCACAACCTTAAGGTTATTGTCCTTTGACACTAACCTATTAGTAAAGTTCTTTTCCCCGCCTCTAGCAAGCCCACATCACCTCTTGTTTTTCTCATTTACTTTTATTGTTTTGCTATAGATAGTCCTCATTTTTAATTCTGCCCCTTGACCATGTAGCAGGAATGGATAGATCTCTTTTCCGCGTGGCAAAGACTCCATATATTTTCCTTTTTATCCCTCTGAATATAATTCCAGATCATAACTGTAAGTAAAGATACATTTTTCCCTGCCTAAAATGCTTCTAGATTGATTTCTTGTTATATAAAGTGCTAGTCCCACTGAAACCCGGGGGCTGTGGTGCAGTGCTAAAACTTGGGCTATTACCAGTATATCATATTCCCTGCTTCTTCTTCTTTTAACCTCATATTCTGCTAACTATACAGTGGTGCCTCGACTTATTTATTTATTTTATTTATTGTATTTATACCCCGCCTATCTAGTCATTTCGATCACTCTAGGCTGCTAACAACATAAAGGATAACAAGACTTACGAACTTAATTGGTTCTGGAACTCTGGTTGTAACTCAAAATGGCTGTAAGTCAAAGCACCATTTCCCATAGGAATGCACTGAAATGCAATTAATCTGTTCTGGCCAAAGGAAAAAAAATCACACACACAAAAAAACACCACTGCAAGACTCATCGGAAATGCAATTAATTCATTCTGGCCGAAGTGGGGGGGGGGGGGGAGAAAAGCAAACAAACCGTGCTAGACCCATTGAAAATACAAAAAAAAGCAAAGCAGAAAGCAAACAAACCGTACAAGACCCTTCGGAAATGCAAAAAAAGCAAAGCAAAAAGCAAATGAACCCCGCAAGACCCATCGGAAATGGGGGGGAAAACTCAAAAGGCAAACAAACCCTGTAACACCCATCGGAAATGGGGGGGACACCAAAAAGCAAACAAACCCCACAAGACCCATTGGAAACGGGGAAAAAATCCAAAACAAACAAACCCTGCAAGACCCATCGCAGCATAGAAACATAATCCCATCACCCAGCTCAAAACCACGCTGCAAAACCCACCCAGAACAGTTTTTAGAAAGCAGAAAGCAGCACCTTACCCTACCAGGCAGTCTGAAGCCTCCTCCGTTTGCACTCACTCTAACCATTGAGGCGAAAGAGCTACAAAGAAGCAGGCTCTTCGCCTACCAATGGTTAGCAATTTGAATTCTCCTCCTTTCCCCCTGCCTTTTCTGTTCATAACTGGAAGCTCCAGCTGCAAGTCGAAGCAAAATGTTGCGCTCGGAGCTGGTCGTAACTCAAAATGGTCATATGTTGGGATGTTCGTAAGTCGAGGCACTGCTGTATAAGGAGTAATTGTAGTTCGCCAGTAAGTTATGGGCCCAGGCAGACAGTAGCTTAGCTCAGAGAGACAGCTAACCAATACTTTTTGAGTTTTATTGTTTTCTAAGTAATGAAATTTTTTTTCTTCCCCACCCCCAAAAAAATCACATACCAGCTGAAGAGAAAAATGTTGCTGCTTGCTCATTTTTGAAAACTTCTTTTTCTGATATCAGTAACCAAACTCATTCAGAAATACAAACATGGATTTTGATTAATGATTAGACCAGAAGCTTTTCTGGAAAACTTCAAATGCTTCTGGTAATTTATCTCAGTGAAAGACCAGATTGAAGATTAATCTAAGGGCCCGGCAAGTGTCTAGTGGTATAGAGATTGATGAACCAGAATCAGATGCACAAGGTATGAGGCGACAAGCCACCTCTCCTACCATCTGCCTCTCAAGTAAAGGAAGAAGCACATGAGATAGGAGTGACAGAAAAGGAATTAAGTAAACTAGAAATAAAAGAAGAGTATAAAGGCGGTGCAAATCAGGCAGGAAAGGAAGATGATAAGAAGGAGGGACAGGGAGGGGAGGAGGCAGAAGCATGTTGTGGAAGAGAGAGGAAAGGAGAGAAAAAGGAAGAGCTAGTAGAGTTGATCCAGGAAGATCCTTGGACAGGAGAGTGGGTAGAGTTCAAGGTGCCTCGTGAGTACACCAAAAGGGAATGGAGGTGACAAATGTATAGAAACCCACCATACTCGGGGGAGACTGAAGACCGAAAGCAAAGGAAGGAATATAGGCCATTGGTGAAGAGAGAAGAACAAAGGTAAAAATGTACAGTGGTGCCTCGCTTTACGATTGCCCCGCATTATGAAAAAAACCACATTATGATGATCTTTTTGCGATTGCAATTGCAATCGCAAAACGATGGTCTAAATGAGGTTTTTTCGCTTTGCGATGATCGGTCCCCTGCTTCGGGAACCGATTCTTCGCAAAACAATGTTTTTTAAACAGTTGATCAGCAGTTTCAAAATGGCCACCGGGTAAACAAAATGGCTCCCCAGTTTTCTGGGACGGATTCTTCACAAGACAGGCAGCAAAAATGGCTGCCCTATGGAGGATCTTTGCTGGACGGTGAGTTTTGACCCCTTTGGAATGCACTGAAGGGGTTTCAATGCATTTCAATGGGTTTTTTTCGCATTACAATGTTTTCACTTAATGGCGATTTTCCTGGAACGGATTATCATCATTAAGTGAGGCACCACTGTATTGTGATTCCTGAGAAGTCTGTAGCAAAGGCACTACAGTGGGGTCTTGACTTGAGAACTTAATCCGTATTGGAAGGCGGTTCTCAAGTCAAAAAGTTCTCAAGTCAAATCTGCATTTCCCATAGGAATGCATTGAAAACCATTTGATCCGTATCTGCTCTTTTCCGTCCATAGAAACTAATGGGAAGCTGCTATTCCGCCTTCGACCACGAGAGGGGGATATTTTGTTTCTTTTTTTCTTAGGTCAAGAAAGGTTCAGGGAAGGCAGGGAAAATACAGTCCAGGCAGTACCAGGCAGTCTGAAGACTGTCTCCCAATCCACTCTCTAAACGCTGGGAGGAGTGAGGAAGCAGACAGGCACCCTTTTCACTGGCCAACAGTTAACTGAAAGTTCAAATTTTGCACTTTCCCTGCCTCCCACGTGGGTTTTTTTTAGTTCTTAACTCAAATCTAAGTACTTAAGTCAAGTCAATATTTTCCTATGAGAGTGGTTCTTAAGTCAAAATGTTCTTAACTCAAGCCGTTCTTAAGTCAAGACCCCACTGTAATCTGTGAAAGCCTACTGGACCAGCAAATGGTGCATATAAGCGAATGTGAATCTGCTAATAGGAAGTTAAATGTCCTACAGAAAGCATATGTCTTTACCAATTTTAAATCACAAGCTGTCTGGATCAAGCAACTTATGAGACTGAAGCTTAATTCTAAGACGTGAAAAACACATACCGTATTTTTCGCTCTATAAGACGCTCTTCCCCCCAAAAAACAGTGGGAGGAAGTGTCTGTGTCTTATAGAGCGAACACTATAAAACAGTGCTCCCCAGGACCCAGGAGCCTCAGAAGGGTCTGAGAGTGCCTTCCAGGACCCTTCAGAGGTTCCCCCCACTCCCCCGGGGCCAGCGGGGGTGAAATCGCAACCTTCCAGGACTCTTCTGAGGCTTTCCAAGCCTCAGAAGGTCCTGGAAGCTGGCGATTTAGCCCCCGCTGGCCCTGTGGGGGGAGCCTCCAAAGGGTCCTGGAAGGCACTCCCGGACCCTTCCAAGGCTCCCTCCACCCCTACAGGTGCAGTGGACCAGAATATTTTTTCCTGCTTTCCTCCCCTAAAATGAGATGCGTCTTATGGAGAGGTGCATCTTATGGAGCGAAAAATACGGTAACTGTTTTTCTAACTATATTTAATAATTTAAGGCTGACTGGATTTAAATGATGAACAAAGGATGGGCTTCCATTCAGCAACCCTGGTTGAAAAAGATGATGCTTTCATATCTGTTCTGAATGGCAACAATTAAGCTGAGAAGATGCCCTTGCCTCAGAGAGAAGAGCATATAGACCAAAGGAACTCTCCTGAGACATCTCAGACTACAATGGCTCAAATTACGAAGTGAATGGGAAGGACAATAAAAGGCCACACCTCAAAGCCAATCACATTGCTGCTGGAATTGTGGTGGAACTGGCCATCTAGCCAAAGAATGTACATCCGAAAAAAACAGCAAGGCCAGTTGAGATAAAAGATTACAGGAAACATGTATAAACTGATTCTATTAGAGATAAAAAAAGAAGGCTAACAAGGGTCTCCAAGCCTTAAAAGTAACTTGCCAGAACTAGTGTGTCACAAATTTATTCAGGCAGCTAAGGAGGCACTGAGGTAGATGAGAATGACTACACAGACTGCTAAATTTCTGTACATCTACCTATGATCAGATGTGACATCATCAGCTCATCACTTAGGTGGGGATTGAAATGGGGGGGGGGGGAGAAGGAATCCATTTGCCCTACTTTTCCAGAAAGGTTGTTTGTACAATCATATCAATCTGAATCACAAACTGATTCACCTCACCCCCCCCCACCATTTCCAGACCATAAGAGGCAATTTGCAGTATTCTCGGGTCATCTATCTATATACTCATCACTTGAGAGTATTATGGTTTGTTATTAAATACAAGAGTTATAAAATTTCAGGAAATGTTATAAAGTTAAAGGCAGGAGAGGGGATGGGACAATCTTTCAAGTCTTTGGAACATAAACAGAATTTTTATGGGGAAATGAAATAGATGTATTATTCCCTTCTGCAGTTAGCTTACTTTTGCTACTTGAAAGTTGAAATCCTGTGCCAAGTTATCTAAGCCACAATGAACAAAACAGGTCTTAACAGATATAGACTTCTGCTGTAAGAAAATCATGTTTGTACCCAAAACATACATAGCAAATATGTACTGTTTACTATATTAAAATTTAATTATAACAATATAAAATTTGTTGTTTTGTTTAGTCGTTAAGTCATGTCCGACTCTTCATGACCCCATGGACCAAAGCACGTCAGGCTCTCCTATCTTCCACTGCCTCCCAGAGTTGGGTCAAATTCATGTTGGTCACTTTGATGACACTGTCCAACCATCTCATCCTCTGTCGTCTCCTTCTCCTCTTGCCTTCACACCTTCCCAACATCAGGGTCTTTTCCAGGGAGTCTTCACTTCCCATGAGATGACCAAAGTACTGAAGCCTCAGCTTCAGGATCTGCCTTCCAGTGAGCACTCAGGATTGATTTCCTGCAAAATGGATAGGTTTGTTCTCTTTGCAGTCCAGGGGACTCTCAAGAGTCTCCTCCAGCACCACAATTCAAAAGCATCAATTATTCGGTGGTCAGCCTTCTTTATAGTCCAGCTCTCACTTCCCTACATCGCTACTGGAAAAACCATAGCTTTGACTATGCGGACTTTTGTCAGCAAGGTGAGGTCTCTGTTTTTTAAGATGCTGTCTAGGTTTGTTATCACTTTCCTCCCAAG
Source organism: Pogona vitticeps (assembly GCF_051106095.1). Lineage (NCBI taxonomy): Eukaryota > Metazoa > Chordata > Lepidosauria > Squamata > Agamidae > Pogona > Pogona vitticeps. Next base: position 35,611,681 of record NC_135783.1, read on the forward strand.
AAGCAGACATCTTTTAATTTTGTGGCTGCTGTCACCATCGGCAGTGATCATGGAAACCAAGAAAGAATCTGTCACTGCCTCCATATCTTCCCCTTCTATTTCTCAGGAGGTGATGGGACCAGTGGCTATGATCTTAGTTTTTTGGATGATGAGCTTTAGACCATTTTTGCACTCTCCTCTTTCACTCTCATTAAGAGGCTCTTTAATTCCTCCTCAATTTCTGCCATATCATCAGTAGTATCATCTGCATAGCTGAGGTTGTTGATATTTCTTCCAGCAATCTTAATTCCGGCTTGGGATTCATCCAGTCCAGCCTTTCGCATGATGTAGTCTGCACATAAGTTAAATAAGCGGGGGGACAATATACAACCTTGTTGTACTCCTTTCTCAATTTTGAACCAACCAGTTGTTCCATATCCAGTTCTAACTGTTACTTCCTGTCCACATATAGATACAGTATCTCAGGAGATAGATAATGTGGTCAGGCACTCCCATTTCTTTAAGAACTTGCCATAGTTTGTTGTGGTCAACACAGTCAAAGGCTTTTGTGTAGACAATGAAGCAGAAGTAGATGTTTTTCTGGAACTCTCTGGCTTTCTCCATAGTCAAGCGCATGTTAGCAATTTGGTCTCTAATTCCTCTGGCCCTTCGAAATCCAGCTTGTACTTCTGGGAGTTCTCGTCCACATACTGCTGAAGCCTACCTTGGAGGATTTTGAGCATAACCTTGCTAGCGTGTGAAATGAGTGCAATTGTACGGTAGTTCGAGCATTCTTTGGCACTGCCCTTCTTAGGGACTGAGATGTAGACTGATCTTTTCCAATCCTCTGGCCACTGCTGAGTTTTCCAAACTTGCTGGCATATTGAGTGTAGCACCTTAACAGTGGCATCTTTTAAGATTTTAAATAGTTTGACTGGAATGCCATCACCTCCACTGGCCTTGTTGTTAGCCAGGCTTTCTAAGGCCTACTTGACTTCATTCTCTTGCTGGCTCAAGGTCGGCAACCCCACTATCTGGGATGTCTGGGACATCCAGATCTTTCTGGTATAATTTCTCTGTGTATTCTTGCCACGTCTTCTTGATCTCTTCTGCTTCTGTTAGATCCCTACTATTTTTGTCCTTTATTATGTCCATCTTTGCACAAAATGTTCCTTTAATATCTCCAATTTTCTTGAACAGATCTCTGGTTTTTCCTTTTCTATTATTTTCCTCCATTTCTTTAGATTATACCCAAGTAGGCCAGTGGTTTGTCCTACTTTCTTCAGTTTAAGCTTGAGTTTTGCTATAAGAAGCTGATGATCAGAGGCACAATCAGCTCCAGGTCTTGTTTTCTGCTGACTGTATAGAGCAGGGGTGTCCAACCTTTCACCTTCCCTGGGCCACATTAGAAGATGAAAATTTGGTTTGGGCCGCACATACATTTGGTTTGGGCCGCATGGGGGGGCAGCCCTAGCCATCCTTCGCAGCCCCTCTCCAAGCGCGCTTACCAGCAGCTGCGATCTCAGACAGCAGAGGCTGCCAGCTTTGACTCCGGTGGCTTTATGGGGCCGGGAGGGGGTCCACGGGGATGGCGCAATGCAGTCACGTAGACCCCCATCCCCTCCCCTCCCACTCCTTCCTTCCTTCCCTCTCTCCCCCTCTACTGTTGTGACATGCTCCGGCCACATTCCAGCCGCAAATGCCGGCAGTGTAACTTGAAACTTTGGAATTTCTTTAAAAATAAAAAAAATGCACTGGGCCGCATTACGAGCTGACTTGGGCCGCATGAGGCCCTCGGGCCGCAGGTTGGACAAGCCTGGTATAGAGTTTCTCCATCTTTGGTTGCAGAGAACATAATCAATCTGATTTCGATATTGCCCATCTAGTGATGTCCATGTGTAGAATCGCCTCTTGAGTTGTTGGAAAAGTGTTTGTGATGACCATCTTGCTCTCTTGACAAAACTCCATTAGCCTTTGCACTGCTTTGTTTTGAACTCCAAGGCCAAACTTTCCTGTTGCTCCTTTTATCTCTTGACTCCCTACTTTAGCATTCCAGTCCTCTATAATGACAAGAACATCTTTCTTTGATGTCAGTTCTAGAAGGTGTTGTAAATCTTCATAAAATTGTTCATTTTCAGTCTCCTCAGCAATGGTGGTTGGTGCATAAACTTGGATTATTGTGATGTTGAAAGGTCTGCCTTGGATTCGTATTGAAATCATTCCATCATTTTTGAGATTGTATTTCGGTACAGCTTTTCCCACTCTTTTCTTGACTATCAAGGATACTCCATTTCTTTTCTGGGATTCTTGCCCACAATAGTAGATATGATAATCGTCTGAATTGAATTCTCCCATTCCCATCCATTTTAGTTCACTGACGTCCAGGATGTCCATATTTATTCTTGCCCTCTCCTGTTTCACCATATCCAGCTTACCAAGGTTCATAGATCTTACATTCCAGGTTCCAATGCAGTACAGTGGTGCCTCGCATTATGACGTTAATTCGTTCCAGCAAAATCGCTGTAGAACGAAAACGTTATAATTTGAAAATAAAAAACCCATTGAAACGCACTGAAACCCCTTCAATGTGTTCCAATGGGCTGGAAACTCACCGTCCAGCAAAGATCCTCCATAGGGCGGCCATTTTCACTGCCTGTGCAGTGAGGAATCTGTCCCAGAAAACACCGGGGAACCACCGATCAGCTGTCTGAAAATCGTCGTTTTGCGAAGAATCGGTTCCCGAAGCAGGGAACCGATCATCGCAAAGCAAAAAAACCCTATTCAGACCATCGTTTTGTGATCGCAAAAGCGATCGCAAAATTGTCGTTGTAATGCGGTTTTGTCGTAATGTGGGGCAATGGTAAAGCGGGGCACAACCGTATCTTTCTTTGCAGCATCGGACTTTCCTTTCACTTCCAGGTGCGTCCGCAGCCTTTTGGCTTTGGCCCAACCACTTCATTAGCTCTGGAGCTACTTGTACTTGTCCTACGCTCTTCCTCAGTAGCATGTTGGACGCCTTCTGACCTGAGGGGCTCATCTTCCAGTGTCCTACCTTTTAGCCTTTTGTTTCTGTCCATGGAGTTTTCTTGGCAAAGATACTGCCAGTTCCTGCTCCAGGTAGATCGTGTTTAGTCAGAACTCTCCACTATGACCTGTCCATCTTGGGTGTCCCTGCAAGGCATAGCCCATAGCTTCTCTGAATTACTCAAGCCTCTTTGCCATGACAAGGCAGCAATCCATGTAGGTAATGTAATAAATTGAAGGGGTATTGTAGTAAAATTACATTGTTTTATTCTAACAATGTGTACGTTTATCTCCCCCACTTGGATACACACTCTAACATGGTGAGAGGGTTTGAGTGCATTAGGGAAGCTGAGAGCAATGCCGTCAGGAGGTGACACTCCATTACTAGTCTAGACTCCTAGCAGAGTCATCCAATATGGAATTGCCAAAGCTGAGATACAAGATCGGATGAATCCACCCTCTCTGGGATTAAAGGTGCATATCAGCAGACGAGAATGGACAATCCAATTGTGATGTGGATGGAGAAATGTGTGAAAGGCTATTACTGAACAATAGTGGGAGAAGACACTTGTGGAAGATCTTTCACACAAGCTAACCTTTGTTAGTACTATGCGGAGGAAGGCAATGGCATGCCAACTGAATATTTCTTACCTTGAAAACTCTTGATGAGATAATGCAAAATAAAAGAAGTGATAATACTGGAAGATAAGACTCCCAGATCAGAATTCAACCAGCTACTGGGAAAGAGCAAAAGATTAGTACAAATAGCTTTGTTACTAATGAAGCATCTAGATTAAAAATGAAAGGATGCAGAGTTGCTGATGTGCGCAGAGGCAGTAGTCTTTCCTTTCACCTCTGAACACATCAGCAACTTGACATCCTTTCAAATAAAAATAAAAAACAATTGAGAAGGGCAGCTATGATGAACTAGAAAAGATAATCAAGTGTCAAGATTTATCAATGGAGGCCAATCTGCAGTAGAGATGGGCACAAACTGCTAGATCAGCTGTCCATTCTTCAAACAAATAGGTATTCAGCACTTCCCAGCACTGCCTCCTCTGGTGGGCAAACTCAGAGACAGTGCCTTGAGGGGGTGGGGCAGGGAAGCAGTGGTGCTGCTTCTGAGTGGGTGCCTGTTGGACGAGGCGGGGCTGGGAAGCACTGAATATCTGTTCACCTGAAGGACAAATTGTGGTTCATGCCCATCTCTAATCTGCACTATGTTGTTGTTTAGTCGTGTCCGACTCTTTGTCTAAATGACTATAGTGCAGAGATAACAATCTCCACTATAGTATTCCCAATTACTATGAATGGCTGTGAAAGATGGACAGTGAAGAGAGCCGATAGGCAAAAAAAAGTCAATTTGTTTGAAATAGAGGAAAGCTTTGCCGATACCATGGACTGAAAGACAAACAAGTCCTAGACCAAACAAAGCCTGAATTCTCTCTACAAGGAAAAATGATGAAATTGAGGTTGTCATTATGTAGGTCACATCATGAGAAGACTAGACTTGCTGGAAAAGATAATAATGCTAGGAAAAGTTGAAGAAGCAGGAAAAGAAGACCAAATATGAGATGGATTGATTTCAGAATGGAAGTCAGAGCCTTGAGTTTGCAAGAGATAATGATAGAACATTCTGGAGGTCACTCATTCATAGGGTTGCCATGGGTTGGAGATGACACATAAAATATATGTTTATATACAGTGCTAGAAACAGAGCAGCAAGCTACTGCAGGTATCAACTATATGTTGGGTCATTTCAGTTTGGAAAATATTGAGGGATATAAGCAGAATCCATAAACATTGAAGTAAACAAATGAAAAATATTAGTAGGTCTTAGAAAAAGGCTCCACAACCAGCATTATCAAAAAAAATGAACAAACAATAAAAGCCAATTATGGGATAACCATATATATCAGAGTGGTTTACCTTCTCCGACCCAAGGGCACATCTGTTCTAGGCAAGCAAGTTGGGGGCTTCACACAAATTAAGGGCAGGGCTGTTTCAATGTTTGTAAGCAATGATATGATTGTCCACTCCCCAGTTATGCACATACACAATCATATTCTCTGTCTTTTTGTCATACACATCACTCTGACCACTTGTCCCACACTACAATTTCAGCTTCTGTCGATGTTCCCACTAATACAATGGGGGCTTATTTATAATTAATCCCTCACAGAAAGGAATGGACAATGGGATGCAGTCTTTCTCTCCTTAACAGCATCTGCACCATGAAAAATCCCCCCTCTGCAATTAGTGTTTTAGAAATCTCCACTAAGGAAGTCTTCAGGAACTGTAGCTAGCTAATGCCGTAGATTATCCATCCATTTTGAGGGAGTGAACGACAGGTAATAGAAGTATTTTAAAACTCTTCTTTTAGCTTCTTCTTTAACTCTTCTTTTTTTAAAACTCAGTTTTTATGGTTCTTTTTAAAAATGTCTATAGTTCCATGTCTTCCACCAAAAAGAGCACACTGGGGAATGAAAATGTTTTGTCCATCTAGTTTTTCCCCAGGCTATTTCTATCTCTTTAATATCTTGAGATACGTCACTGTTATTCCTGTTTTTATGATAGGAAATTGATCTTGGGCGATGGCAGATTGTTTATGTCCACACAATAAGTCAAGTTGGCAAAAGTGCAACTTGCATCTGGATTCAAATTTAGATCCAACTCTGTCTACAGGATTTCCTAGAAATTCAGGGCCACATTTATCAATTCCAGATTTCATCAGCACCATCTATCTGAGGACAAGCACACACACCCATAGCACCTAAAAGAGGTCTGGAAGGCAGTTCTGAAAAAATAATTCCGTGGGAAAGGGTGTTATGCTCCATCAACTGAATGACTGCCAGGGAAAAAGAGTGGCAGTTGCCCACTCTGCTCTCTGGTGGCCCTGCTATTTTTATAGTGTTAAAAAGTTTCATTCTTCTTTTGTTGGTCTTTATTTTTTCATTCTAGAATCTGTGAAAGGTTTGTGAAGTACAGCTGAACAGTTAAATGTTTATCTCAAAACCATTAGCGCTGATCACCTAATAGATAGCCGGTTTGCTGAAAGAGATTACATGTATGAACTAAATCAGTTTATTATGAAAACACTGGTAAAGAAGTACACACAACTATGAGACCTGAGATTAATTTCCACATCAAATCTAGGTTAAGGTCTATGGGAAACAAAGAAATTACATCATCAAATGGTTATCACGCTCATATATATTATGCATAGCCATTTTTATTTTGCACATTACAAGCCACTTTGAACATAATCTCTTTTGCTGCAAAAGCTAATGTCTCACGCAAACCAAAGACTCTTCTGATCTCTACAAGGACGATGCTGTCTCGACCAGCAGACACTGTTAACCAGAGATTTCACTGGCAGAGGGGAGGGAATGTCTTGGACTCCACGTTTTTAGTCAGTTCAATAAACATATGGTAACTATCAACATTCATCCAGACAATGCAAATGCATTGAACAAGTTGAAACTCTACATTCTTTGTAAAGCTGATGAATTAGCTGGCTTTTAACTTGAGAGGACTGTCTTGTGTATTAATGTTATATAGACAATTTACACCACAGTTAGGCACCCTGGTGTCCACCAGATGTTCTGCACTACAACCTGGATAATTCCTGTATGTTATGCTGCCTGAGGCTAATGAATGTACATACTTCATACACTGATACTGTACTCCAAAATAGTTGGAGGATGTTATGATTAAAATCAGTTTGCCTACCCCTATTTATGTGAATGAAAGGCTCTCAGTGACCCCAACTATTATTCAGACAGTGCCTATAAACATGCAGTTTTGACTGTGGGAACATGTGGGACTAAATCTCTCCAATATTCCCTGCTCTGAATGGAAGATATGGAGAAGAGATGCAGTGAACATTTCTTTGTTTGTAGTCAACCCTTCCCAACATCTCTCCATATTTTTAAGAAGAGGAACATAGATTTGGCTTCCTGATAGCCTCATTTATTTTTATAGATCTTACAGTTGAAATTAAATGTTTGAGACTAAGATAAAGATGAATGACATATAAACATCACAAGTCAGAACAAGAAGGAAGTGTAACTGGACCACTGTACTCAGCAGCATGTATCACAATCATTTATTTATTTATTTATTTATTTATTTATTTATTTATTTATTTATTTATTTATTTATTTATTTATTTATTTATTTATTATACTACCCTATTACTGTATGTGAGGGTTCAGTTTTCGGGGCTGTTTGTTCTCCAAATAAAGGACGAGTCGGTTGAGGTAAATCAAATGGTTCCGTATTTATTGCAACATCAACTCCAACATGGTTTACCCCTAAGAAGGGGTTCAGAGATTCTTGCAACGTGTTACTTGGTTTCAACGGGGTCCATAAACTATTTACAAAAGGGTTGGTTATCTCTGGGTTCCAAGGTCCTGTTAATATCAGCACAGTCCCCTGCCCAGGGTCCAATTCTTCCTCCAAGGAGATCAACGGAATAGTCTCTTCGTCCCCGCTCCACTCGCCCCAGGACGACCCGTCTCCTCCATCAACTCCCCAGGGGCCGGGTAACCCCCCAGCTTCCTCAACTCGGCTATATGCCATTGCTTCTTACGTTCCAGTTCTCGTGCCCCGGCTTCTCTTTCCTCTCGGAGCTTCCTCCTCCACTCCTTTGCCTCAGTCTCACCCCAGTATGACGGGCGAGGCTTTAGTCCAAGTTGGCGGCGTTTCTCGGCCTCCTCATGGGGGACTCGGACCTGCTCCCACTTGTGGGTCCAAGGATCCTCCATCCAGATCCACTCCCATCCCCCCCCCCCCCGGTATCTCTCTTGGCTTCCCTTTTATATCTCCCGCCCGCCTCAATCTCCTTCCTCCCTCTTCCCGCCAAAGACTTCCCGGGTCCCGGGGAAAAGGTTAACCCTTTCAGCGTCGCCTCCAAGTCTTGGGTATCTACCCCCTTATTCAAGGTAAGAGGTTTGGTGACCACTTGTTCCCAATCAGGGGTCTCCACGCCTTTCTCTTCCCGACGCGTTGGGGACGGAGGTGGGGATGTCTGGGTGTGTAGGGTTCTCTTTGAGAGCGACGGCACTCCCACTAAGGCCTCTATTTTGGGGGCCTCACACTGTAAAAGTACTAGGTCACATAACAGTCATAAGAGACCTGAAGCAAACTTCAGCAAAAGTAGACAACAGGTATGTAAGTGGTTCATTTCTTGCCCTTTGCCACATCCTTCACATTCAGGGAGAAAAAGATTTGAACATTTTGAAAGAAACTGTTATGCTACCAAAGATCTGTTGAAAAGATGAAGAGTATAAACCACCAAAGGAATGTGCACATATTACAGTCAAGACCACAAATTTTATTGGGTGATTTATTGTATAGATAATAAATAAACATTTCTCAAACAACAGCCTTCCCCCACATCACAATGAATTGGAAACCATAAGATAATTTTAAAAAGAGTTTGTTGTATGGTGGGGGGGGCAGGGCTGGTCGGTTGTTTTTTTTAAAAACTAAAACTCAAAAAATTCTTACATGAACCTATGTAGTTTTTCAGATATATATCTGCTTTCTGACTCTTTCTATGTCTGTGTCAAGACAATAACAGCAGTCACAACTGCTTCTTACCAAGTTATTAGTACTACAGAAAATTCCCAAGTGGGATTATCAATACCCAGCAGTAAAAATGATTGGAAACCGAAGGCCGGTTATCAGATTTTTATGGAGGGCAGGTGTCCTAGGTCTGCAACTGTTGCGCGCACAAAAAAAAGGCCACCAAGTTCCAAGTAGAGATTTTCACACCAATGCAGCAAGAAACGGCAACGCCTGCAAATATTCTTCTATTAGAAGTATTGTACCAAAAGGGGACGGGAGCAGCTTGTGCCATTCCCCATCTGGCACTCTAGAGACGATCGAGAGAGAACGGCAACTTGCAATCTCTCGCCGTGGGAACAACAGGTGGCTCCCAAAGGCAAAACTTTCACCGGACGCCGCAAAGCTGCCTAACTTATAAATAACTGAGAGACCGAGGAAGCAACCGCGCGTTAAGGAGACTCTCACACTGTCCACGACTCGTGTTGGTCCGCACGACTTTTATGTTCCACACGCAAATACACACCCCTGGGCCTGAGCCCTCTGCACAACTGCCCCTCCCGCCTGAACCTCAATCCTGAGGGGCTGCCTTCAGAGAGTGATGGATTGAACGGATCGCTGTGGGGATCCAGCCCTCAAACCTTGCGATCGAGGAGCCACGGGTTTAGAGACCCGCGTGTTTAGCCTAGCCGTAACCCTTCGCATCAGAAACTAAGCCGATTCGGACGAAATAGGGGGTTCCTTATAGGCCGGACCTCTCGCCGCGGCCCCGTTCCGGGCTCCTCTTCCTTCTCAGGGAAGCGTCAGCCCCCCCCCCTCCCCGCTCGTCGCCGCCGCCTCCCTTCGCGCTCCCTCGCACCGCGCCCTTTCCCAGCGTCTCCCCGCCGGGTCATCCTCGCCCCGCTCGCCTCTGCTCTCGGGCCCCGCCCAGAAACTCCGGAGCCCCTCCACCCCACCCTGCCGGGAGGGCGCCTTCCTGCCAGCCTCGGCTTCTCCCTTTCCTCGCCTCCCCTCAGGAGGGCACCTCAGCCCAGCCCAGCCCTTCCCCGGCTCCCGCCGCGCGCCCCCCCAGCCCCCTCCCCGCACTCACATCTGATACTCGTCGATCGCCTCCACCAGCTGCCCCCAGGAGTCGAAGTCGGTCCCTTTCCTGAAGCTGGCGCCCCAGCGCTGCAGGAGGCTCCGGGCCGCTTCCGACATGGTCCCAGCGCTGCTAGGGCCCCATGGTCACCCCCCCGGGGGCCGTACCGGGGAGGCAAGGGACCAGGAAGGGAAGGACGGCTCGCCCCGGGCAACCGCCACTCAGTCCAGCCAGCAACAACCCCCCCTTCCCTCAGTCACCGACCAACCCCATTTGCCCTCACAACCAAGCCTGGTGACCGCCTCTGAACCAGCACCGCCCCCCCACCCCAGCATGTTTGGTTGTACCAGGCCCGCCTCCCGCTCTTTCTACAGCCGCCAACGCTGTGAATATACATCGCGGTCCCGTCAGTTTCCAATTAAGAGCCAGGAGCATAGATGTATGAAGTGATAGACTGGGAAAGCCCAGCCCTTAAGAGGGCACTTTTTAGTTACTTTCGACCCGTTTTCCCTCCCTTAAAGAGAGGTTGGGACAGGACATCAGCTGTGTCCCGATGGGGTAAAAAAAGATGTAAAGCCAGACGTCGATTTATACTGGTCTAATTTCGTATGGGAAATTCCAGCGTTAGCAATTGCACCAAAACCAACAAAACATCTCGCGCATCTTAAAAACTATCCAGCTTTATTTGACATCAGTTTTCGTGGACTGCAGACCACTTCAGATATTTTAAAGTGTGAGGCAAATGTTACTCTTAAAGTTGCATGCAATGGCCCTGCAATGTAGTCCCTTATTATATTCTCATTTTATGATTGGGAGAACGTTAGAGACATTCAGACATTCTGCAAACTAGGCCAATATTATTAACTGGCATGTTGCATATGGACAAGCCTGTAATATACTGCAGCCACCCTTTTGCACAATACTTGTAGAATAATATTACAATCCTTTGCAATCTTACTTGGAAATAAATCTCCCTGAACTACTTGGAACTTCTGGGTATTCTTGCTTTATTCAGTTTCAAATACTGTAACTGGAACATGACTAATTACAAGTAATGCAGTTATACATATAGGATCTTTAGAGTAAAGAGCAATAGGGCAAATAATTACAAAGATACAGTAAAATACTATACTAAATAATTATTACTTTTGGCATAACAACCAACTTTTTCTGAGTTGTGGTTTTTCAAGCTGTTTGGCCGGATTCTGGAGGTTTTTCTTCCTAAAGTTTTGCCAGTCTGTGGCCGGCATCTTCAGAGGACAGGAGCTAGAACTCTGTCTGTGTTCTGGACACACTTTGTTCTGTCTTGGAGAACACATTTTTCCGAGTTACTTTTGAAAGTTACATTTAAAGAGCATTTATGAAACATTTTGACTAAAACTTCTCAGATTAAGTGCTATTCTCTTATGATTCATAAATGGTAAAGTATTAACGTGCAATCAAAGGGTCCCATCACCTCCTGGGAAATAGAAGGGGAAGATATGGAGGCAGTGACAGATTTTACTTTCTTGGGCTCCATGATCACTGCAGATGGAGACAGCAGCCACGAAATTAAAAGACGCCTGCTTCTTGGGAGGAAAGCAATGACAAACATAGACAACATCTTAAAAGGCAGAGACATCACCTTGCCGACAAAGGTCCGCATAGTGAAAGCTATGGTTTTTCCAGTAGTGATATATGGAAATGAGAGCTGGACCATAAAGAAAGCTGACCCCCGAAGAATTGATGCTTTTGAATTGTGATGCTGGAGGAGGCTCTTGAGAGTCCCCTGGACTGCAAGGAGAACAAACCTATCAATTCTGAAGGAAATCAACCCTGAGTGCTCACTGGAAGGACAGATCCTGAAGCTGAGGCGCCAAAACTTTGGCCATCTCATGAGAAGAGAAGACTCCTTGGAAAAGACCTTGATGTTGGGAAAGTGTGAAGGCAAGAGGAGAAGGGGACAACAGAGGACAAGATGGTTGGACAGTGTCATCAAAGTGACCAACATGAATTTGACCCAACTCCGGGAGGCAGTGGAAGATAGGAGGGCCTGGCGTGCTCTGGTCGATGGGGTCATGAAGAGTTGGACACAACTTAATGACTAAATGAAACGAATTAAGATGCAATATGCCAATATGATAAGGGAGTGCTACAGAAAACCAGACAGTATTTTCCTATATTTTTTCTGGCCTCCTGGCACAGCAGCTGGACCTTTAATAACGTACAACACCGGAGCCACACGCACGACCGATAACGGGGCTGCTCAGGAACATTTAGCAATGCAACTTAAATGGAATGGACACAGCTTAAAAACAACAAAATCCTATGCAAAATACACGTAGTTTACTACTTAGCAATTCATTTTAACAGTCGATTTAACTAAATAGCCATTTCCATCGCCCCTTTCTTCAGTCTATAGCAGCTTAGCTGCAAAGTTGATGCCTTTCATTCAAGAAGATTTGCCAGGCTTTTACATCTCACGTACAGTAGCTTATAGCCACGAAAATTTTAAAAAGGGGTCGGGATAGTTTTGACTGTTTGCTTTTTTCCCCCTCTGTGACTGGACATGCCGGGCAGCCAATGCAAAGAAATAGGACTGGGCACCATAAAGCGATGACACGCTTCTCTTTTTGTTGAACGCTGCCTCCGCCTGTGGATCCTTTCAAGTGAAAATAGGAAGCGAGCTCTGATTTCTCTCTTTTTAATAGGCTGTTCTCTCTTCTGCCCTTTTCGGGCAGTTCGATGTTAATTCCGCGTGACAAGCTCCAAGACCCATTGCTTCCAACAGATTTAGATGCCTCTAAATCGCTTACAGGGGGCTTCCGAAGAGAGCTAGCCGTGGAGATTTGTTTCTGGACTACAAGCCCCAGAATCCTTCAAGGAGCATAGCCAGAGACAGCCTATCTTGGGGAATTCTGGGAGTTGTCGTTCACAGCCATAAATCTCCACAGCTCTAAGACGGCTGCCCCACCTGGATTTCTGTCCTGTCGCCACTGGAAGCGCTTCCGCCCCTTTCCCCGGTGCTTGCCAAGAAGGGGAAGGGCACGTGACCTCCGCCCGGGGGAAGTGCCGTGGGAGTCGGGAGAGGTCTCCCTTGGCCCATTGTCGGTGGGGTCGCTCTGTAGAAGTTCATCTGCCTGTGATCTTCCTTTCTCCTTTAACCCTTTTCCTCTCCTCCCATCTACTTAGCAGCGGCTTCTTTGCAGTGGAGAACCCACCGTGACAGGTGAGTGGCAGGCAGGTTTTTATTTATTTTCATTGCAGTACTGTAGTTTCTTCCTGCCTTGCAAAGGGAACGTTTGGTAATAGGATCCCAGACCGCAGGGAACCCCAGCACGCTAACCTCCTTGGTTAATCACAGAGTTCCCACAGTCCAATCCTGCTTATGCATGTGTATGCGGAAATAAGATGTACCTCTGAGTTTATTGGTACTTAGTCCCCAAGTTACCGAGAGAGAGAGAGAGAGAGAGAGAGAGAGAGAGAGAGAGAGAATATACTGTAGTATCAGTCTTTTGTACGCTACATCTGTGAATGTGATTAAGTCTATAGGAGGAACTTTTTTAAAACTATGGAAAAAGTCTGTTCTAGCTGCACCTCCTCATTTCCTATGCTTTGTTTCTTCCACCTTGTATGTTATCACCTGGCACTTACTTTGTTTCTTGAAATGTCAGTCTAGTTTATAGCCATATCATTTGTCTTCTGCTCTCGTCCAACTAGGACATTTTCATCCCTGCCTGGACCCACCTTTCAGGTAGGCTTTGATCTGTTGCCTATCTGTCATTGCTATGTACAGTCCAGTGCAGTCTCTAGAGTAAACTGGATTTAATTCCAAATGAAGGAGAGTGTCCCTTTATAAAAAAAAAATTTCTAGCTTACTATTTACAAACACTTGCTTAACAGGACAACAACCCCCTCCTCCTCACCACACTACAACAGGACAATGTCAAGCCTGCCTTAAAATAGGTGTAGGCCGGGAATCAAAAGGCGCTTTGATGGCTCCATTAAAAAAAATTGGAGATAGAAACACTATATATTTTTATCATTACACAATTTTGTCTTAAAGAGTAGCGTAGATATTATGATGTTACTTTTAAAGGGACCAATAAAAAAGAATTGCAACTATCAGATGCTTCACAAATTAAAAATTTTAGTTGGGTTTTGCCTTGTTTTCAGCTTTAAATATTGTCTTTTAAGGATGTAAGCTGCCTTGGGTTCTTTTTAAGGAGAAAGAAAGAAAGAAAGAAAGAAAGAAAGAAAGAAAGAAAGAAAGAAAGAAAGAAAGAAAGAAAGAAAGGCAACTTTCGAGATAATCCAATAAAGATAATGAATTGCCCTGCTTGGCAAACTTTATATGCAAATCAAAGACGTGATGCCTACAAAGATGTTCCATCCATTTGGCAGTATTGTTATGAGCATTAACTAGATTTATGAATAAGCAATGATTTGTCAGGGTTTTTTTCCTACTTAAATTCATTGCTGCTTTAGTTGAGACTTGGGGAAAAAGAGTTCGAGAACACATGCAAAGGAGTTGGTCTTAGCATGCAATTAGGATCTGCTTAATTCGCAGTATGATCCACTGAGGATGTTTGCTCGGAAACAAGTCCCGCTGCGTTTAGTGGCACAGGAGTGAGCAACTGCAATTGTGAATAAAAGTGATTTGTTCCCAGTTATGGCTGCTTGAGGTGTGTGTAAAAGTGTGGACAAAGGGGAGAGAACGGTGCAGATCACTGCTTGCTCCCTAGCGGTTGTGTTAGCCCTGGGAGTTTTGTTACCTTGCCTCCAGTGCATGAGGGTGCAGTTGCAATCCACGTTGTGTTTTTGTTTTTAATTATCAGAGTGTGTCTACCTTTCTGTACTTTGTACAATTATTTTGGAGTAGGGGCATTTATTAGGTATGAGGTAGCCATGTGGAACAGCCGTCTCCCATTTGATGAATAATAAAAATGCTGTTATTGCAAGGGTTATATATTGTGTGCCGTCAAGTTGCACCAGACTTAGAGTAGCCAATAGGTTTTTCAAGGAATGTGAGTTATTTGCAGCATGGTTTTACTGTCATCACATGCCCCGAGTGAGTTTTCACAATAGAGTAGGGATTTGAACCCAGATCTTATTTGCCCTAGTTCTTCACTTCATTCACCACATCACACTAGCTCTACCATTTTGTAGGGCTGGGCACCTGGTCAGATAGATGTCAGGAAAAGACAGTAACTTAGTAGTTTATTGCACTTTTGCTGACAGAGAGGGATAGAGATGTTGAAGGTGGGGTTTTCCTTCATGTACCAAAATCGTTTGGTGAATATTGCCTATTTTGGATGGTAGGGGCGGCCTTTGTTGCTCCACCTCAGGTGGCAAAATGTCTTGCCTGCAGAAGCAAAGATCCCGGAAGGTTTGAGTCACCATCCAGTCACATTTATTTGATTTTATCCCGCCTGTCTCCCTTAGTGGAAAGCTTACATCTTAGAGTGGTCTATCGACTAGATAGGCGGGATATTAAATAAATAAATAAATAAATAAATAAATAAATAAATAAATAAATAAATAAATAAATAAATAAATAAATAAATAAATAAAATCTTTGGCAGATAGGATTTTTGGATTGCATCTCCCAGACTCCCCCAACGGGCACGGTGGAAGATGTTGGGCATTGTAGTCCAAAGAGTAAAAAACGCTGTCAAGGGGAGGGCTGACAGCCCAGTCCTAGGGAGGGAGCTGCACCCAGAGGGGCTCCGCAGGAAAGGCAGGCATAGAGCCTGGGGGCAGGAGACGGGGGCGCGAGGAAGTCGTGGCCCCTCTCGGCGCACCTGAGGGGGACCGAGGCTCTCAGACAGTTGTTGAGGCGGCCGGGCGAGCCCTCACTGTCAAGGATACCATCTCCTTCCGTAGCGCGGCCATTTCGCGGCCTCTCGATGAAGCCGCACACCGTACCTCCTCCACGTATGGGCGGAAGGACGGAGACGCGGGGTTGCGTCGGTGCCTCCTTTTTATAGCTCCGTGGGCTTTTCTCCCCTCCCCGCCACCCAGCAGGAAGTGGCTCTCGTTGCTGCGGCTTCGACAGGAAGAGCTCCCTGGAGGGAGAAGGTAAACAGAGCAACCCTTCCTTGGGCAGGGAAGCCGGCGAACACAAAGGGTGGGGACTTTGCCCGGAAGTCCGAGGCCCCTCTTTCTATACTATGAGGACGGGTGGGGATCTAGGGTTTTCGCCTGATAAGTGTTTTACTTAGAGTGGGTGAGGGAAACGAGATAATTAAACTGACATGGCCTAGAGTTAAAACGTGTGACATAACAATGGGCAAAGGGTCCCTGAGCATGTAAAGAGGATTGTTATTTAACGCGTGTGGTTGTTATTAAGCAGAACGCCCTATGGCTATGTGAAAGAAAACTTGCCTCTTTTTCTCCTCGGATGAAAGAGGGATTTCAGCTCAAGCGGTGCTTGGGTAGGTACCTAGGTAGTCTGGGAAAGCATTGTTTCAGCAATAAAGTCTGTGGATGGGGTGATAAATAATGGAGTTTCACAGTTAATGGACCTTTAGGTGCATATGCCCTTAATTAATAAGTCATTAACTTGTTAGAGCCAAGAAAGTGACCAGGGAAAAAGAGCTCCAGAGAAGGCAGGCAAAGAAATCACATAACACCTAAAATGGAGAAAGGTAGACTACTTTAGCAATGTAATGAGAAACAGAGTAAATATTGACTGAAATTCAGTAGCGTAAACTTATGCTGTATAATGCTGATGACATCCTCAGCTGTGGCCGTTTTTCAAGAATTAAAAGTTTCTGATTCTGCCCTCTTGGCTGACTATATTATCAATTTTACCTGCCTTCATTTTATATTTGAATTTCCGCCAATACAGTATTAGAAATGAGTGTTTGGAGTAAACTAAATGAGAAAAGAAGAGTAAGAAGGAGGCGAACATACTGGCTGAAAACCTTTGGAGACTAGTTTTGACACAGAACATCATTGTTTAGAGCTGCCACACCCAAGCTCAGAATAGCCATGATGACTCTAGTCTCTGGAAGCAGGAGGAAGCTGGTGGGGTGAATGCTCACAGACTGATTAGTCCTAGGAATTTTCTGGAGCAGCTGTACCCAGAAAAATCTTTGCTCAACAAATAGTAAAGAATTGTCATCTTATAAAATAATTACTGACACTTAATTTTGAATTTTCAGAAAATTAGCCCCAGACCCATGGAAGTTGCTGACACCTATTTTAAAAAATAATTTTCCAAACTCTTTAGGAAGTGTGGAAGCAGTGGTGCTTCAGATGTTACTAGAATCCCATTTGTTGTTTAGTTGTTAAGTCTATATCCGACTCTTTGTGACCCCGAACATGCCAGGCCATCCTGTCTTCCACTGCCTCCCATAGTTAGGTCAAATTCATGTTGGTAGCTTCTATGACAATGTCCAACCATTTTGTCCTCTGTCGTCCCCTTCTCCTCTTGCCTTCACATTTTCCCAACATCAGGGTCTTTTACAGGGAGTATTTTCTTCTCATGAGATGGCCAAAGTATTGGAGTCTCAGCTTCAGGATCTGTCCTTCCAGTGAGCATTCAGGCTTGATTTCTTTCAAAATGGATAGGATTGTACTCTTTGCAGTCCAGGGGGCTCTCAAGAATCTCCTCCAGCACCACAATTCAAAAGCATCAATTCTTCAGCGGTCAGCCTTCTTTATGGTCCAGCTATCACTTCCATATATCACTACTGGAAAAACTATAGCTTTGACTATGCAGACCTTTGTCGACAAAGTGATGTCTCTGCTTTTTAAGATGTGTCTAGGTTTGTCATTGCTTTCCTCCCAAGAAGCAGATTGTACTGGGATACACTCATTTTTGAGATTGTATCCCAGTACAGCTTTTCCCACTCTTTTGTTGACTATGAGGGCTACTCAATTTCTTCTCAGAGATTCTTGGCCACAAAAGTAGATATGATAATCGTCTGAATTGAATTCGCCCATTCCCATCCATTTTAGTTCACTGACTCCCAGGATGTCAATGTTTATTCTTGCCATCTCCTGTTTGACCACATCCAGCTCACCAAGATTCATAGATCTTACATTCCAGGTTCTTACGCAGTATTTTTCTTTGCAGCATCAGACTTTCCTTTCACTTCCTGGCACGTCCGCAGCTGAGCATCCTTTCGGCTTTGGCCCAACCACTTCACTAGCTCTGGGGCTACTTTTACTTGTTCTCAGCTCTTCCTCAGTAGCATCTTGGACGCCTTCCAACCTGAGGGGCTCATCTTCCAGTGTCATATCTTTTAGCCTTTTGTTTCTGTCCATGGAGTTTTCTTGGCAAAGATACTGGAGTGGCTTGCCAGTTCCTGCTCCAGTTGGATCACGTTTAGTCAGAACTCTCCACTATGACCTGTCCATCTTGGGTGTCCCTGCATGGCAGAGCCCATAGCTTCTCTGAATTACTCAAGCCCCTTCCCCATGACAAGCCAGCAACCCATGAAGGGGGAAATCCCATTAGTCCCAGACAAAATGGTCAAAGATTAGGAATGATAGAACTTGCAGTTCAATAGTAACTGCAAGCCACAAGTTCCTGACCTCTGGTTCATAGGCTAGTATCTTGTACCTAAATGCAGACTGGAAGGGAAATCACATAAGTACCCCCCTCCCCTGGCAAAGTTCCTGTTCCATGACTGAATTTGCAACAATGTGAAATCAGGCACATGACAAAGAGCATGCTTGAATGGAGAGGAGTGCTTATTCAGTTTCTCTTCCACTCTGCATTTAGACAAGAGTATTGTTTTATATACATTTATGCAGGATCTGTCAGTCAATTCAGTCAAGTACCACTTTAGGTTCCATGGAATCAATGCAAATTCCTTAACTTTCTAAAACAGATCAGTGAAGTAATCATCAATTATTTATTTATTTATTCAATTTTTATACTAGTCATCTAGCATATTGCTGCTCTGAGTGTTGTATGACAGGAATAAAAACACAATTTATATGAGACTAATTGTAATACACTTAGCGTCTTCTCCAAAACAGGCAGCAACAAGGCAGGCGGTTAAAAAAAAAAACCTATTTATTGATATGCAAAGAATCCCTTCTTCCTCCTCCACTAATTTAATTATTTGGGGAGAATCTCCCCAAAGGCTTCCTTTAAAAGCTCTTTTTTTACTGGGGGGAGGACCTGATGTAGCTCCTATGGCAATGTATTCCTCAAAGAAAATGTCACAGCTGAGAAGGCCCAGCTTCTGGTTGACATTTTCCAGGTCTCTTAAGGTGTTAATATTTGCAGGGCCAATGTGTGTGAGGACCTGGTCAGACAGGCAGTTGAACTTGACAAATAATGAGGTCCCAGACCCTTTAGGGCTTTGTATGTTAAAATCAGCACCTTGAACTTGGCAAGGAAACCATTGCATTCAAGCCAGACTTGGGGTGATAAGATCAAATTTCTTCACCTCACCAGCAAGTCTGTCTGGCACTAATTGGACCTCTTGAAGCTTCTGCAGTAGCCTCAAGGAAAGCCCCATGTAGAGTGCTTTACAGTAGTCAATTTTTGGGACCACCAGCATGAACCAGTGTTGGTAGGGATCTAGCATCCAGATGGGGCATAGTTGGGCTATTTGCCAAAGTTTGAAAAAAAAACCAGCACGTGTCACAGCAGAGATTTTCCACGCTCGGCATTGGATCTAAAACAACACTCAAGCTGCACATGTGATCCTTGAATGGAAGGGTAAATCCATCAAGCCCAGGGGTGATATCCACCCAGGTAGGTTGATGGACACCCCCACCCCAGCAACATGATCTCTGTCTTGTCTGGTTTCAGCCTCAGTCTGTTCTTCCTGGTCCCGTCCAGTGCTGTGGTGAGGCACCCCTCTAAGGCACTAGACAGCATCTGCTGCAGATGATTTAAAGGAGAGATAGAGCTGTGTATCATCTGCATGTTGATATCATGAGGCTCCAGATCTCCTGATGGCCTCTCAGTAGTCTTATAAATGTTAAACTGCATTGGGGAATGATCGACCCTTGTAGGACTCCACAATGAGAACCCACAGAGTCAAAACAGTCTCCCCAAACTGTATTTTCTGTGGTCAGCCATTGAGGAAAGCCCGGAAACAGTTTATTTGCAAGGCCAATGATCCCTGATTCCAATAGTCTATTAAAAGAGGAGAGAAGTAATTTCTCATTGTAAAGGCACTCTTTGTGAATGCACTCTGAGAGAACTGTTTTGTAAGAGCTGCTCCACTAACTTTGCCAAAGAAAAACTGTACATAAAATTGTGGAATTTATTCTAGTTTAGGAGAGATACAGCAATACCTCAAGCAATCAACTTACTCACAGGTAAAAGGCCTACAAGTTTTTAAAAAATTATTCTAGTCTGTCAAAAATAAATCTGCTTGTGTGAAATGGAGTGTTAAAACAAAAATAAGGGTGTTTCTGCTCTGTAATATCCAAGCTTAACCAGTTCAAGTAAGCATTCCCACACTAAATGAAAATTCTTGTGTGTACTAGAGTTACCTCACAAATGCAAAATATTAGTTAATAATAGCTCCTTTGATAATAATTGCTCCCTTAATAGAGTTTCTATGTTGCAAACCTAGGTGGTGGGGATACATAAGTGTCATGCATTTCTAGCCTCTAGAAAAAGGTCATTGACAAGTAGCCCATTACAGTAATTTGAGGTACTGTAATTATATTCGTTGTAATTTAAAGCAGTTATAGTCAATAGTTTATGAAATCTGGGGTTAATGTATTACATACAAAAAGTCATAAGGTTTTTACAGATGTGTCCATTGATTTAATTATAGCCATCTCATCCCTTCTTGTAGCATCTGTGCTGCATTAGTCATGTGTTCAGAGTCAAGCATTACAATGGTGGACATTATGTCTCATACTGACTATAAATATACAGTAACGTTTCATACACCACAACCCTCTATGTCTACAGAGATGTATACTGTATCTTGGTACATTTAATGGGGTTATTACCTAGGAAATGTGTTTAAGATTGTAACCTCAGTCTTTTGCTGTAGTTATGAAGGAATTCTTTTTAAAGCAACAAGGTGCTTAATTTTTACATGAAGTTTTTTGTTATGTATGTAACTGTTTGCTGGCTGGATAGTTCAGCACCTGTATATCTGGCTTCAGAGGCATAGGTTAGGAGTTCAATTCTCCACTGTGCCTCCTCGGAGAAGAGCCAGCCTATTTGGCCTTAGGTAAGCTGTGCAGTCCCAGTGTACCCCTGGACGAAGGGAGTGGTAAACCACGTCTGTCTGTTCTCTGTCTAGAAAACCCTGGAAAGGGTTGCCGTATGTTAGAATTGACTTGATACCATGCAGTTATATTATTATGTAACTGTAATTTCATCTTCACTGCTTTAGGCTTGCTGTATATTTAATCCTGCAGGAAGTTGTCTGGAAAATGACTCACTGGTTTCATCGAAACCCTTTAAAGGCTACAGCTCCTGTCTCATTCAATTACTATGGGGTAGCCACTACTCCAGCAGCAACAAAGATTTGCAAGTAAGTGGTTCTAAACATTTGTGGCCTTGTCCAGTGATAGCTAGTGACCACTGTATTTGGTTAGGCAGAAGTCAAAGCAACCAGCGGTGGATGGGGAAACGTTTGCTACTGCCTGCTGCTGCGTTCCTCTTCTCCACCCACCACTCCATATATTGTGATGCTGGGAATTAATTAATTAATTAATTAATTAATTATTTATTTATTTATTTATTTATTTATTTATTTATGCATACATACATACATACATACATACATACATACATACATACATACATACATACATACATACATACATACATACATACCCCGCCTATCTGGTCACCGCGACCACTCTGGGCGGCTTACAACACAAAATATAAAACAGATATATAAATAAAATAGTTTACACAATTAGAAAAATTTTCTACAAGATGGAAGGAAGGACAAAATAAATCATAACAGAAAAGGAGGGGAAGAAAATTAGGAATTAACTGGGGGGGGGGAGGCCTGCCTAAACATCCATGTTTTCTGTTGATTCTTAAAAATACCCAGCGAGGGAGCTGTGCGAATCTCAGGAGGCAAGTTGTTCCAGAGGCAAGGAGCCACCGTCAAGAAGGCCCGGTTTCTTGTTTTTTCCTTCCAGGCCTCCCTCAGTGTCAGGCTCCTCAGCCTCACCTCCTGACTCGCACGAGTGACACGGGTAGAACTGGGTGGGAGTAAGCGTTCCGCCAAGTATCGAGGCCCTAAACCATTTAGGGCTTTAAATGTAAGCATCAGAACTTTGAAGTCAACATGGAACCAAATGGGCAGCCAGTGCAGCACGGCCAGAATAGGAGAAAGGTGATGGTATTTTCTCACTTCGCTAAGGAGTCTGGCCGCCGCATTCTGCACCACTTGGAGTTTCCAAGTCAACCTCAAAGGTAGCCCCATGTAGAGCGCATTACAGTGGTCTAATCTTGAGATTATGAGTGCATGAACCAAGGTAGTGAGTGCCCGCACATCAAGTTAGGGTTGCAGCTGGGCTATCCGCCAAAGATGAAAAAAGGCGGTGCGGACCACCAATGCCACCTGAGTCTCCATGGTGAGCACTGGGTACAGATGGATCCCCAGACTGCGAACCCCACTCTTTGCGGCAAGGGTCACCCCCCCAAACGAGAGGGAGTCACCCAAGCCGCCAATAGTGGGGGCACCCACCCTGAGGACCTCCGTCTTGTCCGGGTTCAGCCTCAGCCCATTTTCCTGCATCCATTGCAGTACAGCCCCCAGGCAGCGCTGAAGGAACAGAACGGCATCTCCTGCGGTAGGTGGAAAGGAGATGTAGAGCTGGGTGTCATCAGCATACTGATGACACGATGCCCCACACCCCCTGATGATCCCACCCAGCGGGCTCATATAGATCTTAAACAGCATTGGGGAGATAATCGACCCCTGTGGAACACCACAATTGAGACTCCACGGGGCCAAGACACTCTCCCCAAGCTGGACTCTCTGGGGTTGGACCCCCAAGAAGGAACGGAGCCAGGCAAGCACCAGGCCACCAATTCCCAACTCAGAGAGCCTCCCCAGGAGGATACCGTGGTCGATGGCTTAAAAGTCTGCCGAGATGTCAAGGAGAACCAGCAGGGATATTTTACCCCTGTCAGCCTCCCTCAACAGGTCATCCTACAGGGCGACCAATGCCGTCTCTGTACTGTGGCGCGGCCTGAAGCCCGCCTGAAATGGATCCAGGGCATCTGTTTCATCCAAAAGAGCCTGAAGCTGGTCAGCCACCACCCTCTCCACCACTTTACTGATGAAAGAAACATTGGCGACGGGTCTGTAATTGCCAATTTTGTCCGCTGCCAAATTTGGTTTCTTTCTATGGGCCTAATGAGTGTCTCCTTGAGGGCAGGAGGGACCCTGCCCTCAAGGAAAGACCCATTAATTATCGCTGTGGCCCATTCAGTCGTTGTAGGCCTGGCTGCTTTGATTAGCCAGGCCGGACAAGGGTCAAGGGAGGAGGAGGCACGACAGCGATCAAGTGCTTTGTCCACAATATCCGGTGTCACAGCCTGAAAGCAGTCAAGGATTACCGGGCAAGACGGAGTGCTGGACATCTCTGCTCGACTCACTGTATTTAAAAAAGGAGAGAGATCCCGGCGGATGGCCTCCACTTTAGATTGAAAAAATGCTGCAAATTCAGAAGGTAAAAACAGATAGAGCACTGATCCTCCATGCCCTGGCAAGGTGGCAGGCAGAAGTGGACTAGCTGGGCACAGCCTGAGACTGAAACAGCACTGTGCCTCATTTGCCCACATGCAATGGTTCCCAACCTTTTTTAGTTGCATATCTCTTGGCAGCCTATTTCCATAAATTGTAGCTTTCATGTTAGTAAAATGTTTGTAATCAATATGGTTGCTGTTATTTCAGATTTATATGTTATAACTGTAACTAAACATGTTGTTTTTAGAGAAAGACTTCCCACCATTTGTTAGAATAACAAAGTGGGGAAACAGGGCTTTTCTCAAGGTTAAATAATGAAGAAGACCCACTCCACCATTTGTTATAAAATTCAATTAATTTAACAACTTTTGACTTGTATTGTGACTTACACTGTTAACGTATGTGCTTTTCCCTACTGTTACTCAATTTTTTCATGTACCCATAAATGTCCTGGCTCATTGGGAATTGCTGCCCTTATGCAATAGACACTGCCATTGCTGGATTCATGAACATACATTTCTCTTTGTAAAAAATAACAACACTTTGAATGAATAGCTCAGAGGTTTCTTTCTTGAATTACTGAAGTTTTTTGTTTTCAATATACAGTGATTTAAGGACATCCAGAACATGTCTTTTGGAACTTTTCACAGATTTGAGTTGTAATCCAGACATGATAAAAAATGCAACTGACTCTTATTTTTCCCTCTTGAAAGGTAAGCAATCTGTGCAGCTAACCTAATTACCGTTTATTATTGGTAGCTTCCTTAAATGAAAGTGCATCACAGAAGCCTCTGAAATCTGTGCTTTATGCTTTACAGCAGAGAGTCTATACTATGTTAGAGTATTTGTAGGTTGGAAATTGGAATGGAGGGTGGTCCTGATGGTCTAGAGGCTGTCTGTCTCTTTAAACCAATGTATATGAAACATGGAAACTCGTGGAAGAATGCTGTCGGACTCTGAATACCTTCTTCAGTATGGCAAGTTTTTCCACTTAAATATTGAAATACTTTTTTGTAATATGTAAGGAGCAATTTGTTTCAGTTTATTTTGAAAAGTTTCAAACAATCAGAGCTATTGAACAGCATACACAAATAAACAAACTCTTGAATGAAAAGTGCAATTTATGGTGAACTCCCTAAGCATATCTATTGAGAAGGAAGCAGGGTGGATTTGATTTAAATCATGATTTAAGTCACTAGTTAGTTGGGCTTAATATAAATCATGTTTTTTCAAGAAAGGCTCACTCATGTTGGTTGATATAACCTTAATATTTACAAGCCAGATGAAGGTTCCATTTTTAGAATAATACATTTTCAGGTAGCTTTGCAGTTATAACAGAAAATTAATTATTGTTTGGTTTGCACTGTTTTCATTTTGTACACCTGCCTGCCAAATCTATATGAAGAGGAACTATTTTAAAATATCCCCAAACTGGGTCAATTTTATAGCGTGTTACCATTGTAAGTTTTCTGTTCAAGGGAGCGAATATCATGAAAACTCTCAAATTGCATTCACAAAGATCTGAAGCATTCTGTAAAAGTTTCACTTTTATTTGTACTGCTTGCCCTTCCTTCTTCATACTTGGCTCTTAACATCTCCTTGTCCATATCTGCTCCACCTCAAACAATCTTGTGTTCATTGAATTTCTTGAAACTTAGCCTTTAAGAGGTAAGGAGTTGATTCTGTATACATAGATTTAGAGACAAACAGTAGAATTAAGGTGTCTTTCTGAACAAACATGTTTGTTGTTAAAAGAGAGAGATATTGTCTTTGCAGACAAAAAGTCACAATTTTGAGAACTACAAACCAATCAACCAAATGCTTACAATAGGAGGCACCCGTTAATTGCTTAGCTGCTGCAGAAATGTGACTTTTCTTATTTTTAAAATGTTTTTTCAACAATCATTGCTTTAAACAAATTATCATGGATTTTATTCCCCTGGAGGAAGTCCCAGTGGCTTCAGCAAGACTTTCTCTTAGATGAATAGACATAAAGATTGCAGCATTAAACTGTGTTGGTATACACATTTACCAGACAGTAAGCCTGTTGAACCTGGTGGAACTCAGTTCAAAGTAAATATGCCTCGGATTGTGCTATAAGTTACTTTATTTGTTTGTTTGCTTGCTTGCTTGCTTGCTTACTTGTTCGTTCGTTCATTCATTCGTTCATTCATTCAATTTATACCCCACCTATCTAGACCGAAGTTTACTCTGGGCGGCTAATAATAATGCATAAAAGTAAAAACAATATAATAAAATAAAAACAACAGTAATAATATAATTCAAAATGGTAAAAGTAATTAGGCGATGACAGGAGGAAAAGCCTGCCTAAAGAGCCAGGTCTTAGGTTTGCTCTTAAAAACACCCAGTGAGGGAGCCAGACAGATCTCTGCAGGCAGACTGTTCCAGAGGCGAGGGGCCACTGCTGAGAAGACCCGGTTTCTTGTACTTTCTCTCCAGGCCTCCCTCAGCGTTAGGCGCCTCAGCCACCTGTCTTGCCTAGAATGAGTGATTCGGGTAGATATAGGTGGGAGGAGGCGTTCCGCTAGATATTGAGGTCCTAAACTGTTTAGGGCTTTATATGTCATTATTAACACCTTGAAATCAATGCTGAAATTAACGGGCAGCCAATGCAAGGCAGCTAGAGTGGGGGAAATATACTGATATTGATTCAGAAAAGGACTTGTAGAGCTGGAAGTAGGCCCATTTTCCATTGGCTGGGAAAGCGAAACCCAGCCAAAGATGTATCAGCTTAACTCAATGGCCAAGCATCTATTAGTCTTTGCAGAGGTACAGACGTCACTTCAATTTAATCTTGTTTCTCACTTCTCCCTGTTTTCAGGCCAACCACTTAATAGGCTGTTTTGTCAGCTTTTGTCTTTATATGGTAGGCAACCATAATCTTTTTTTAAATTTATTTTAAAGAAAGGAGAGACAGAACAAAAGAAAATATCTAATAATAAAAAGGCCTAAACTACAGGAAAAACCCTTAATATACATAAACGGAAGAACTTAATGTATTACGCAATAATGCCCCTCTCATATGCTAGATAGCTGTAATCTTTTGTTACTGTTGTAGTGGGAAGAGCTAAGCTACTCTAGCATTATAGGGCTGTGTATAATAAGTTGAAGTAACGAAAAAACATACTTTTTCTTTTTTATATGGAATTATAAACATTGTCTACCAGAAGGAATTGATAGTTTTGTTAGGTGCCATGATACCTTTTACCTAAGCTTTTGTTCTATTAAATACATTTAACTGATTGTCATATATCCCTCCCACCCATCCTCCTATTTCTCCTGTTATATAAGTGGGACATGTTACAATATAGAGTGTTCCTGTCTTGGGTTCATGGCACTTCCAGGGTACTTCATTCAATTGCTATCTGCAACAGAAAACATATGTTCTGCTACTGTAATCACTGAGATGGTCCAGGCCTTATGCTTAGGTATTTTATTTTTTAAAAAAATATATTGTTTTGACCTTTGCAAATCTTACAGTTTTTCCCCAAGCATGTTACTGCTTCCTTCTTGTGTGTATTTAATGCCAAAATAGTTCAGCATGTAATGTATGAAAAAAATGCATATATAAGACAAAGAGTTGAAAACATCATGGAAGATCAAGATGACCATATTGAAATGATAATTTTGACCTTTATTTGGAAACATGTATTATCATTATAATTATTTTAACAGGCTTTATAGCTTCACTGGATGACTCTTCACAGGACAGCAAGCTGAGATACATTCAGAATTTTAAGTGGACAGACACTTTGCAAGGTCAAGTACCAAGGTACACATACATTTTGTTTCCAGTTCCTGTTACCTGTGTTTCCCCAAAATAAGACATGGTCTTTTATTATTTTTTGCTCCACCAATGCATTATGGCTTATTTTCAGGTTTTTTTTTTCATGTACAACAATCTATATTTATTTAAATACAGTCATGTCATCTTCTGGTTGCTGCACAAGCTGCACAATGGTGGAGGGAAGGTTTCATTTAACTGGGGCTTATTTGGGGGAGTAGGGCTTACATTACCAGCATCCTGAAAAATCATACTAGGGCTTATTTTCATGGAAACAGGGTATGAAATAATCTTACCAGATGTAGTTGAAATAGTTAAGTAATTTGACAGATTACCAAGTTCATATTGTGATGTTACAAGACTTTTATTTTTTCCTTCTTTCATAAAAAGAAAGGACCTACTTGTGACAAATAGTACTTTACTTGCTATAATTACAAACCTAAGTGAAAACCTTGTAGGTTGAATCCTCTGCATGCCACCCAAGCTCAGTGAGATATACTCCTGCATTATAACATTTTGCTATGGAAAAGCATGGAGTATGTGCTTGGATTCTTCATGAGCAATGACCTTGTCTTCAGGCTTCTCTATTCTGTGCATCTTTGATTCTGTTTTTCTTTTTAGCAATAGTTTTCTATTTTCCACAGTTATGAGACAACTGAAGTGTACTTGAAACTAATATATTAAGTGGTGCATTAGTGCTCTGTACAGCTTCTTTGGGGCGTCCTTACAGATATAAGTGCCCTATTTCTCCTTCTTCTTCTCACATTGATGGACTCAATCATCCATTTTCTAATTAGATCAAGCTTTGAAAATATGTAGTTTACAGACATATTGATGTAAATCATAGATATCTTTATGTTCTTAGATAGTTCTTTCAGTGACTGTTAGCCAAATGGGAACTTCAAGATTCAGAGGTAATATGCCTCTGAGTACTCATTGCTGGGGGCCAAGGGAGTGAGACATTTTCTTCAAGCTCAATTTCTGGGCTGCAAAGCACCTGAGCGGGGTGGTGGTGGATTTAGCTTCCTGGACTACAGCTCCCAGAATACCTTAGCCAACATGGCCAGTGACCATTCTGTTTGGGAGGTTCTGGGAGTTGTAGTCCAGACAAGATCTATTATCACTGCTTTGCCCAAAATTATTGGATTGCTCTTTGGAACAGGGATGCTGGGCCAGATAAAAGTTTGGGTTGAACTCCTTTGATATCATCATGCCTATTTCCTTAATTTGTGTCAGGCTGTGGCTGCCCCATGAGGTTACTTCCTTAGCTGTTTCTTCCTTTTCCACTTCTTTAGCTTTTGTTAAGAGAGTTCACATAGCCCCAAATACTGTATGAATATTCAAACAAGAGTAGTGCAGTTAGACAAGTTGTTGGTGCACGAAAACAGACATTTTGCATGGTTTTTTAAAAAGAAAAGTTCTGCCATGTGACAGTGGTCAGAATCCTACTGGTAATCACGTAAAGTGTGCAAAATTTGCTGCAGCAAATTGTGGCTACTTGATGAGTTGGTGGAGTGCACTCGTATGTTGCAGAGCTGCAGCAGATTATATGAACTTTAATGCAGACGGCAGGAGAATTCTGGCTAGTATAAGCTCAGATGGCTAAGCAATAACCAGCTAAAGATTGATACAGTGTGCATGAAGATTTAAGAATTTTGTTTTTTTGAAAATATTGTGAAATATACATTTTCAGTTGTACTCAAGGTTCAGTAGTAACTTAGCTGGGTGGTATTTCTGTGTTTTTCACTTTGGTGGAGAACATTCATAGAGCTTTCCCCCCCCCTCCAGAGTTATGCTTCAGCCATTCTTGATTGAGACTAAAACAGAGCTCAAGTTGTTCCTGACAAAACAATTGTCCTTTTCAAGCTCTTATGTGAAGAGCATACATTTAAATACTTCAGTGTTTGCTCACATGATTTTGAATGGGTGGATGCAGAATGGGTGCTAAACACTAGAGGTTTTTGTTTTGTTTTATTTTGTTTTCTGATGATGAAGTTGTGTATGCACTTGCCTGGGAATAAGCTACACTAAAGCTGATGGAGCTTGTTTCTGAGTAGCTGTGTATTGAGCTGTAAATGTTCAAAAATGCTGTGAATGTTTAAAATATCAGATTAGAAAAATTACCTTTCTGAAATACATCTCCCAGAATCCCCCAGCCAACATAGTTAGTGGCCAATGGAATCTTAGAGTAGTGATTAAAAAAGAGTAATTTTTCCAAACTCTGTGAGACATGAATGGACTTCCTTGTGTGCCACAGTCCTAAATTAGATGTTTTATAAAAAGGACAAAAAATATACTACTGCTTTTGTTGTTGTTTTCCTTTAGTTCCCAGCAGGATGCTGTTTTTGAACTCATTTCAATGGGGTTTAATGTGGCTTTGTGGTACACTAAGTATGCGTCAAGGTTGGCAGGGAAAGAAGAGTAAGTATTTTTGATTTTCTAATTATTTCTTATTCTCACAACTGACTCTGTGCAGTTAGGTATATCTGAATGTGTACTTTGAAATTGGTGATTTAGTTGGAGCTCAGTTTGCACAGGATTGTTGTCTATGTTGCCAAGCATCTCTTGTGGTTGTTAGCCTATAATCCTTCTGTATTATCACCAGGAGCAAAAACATTTCAAAATGTGTTGTATACATATATAGTACCAAGCTGTATCAAACCTAGTCCTATCCATCCTTACTTGGAAATGTCCTGTAGAATTGGATACAACTGCAACTTTTGAATTCTTCCTATCAAACCTAATATTTTTGTGCATTATCTTAAAGTATCTATTCATGTGGCCTATTCTGCACATGCTATAAGGCAATGGTTCCCAACCTTGGGTCCCTAGATGTTTTTGGACCAAAACTCCCAGAAGCTTTCACCACTGGTTGTGTTGGCCAGAATTTCTGAGTTATTAGTCCAAGAACCTCTGGGGACCCAAGGTTGGAAACCACTGCTGTAAAGCAATGCTTGTGTTCCCATATTGAACTGATGCTGTAAAATTTGTTACTTTCTAAAGGGAACTGTGGGTCACAGTTTAGTAGTTGTGACACACATAAGGGTGATGATTGTATACAGTGGTGCCTCGCATAGCGAGGTTAATCCGTTCCGGATTAACCTTTGCTATGTGAATACTTTGTTAAACGGAACAAAAAAAGCCATTGGAACGCATTAAACATCGTTTAATGCGTTCCAAATCGGCTGAAAACTCACCGTTTAACGAAGCCTTCCCATAGCCGGCAGCCATTTTCGCGCCCTCCCCTCGCTTAACGAGGGCGCGAAAACGCTGCGCGCGGCCATTTCGGCTGTTCCAGCAGCCATTTTGGACCCGCCAAGCAGCTGATCCGCGGGTCGCAAAGCAAAGGTTGGTAAGCGAAACGCTTACCGATCTTCGCTATGCGAATTTCGGCCATAGAGGCCATCGGTATGCGATCGCATTTGCAATCACAAAAACCTAATCGCTATGCGATTTCGTCGTTATATGGTGCGCTCATTAAGCGAGGCACCACTGTACTGAGTTTGGTCAGGGTTTTTAATGGAGGAGGGTACCATAAGTCACTGCAAGGGCATCTGCTTTACATGGAGCAGACCACAAGTTTCATTGTCTGGTATCACTAATGAAAAGTAGAAGGTGATAAGGAAGGCCAGACCAACATTCCTGCCATCCGGGGAGTCGCCATCATCTGCTGCCCCACAGGCACTGGGTGAGAGACAGTGTGGCTGTGCTGCTGTCGGTTGCCAGCCTTCCTGGGGGAGCTTGGCTTGGACTCCGTCTGCCTTGCAGGACTGGGCCCTCGTTGCTTCTTCTGGCTGCTCCACCCCCGCCTCAACACCAGCCACCTGGCTCAGGGGAGAAGGGGCTTTAGAAGGGGTTTTATTGTGTTTGGGTTGTCAGTTGCCATCAGGTTGAGTAAGTAGAGACCCACAGTGGATCTGAGGGAACAGGAAGGGGCAGGGCATTGGAGGGGGCAGCCATTGAGGTGGTGCTGGGTAGGGGAAAGAATAGTGGTGGGGGGGTAAAGAGGTTAGATATTGTACATCTGTCCCTTCTTCTGGTCGTACCCCCAACCAAATGGTATCAGGTGACCATATCAGCAAACCTTCGAGCCACCTGGTGCTGTTGATGAAGGCCAGGTCAGTACAAAATAAGACTGCCCTCATCCATGATGTAATTCTGGATAAGGCTGCTGACCTGGCCTGTATTACTGAGACCTGGGTAGGAGAGGAGGGTGGTGTTCCCCTCTTTCAGCTGTGTCTGCCTGGGTACTTGGTCCAGCACCAATGTTGCTCGGAGGGTCGGGGACGGGGAGTTGCTATAGTCTATAGGAATTCTATCTCCTTGACCAGGCTTCTTATCCCTTTGAAAGGAGGTCTTGAGGGCCTGTATTGCATGTTGGGCTTACAAGACAGATTGGGGATTTTGGTGGGGTACTGCCCACCCTGCTGTGTGTACCAGCAGTCTCCCTGCCAGAGCTGATACAGGTAGACCTGGTGTTGATGACTCCCAGGCTTTTGGTGCTGGGGGACTTTAGTATCCATGCCGAGGCTGCCTTGACTGGGGCGGCTCAGGACTTCATGCCCGCCATGACAGCCATGTGGCTGTCTCAATGTGTCATTGGCCCGACACATGAGAAGGGACATACTTTGGACCTGGTTTTCTCAATGTGACTGGAAGATGGTGGTTTGGATGTGGAGGGGCTGGTTGTGATCCCATTGTCATGGTCAGACCACTTCCTGGTCAAGTTTAGTCATCTGCTCCTCTCCTCTGCAAGGGTGGGGGATCTATTAAGATGATCCGCCCTTGAAGTTTAATGGTTTCCTGAATGCTCTGGGGGATTATCCGTCTGGTATGGTCTGTGTTCCTGTTGAAGCTCAGGTCACCCTATGGAATAGGGAGATGACCAGGGCGGTTGACACGATTGCACCTAAACGCCCTCTCCCTGCACGCAGAGCCCAGACAGCTCCTTGTTATACATCTGAACTGTGGCCGATGAAGTGAGAGGGGAGATAGCTGGAGCGTAGGTGGAGGAAATCCCGCTGGGAATCTGATCAAACACGACTTAGAGCCCATTTTTGGGCCTATTTCATGGCAATATGGCTGGCGAAATAGCAATATTACACCATCCATATTGCTTCCTCAGAATGTCATCCAGCAGATCTTCTTCAACCAGGAAATCCAATGGAGGTCCCAGACCACTCATCAGCTCTCTGTGATGAGTTTGCCATTCATTTTGAGGGAAAAATCACTGATTCACAGTGGGCTGGACTCCACCGTTACTGCAAAATCAGAGGATGCGTCCAGTGTGCTGTACTTAGGTCAAGTATTAATGGATGATTTTCAATTGTTGAGATCTGAGGATGTGGACAGGGTGCTTGGATCTGTCCGTTCTACCACCACTCCGCTTGACCCTTGCCCATCTTGGCTAATTGGAAGATCTGCCAGGGGGGTTCGCACCTGGGTCCAGGAGGCTGTGAATGCCTTTTGAGAGAGGGAGCAGTCCCTGTCACCTTGAAAAAGGTGGTAATTGGGCCACTCCTTAAAAAGCCTAACCTGGACCCAAGGCTGGTGGTTAACTACCGACCAGTGGCAAACCTCCCTTATTTGGGAAAGGTGTCCGAGTGGGTTGTTGCTGGGCAACTCCAGGCGCTGCTGGATGAAACGGATTTTCTGGATCCATCTCAATCAGGTTTCAGGCTGGGCTTTGGTACAGAGACTGCCTTGGTCACCCTTGTACGCTGACCTTTGCCAGCAGAGGGACAGGGGGAGTGTGACCCTGTTGATGCTCCTGGACCTCTCAGCGGCTTTCAACACCATCAACCATGGTGTCCTTCTGGTTAGGCTCACTTGGTTGGGAGTCGAGGGCACCGCTTTACCATGGTTCCGCTCCTTCCTTGCTGACCGTGTCCAGAGGGTGGTGCTGGGGGGACAGTTGCTCTGCCCCATGGCATTTACTGTATGTCATGGAGTTCCTCAGGGCTCAATACTGTCCCTCATGCTGTTTAAGATCTACATGGAACTGCTGGGAGATGTCATCAGGAGGTTTGGGCTGAGGAATCAGGGAACACATCAGACCTATTCTGTTGAAATTACTTTGGCTACCAGTCGCTTTCTGGGCCCAATTTGCTTGTTTTGATGTATAAAGCCCTAAATGGCTTGGGCCTTGGATACCTGAAGGACCACCTCCTACCATATGAACCTACCCAGCAGTTAAGATCTAGCGAGGGGGCCCTTTTAAAAGAGCCATCCCTCAAGGAGGTAAGAGGGGTGGCTTGTAGACAAAGGGCCTTTTCAGCAGCTGTCCCCAGACTATGGAACGCCCTCCCAAGGGAGATTCGTCTGGTGTTGACGTTGATGTTTCGGCGTCAGGTAGAAACCTTCCTGTTCCAGAAGGTTTTTAATTGAAATAATATCAACTGTGGGTCCTGATGGCAATTTTTAGAGCACTGTGTTTTTAATTGTATTTTAATTGTTTTATCTTTTTAAATTTTTACTGTACAGTGGTGCCCTGTTTGACGATTACCTCGTTAGACGAGGAAATTGCTTAACGCTGAGTATTTTGTGATTGCTATAGTGATCGCAAAACTATGTACGGGGTTTTTTCGTTTAACAACGATTGGTTCCCTGCTTTGGGAACCGATTTTTCGCTTAACGACGATCAAAACAGCTGATCGTCGGGGTTTCAAAATGGCCATCCGCTGTGCAAAATGGCTCCCCACTGTGTTTTAGGACAGATTCCTCACTATACAGGCACCGGAAACTGGCCGCCCTATGGAGGATCTTCGCTAGACGCTGAGGTATTTCGGCCATTGGAATGCATTGAACAGTTTTTCAATGCATTTCAATGTTTTGTTCTACTTTGCTTGATGACGATTTCGTTCTACAGCGATTTTGCTGGAACAGATTATCCTCGTCAAGCGAGGCACCACTTTATTTAAATTGTTGTAAGCTGCTCAGAGACCTTTGGGTAGTGTGGGCAGCATATAAGTTAAATAAATAAATGCTGTAATTAAACATGGGTACATTTGTGAAGTTTAGTATTCTTGGAAATTTACAGTACTCATAAATTGATAATCTCTTAGCATCACAGAAGATGAAGCTAAGGATGTCCATCGGAGTTTGAAAATGGCAGCTGGAATTTTCAGACACTTAAAGGTAAAAAAAATCTTTTTTTCCCAAAGAAAGCTTTATTTTCCCTCTGTTTAAATCATTTATTTATACTTTAGTTTTTTATTTGTTCCACACAACTCATTTTGTTGGTATTTCAGGTAGATGGTGTAGATCCACTGTTTCCACTAAGCTGTGCACCACTGCATTGGTGCTGCACAGTCACGCCAGCCTTGCCACCCAATCACTTCCAGTAACAGGGTCTGGGAGCAGCAACAGAGAAGGCCCTCTCACATGTCCTCACCAAACACACCTGTGAAGGTGGCAGGACTGAGAGAAAGGCCTCCCCTTGATTATCTTAATGCCTGGCCAGACTCATAGAGGGAGATGTAGTCAAGTCTGGGAGGAGTATACTTCAGGTGCTTCTTTAATGTTGAGGCTAGATTAAAGCAAAGTGCCTCTTCTGGCTGCTATCAAATATTGATCCATGTGATCCAACAGACTGGGTGGAGCCTATAACAGTAGTCCTGCTTGTTTGCCCCAAATGCAAGAAAATGCTTTTCTGCTTCTGAAGAGAGAAGGGCTTTTATAAAGTGCGACTTCATAAATCCTCAGATATTTCATTTCTATGCTTATGCGCTTGAACGTATTATCCATTGTATTTTTCCCCCTTAGGAAAACCACATCCCTAAACTGATCACTCCTGTAGAAAAAGGAAGAGATTTAGAAGCACGATTGATAGATTGCTATATTATCCAATGCCAAGCTGAAGCTCAAGAAGGTACCTAATCTTTTTAATGGTCCTTTTTTTGGTGGATTTCTTTAGCTGTTCTGCTGAAGAAGTCGAGAGTGGAATGTTGTTTGTTACAAGTATTTGGAATTTCACCTTACCCAAGGGAATGCAACATTAATCAGTCAGTCACATTAATGAAAAAGAAAAAGAAGTCCATCTGCTTCAGGGATTTTCAGAACCAAAAAGTTGTTATATACTATTTCTGTACTTGGCCTTTTTGTTCATTATTGCCTACTCTGACATTCAGCATCTTTCTAAGGTTATAGAGAGAGGCCTTTCCAATCAACTACTGCCTGTTCCAGCCAATTAAATATATTTGGGATCAAACCTGGAGCATTCTGTACTATGTCACTGAGATACTGAAATGCCCTAGCATTGAGCTGCAGTATCTCCTCTTAGTAAAAACAAAACAAAACTGGGTATGAAACTACGAGATCATTTCTTTAACATACTTTTCTTTAATATATTAATAAATAAATATTTCCATCCAATGTCACTATATTCAATTATTTGAAATAAAAAGTGAAGTATGTTCCATTTGAGTACGACTTATAGCTAAGTTGTCATCCATATTTGGATAATAAAATCTGTGATTGGGTTACATAATGACTTATTTGTAATTACACTTGTTTTGTGTCTTAGTGACAATTGCCCGAGCGATTGAGCTGAAACATAATCCTGGTCTAATAGCTGCTTTGGCCTATGAAACAGCAAATTTCTATCAAAAAGCAGGTATGTGAAATAATGGTTTCTATGAATGCTTGATGATTCCCTATGTTGTTTAGTCGTTAAGTCTTGTCCAAGTCTTCGTGACTCCATGGACCAGAGCACGCCAGGCCCTCCTATCTTCCACTGCCTCCCAGAGTTTGGTCAAATTCGTGTTGGTAGCTTCAATGACACTATCTAATCATCTCGTCCTCTGTCGTCCTTTCTCCTCTTGCCCTCACACTTTCCCAACATCAGGGTCTTTTCCAGGGAGTCTTTTCTTCTCATGAGATGGCCAAAGTACCTGTACTGGAGCCTCAGCTTCAGGATCTGTCCTTCCAGTAAGCACTCAGGGTTGATTTCCTTCAAAATGGATAGGTTTGTTCTCTTTGCGGTCAAGGGGACTCTCAAGAGTCTCCTCCAGCACCACAATACAAAAGCATCCATTCTTCGGCGGTCAGCCTTCTTTATGGTCCAGCTCTCATTTCCATATATCACTACTGGAAAAACCATAGCTTTCACTATGTGGACCTTTGTCGGCAAGGTGATGTCTCTGCTTTTTAAGATGCTGTCTATGTTTGTCATTGCTTTCCTCCCAAGAAGCAGGCATCTTTTAATTTCATGGCTGCTGTCACTATCTGTTTTAGCCATGAAGAGACTGTTTAGGGCTGATACTAACCACCCCTAAGTGTTTACCTTTCCATTTTACAGTGATTTTAGGACAATATTACAATTTAAAATGAGCTTGCTGTGCATCTGTCGTTTGTTGACAGAGGAGTCTTAAAACAACCATGAGTACTAAAGATAGTAACCAGAGCCTTTGTGATGAATCAATCACAGCTACTGCAAATGCAACATATTCAGGAATAGACTACACCTGTAAATGTAATACTGTCTTCTCTTTCTAGATCAACTTTTATCTACTTTGGATCCGGCATACTCAATTAAATGGCGAAAATACCTACAGCTGAAATCATGTTTCTATACGGCCTATGTGAGTATTTCAGAGAGATTTTCAGTGGCCTATCAAATTTTGCAAAAATGGTAATCAGTATTGTGGTTTCTGTTTAAAGAAAGACATTTTGGGATAATTTTTTTAAAAACATGACTGTTTTGGCTTTTAAAGACTCTTATTCCAGTGTCCTCTGTTTTACAAAGACCAGCCTAGGGGTTTATTTTGTACATGAATGTTTTTTAACAGAACTAGTAATAAACTGTCTCAGCTGAGGATGTATGATGTAATGGAAGAGAGACACTTGTTTTCATACACATTCTTCACTTTCAGTATGCAGTGGATGGGGGGTTGCTCAGAGAGTACTTTGTTTTTGCAGCTACACTTTTCTATCCCACTGTATTGGTCCCTCTTCAATTGCTGTATTAACTTCTGTAGCTATATGCTGGTGTATGAGGCATAGTGGTTAAACTGCTGTGCAGCACCCCAAACTGTGCTTAGGATCTGGGGTTCAACCCCAGGTAGCTGGCTCAAGGTTGACTCAGCCTTCTATCCTTCCGAGGTTGGTAAAATGAGTACCCAGCTCGCGGGGGGGGGGGGGGGAAGCAATGTGTAGCCTGCATAATCAACTTGTAAACCACCCAGAGAGTGCTTTAAATGCTGTGGGGTGGTATATAAGCAGCACGCTATGC
Organism: Pogona vitticeps; assembly: GCF_051106095.1. Lineage (NCBI taxonomy): Eukaryota > Metazoa > Chordata > Lepidosauria > Squamata > Agamidae > Pogona > Pogona vitticeps. Next base: position 35,649,009 of record NC_135783.1, read on the forward strand.
ACTTTTTAAAATTTTAGTATGGCTAGGCTGCAACTTAGATATTCCATTATCTTTGACAGTACCAAAGAAACTGGAGAGTTTATTTCTTGTGTACCTTTACCAAGACATTTGACACATTCTGTCTTTCCTGCAGGCCTATTGCTACCATGGCCAAACCCTCCTGGCCAGTGATAAATGTGGAGAAGCAATTCGGTCATTACAAGAAGCAGAAAAATGTAAGTGTGATGGTTTAATCCTTACTGGTTCCTGCCTTCTGTAAAATAAAAGAATGAATAGCTCTGGATTTCTGCTAGCAAAATGCCGTATGAACATCCAAAGATTTAAGTGCAGACAGAGAGGATCCAATTATAACTTTGAATCTGCTTCATACAGTTCTAGATAATTGCTGTAGTATATTTATCTGTGTTGAGGAGAAATAATAGAGAATTATGTTTAAAATACCAGAACAATAAGCACAGGAGTTGTGATGTTGTTGGTTGTGTTTAGACATCCATAATGTAGACCATAATAAGGAAAAAGCTAACATAAAAATGGAATTGTTAGCTATTAGATACTATTTACCAGTGGTCCCCAACTTTTTTGCCTCCACGGACTGGTTTAGCATGCGGGCAGGAGGGGGGTGTCCGTACAGGCGTGGGAGGGGCTGTGTGGGGGAGGGGGCATGCATGCATGGGAGGGGTTGTGCATGCATCTGCACGTGTGGGGGGCAAGAAATTTGGGGCAAGGTCACGGACCGGAACTGGACAGGGGTTGGCGACCCCTGCTATATACTATATACAAGTGACGGCGAACCTTTTTGGGCTTGTGTGCCCAAAGTATGGGGAAAAAACAAAAACCAGCAGGCAGCGTGTCCCGGTGGCGGAACCAGAAATGGCAGCAAAAGGAAGAATCCCTCAAGGGTGCCTCAAAACCCCACTCCGGATCCGCATGCCGAAGTGCCAGAACCGTGGCTGCAGCCGCCTTCTCAGGTTTGGCTGTGCGAGAGGGAGTAGCGATCCGGCGACTTATGGCTCACGTGCCTGCAGAAAGGGCATAAATACAAACAAACAAACAAATAAACAAATAAATAAATAAAATAAGGCCTCTTGTGGCATGCGTGCCATAGGTTCACCATCACTGCATGTACTATATACTCCCCACATACTATAACTACTACACAACTAATTATCTGTTGTACACTCTTTTATTTGCATTTTGTATATTTTAGCCATATATGTTTTACAGTCTAGTCACTTGACTGTAATACATATATACATACATACATACATACATACATACATACATACATACACACACACACACACACACACACACACACACACACACACACACACACACACACACACACACACACACACATATATACATGTTGGATGGAGAAGAATGTAAATGACTTGATCATCGTTAATTAGTATATATTACGTTTTAAAAAATGCATGATTAAATGCATGATTACATTAGATGCATGAATACATTTCACTGTAAACTTAAGTATTAAATTTTATTTATATGTTGTACCAAAAGGGAGAAATAATACACCTATTCTCACTTACTGCTTTGTTATAAAGTTTTTGCAAAGGCAGAAGCATTGTGCAAGGAATATGGTGAAACCAAAGGGCCTGGGACTACAGCTAAACCTTCTGGCCACCTTTTCTTCAGAAAATTAGGAACACTGGTAAAAAATACCTTAGACAAATGCCAGCGAGAAAATGGATTCATGTAAGTATATTTTGCCTGTTTAATAGTTTCTTCAAATAGTGAAATGGCTTTGCTTGCTACTTTTGATGTAACAGTACATCTCCCAGTCGTCCTATCAGATTTGGCTGGAGATGGCTTTGATGACTGAAGTGGGGAGGATGAGCTATTATGACCTTCTCTCCATTCTAACAGGAAAGCATTTGTAGATCAGTAGTTTCTCATGGATCAGAGGAATATTTAAAAATACCCAGGTTTGAGAAAATGTAATAATAATCATCTTATAATTGCACAGCTGGAAGGGACCTTGTGAGTCCAGCCCCTGTCAAGGAGGCTCAATGAGGAATCGAACCCCCAACTTCTAGCTCTACAGCCAGAAATCTAAACTGAGCTATCCAGCAGTTCTGGATATATAAATGCAAGCATCCTAATTCTGTAGATATAATCCATGAAAATTGAATCAATGGGCATATGTTGAACATCTTGAGTTATCAGTTATTTTCTTATTAAAAATAAAGAAACATGGGGAAAGGTCTTTATGAAACCTCTTGAACACATTGTACAACTCTCAGCACACTGGAGTACATATGATTTCAGAAGCTAAACAGGATTGGGTCTGAGCAGTACTTGAACTAGAGCCTACCAGGGAATACCTGAGACCTCCAGGTAGAACTAAGAAAGAATTCCTCCTGAAAACCTAGAAAACTGTACCTGGCTAGATGGTCCAGTGATCCCATTTCCTATGAGGCTGGGGATTAGATTTCCTGTAGCTAAGTTAGTGAAATATGGGCTCGATTACACTAATGTTAGGTGGATTTGTAGTTGGTTGAAAGGCCTTGCCCAAAGAGTACTTGCCTTTTCATCTTGGAGAAAAGTGACTAGTCGAGTATGGCAGAGGTCTGTCCTAGGCTCACTTTTGTTCAGCATCTATATAAATGGCTTGGAGTAGGCTTTTGAAGGCTTGCTCTTCAAATTTTGCAAATTAAGCCCAGCCTTCATAAGAAAATAGGATCAGGTTTTAAGATGACCTTAGCTGGTTGGAGAAGTGGACCAGAGCAAACAAAATGAGTTTCATCAAGAAAAAATGTAATATTCTTCATTTTGACAGGAAAAATCAGATGCCTAAATGTAGAATGGATGACAGCTGATTTAGCAGTAGTACATGTCCAAAGAATCTAGGAGTGTAGACTGCGGGCTAGCATATTTGCCGGCGTATAAGACAACTTTTTTTGGCCCAAAAACATGCCTCCTAATTGGGGGTGTCGTCTTATACGCCAGATGCACTTCAGTTGAGCCAGGAAGGAGCCGCCGTTGAGTGAGTGATGCGGGGCCGCGCCGGTCGAGGAGGAAGGAAGGCAGGCGGTCAGTACGGAGGGAGGGAAGCAGAGCCAGCCATGCTTCAGCGGCCAGAGTCCGTCGCTGGAGAGCCGCTTCCCTTCCTCCTCCGCTGCCGCCTGTCCGGCCGCTTCCCCTCACCGCTGAGCTGGCTGCCCGCTCGCCCACCCGCTGCCGGAGAGCCGCTTCCCCTCCTCCTCCGCTGCCACTGCCCGCCAAACTTCCAGGGCGGGCCCGGGCAGAGCCCCGGGCAGCCGCTGGCGCCACCGCAGCAGAGCCATCCACTCTATATTTTGAGTGGAAATGTTGGGGGGTCGTCTTAATACACCCAGTCGTCTTATATGCCGGCAAATACGATAAATAAGTCAACAGTGTAATACAGCAGCAAAGACAATAACAAATGCAATACTAGGCTATATCAACTGGAGTACAGTGGTGCCTCGCAAGACAATGTTAATTCATTCCACAAAAATCGCTGTCTTATGAAAACATCGTCTTGTGAAACGAAAAAGCCCATTGAAATGCATTGAAACAGGTTCAATGCATTCTAATGGGCTGAAAACTCACCGTCCAGCGAAGATCCTCCATAGGAGCGGCCATTTTCACTGCCTGTAAAGCGGGGAATCTGTCCTGAAAACACAGTGGGGAGCCATTTTGCACAGCGGGCGGCCATTTTAGAACCGCCAATCAGCTGTTTCTAAATCGGTTCCCGGAGCAGGAAACCAATCATCGTTAAGCAAAATTTCCCTAGCGAAACATCGTGTTGCGATCGCAAAAACTTCATCGTCAAGCGGTTTCGTCGTTTAATGAGGCAATCGTTAAGCGAGGCACCACTGTATAGTTTCCAGAAACACATTTGTCTCACATTGAGTGCTGGTATGTTAGCCCTGGCTCCTTTCTAGCCCTAGTAGTGCTCTGCTTTCCTCTCTAGTTTGCTTATTATATTAAAGAAAACCAAGGCAAGTCGACATTCCCCTTTTTTAGTAAGTGTGATATAGCATATGCAGTTTCCTAGTATCAGTAGAGGTTATAGCAATGTAACTGAAACAGTACTATATGTAGCAGTCTATTTATAGTTATAGGTATATAATAGAATAGGAATGAGATTCCTCCAGTACTGGGAAGGCAAAAATGTAGTTCTGGGATGGGACATTTCCATTTAAATCAATGAGGACTTTCTAAACACCTAATCTTGGAGCCTTAGTTTGTGCAAGTTGTGAGCAGCATGCCATTAAAATTTTTGCAAGATGTATCATTCACCCCAACTGTCTAAAATCTCCACTTGCAGAACTAGGAGATTGCTAACACTTAGCATGGTTTTCTTTTAGTTATTTCCAGAAGATTCCCCCAGAAGCCCCTCAGCTAGAGTTGAAGGCAAACTATGGCCTAGTTGAGCCTATTCCTTTTGAGTTCCCTGCCATACATGCCCACTGGACTCCAGAATCTCTTGCTGCATTTGATCTCACGAAAAGGCCAAAGGAGGACAGTGTAAGACCAATCATTCTCTCTGCTTTCTCCTCCAGAATCACCTGTGATTATCTGCCTCTCTATTAGCAATGTTTGCTCAATAGCAGAGAAATATTGGTGATGCCATGTGTTTGTGTGTGAGTGTGTGTGAAAGACAGCATATAACTATAACATTAAGAAGACTTTGCGGCTGGGTATCTTTCTTTCTTCTTGAAAGTTCTCTACATGAAAGGCTGCTCTGTGTTGTGAACTGTTCGAAATGGGTTTAGCTATTATCAGGTCTGTCTGCCTGTTTGCCTTTTAATCATTGGTGGTCTAAATTTACAATAGTTTCCACACTCTTTCTAATGTGCTTGCAAACAAAAACTTGAGTGACAGCCTCTGAATTGGGAAAGCCATAATGTTAAAAGAGATATCCTAAAGAGATCAAAACTTTTCTGTCATAGTAAGGTAATGTTGCCTTTTTGCTTTTCTCATTTTATAATATACAGGCTAAACCAAAACCAGAGGAAGACGTGAAACCTATGAAGGAGCCAGATATAAAGCCTCAGAAAGATACAGGATGCCAGATTTCTTAAGAGCCTGCTATAAAGGCTCAAAAAGACATGGGGTGCCAGATTTTTTTAAAACTCCATAAGTGCTTTGAACTACCCTTGTGAGCTGCGTTTTGTGAAATCTGGGGATTTATTGCTTGCCCCAATTGCTGATTCTTCTGGATTTCTTCATCCTTAAAAATAGAACACATTGCTTTTCAAGATATCTATCTTTGGCTCAGTTGTGTGGCTGCATTTCAAGAGAATCTTATCAGGAATGAAGAAATTGAAATGGACTGGAAAAAGTGTATGATCTCACTGTAGAAAGGGAACATTTAAATAAATAGGCACTTGATTATGGAACAAATGATAACAAATACAAGAGATAAGATGGAGGCAGTGCTGGAGAGAGGAAAAACACTGACCGAACAAGGGGAGTTCTGTGGAAACCTCTGTGTGAAAACAGGACTACAAACAGAAGAATGGATATTGTCCCAATTTAAGAGGAAGGGAATTGGGTCTGCAGTGGTATCAGACTAAAATGGTACAGTATAAGGTAGAGAAATGCAGTATAGCATCTTGCACACATTTTGCTTTAGCAGAGGTAAAATTGTTAGTGTCTTTCTGTTTAAAAGACTGCAAGATAAATACAAATAAATGAGGTTCTTTCAGGTCATGTTCAGTCCGAAAGTCCCTTGACAGATAAAATTGTTTTATGTCTTTGTGAAATGGAGACTCCCATACCATTCATTCAGAATGATTCAGCCTTTGTACCTAAGAGTTCATGCGAAGGAAAACTTGAGTAAAAGAACCATACAGCTCCTAACTGGACTTAGGGCCATTAATCACAGATAGGTATTAATGTCCTCTGTGGTATAAAGTTTTCTTATGTGAGAGGCTAAGAAATAGTGCCCTGTGGGGAGGAGTAAACAAAAAGCAAATAAAAAATTGTAAATAAATATATATATATATTGGAAGGGTTTAGCAGCAGGTTCCCCTAAAGAACAATGTAAAGAAGCCAGAGCTTGAGATCATCAGAGGATATTTGTTTTGTTTGTTTTCACATCTCTCAGCTAGCATGGCCACTGTGTATCCTATTTACTCTCTGTTCTATCTCTGAGAAGGATGTGGGAGAAATAATGGCATTCATTCCATACATTCTAGGTTTGTATTCATTGTTGTACCACAATTATAGTTAGAGGCTGAAAGAATTATACTCTCAATCAATGGAAATGTAGAAAACCAGAGTTGTCTGTTGGAGAGGTTGTGAAGGATGATAGGCCTACCACCCAAGGAGAGTGTGGTTATACTGAGGTCATTATAATGTCGAGGGTTGGGGATAAGCCAGCAAATTTCAGCAGATTAAAATGAATGTCAAAAACCAGAAATGTTGACTCCTGGAAGTACATATCTTGCTGCGTTACTGTTCATACTGTTTCAATTAGATTTGTTTTGTTTTGTTTTGTTTAGGATTTGAGAGACTCCTCAGAATTTTAAGGATTTTGTTTCACTATAATTACAGGAGGTTCTGTGTTATATGTATATATACTTTTTAAAGGATTTGTTCTTTGCAGTAAGAAATACCTCACAATTCAAATGTCTTAACACAAAGATTTTAAAAAATTGCAAGTTAATAGTACTTTCCATGGTAGTTTGTTAGCAAATATTAGATAGATAGATAGATAGATAGATAGATAGATAGATAGATAGATAGATAGATAGATAGATAGATAGATAGATAGATAGATAGATAGATAGATAGATAGATAGATAGATAGATAGATAGATAGATAGATAGATAGATAGATAGATAGATAGATAGATAGATAGATAGATCCATTCAATCAATCAATCAATCAATCAACAATCAAATTTAAGTAAGTCCTAGTTGAACACTGAAAAAGACAGTAAGAAAAATATCAAGTAAAATCTGGTTTTATAGAACTATAGTTTGAAAGTAGGATATTGTTTAATGAGAACTATAATATGTGCTTCAGATAAATAACACTCCAATTCCTGCATTTATAGAATGAATTTGTAAAAATTGATGACTTCTGTAAATTATTCCTGCTTGCTTGTCAGGCTTTATTTAGTAAATTTATCAACAAGGCTGGACTCACAAATGTTTACCAAGATCAAAACCATCTTGATCTCAGATCTTTAGTTATTAAAAGCTGATATGTGTCTATTGTCATAGTTCAGTTTTACTGCAATCAACCTTTAAAAATATCCAGCTGGTTTGGATGAGGTCTTGCTATGTCAAGCCAAATTCAGTAAAAGAACAGTGACAATATATTTACATATATAGAAGCCTGTATGGAAGCGATTTCTAGCAGGCTAGCCATAATAGTCTTCTGCAACAGAAACCACGGTGGCAGCACCTTAAAGGCTAACAAATTTCATTTGACATACATTTGTGAACTACAGTTTGTTACAGTTTGCAAAAACATAATGCCAAATAAAACATGTTTTGCCTTTCAGGTGCCACAAGACTCTTAAATAGTATTTACATAAAAGTGCTCAACTTAGAGAAATCCTATTGGTTATGTAGTAGTATGCTGGATGTTCAATTAACAACCAGCAGTGATCAGATAAACCCAGAATGCCTTCATAATCTTGAGAATATATAATAAAGAATTGTTGTTCCATTTTTATTAGAGGTTCTGGTTACTAACATCATATTACTGTATATCTTTTTACCCACTGAATCATTTGTGAATGAAATGTGCCAAAAAGAAACAATCTTTTCTTGGCAATGGAGATCATGAAGAAGGAGAAAGCATGGATGGAGATGCTTCACTGATCTTGAATAGGACATGCCTTTAATCCAGTGGTTCCCAACCTTGGGTCCCCAAATGTTTTTGGACTAAATGTCCCAGCAATCCTGGCCAGCACAGGTGATGGTGGAGACTTCTGGGAGTTGTAGTCCAAGAACCTCTGGGGACCCAAGGTTGGGAACCACTGCCTAATCTAACTCCCATAACCTCCTAGGTTTTCCATAATGTTGGTTCGAGAACCTTGGAGTTTTCCAGAAAAGTAACTCCTAACCTTTTGGTGGGGCTATTTATGCTCCCTTCTGTGTGTTGAACTGACAGTTGCAGAATCAACTGCTCTTTCCTGGAATGGGAGCTATCAATTGTGGAGAATGTTTGAAAATACATGAAAGGACCTAATTACTTTCGTTGCTCACTTATTCCTCTAAGCCTGTTAAGAATTAGTCTGGCCACATGCAGTCCTGATTCTGTCTTCAGTACTGGATGTTGCTTATACTGTATCACTTTTCTTCTACTATTTTCCCAACAATGCCAGCATTTTTCTTCTGCTGTTCTGCCTTCTTCCTTCTACAGTACATTCATTTTCTTTTCTCCTCTTTTTGGCTAGAATCTGTATTCTAAGTGAATGGTACTTATCCCCAACCACACATTCCAAACTAGTAAGATCTGTTGAATATATTTGCTAAATAATAACTGAGTTATGAGTTACAAGCCTCTAGTTCACAGGCTGTAGCTTTGAATAAATATGTGTATTTTCTCCAGCTTACTGCTTAGTGAAAAGCTACTGCTTCAGACTGGACCTTAATTAAACTACAAGAGGTTTTGTACAGTGTGCTCCTTTTCTGTATTGGTCACAGGTGAGGGATGTTGATGAACTTACGTTAAACATGTAACACTGGGGCCCTGCAGGTCTAAATATTCTCCTGATGATTCTAAAAGTCACTGTGATTGTTAAACATGACATATTTTTGTCTGTTGAGATCTAGCACAGATCTGAGATGAATAGATATTAGAGATTTGCTTAGTCTAATAAGGCAGAGACCTAGTCAGTAACTTGGGAGCTACATATCAAAATAAAAGAGCATTTTAAAGGTTTTCTAGCATGCACACACAACATAATGGATGTGACAATTTCACTAATTATCTTTATCATCTTAGAACGTTCTGTCTTGCCGTTCTTGATTACTTCATTCTGTACTGCCACCATCACCCCAGTTTCTGAAAATACTCCTTATGTAGTATCCTGGGCATTAGTAACATTTAAATTTTAATCATGTTTTCAGAATGCAGTTCATGGTCTTTGCATGTATAAAACTCTGTATTTTCCATATTCAGGTGGCTTATGAACCTTAAATATGACAATGTCACACAAGTTTTAAAAAGCCAACATTGGGCTTTTAACTTGATTTAGCAAAATTAGTCTTTTATCATTATTTTGACACCTACGGTAAATAATGCACTGAATATAATTTTAATGAGAATAATGCAAGATCTTTTACACTTGAGTTCACTGTGAGTACATGTGTAATCTATGTGCATGTCATTATTGGGTTTTTTTCATCATACAGTAAAAGGTTGGCTGCTTGTATCCATATATATTACAGTATAAATCTTTAGTATTCTAAGTAGTGATATTTATTTGGATACAGAAATATTTGCAATTCACTGAATAATGCCATATCCTGATAGTTCTAACATATCCAAGTCCAAATTTGATAGTTTTGAATATCTGTAATAATAGTTATTAATATTATTTATTAATATTTATTCCCATTTATTCCTATACAGTAGTTTAGAAAGCAAAAGGCTAGGTTTTTGCTTACTAGAAGAAGAAATGAAAGTAAAACTTGGTCTTTTGTTTTCTAGATGGGTTGTATATGTTGAACTGTACAAAATAATGATTGAGATAATGCAATTGAAGTAGCCCACTTCTGGTCAAAATAGTCTAATCATCAACATTTTAATTTGTTTTTAATTCTACCTGTATTTCATAGACATCTCTGATACAAATAAAGAAGAAAATATACTGATCTAAAGTCACTAGTCCCTTTCCGAAGTCACAATGGGCCTCTATAGACACTGGGGCCTGTCTGAATGTCAACTGGATGAACTAGGGCTGTTCTGTAATATTTTTCTGCCAGAAGCAGAAAAGGAAATGTCACTCACCTCCCCCATCAAGGTGCATAAGTGTTGAGAACTAGGAAAGTACCTACTAACACAAACTAGAAAATCCCGGAAGTACCTCTCCCCATGTGTCACTGTAAAAAATGCAGTTACCACAAATTGAATAGCAACTTACTGCCTTTTAATGACATCCAATATCTGCCAGGGTGGCTGCTTCATTTTGCTAAAACTGCAGAGATGGCTTAGCTTCTCGGATGCTGTTGATCAACTGGGAAGGTTTAGACCAGGGATTTGGGCACAATAGACAGTCTGAAAGAGCATGCACCCACATTCAGAGTTCATCTGTATGAGTGTTGCCCCTATGCCTCTCTTTTCTATCTCTGTTGAGTAGTGGGTGAATGACATGTGGCCGCATAAAATTCAAATGCAAACTCTAAATGTAGGAGGTTTTTAAAAACTGCTTTGAGGGCAATTTTGCCATGTTTTTGAGGGCCCTCTGCACCTCATTTAGGCACCCCCACCTCCAAGCTGTTTTTTTTAAAATGACCATTAGAGGTTGCAATAAGTCTTTTTCGGTTACCATATTTTTCCATGTATAAGACGCCCCTCCACTTTTCTAACTCAAAATTTCTTTATTTGCAAGAAAGTGGAGGGGGAAAGAAGGAATCACCAAAGTGCTTTGATGATTCCTGCTTTACCCCTCCACTTTTCCCCCCTTCACTTTCTTGCACTTTTTTGCAAAGAAAGTGCTTTACCCCTCCACTTTCTTGCAAAGAACTTTCACAAAAAAGTGGAGGGGGAAAGCAGGCATCATCAAAGCACTTTGATGATTTCTGCTTTCCCCCTCCACTTTCTTGCAAGGAAAGTGCTTTCCCCCCCCCTCCACATTCTTTGCAAAATGTTCTTTCCATGTATAAGATGACCCTCAATTTTTAATCTAAAGATTTTAGACGAAAGTATCTTATACACGGAAAAATATGGCAAAACCTAATCTTCTGTAAGAAATAAGGGACGTGGGGATTGTGAAAGCAAGTATGACTCTCCAAGGACTAGGTGTTTATGTGTTGGAAGCCGAGGAGGCTTCTGGCTCTAGAGATTGCCCATCCTCTGCTATAGAGCCTTTTAAAAAATGACTCACAATATGTAAACATCTAGTATATCTATAATTAGATAATAAATTTATAATAAGATAATAAATAAGATAATAAATTTACCATAATAAGATAATAAATTTACCATAAATTTCTTTGAACTATTTCATTTGTCTCAAAGTAAATCACTGCCCGTCTTTCTACAAAAATCCCATTTGAAATGCCTGGACATTTTTTCAGTACATTACAGTAAACAACAACTTCGTATTTTACCATTTTCATTTCCTTCAAGTAGCATATAATCCTGTACATATTGCCACTTGTACTGTTACAGATGGTATAAGGGAACATTATTAAAATATTATTAAAATCAGTGTTGCCTTGTCTGCTGTAACCTACTCTGATTTCTTGAGCTAGGACAAATTACAAATTAAACTGAGTTATTTCTGCATAAAATTATTTGTTACAGCACTTCTTTATGTCATCTACTGATAATCAGCAAAGGAAAGTCATGTTATGCTGTCAGGTTGCTTTCAATTTATGATGACAATTACCTCCAAAATGGTGCTTAGGTAGACAATCAGAAATATATGTAAAGTTGTCAGGAAATTACAATTATTCTTACACACTTAGCGAAATATGCGATTTTTAAAAAGCAGCAGGGAAATGGGTGAGATTAGCTCAAGTCTCAGCATTACACCCCCGTTCACAGTGACTAGCACTTTATGTAATAAGAAAACACTCTAGAAGCAGTTTAAGTAGAAAAAAGGCATTTTTACTTACCATTATGATTTGCAGTTACACTCAGAGGAATGAAAATGAAAAAATATGGAGTCTCACCCATGTGCTTGCTGCATGGTTGGAGGTCTGAGAAAGAAGAGAGGACTATCACTAGGACAAACAATGGAAATAAGCACAACAGGAAGCAGGTGTGTGAGCTTCCCTCAAATGCCAGAGGTGCGAAAAAACTTCATTAATAGGTTAGTGGCAAAGAACACTGTGAAGCTCTGTCCCATTGATACTCAGTGATATTGCAAGCAAGATTGTTATTATGTCAGCAAAAAACATGCTTATAACTCTTTAAATTATTCCAAATCTTGTTTTGTGTCATCAAGTTGTCTCCAACCTATGGCAATCTTATGAATGAGTGACCTCCAAAATGGCCCGTCCTCAAGAGGCCTTTCATGGAGTCAATTCATCTCATATTTGGTCTTCCTCTTTTCTTGCTGCCTTCAATTTTCCCAGCATTAATGTCTTCAAGCGAATCTTGCCTTCTCATAACATCCAAAGTAGGGCAGCCTCAATTTCATCATTTTTTGCTTCCAGAGAAAGTTCAGGCTTGATTTGATCTAGGACCCACTTGTTTGCATCCCAAGGTATCAGCATCATATTTTGAACAAATCATTTTTTTCCTCTCCGCTTTCTTCATTGTCCATGTTTGGGAATACAATAGTGTGAATGATCTTGGTCTCCATTGACACATCGTTACAATTGCTTATCTAATTCCTTCATTCTTACCCTTTCAAGTCTCAGCCTTCTTCTGATTTCTAGGCTACAGTCTGCATTTGGACTGATGACTGAGCTAAGGTTACAAAATATTTAACAATTTCAATTTCTTCATTTAAATTGTTAACAATTTTGCTTACCTATTATACATTTTATAAAAAGCTATCCAGTTAAAAAATAGATTGGTTTTCTGAAAACGGAGGATTGAATGAATACCTACTGTGAAACAAAATACAGAGTAACTAGAGATGAACACTTAACGTGGTTTGGCAGTGCAGGGCGGCAGATTGGGCTTGCTGGCGTTGCATGGGTGCCCTGGATTCTGCTCCATGTTTCCTTTCACAGGCACCCCATCAGAAGCTGTCACAGGCTTCTCTGCCCTTTCTCCTTCTCTTCATGGGCACCCATGGGAGGAGGTGGGTGTGGGAGGAGTCGGGGCATGGAAGCTGGGGCACCCATGCAACACCTGTGGGGCAGATCTACTGAACCGCATTGAACCACAGTACAGTAAGTACCCATCTTTAAGAGTAACCGTTCAGGTCTTTGCTGCTGGGGTCTGAATTACAGGTGCTTTATTGAGGTCCTGTAGGGTTTGTTCAGAAGACGCATTTGTCCTTGACTTAATCCTGCCTTAGCTACAAACTCCCAGGTGAATTGGGTGATTTCTCTCAGTAAAGGGGTGTGGCATCTGCCCAGGTCATGAATAGTAATAAGCTATTTGCATGTACCAATGAGAGTGCTGAAGAGGCGGAGTCACAAGACGTAAGAGTTTCTGCAGGAGGAGGAGTGGGGCTCGAGAGTTTTAGAGAGAGTTGAAGGTTGAGAGTGGATGAAGGAGAATGTTTAAGAGTTAACAATATCGCTTGTTCTGTCAACATCTGTAACAATAAACAATTTCCATTTGGTTCTTTTAAAATGACACATTGTTTGGACCTCTGTGATTAATAATAAACAATGTTGATGTAATCAACTGGTGGCAGCTGAAAGACATGTAGCTTGTGCCCTGTGTTTGGTGAAACAATCAAGGGACAGGTGGGAACCTGACAGGGTGCAAAGGCAATAAAGAGACGGAGCTATAATACAGAACCACATAAATTAGAACTATGTGGTTTTATGAAGCAATTTCTTAGAAAAAGATCTGAGGGCTTGTACAGATGAGCAGATATATGGCATGAATGAGCCTGGGTAAGTCCGGTTCATGCTGAAGGGAGGCTGGAGTTTATACACTATAAATGCCAGGTCCTTGAAAATGGCTTCTCTAGGCTTCCCAAGAAATAACGCTTTATAAATTACTTCCTTGTTGCAGCTTTGCTTTTGGTGTTTCTCACACCTCCAATTTTTAAAGCTAATAAAGATTTCCAGTCTGGGAACCTGTACCATGGAAATGACCTCTACACAAAAAGAGCTGGAGTGTTAAGCTATACCCTCCACAACAGAGGCCAGTTGCAGAGTAATTCAAGCCTCCCAAAATGTTTCATATCTGAAGAACGGAATTGTAATCAATCACCACTCACACTGAAATACATCTGTTAATCTTAAAGGAGACACAATACGTTTGTTTTTCCTTAAGCTTAAGAATCATTAAATACAAAATAAATACTCCCTTTGTGTAGTTGGTTTATGCCTTAGACATCACCCTATACAGTATGTAACAGAAAGGTCTGGATGCAAGCAATTGCCTCCTTTTAAAGTTCAATTCTGACAAGATGTTGAATGTAGCAAGTCCTGTCTTACTGATAAGAAGCGATTCTGAACACGTGGCCACTTTGCAATGCAGCCAACAGGTGGCACACCATCAAAATAGGTTGCAAACAAAATCTGTTTTTCCGCAAAGGTGTGGTGTTTGCTTTGGACTGGACAGGCCTGTTGGGAAAAAGTAAATATTATACCTTTGACTTTTAGCTCTGTTATATAGAAGAGATTGGTGATAGTAGTGATGATGGTAGTGGTGACATTCACCAAAAGGAGGTAATGAAACTGGCTCTTTAATGTGTTGATTAGAAAAAGAAAACGCAGATCTGGCAACCTCTCACTGTTACCAGTTTTACAAGTGGCCACTTTCTTCTCGTCTCTCCAGCTTCCACTGCTATCATTTCACCCTGGAGCATAACATAAAAAGGAAAAGAAAGAGCCCAGCCCACAATCCAAATATAGCCAGCTCGTTTTCAGAAAGCAATATCCTGAAATATTCTAGTTCTGCGTCTCCTGCCTGGCTTCTCAGCTTGAGCTGCCAGTGCTCCCCAAAGATCTACATGTGGGCCTTTGGTTAATGTGTTCTCCATTTTCCAGGTAAATACCTCAGCAGCGTTTTAATAAGATCTTATTTCTGTGATGGAAGCTAGCGAAGGAATTCTAAAGGTGAGTTACTGTTGTGTTTCTGAAAGCCCTTTAAGGAATTGCTTACGATCATAAATTCTTACATATACTGGGTGGAGAAAATCCTTTGAGCCTTTTGAAAGGTTTAAGCAGTGTTTGTAACTGTGGCTGGGGGGGGGGAGGCAGCTGTAAATAAAAATAAATGTCTTCTGCCTCAGGGTAGGTAAGATGTGTTTGACAAGGTATATCATTTTGTTGTAAAATAGAAGTTTAACTTATAAGGTGTATATTCTATTTTGAAGCACAAAGCTGTTCAAAATCTATGAATTTTCACCCTACTGTTCGCTGCAGCCATTGTCTTCGTTTTTTTTGTTGGTCAGCAATTCATCTGCTTAACAAATAATAATAATCATGTGCCATCAAATCAATTTTGACTTATGGTGACACTTTCCAGGGTTTTCTAAGTAGGGAGTACTCAGAAGTGGCTTACTATTTCTTTCTTCTGAAGGTGCCTTGAACTGTGCAGCTTGTCCAAGGCCACACAGGCTGGTTGTACTTAGAGGAGGCATAGCAGGGAATTGAACTCCCAATTTCTGGCTCTGCAGCCAGATCTTATTTTTTTTTATTTGATTGGTTAATTGATTTCTATCCCACCCATATAGACCAAAGGTCTACTCTGGGCGGTTTAGATACCTAAACCATTGAGCTATCCAGCCAGCATATCATTAGCCCTTCTTTAATCTAATTTGAGAATAGCAAGAAAGCGTGGCTGAATCTGTCCTTGTTACTCAGTCACCAGAGAAACCCAAGCCTGGTTGTACCAAGGGTTTTCTTTTTTGATCACTCTAATGTTGGAAGAGTTGTACATAGAGCTGGAAGTCTATACAATATAGAGTGGTTAGACTCAAGCTCCCATCATCCCTCCCTTTTGGCCATGCTGGCTAGGGTTTCTGGGAACTGCTATCCACCAGTACTTGGAGGACTATAAATTCCTTGCCCCCCCCCCAATATATGTGGCCATTGCTGTCCTCCCAGGTTTGACCTACGGAGATCTTTGACACTGTTAATCCATGAGCCTAGGAATGTCCTGCATCTAGTCTTCTGATTTTATTCATCCCACCCCCCGCAGAGTTTAAAAGTACTGATGCCCCAT
This sequence comes from Pogona vitticeps, assembly GCF_051106095.1. Taxonomy (NCBI): domain Eukaryota; kingdom Metazoa; phylum Chordata; class Lepidosauria; order Squamata; family Agamidae; genus Pogona; species Pogona vitticeps. Next base: position 35,665,003 of record NC_135783.1, read on the forward strand.
CTTCAGTTTGTGCAATAGAGGGGCTGAGGGAAAAGCATGCACTGCCATATATCTCCCCAGTTGTCATCAGTGAGTAACTGAAGTGTCAGGGCAGAACAGGGTTCACTTACCCAGATCTTGTGGGATGATGCAGAGGAAGTGGATAGCCAAGCTAAAACAGAACAACAACAAAAATATGATCACAGAGGTCAGTAGCATAAAGACAATGGTTGCTTCACATCAAGATGGTGGTAACTGGCTGATTTCTAAATGCTAAATTTATAACAGCCTTTAAGAGGTATATTCAACAGGTGGTATCCATGCACTTTTTATAAAAAACAAGGCTGATTTCCCTCTTATCTGATCTAGAGGTTTTGTTTTCAATTTAGGAAACATAATGATAAATTCAAAAGTCCAGTAAGTCTGATTAAGAAAAAACAAACCGAAAAAAGACAGAGGTAAAACCCCAGTGATGGTAATATATATGGGCATTTCCCCAAATGGTTTCAGTTGAGTGATTATCTCCTTTTGGATGAACAGGAGGAAGAAAATGATGGCAATAATCTGGGAGCTAAAACCTCAAAGGAACATAAAACGCCACGCAAGGTTATTTACTTTGCAAATGGTGAATCTATGGAAGAGTACAGTACAGAGGAAGAAGATGCTGAGGAGAACAAACCTGAGCCCCTTATTAACACTGTAAGATTGCTGTTATTTTTTAGAAGTTGCATGTCAGTTCCAAAACAGGTTAAAGCAGCTAACAAGTGTAGTAAAAATGTATTACAGGAAATGTTAAATTTGCCAAAAACACCACAAAAAGTTATTTTTCTTTCATGCTTCCCTACCCCACCCCAACCCATCCCACACCTTAACTTTTTTAACCATCTGGCCTGACAGCAAGTTCTGAAGCATGCATATTTTGCAAGTTAGGGTTGATCCTAAGAACAGTGTTGGCCTCTTAGGGCCAAAAAAAATGAGTGTAAAATCTCTGGGGTAAAGGTCATTCATTCCCTTCCATAGGTAAAGACAAGACTTTACTGTTTTCAAGTTGACCTTCCATTTTTGCAATACTGCATCCCCATCCCTCTTTCTTGAATACTGTAGGCAACCAGTATTTTCTCTGTTGATTTACAAATGGACGTGTTCTTTTCTGCTTTTGGCACATATACATTTTCTACTAACACTTGTTTTGCTAGTGCAATGGTTTGTAATGTTTAGTCAATTAAGGGGCATAGCAGTTTTCAGTCTGGATTTGGTGAGTAATGGGAAATGCATGAGTTAGCTGGCATTAAAGCCATAGACAGGAAATGGCTGAAGGCTGAGAAACAGTCATAAAGAACAGCGGCCTCCCTTTACTTGCCAGCTAGTAGGGTGGCTTGAACCCAACCCACTGCCCATGAGGAGGAGGCAGGCAGGCAGGCAGGTGGCTGCTCTGCTTTTCTGCTGAAGTGGAAGAGTAAAAGAGGCAGGAGCAGCTTCTGGGGCCTCCCAGCCATTTGCCTGTCTTCTTTCCCTCTGGGTAACATAGTAGGTTGGGAAGAGTTGAGCCAGCTAGACCCATCCTCAAAGAACAGAGGCAGCTTCCATTCACTCACTTGTGTTCACTCTTTGAGGGTGTAGTAGCTACCAAAAAAATTCACCGAGTAGACAAGGGGAGGCAGACACATTCTCTTTACAACCTAGAACTACAGCTGAAGAAAGAGAAGCCGGACAGTTATCATGTCCAGAATCTAGATCCTGAAGGAGAATAACTGCCTGTTGCACCCTCTAGAATGCCAGTGACCTACTAAATGAAAAAGGCCATGATTGATGATGGGACTGTATGTTGCATACTGATTTGAACCAACCTGAAGGGGGGCAATAACACTGGGGAAAGTTTGAAGGCAACAGCGGAATACTAAATATTAAATGAATTTATTCCGTAAAGGAAGACGTAGCCTTGCATTTAGGGACGTGGTGGCGCTGTGGGCTAAACCGCAGAAGCCTGTGCTGCAGGGTCAGAAGACCAGCAGTCGTAAGATCAAATCCACGCGATGGAGTGAGCACCCGTCACTTGTCCCAGCTCCCGCCAACCTAGCGGTTCAAAGGCATGCAAATGCGAGTAGATAAATAGGTACCACCTCGGTGGGAAGGTAACAGCGTTCCGTGTCTAAGTTGCACTGGCCATGTGACCACAGAAGATTGTCTTCGGACAAAACACTGGCTCTATGGCTTGGAAACGGGGATGAGCACCGCCCCCTAGAGTCGAACACGACTGACTAAAATGTCAAGGGGAACCTTTACCTTTTTTAGCCTTGCATTTACAGGAGATGAGCAGGGCTGCTGAGGAAAAGATATTTTGAAAGTCCTTCATTCATAAGACCAACGTAATTCAGAAGCAACTTTATGGCCATAACAATAACAACAGCAAAAATAGCATTCTTTAGCTGCAACTTTCTGGTTTGTATATAAATAGAACACTTTAATGTTACACCTGCAAGCTATGTGCCCAGATACAGTACTTAGAAGCCCTGAATCTGAGGCACCAGTTTCAGTACACCTTCATTCCATTTGCAAAGGGATTTGTTCCCTTCTGGCTCCTGAGCTCATTACTTGGAGAACTGTGCCCTCCAAAAAATTTTAAGATAACAGTATTTGCCATTCACAGTCTAGCGGTCGAAATAGTAAGAGAATTGTATGATGTAGTTGTAAAATACTGGAAGGAGATGATGAACTGATAAAGTTATGTCTTCTGCACCAAGAGTTCAGGATGCATTGTTCATATATGAGATGTGCCCCAATCCTGAACAGGACAGGAAAATAAGATAATGATCTCTGACAAAACCGGTGTATCCCTTTTCTGCTGTTTTGGTAGGAGAATGTTTCAGAAATATAGTGCAAGTCTATACATGTGTTAGAATGTTTTGAAAAATTAGGTTTCAACAGAGGCCACTCTTTTACTGCAACATTGATCTGCTTTCCTTCATTTTGAAATGGATGTTGACAAGCCCTCACTCAAGTACATGCTAATGCTGTTAATTGCGTAGTAGGAGCCACATATAAGTTCCTATATTCTTGATTTATTCGTATCAGAAAGTTGCACAATTTAAAATTATGGATGTATATGAAATACAGGCAAACGTTTAAAGCAATTTAAAATGTTAAAATAATTAGATTATTTTTGACCAGAGGCCGGGCTACTTCAATAACATTATCTTGGCCATTTACTATATTTTCTTTTGTGAACATGTAGGGCATAAACTACATGAACATAAAGGTGGCATTGATGGAATTTCTCCGCAGTCACATACAATTTGTCCTGTATCCAAGTAGTCTCATTCCTATATTGTCAGTGGTAAATTGTTGCCTTTATTTCACAGGCCAACCTTTCATGGGGTGGTTATCTGAGATTTTGGGCGCTTCGAATTGCAGCAACGAGTTTTTTTAGTAAGTTTGTGTTCATGTGCACTTCCTTCCTTCCTTCCTTCCTTCCTTCCTTCCTTCCTTCCTTCCTTCCTTCCTTCCTTCCTCTCTCTCTCTGCCCATAGTGTTCAGATTAGTAGCCCAAGATCTGATAATAACATCACTGGTTATTAGTGCAAAAGTCAGTGTTTCGAGTGTTTTCTTGAGTGTTTCTTTTTTCTTTTTGAGTATTTTTCTTGAGTGTTTTCTTCTCTAATCCTATTTATCTTTTTGGGAATTATCAGAGAATAAGATTCAGGTGATGTGGAAAATTCATGTGTTCCCATTGTCCAGTTATGACTACTGCATGCTCTGACGTTTCCCTCCCATCACTTATCCGAAGGGAACAACTGCTGTTTTTTTGTTTTTTCTTCAATATCTTTTACAGCTTGTGAATTTCTTGGTGGGAAGTTTGCCGCACTATTTGGGCTCACTCAAGCCAAATATCAATACGCAATAGATGAATACTACAGGACACAGAAAAAGGTTTGCTCATGTTATTTATTTATTTATTTATTTATTTATTTATTTATTTATTTATTTATTTATTTATTTATTTATTTATTTATATTTTATTATATTTTATTTTATTTATATCCCGCCTATCTAGTCGGGTGAGGACCACTCTAGAATGTTACATTTAAGGTTCACGTAACAATGTTCTCAATAGCTCAGGTCAAAATTGTTGTGAGGAGCAATTTCAGTAATGCCACTTCCATGACATTGTATTCTCAGACAAAATTCCAAGTTGTAAACAGCTGTAATTTCTGCCCCCACCAGTACCTTGTAATATGCCTTGAAAAGTTAGGTTTTTACAAGGCAAAAAGAAGTAGCAAGAGTTGCACTATTAAGGTATGGAAAGGTTCAGGAGGCAAGGAATTTTGGACAAAAGGGATGGGGAAGAAACATCACTCAGATTGAACCCTTAGAATTAAGTTCTGCTAAGTTTCACAGAACTTTTATTCCAACTCACTTTGGAGTCTCAGAAAACTTCTCACTAATTTCCAATAGCCACAGAAGCTTTGATTGTCTCATCCCAGCACACTCACCCACAGCAACTTATTCCACTCCCTTAATCAGGCTGTCCAGCCCAATCTTTTCCAGCACTCAGAACCAAATCTGCATCAGAGTCTGCGGTGCTCAGAAGGACAACTCAGGTGACTAACCAAAGCTTAAGCACAAGGACATTCCCTGTATTGGAGTAACTAATTGAGAAACAAATGGCTGGATGTTTCCATGTGTGGCAATGATGTTTAAGCAAAATCAAGAAAGAACAAAACAGCTTGTGGATTAGTTTTTCAAAGAGATGACGATCAAGGGGGTTCTAGCCACTAAGGTGCATGGAGTCTTAATCAATCCTCCATAAATGTAATGTAGTCATACTCTCATAATGACCAAAGAACATATAAACAACTCTGCTTTGTGCTTCAGCCATTATAAGAGTCTAATATGAAATACGGCCTACACAGCATAGTGGTCATAGTGCTAGACTGAGATGTGGAGGCTTCAGGTTCAAGTCCCTACTGAGTCACAAAATTCACTGGGTGACTCTTGGCCAATCACTGTCTCTCAGACTGGATAACCTTATTTTATCCTGGCTGTGAGGATAATATGCAGAGGAAGAGAACCCATATACACTACATGAATCTCACTGGAAGAAAGGTAGGGCGTAAATGTCACCAATAAATAAATGGCAAGTTTATTGGGAAATGTGATGGTTTTCTCCTGATACAGTTCATTGCAACAGCTACGGTACTTCCCCCTGCCACACCAT